>NW_027660223.1:623523-1247046 GCF_963210335.1 Falco punctatus | reverse complement strand
GAGAAGGGCTTTACTGTCCTCCGTAGAGCAGCAGAAAGCTGCAGTCTCTTACGGGCACGGCTTTAGCCCGCTCCTGCTGCGGCTGCCAACAGGGCACGTGCCTCCCCGGGCTGGATCAGGCCCAGGAGAGGAGCTCAGGTGGGCATCTCCTCCCCTTTTTGGGGAGAAAACAGCAAATGGATGAAGGGCCCAGAGAACCCCTGGGCTTCACCTGCAAGGGCGGGTAAGACGCGGGGAGAGGGAGGCACATGGCGAGCCGTGAGGCGCAGAGCCTGTGCCAGGGGTGCCGGGAGGGCTGCGCGGCACTTACCTGACTCAGCTCCTCCACCTTGTTTCTGGCAGCGGCTGCAGCCTCCTGCTTAGTGGCGAGCTGCTTCTCCTTCTCCTCCAGCTGGCGTTTCAGGACAGTGACAGGGTCACCCTTCTGCTTGGCCTGCCGGCACAGGGTGGCACATCAGCGGGGACCACCACCTCCGCATCCAACCCCTCCACCCCACACGCACAGGGTCCTGCCCTCTGCTCCAGGGGAAAATTCAGCTCCCGTCTCTAAGGCTGACCCTCGGGGGACAGCCTGCCCAAAAACGGGCTGCCTTCGCCCCTCCGCACCCCCGGAGGCTTGGCCCAGCCCTGGTGGACACGACGCTGCTGGCAGCCCTACCGCGTGCCAGGTGTCCTGGACGATGCCCGCTTTCTCCGTCAGGATCTCGATGAGCTGCTGGGCCTCCCCCTCACTGAACACCGTGCTGCTGACAGTGGACACAAGCGTCTTGTAGGGCAGGTAGAGGGGCCCATCCGAGTCCGCAGGTGCTGGGGAGGAGAGAGGAGGGGTTGGGAGCGCTCGAGCCAACGGCAGGGCTGAGTAGCATCACCTCAGTTGACTTCAACCCCATAACTGCCATTTCACGCCAGCAACCGCCCAGATGTCCACAGCCAAGTTTGATACCTCTCTAACTGAAAGCAACGTGACGAGCACTGGGGACGGTGCCCACCACAGACAAGCGTTCCCTGAGCCAGCTGCCACCTCTGCCTGGCTCTGCTACTGCTCCTGCCGCCCTGCCACCACCCTCCATCACACTGAGCGATTCCAGACGGAGCTGGGCACGCTTTGCTAAAGCCAGGGAGCAGAGACATGGTGGGCATCAGAAGCTGGACTCCATCGTGACACAGCCTCGCTGGGGGACTGTCGCTCCACGCAGCGGTGCCAGTGATGCAGAGCAGCAAGGTCATCTCCTGCCTTTCACCAGGCAGGTTCGTTCCAGCTCTTTGCTAAGGGAACGAGATGACTCCAGCCCTTCTCCGATCCCTCTGCCGGCTTACCCGACGGGGATATATGCAGAGGAACTTGGCCTTACCTGGCTCGCTCTTGTTCTTGGATGCAGCCACCTTCTTGACAGGTCCATTATGCTTCTGCTCCTCATGGGCTGGAAGAACATTGCTTTTCTTTATGGTGACAGAGCTGACCACTGGAGCACTTTGGTGCGCCTCTGGGACCTGTCCATTAGGTTTCTCTTGATTTTTCTTTCCTTTTCCTTTTTTCTCAACAGCTTCCTCTTTCTTCTTTTTCTCTTTTTCCTTCTGCTGAGTCTTCTTAAGCCCTTTGCCTTGCTTGGCCAAGGCCTCCTCAGAAGGACGGAGGACCTTCTCCATGAAGGTGAACACCAGGAAGATCCCGATGGCCAATACCACCATCAAACCTCCAAAGAGCACAACATTCAGCATCTGAGGGCCATAGACATCCATCCTGCCTTATTCTTCTGTGCCTGCAAGACACCAGAACAACAGTTAGTGGGGAAAACAAAGAGGCGCAACGGCCTCTCTGTGAGCAGCGAGTTTCCCATGTCCATCTGTGTTGTGTGGGCAACCTGCTGACACCCCCCACCCCCTCCCAGGTTTGCGCTCCTCCGCTGCGCTGCCTGCGCACGGTGCTCCAGCCACACCGCAGGGGCTGCTTGCACTGGCTGCAGCAAGCTCCAGAAGAACCAAAGAGGGGGAAGAAAAAAGCAGGGATGCAATCAGAGACAGCCACGAGCAAAGTGCCCATGCCATGTCCAATGGGACGCTTTTGCACGACCCTGGGCAATACCTGCAGCCCTGCGGCAGTAAAAGAGCCCGTTTCCAGACTGCCTGGTGCAGTTTGGCCAAGACCTGGGCTCTCCCTGGGCCACCTGCCTTATCTCTGCACCCAGGCGCAGGTGGAAGTGCATCCAGGGTCTCAGCTTTGGAATAAAACACCCCCCTGGAAGGGGAAAGCATGCACGGGAGAGCTTTCCCCAGCTTTGCAACAGCCCTGGCCGCCTCCCTTTGCCACCCGCACCCTGCAGCACTGCTGGCCTCTGCCCAGCCTGGCAGGGAGGACACACAGTGACCACATCCCACTGGGTCGCTGCTCCCAGCCTCCAGTGATGAGAACCACCCCAGCAATGATGCTACAGACGCCACACAGAGAACCAAGACGCTACCATCTCCTTGCAATGCAAACACCAGGAAAAGGCCTAAGTTCAAGCCAAAAAAAAGCAAAAGCATGGTCATTAACCATCTCATCTCCCCAGCAGATGCCCACAGGAAGAAACGAGACTTGCAAAGGGAGCACTGGATGTGGTGCTTCTCTTTCCACCTCTGCTGTTAACTGGTGGGCATCCGTTCCCACCCTCCTCTCCACGCTCAGGTTCTCCACCCATAACACACGGAGCCGCAACGGAGACTGTACTGCCTGGTCTGAGACGTGGCAGGCAGGGTGCAACCCCACGCGGAGGAAGATGCTGCTGCCTCCACTCTTCTTAATCGCTAACCGAACCCCGTCCCGAGTCTGGAAGCCAGTCTCTTCCCCGCTGTCCCACTCGTGCGTTTCCCCCATGGGCATCACCTCCACGTGGCTCACAACCCCCCCGATGCTGCAGTCAGGCAGTTCATCTGCGCAGGGGCACTCCCCAGGAGGTGCCAGGCTGCGCTTTCTCGTGATCAATGCATCAAGCCCTCGGCTATCAGAAGTTCCCATCCCCGCGCTTAACTGTAAACATCATTGAATTTCCTCTTTAAGAGGTTGTGGGCTGGGGACGGAGGGAGTGGCTGGAAAGGGAGGAGGCAAAAATAAGAATAAAACTAAGGAGATCAGCATCTTTTCAAAACCTCAGTGCTCACAGGGAGAGACCTCAGAGCCTTTCCCTTTCTCACAGCTGACAGCGGCGAACTCACTCACAGCCGAATCTGCACTGGTGCAGCCAGGGGGTGACAGTGCAATGGAAACATCGTCTCCAACCCCCAGGGGGGTTGTTGAGGGCTGTTTCAATCAGCAGCCCAGCTCTCCCTGCCCGCCTCGCCAAGCATCCCAGACAAAGCAGCAGAGAGCCGGCAGGCGGGCAGGCTGCCAACGCCAGCTGGAACCAGCCTCCCTCCGGCAGGACCAACTTTCTACACCAGGGCACCGCGCGAGATCCCAGCTGATACTACAGGCATCGCTATCCTGGTCCATCCCAGTCGTTTGGGATTTCAGCGGCCTCAGCCGGCTCCATCCCAGCACAGCTGGTGCCAGCCCCCTCCCTCCTGACAACGCAGCATCACTTTGGGATGGTCCCCATCGGGACAGAGGGATTATTCCTAACCTGCAGGGTGAAAAGGGATGGATTTCCTCTTCCTGGCAGGAAACAGAAACGAGGGTCCAGAGAACATGTACCCACGTCCTTCTGCTGGCTTTAGGGCCAGACCAATGTGCCCCGGAGCTGACCGGGGCGGAGCTGAGCACCCTGCACTCCTCACCTAGCAACCCCAACAATGCACTGGTACCAACAGAGCTGCTGACCTCACACTGCCACCACGTCAGACTTAGATCAAAATTCACCACTCCAGCTTAGGGCAAGGGCATCACTGACGGCTGGCAAATGCTCTCCAGCCCCGTCAGCTGCTCCCGCCACCTCCCAAAGCAGCTGGATGCTGGATTGGCCTTTGGTTTTTGGTTGTGGATGGCTGGGTTTTTTGAGATACTAGTGAGAGATGAGAACTTCACAAGTGAAATGCCCCGTGATGCAGCTCAAATGAGCTCTGGCTAAAACTTACACTGTCTGACTGAATTTTAGAGGCACTAGAACTGTGCGCAGGACAAGAGCAGGTTTTGCAGTGTCTGTGACACCATAGCTGTACCATGCAGAGCAGCACATCTGCACCATACAGGCTAGAAACCATTAGATTCCTTCTAGAGCTGCTGCTGTGGCAGAGGACATTCAAGCCTGTGTCTGTTGAAAGACACGATCTCAAACATCCTGTGCAACAGTAGTAATTAACAATGCGCTTGATTTAGAGATGTGGTTGTGATTACTCATTTCAAAGGGCATTGCATCTCCACGTGGAGAAGCAAAGTTCTGTTCAGCCTGTCAGACACCGTTAACCAAGGAGTAAACATGTTGCTGCAGGATTCAGAGATTTCATGCTCAGTCGGCCTGGCTTGTAGCCAGGGAGCGCTGACCCCCTTCAGTTCCTCCTGCTGCACTGGGCCAAAATCTCGCAGCCTGCAAGACAGACAGGATCGTTGTGCAGCAGTGCCAGCCTTCACACGACAGCTGGCCAGTGGACTCGAACTAGCCAGGGAGGCTGTGCTGCACAGGTGGAAGTTAAAAAAAAAAAGAAATCCTGAAGAAATTCAGCTTTTCTCCACATCAGACGGGCTTGGGTTGGGCTCCCTGATCTCCAAAAAAAGAATCCATTGTTGATCCCTTGGAGCAGCAAAGCCTTTCTGGTCTCTACAGCCCAGATTCTCACTCTGATTCTTCCACCCACCTCTCCAGAGCCAGCGGGAGCTGAGTCAGCCATTGGAGCCTGCCTGCGTGTAGCTTCCTCACCCGCCATACCCAGGGTAGCCCTAGAAAGGAGAGATGCGCTCCTGAGAGAGCCTGCAGTGAAAAGGGGAACAGTCTGAGCACGGATGTAGTGAAAACGTTCTCCCCGGTATTTCTGCATTGCTATTTGGCGTGTAGCCAGAGGTCTGCTCTGACACACGTCAGAGAAAACCATCCAAATGCCTAAGCCAAGGCAGGGCTTACCTGCTTGGTGACCCGATTGCCTCTTCTAATGTTACTACCAAGTACATTTGATTGATTACTAGCATGCTGGAATGCCACATTGAGTGTTTTGCCTCTTTTTTTAGGCATAAAGCATGAATGCCAAGCAAATGGGCCAGAGGACCTGCCCCGAGCTTGCACTGCTGAGAAGCCAGGAGGCTCCCTGGTCGTAGCTTTTGAAGCAAGTCCCTTGTAGATGTCATGCAGTGCCACAACTCTACAGGCATTCCATGTTTTAATAGATCAGTTATGTAAAGCAACCACTCTAGGCAAGGGTTTCACTAACTGCAGGGAAGCTGTCTGGTAGAATAAAGCACATTTTGGAGATGTAGCTCGTATGTACAAATGACCCTCAACAAATCAAATCTAAGGATTTCTCTTGGTTTATTAATATTTGCATTGGTTGTCCAGCAGCCCAATACTGTCCCCAATGGATTAACGCTAAAGGTCTCCAAAAATGTTGGTCCAAAGCTGCAAAGTGTCAATGTATCATGGGATGAAAGGGGGGGGTGGGGGGTGGGGGGGTGAGAACAAACTGGTTCCTGTTCTTAATTTTCTTTGTTGTAAAAAGCAAAATTCAGTCCGTCTTTTTGAGGCTGCTGGTCAAATGGCCAAACTCAGAAACAGTTTCCCCTGTAACCACTTTATACAAAACTGAAAACCTGTAGTGAAAGTTAGGCTAAAACAACCTGTTGGCACAAAAACTGGGTTAAATTCTTAGTGCTAGCAGTTGCAGAGCAGTACTAATAAAGGCTAATCCTGAAGTGAAACAGACATAAAATAGACACATTTTTCTGGAGAAATAGTCCTAATCCACTCTTGTAAACTCACGGTGCAGTAATAATATTTAAAGGTTCACTTGTTCTAGAGGTTCAATGTTCTTGTTATGAAGTGCCTTGAGTTCTCCTTCAGCCTGAGGGATTCTATCAACTACTTTTCTGTTGACATAGTTTAATTTAGAACTACCTTCGTTTCTCTAATACACACTTACTAGCGGGTCAGATGCTTCTGAGGCTTCTACAAATGCAGATACTTCTATCAGAGTGCTCCAGTTCTATGGGTAGTACAGTGAAAAGAAACCACATCTCAAAAAGTGGTATTCTCAGCCTCAGGCTTTGGTC
This sequence comes from Falco punctatus, assembly GCF_963210335.1. Taxonomy (NCBI): domain Eukaryota; kingdom Metazoa; phylum Chordata; class Aves; order Falconiformes; family Falconidae; genus Falco; species Falco punctatus. The sequence continues at coordinate 1,240,877 of NW_027660223.1, read as the reverse complement.
ACTTGGTCCATTTGTTCATAATCACTATTGGTCTAACTTGGTAGAACCAATCAGCCTGACTAATATGGCTTGATCTGGGCTTTTTGTCTGTTAGCTTCTTTACTTCTGTAGAAATGCATGGAAATATCACCTAGACAGTCTGACCTGAAATTGAAATGCCTTTTGTATGGGGGGTAGAGAACATTCCTGTGCCAGCTCCAGAGATCTTAAAAGGCTTCCACGTTTCACCGGTGGTTGCTTAAAGCTGTTTCCTTTGTGCGGTGTGTACATGGGAGTTGCATAGTTTTCCTCTATGTCTGTAGAGAAGAAAAAAGAAAAAAACAAAACAAACCCCTTAGCCTCCCATGCGTTACTGGGATATGTTCTGTGCGTGCCAAATTCAAGTAGCCTAAATAAATGGGCTTTCCCTTCCCTGGGTCAGTGAGTGATTCCTCTGCAGCCTGCGGATTAGCCCTCCTGCAGCGGGGCCAGCGCTGCCGGCTGAGCGTGCCAGTGCCCCGTGTCAGCCGGGGGCTCGGGAGGCTGGTAAGTGCCTGCTGCAGCTGCCGCACGGGAGAAAGGATGGGGGTACGGGGCGGGGGGAGCAGGCTGGAAGTAAGAGCTGGTGGAGGTGGATGGAGCGGGGTGCGGGGAAGCAGGTTCACCTGCCTGCTGAGTGACGGCCAGCCTGCCGCGGGCTCTAGCTCCCTGGCAGCGCCTGCTCTCGGCCCGGGGGGCTTCAGACCCAAACGTCCATGCCTTGGGGAGCTTCCTGGGAAACTTGTTGCAGTCCGAGCAGGAGAAACCCTGCACATGTCAGTCACTTCCCCTGTGAGAACGGGGCGGGGGCTTTCTCTGGCCGGCCGCTGGAGCCCAGGCGCTTCCAGGCCGCCCCCTCCCCTGAGCTCTGGGCAGCTGTGTGGGGACAGAGCGGCACTGTCCCCACCGCTCCCGGCACAGCAGCGGGCTGCGCTGGCTTAGCCGCAGGGCCAGGGAAATGATGGTCCGTGACCTCTCGCAGCATGTGCCCTCTCTGGCCACACTGCGCGGTTCAAACCTTGAATTCAAAGGCAGGCGGTGACGGACTGCTCTGACTTGGCACCCACACAGGTCACAGCGTTGGGAGCACAAGGGTTTCCGATGCAAAGAGACCCACCAGAGCGAAGCTTTGTGACTTTCAAGAAAAGCAAAGTGGCCTGGTTTGAGCTGGGGCTTTTCGCTTGTGTTTCAGTCAGCTCTGAGCTCACCCAAAAGCGGCTCGTCGTCGTCCTCATCAAGGGCTCCTCCTTGCCGAGGTGTCTGCAGGACTGGTCTCTGTCCAAAGTCCAGGTTGAGAAGGAAAAGTGGTGACACAGCGGGACTGGTGCTGCCTGACAAACAACGGGAACTCTGAACAGTGAATGCTGTACCACTTATCTAAAGGATGACACACCTATGTTTAGTTAAAAGTCGGGAGATGTCCAAGGACCCTTATTGCCACATGACGGATGCACAGACTGCTAAGTCCTTGGGTTGGTTATCTTAAGAAGGGACATTCTGTCTTAGATTCCTGTTGTACATGCAACGTGGCGAAGACAAAGACTTTAAACATGGCCGTTGATGAATAGAGTCTGTGCAGAGACAACTCCTCAAGGACAATTGCGCAGGCACGAGATATGTAAATGAATTCTCAGAATTGTAATGAATATGTAAGCAATTTCTTGGAAAACTAATGAATAGGTCTGAGTAGCTTGTATAAAGGGGGGACTGAAAAGTCCCCTCAGGGTGCATGACTTTGGTGGAGCAATCCCCCATGCACCCAGCGCTGCCGAATAAAGATAACCTCCGCTCGCCTGCATACTGCTGACTGATTCTTCAAATCACCCTCTCCTGACAAAGGGCATATTAACTTAATGAAAAGGAAAACACCAACTGCACGGAGATCACTAAAATCACCTAGAAAAGGGAGTAGTAGCAAACCGCCAGTTCCTACTTTTCTTTTCTAGGTGGCCATTTCCTACAAAAGTAACTGCTTTTTCCAGTCTGCTTCTCTTTCTGGTTTTGAAGATGCATTTTGCCTCAGTATTGACAAGGAAATCACAGGAATTTGGATGTTTTTTTTTTTTTCTTTTTTTTTTTTCCTTTTCTTTTTTTTAGAGCAGGCAATAAATTTGAACCTCCATCATGAGCTTAGTGTTTTCTAAGAAGAAATTTTCTTCACTTTTTGAGAAGCAGTGGACTACTCACTATGGCTTTCACCACTGAGGAAACTACTTCAACTACTACAATATTAGAAAACCTAAGACACTTACATAGTACTACAAATAAGAATTAAAGATTTCCTTAGCTTACCCTTTCATTGGCATTTTAATAATTTTGAGCTCTCCCCAGATGAAAAATTCTTTTTGTCTTCGTGTTTTCATTCTCCATTTTCAGTCATACTTCCTTACAGTAATCTTTTGTTTCATTTGCCGATTAATGATGTTATTTAATTTATCCACACATTCCTGTTTTGCCACCGCCTGCACTTTTGAACATCTTTGTTTGCTTTTTTCTTCTCAACCTATAAAAACAAAGTTAAGCTTCATGTATTTCTTAGTATTTCTAGAAGACAGAAACACCACATCCAAGATTGATTAATTCAGGTTTTACCTCTGAAATAATATAAAATGAAATCTTTTTTGTAATTCATAGAGAAGCATTTTCACAAAATTACACTACAAAATGTATTATGTCATTGGGAGTTCTTCAAATTCACTCATCATGAAAGACAACAAAAATACAGCCCTTAGAAAGAAAACAATAGTGTCTCTTAAAACATGAACAACAAAAAAGTGAAAGCATTACTGATGGACAGAGTTAGAAGGACTGCACAATGTTAGTTGTAACACCACCAGAAAAAAATCAAGTGGAACTGTGCTGGGCTACTGCTTCCTGAACAAGGGGAGGAAAGAAAAAAAGATACCAAACCCACAAACACAAATGGTTTCACAGGAAAGAGGAATTTTAGTGAAAGGCAATGAAGACACACCACGCAGATATCACAGCACATGAATTATTAGTCAAGACCCTGTTCAGAAGCTATTTTCATTCTTTGATTCAGAATCAGAACCGACATATTTATATGGATTTCTTTTTACGGCAATGAAGTGATAACTACTTGCACTGGAACCGAGTGCCACCTGCTGTTAAACTGGAACAATAATGCATTCCGTTTTCCAAAAATGGGGGAAAAGACAACTCTCCACTGCTCTCTTTATTCACAAGTCACCTATTTCCATTAGAACAAAACCCAATTTGTAGGAAGCATCTTCCCCTTCATGACAAATAGCAAAAGTGAACAGGACCGTTGATCCGGAGGGAGACTAAAGAGTAGCAGGTGAACCACCTCTTTTAGCAGCTGTACCTTCTCTTTCTCCAAAGCCAGGAATACTATTTGCAGCATTCCTACCCTACCCTTAAATCTTCCCGTATCTTGGTTTAGTTCTTCATCAAGATTCCTTTTCAGCACGACGTATGATTGCTGAGCATTTGCAAAAAGACTTTCCATTTCTGTTTCTCCTATTTTGCTGTCGATAAAGCAGTCCCTGGGAAAATCATCACTAAATCCAGAGTCTTTTCCAAGTTCCCTCTCTGTTACAAAAAGTGCATTTTCATCACGTGTAGAAACTGGTCTTATTTTAGGAATCATATTAGAAATGTCATCCAAAAGACTTGTTTTAAAGCTGTATCTCGGGGAGTATTCACAACCTCCCACTGCATTACTACTACTTCCAGTTTCATTCTCTTCCATTTCCATAGGAGGCTTTTTTTTTCTCTCTGCATTTGCTAGAGGCATCTTTGTATCATTGATATTATTTGTGCAATCTCCTTCACCTGTACTCCAGGTATCTTCTGTGTTTGCATTTCACTTATCTTGATCAGAAAGGACACCAAGACTTGGATTACAGTTTCCATTTTGGGTACTTTTCCACCTAGCATAAGTTTAATGTCTCCAAATTCACCTTTACTTTCTAAGCTGTTACTTGATTCTGTTGCATGAGACGAAACAACATGAGAACTCTTCAGCTCAGCACTGAAGCCATCTTCTGACATTTCTTCCACAAGGGAAGGAGTTTTCCCAGTTTCATTAATTTCACCAAGCAGCTGCTTTAGTTCTGCTGTAATGTTTTTAAAACTTGTTTTCAATTCCCTCTTCTCATTTTCAACCCACATTCTTGCATCTCTTTCTTTCCAAGGTTTTGGACTTAGAACTGCTTGTCAGCGCTGTGCAATTCCTCATTTTCTGCTGTGAAATTTCTGATGTGAAATTTCTGCCTTATCAGTGTGATTTTCATGTGCTGTTTTTTCTATCAAGTTGATAGTTTCTACAATACATTTATCCTTAAGTAAACAGGTACAGACAGAAAGATTATCAAGAAAAAAAATATTACAGTTGATCTATGCAATTTCTGTTGCAAACTCATCCTATAATAGAAATAAGGCATTTTGAAAGCCATTTTTATAAGAAAAATCAAGGGACACCCTAGGCATTAGGGTTGCTTTTACCTTTTAGCCTGCTTGCTTTCTGTAACTGCCGGCGCTTGTCACAGAGCATGTTTATTTTTCATGTTTTATTGCTTTAATACCGTTTTTCATTAAAACTGCCAACATTTTTCTCACCCACCCTCCTCCCTCCATCGCGCTCTGCCGTCTGGCATTGTACAGTCCCCGGCCACCTAAGCTAACCCAACGAGAATGAACATGACAAGCTTCTTACCGTTCACCACACAGAGAACTGGCTAAGGGAGGATTATTTCTTCACCCGAGCTTCAGAAATAATAAATTCCACTCCAAGGTGCAAAGGAAAGGATTTATTAGGGAAACCTGCCTGCTCCTGCCCTCATCCCAGGAATCAGGAACCCAAGCTCGCAGGAAAACCGCACCACGCCTTAACCCTACCCAGCCCCCTCAAGTCCCTGTCCCCACGCTCTGTTTCTCAACAGCTCCAACTGCTTCTGCCCCGTGTCACAGTCCTGCCCACACGCCCCTTCCCCTCGTGGTGCCTCCTGAAGAGGGCCTGCAGCCTTGGTGTCCCAGCGGGCTGAGACCGTCACGCTCCTCGCGCTCCTCTCGTCAGCCAGGCCCTGTTCTCCCGCGGCAAAGACCCCTCCGCTCACAAGAGGGAAGGAGCACCTCAGCCAGACACCACCTGTCTTACCCTCCCCCTTCCCAAGCTCACTGGCCAACTACTACCACCTTGCAACAGGCTTAAGTCCTGCGCTTTGCCTGCTAGAATTAGGCACGTCCCTCTCTCGTGATGCCCGGCTGTGGGGTGGAAATCATTTGCTACGCTGTCCCTTCGGGTGTTCCAGAGGATGCCAGACCCCGCTGTGCAGCCCTGCCCCGCACACCCGCCACAAGCAGGACGCCTGCCTTATTCCCCTCTAGGATACCCTCTGAGAAAACCCTTTTCAAACACTTCACGTGGCCAAACAAGAGCACATTTTGCAGAGGCTTGGGAAGCATCAGAAAGGTCACCACATTTCAAGGCGTTCTCTTTGATCTTTGTCTTACAAAGAGGAAGACCGGCATGTTTCATCAAACAGATCAGCGTATTATAGACAAATCTCCCTCTTCACTTGAACATGCGTTTTGCACAGGCAAAAAAACCCGCATTTGCCTGCACTGCTTCTCAGCAGTGCACAAGAGGAAAAACACCCCTCAAAAATTAAGCAAACCAACTGAAAACAAATCAGTGTAACAGCAAGCATCCGACATAGTGACAAGGATTTTACCCCACCATAAGACAACTGTATCCAACTCTCCTTCAGACTGTAACGCAGCCTTCACCTACAGGACTCTCTCTTCAGCAATATTCACAGACTGGTAAGTTTTCTTTACCTTAGTGTATAATACAACTTACTGAATCAGACTGTAATCCAAAATATTTGGGCTTACATACCTGCACCCCATAATATTCAATGGCATCCTTCACATCGTCTTTTTCAGCTGATGATGACATATGAAAAGTAGACCCCGAGTTCTCACCTGCAGTGAAAACCCACACATTTTTATAACCAGCATGACTTAATACTACTTATTTACACCTAGAGTGCATCTTGAATCATCCTACTTGTGACAAAAATCTTAACATAAAATAAATCCCCTCAAATTTGTGCACTCCGAGACAAAATTATCATAATACAGATTTAAGATGCATCTGGGTGAATCCCTTTCTTCCAAGGCATTCTACTTTTTAATGTATAAGGGAAATTTGCTGAAAATCACTACATATGGTCACAAAGAGGCCATTCCTGTTTCTTAAACATGCACAACCTCTCTCTCATACATAGATACACACCTCTGTATCTCTGACACACAGTGAGCCACACAGTATTCCTCCAGCAATTTCAGTTTCTCTATGTGTTGCGCACAGAAAATCATGAACAACAAAGTCACAGGCTTGAAATCTTGAAGACCCCAGTTTTATTCCTTGCACGACACAAATGTGTCTCTAGACATGGATCTAGACAGAGTATTTCAGTCAAACTGCTGCCCCATCTGTTCCAGAAGACATGGACGGGCCACTGAATGAAAGACAGGCTTGTGAAATGTGGAGAAATAACCCATGATCCGGATGTTTTTACTGTTGAAAACTGGATTCCATCCTCTCCTCTCTCAGAATTTCTACGTAATACTGGACAGGTCACAAACTCCTCGGAAGCAGTCACTCACTCAGTCTGGGCTCCCCATTATGGGGTGCCTACCTTGAATCTCTGTTATATCTGAGAACTGGACTCCAGATAGTTCCAGACACAACTGAGAAGCAGCAACTCATTGTATTGTTTGTGTGGAAGGCACACTGAACATTTTGAAGGAACAAGTATTCAGAAAGAAACAAGTCCCAGCAGGTCAAGTATGGCATCTAAAACCAGAGATGGATTCTTTTCACCTTAATCACTCTGCATCTCCTTTCCTGCTCCATAATCCTACGGCTTCTACCTAATAGCCTTTCAATACACAAAGCTTCGCTGCTGGAGAGGGACACAACATTCTTCCCACAAGAAAAGCGAGCAAGACAGGAAGAACATAGACAAAATCATAAAAGTACAAAAGGGTCCACTATTTATGAGTCACAAGGCCAACCTCACTCTTGGCATTTTCTCCTGTAGGTGACTCCTTTTACAAACTTTCATTTTCTATGTGCTACTCCTAGAAGCCTCTCCACCCACGTACAGCAGCGGGTGGTCAGTCGGTCAGACAGACGGGGCTGCTCCTACTCTCCTTCCATGAAGGTACGCTTACCAGACTTCTTCTGTCACTTCACCAATGTTCACTCAGGTCACAAACAGAAAAATGCAGGCAGCTTCCTACCATGCAATTTGATACGCGCCATCACTCCCATCATGTAACATGGGCACCACAATTTTGCTTAGAAGATAGACTTCAATATTTTGTGGATGCAGGAGAGCTGTGACACCTCTCCTGTCTGCACAACACAGACTGAATAAGCTTTTCTGGTCAACTGTATCTGCCTGAAAACGGGATAAAAGCAGACCTGCGAGCACCCAGAGTTTTGTACTGCCCTTCTAAGGATGCAAGTCACATTCTCTGTTCAGAGTACGTAGGTGTCTTCGTCTTTTGGATTCTGTTTCAGAGTGCAGTCACTTCAAAATTAGGTGCCATGCTGCTAGAATGAAAAGCAACCCTAACTCCTGTTCAGCCTTGCCAATCACGGTCAACAGGAAAGATTTCCGCAGCAGCTATTTGAGTCTGATGTCTCCCTTTTTAGGTAAGATTTTAATAACATTGGAGCCCCTAAGAATCCTTTTCCATAGGGTTTAATCAATCTTGACATTTCTGTATGATGGGTACAGAACAAGGAAGAAGCAGGAAAGATGAAAGGCTACAGTGTTCTTCTACCTGCAAAATTCCAGTTCTCATCACGTCGGTAACTCGAGTCAGTAATTATTTTTCCAACCACTGGAAAAATAACTCAAAAAACATCAACTAAAAAGCTAAGGACTTCTCCCATTAGCTGTTGCAAGTAAAATTTCTTTTCTTGGAGCAGTAATTCATGAGTCTATTTTCTGTGTTATTGGCTTCTGTCAACACTGTGAAAGAGGATGACTCCTCATTGTCAAGAGTTCTTCACTTTTAGCACAGGGAGAAATTCTTAGTTAAAACACTGGAAGAACCCTACTCCAAGGCTTCTGAAGAGCCCGTCATTCAAAAAAATGTATATAAAAAATTCACAGGGTAAACCAGATTCCAGTATTTTTGCCTGTCATTCCCCCACCTTTTACTCTGTCTGCTCTCTAGCTAGCATTGAAAGATGACTTCTAGTCATCGTAGTTCTTTCCAATTAGTCTTTACCTCTCCACTCTATTCTGAGACTTCCCTCCTCATAAATTGTACATAATGTACATAACGACTTTTTGCAGATTACAGTGGACAGCAGCTACTTTGCTATACAGAAAACATGAGAACACCGCTATTTTATTTTGACTCAAAAATAATTTTAAGAATGTATTCCTATGAGTCAGTAACAAAGTAAATAGAATAGGAAATTCCATCTCTCATTGGATATTTAATTATGCAAGATACTGTACCTGTTCTCCAGATTTATGAAATCAAGTTGTCAAGGATGGCATTCAACCCCTTTAGAGTCAGAAGTATTTGTGCTGCAGGAATCACGATGCTTTGCTGAAGCAACCTAAATTCCTTAAACCCAAATCCAAACATAAAATGTTTGAAAGAAAGAAATTTTTACATCTACTTCTTAGCACCTGACCTTCAAGATAACATATGGGTAAAAACCAGCATGATGCAAATGAATAAAGCCACACAGAAAAAACAGCTGACATGAAACGAGCCATGAAAAGGCAACCTTTCCTTTCTGTGTTTGTAAAATTGTAACGTACTGGTCCATTATGGGGCTACACTCCACATTACTGTGGAATACAGACATAACCAAAACTCATGTTTTAACTGAACAACCTCTAACAAATATCTGTGTGTCTTACCAGAACACTGTCACTGCAAAATAAAGGGCAAAAGGGGACCTGTTGCTTACCCATTGCAAACACATGAAAGGGAGAAGAGCGAGAGGAGAAGGAGGGAGATACTTCTAGAGAGAAGTTGCATCTCTATTATTGTCAAAAGAACAACAACACTTTTTTTTTCTTCCCCTAAAGCGAAGATGCCAAAGAACTTGGAACTATTTGTATTCTATACTTAGAAGTTACAAGTCCACTTACTTGTCTACATATCTGTTCACCTCTCTCTGGTTTATATTGTCAATAGCCAATTGTAGAAACTCTAAAACCTGAGTGGCAAATTGTTTCTCATCTGATTAACAAGTGTGATTAATACAAAATACAACACAAATTATCAAATATGCAAATTGATAAACATTAGAACAAAGACATTAAAAACCCATTAAGGTTGCATATCCTCTCTCCAATACATAGCCGACCAGCTAGCCGCCTCAACTTTAGCCTTGTTTCCGAAGAAAAGAGAATTCCTGAAACACGCTGACACTAATTTCCTCCCATCTTGTCTCTCTTCCTCACTTCCTTCCCCTGCCTCTGAGCCTGCTGGTCATTTTCCATGATACAAGAGAGGGAAGCCTCAGAGGAATGTGTTTGTACATGTTTCAAAACAACTGCCAGGCAGGTAGAGAAAAGCCAGGCAAGTAATAATTCCTGAAAACTACAGCTACAGTACGAGCCCAAGAATTACCCTTTGTGGCTCACCTGCAGCTCCTGGACAGCCTAGCCTACAGATCCCTAGCCTGGAATCAGCCACAGCACATGCTCAGAGAACCAGGAAAATCAGGAAGGGGGGGGGATTGCGAAACTGAAAGAAAAGCAGACTTCAGGACTGCCTGAAAAGGGGAGATGACAGCAAGTACGGTGTAGGAAGCGTACATCACGGAAGGGTATGGACAGTGCTGAACAGCAGACTAGTGGAGGGAGCAAACACATACACAGAGGTATATTTCAGTAGACCTTCTGCTCCCGGGATGCCTTGCTAGAGCCATTCATTTCGTATTAGAAAGAAAATGGCAAGTACAAAGTGTCTGTCCATAAAAGAACGCTACAAAGAGATTGTTATGAATACCTTCAACACCTTCTGCATCTCCTAAGCCAAATTCCTCCAATAGATCTGCAAAACAAATCAGATGCTTTAATAAATACTCCTATCTAGAAAGGCTATGAAGCTAAACCCAGAACCACATGAAGTGAACATTACCTGATTTCTGTTGCTTTTTGTTAGGACAGGTTTCATTCCTTTCCAAAACAGATTCAGGGGCCTTCAGCTATGAAAGACAATCCAATGACAAAAAAAAAAAAATCACACTTAAAGTAACTCTATAATATTTAATGAGCTGAACAAGTAGTCAGTCTGACATGAACAAATACTTACCTGGGAATTGTTGGGTTTCTCCAAAAAGCCTGGAAGTGAAAAATGTTTTAGAAAGTGTTATTTTATTTAATTTTTATTTAATTCATAAAATTTTTACTCCATTCAACATCAGTAGTTTCTACAACTAAGTATTAGTTGCAAGCATTATTTCATCGAGACTGCGATACTTAACATTCAATTTACCTCATCATCCAGCATTTGTATCAGTATACAAGAAATGGACAATGCACGCTTCCCATCATGCACCTTGGATTTAAGAAATAATACTCACAGAACTAGGACAATCCATAGGCAGCAATAAGGATTTGCTTGTTAACAAAACAAGATCAAAATACTTATTTTGAGGAGCTGAATCCTGCTTTCTACAAAGATTATTTCAAAAGCCAAAGCTGGTCTGCTGTAATGAATTACCATAAAATAACACTACAAATTATATAAAATAACAGCTCTATGACCGTGATGTTGAGGGATATTTTCCTTTCCATCGATAGGACAGAGAAAACATGGGTGCAGACATAGAAATCTCATACACATCATTCAATGAGGAAGAATCAAACTAGTTCTTATCAGGTTGTTCTGGTTCAGCTTGCAAGGAAAGAAAAAACCCAAATTACAATTGGTTGTAATCTGCATTTATAGCACAGTTCCAAATAGTTTCATTTTTTTTAAGATTTTTTTCCAACATTAAATCACTTACAAACCCACACAATCTACTGGCCCACCTATATTTCTCAAGTCCTCTGCTTTAGTCATCTTAACAGTTTGAGTCCTTTCATGAAAGAAGCGTATGGAATGTTATTAAGAATGGCTCCATAGCAAAACTTTTGTATTTAAAAAAATAATTAAAAAACAAACAGCATTTGATTTCAGGAAACTTGGTGGTCTAGCAGTATGGAAATACCTTAGCAAGATTATCATAGTCACCTTTTATCCCCTTTTTGCACTGATTTTAAACTCATCTTAGTAGATTCATACAAAGCAGACTTTCATGACAACTACTCGACAAGTAGATTTACAAACTCCCAAGAGCTTTTAAAGTTTTGCTTCCAGCTTACTAAACTAAAACTGGATTAGCTTCTTCAGCTATTCTATTGTACTTACACTACAAGCAGGACTGACCATTTAATAAAAAGAAATCGTTCAGATAAGAGTTCTACCCCAACAGCAAAACTTCCCTGCCATTCTACACTGCAGATGCTCAAGAGACAGCGTCACAAAGTACAGGCAGAAACCCTGAACTTTTAGTCACATTTTAGCTCCTAGGCAAAGCATAACAGAAAGGTATAAAAAAATTAAGGCGGGGGGGAAAAATGCTTAGCCAGATCATACCTTTCTCCTGCTACATTATCATCCAAGAATGTTTAGGTGTTCAGACAGGTCAGCCCTAAACCACATACACTTTCAGCACTATGCCACAAGAACCCGAACCCAAAGAGATACAAACACATCCAAAGGGTACACGTAACGCAAACAAGGTAACTTCCTTTACAACTTGCCAGCAAGCGCCGTGATAGCTGGTGTTAATTAACAAATACTAAGCACTTCATTGCTATAGCGCGCACCCACACCGTAAGTGCATTCCTAAGGCAGACATCGGTAAAAGCTCACTTCAGCCTGTACGTGTTTACAGGCAAACATTTAGTCCACCACGAAGTTGCCAGTGTGGCGCTCCCCTGAAACAATCCGTGAGCGTGCTCCGTGTCTGTCTGCAGCTGGAAGCAACACACCAGGTGATCCTTCTTCCGGACTTTCAGAATCCGTCTGTGTAACATAAAACACGGGCGTGAGCATCGGTACAAATTCTCAACTCATTTCTATGCAAAATGTTCCTGCTAAGCCAACTTGCACAGCACGGAATCACAAAAGCCTTTGATCAGCCCCTTGGAAAGGGCACGTCAAGACACAGTATATTGGAAAATCACAGCAGACTTGTGTGTTTTCAGATCTTAGGCAAAAACCTCACAACTCATCTAAACTAGTCTGTCACGTTGGCAAACTGCACAGCTGCAAGAGAGAATTAACATGGTAACTCGAGCTGTGGGTTGTAACTGCAGGTCTGGGGGGGACCCAACTTTCGGACTGAACTGGTACCCGATACTCAAATTTGTGCTGATGTTCCCCAGGCACACGTCCTGCAGTGGGGAGCGAGCACATTGCTACTCCCAGTTGCAAGGGTTGAACAAAGACTATTTGGGCTGAACAAAGACGAGCAAGACAAAGCTTACAGAAACCAAGGCTACCTAAACCCCCCCGATAATATTTTAGCCTTGTATTTTTAAGAAGGAGATGGGGAAGAGTTCCTTCTTCCTCACAAGAAAAGTCAGAGGGGGTAAGCTACAGACTCTGCTCGTTTTCTTCTAACCCATTCCCACAGACAGGAAGAACTAAAAGGGCAAACAGCCAGCATGTGTGGTATTTCTGTTGAACGCTACTCTCAAAAAGGGCCAAAAAGGTAGAAAGGCTCTTTTCCGAAGCAGCTCATCATCTAGGCTGCAGACCCTAAGGGCAACCACTGAACACGTCAGCGGAATAGAGTTGTGTGGTGAAAAAGCAACAATCCCGCCAGCCCCGCTGAGAAGCTCAGACTATTTTAAGCAGCAAGAAACTTCACTGCCGCAATACTGTACCAGAAACCCAACTCCAAGGGCCAGTTGCCATGAGACCCAAATCATTAGCTCGACCTACCTTCATCCCAAGCCTCGCTGAACAGCTAGCACACAGCACAAGTATTTCAAGGGCCCCCAGTTACAAACATACAGCAGAACCAGGAGAAGGGGAAATAAGCCTCAGCCGCGGCAGGGCCCAAGCTCCGAGTGCTTCTGGATCTCGCTCCCCACCCCCGCCCCACTGGGAACCCCGGTGTCCTTCACGGGAAATACCTCAGAATCCCAGGGAGATTCAGCATCTTCCTCTTCCTCTGCTCCCACTGCAGTCAGGGCACCTACAAAGGCAGTAAGAGGTGAGACACTGAGCCCTTCTATTTCACTCTGCTTTTCCCCATCACCTCTGCGCCCAAAAGATGCACAGCGGTTCTGTTGCTGAGGACAAACTAAGCAGTGAGTGTTGAATTCAAGGGTTTCTTCACACCCAGCGCACAACATCATGGTACCTCCTTTGGATCGCCACCTCTCCAGCAGAAGATGGCTATGCACAACAGCTGACACAGCTACAAGCAGCACTGAAGACGTGTTTGGGTCACACTCTGGAAAAGGCTCCAGCACGCTGCAGCCCTGTGGCATACAGAGTTTAGGTCACCTGCTCTCCAGTCCACAGCTCCAGAAATTGCCATTGACTACCACCATCCACTGTACAGGAAGTACCATAGAAACACCACCCGACACATCTTCACGCTAAAATCACCAAGAAACAATGCTCCTTTTGTAGCACTACCAGAAAAGACCTTCCTTGACTAGCAGTTTTTAGCCTGCACCTTCCCAGAAGGTAGACAGCTAAGCATTGCCATTTAAAAAGAGGAGAGGCTCACAGCCCAAAAACTCACCCCAAACACACAACTTGTCTCTATCTCAGGGGGCTAACATCCGAATCTCTTCTCTACCAGACACACGCAAGGCTCAGTCTCAGTAGGTTCCTGGCCAGATTAAACTATCTTCATTTCTCTGTTTTAAGCTAGTCCATTAGGTAAAACTGATTCAGGATTCACTCTTGTGGAGACATGCACACAAAAAACGGGAAAGGAGCTAGAGACCAGTGAGGGCACCCGTCCTAGCAGAGGGGAACTGCTGGTTCCAGCCTCAGCTAGGACTACTCACACTGTGCCAAATGCAGGCTTATGGCAAAACGCACCGACAGAAGAGCATGTATAGGCACAACACCTGGAATACAGCAGGTTCTGCCAGGCCCGCTCTGTAGCATTTGATCAGCAGCTACACACGCTCTGGTAACATCTACCACACCACTCTACTCTCTGGAGACAGACAGTGGAAAGTGTGCCTTCTCCTCCTGCTCCAAGACCTGAGGTGAGTACCAGAGTGCTCAGCCCTGACTGACAGGGCAATGCTTTCGAGCACACTCAAGCGTGGCACTGGAGAGACTTTCTACGTTTTAAAACTGGACAAGGTGAGGCACTGGAACAGAACAGCTTTCTCTCAGATTGACTCAAATCTTTCCCAGGCTTCAGCCAAGAGCAACCACAACTTTTCAGTCTGACAGTACGGTCTGCCAGAAAGGGGAATACTACTGTCACACCCAAGACTCTCTAATCCTCCTCTTTTTCAACTGTGCGTTTTGGTCTGATCGCTTCAGGGAGAACACAGCAACAAAACCAAGAATGACACCTGCTCCATGTAGCATCGTTTGGAATCCAAGGCCACAATTTGTTCTTCAGGAACGAATGAAAAGGAACAAAAGCTACTTTCCTCCTTGCCAATGCCCACTAGGGTTCACAGGCAAGGGAAAAGCTTGCTGTTTCAGAAGTCAATCACCATTTCAGTTCATTTACTGTGCATTAATATTTATAGAGGAAGAACTGGGATCAGTATTCACTAACTCACTTCTCTCACCAGTGTTGTCTTTGGAAGCACTGTGGACTTGATGGCTATCATTACAAATAGAGTTTTTCACACCCTCAACAACTGCAGTTTGTAGCTCTTCACCAGTGTCTTCCTTTTCCTGCTCCTTCTCCTCTTCTTCCTGTTCAGGTGATTTTTCCTAAAAGAGATTGACCAAACAGCTGGAAATAGCAGAAGCAAGCACCTTCTTAGCCATCCATCGACAACTTTAAAAATGCTTTTCCTGTGTAAGACAACAGGGAAACTTTGTTGAGCTTTGTTTTACAAGGCCTTCAGTTTTTCCATGGGAATCTCTGAGGAGACAGCAATGACATTAGCCCTAAGTCATTAGCCCTGGCTCTGCAAAGCTCCGGAGAAGCAATTCTTCATGTCAGCCTAACTCTAGCTTTCATTTCAGTTACATTGTTTTGGAACATGCTCCTTTTCCTCTACTTTGCTCCAGGAAAATCACTAACTTCCTGCTCTCAATCTTACTCAAACTTTTTGGTTCCTCACTTTCAGCCATCACACCAGGTATTTTACTAAATGGCAATAAATCTTGACAGATAAAAACCGTACATACAACTGAGAAAAAATGAATTTATTTCAGAAAAATTATACTGCCTATTTGTTTTCCTGCAAAACCACTGCAACCAATAAAATAATATCGAAAATACTGCCCAATATTATTCTTATACCTAAGAAACTGCTTTGGTTAGGAGTAAAGGCATTTTCTAATATAAAAAAAAGGATGATCAAAAGATGGATATACGTGAAATATCAACAGAAATCCAGTTTACCTTTTGGTTCTTACCTTTATTACCCTTAGAAAATACCTTTGTGATTGAATCATCCTTATATAACTTACTTTGGTGCCTGAGTGAAATGCTGCTCTTACATTTTCTTCATGCCTATTCAAGCACAAGTGTTCACTTTCTTGTTTCAGTGCTTCACAGACTTTATTATCTACTTCACATTGCTCTTCTTCTGTATCTTCATCATCTACATGTTCAAGAAAGACAGAGTTTGTCTTTGACTTTCAAGCCTTGGGTTTTTTTCCTGCTGACAAAGAACTATTATCACTTTCAAAGCCATTACTGAAGCTTGACTTTTTCTCCTTAAGACCACAACTATCTGAGAGAAGCTGAGGTGTCTCTTTTTTCCAGTTTGTCATCTTAGATTCTGCAAAAAGGGAGTCATCATTTCTGTGAAACTTCGCCTGAATCGTGCTTTTCTTGTTCCAACTTTCTTGTTTATCTTGCAAATTATTTAGATTTTGAAAGACAGTTTGCTTTGGTACTGACTTGCAAGATACTTCATTATTCACCGTCTTTGGAGACATGGCAGTTATGTCAAAACAACAAAAGGAGTTATGTAAATGGCAACAGGCATGTTACCAGATGAATGGAGTAATCTGGGAATGTCTGGAAAAGGAACCAAGTCAAGGATGGGCAGGATGGAGGAAGGACTTGGCCAGGGACAAAGGCTTAGGAAGGGATTAATACCTTCATTTTAACAACATGACTTATTTTTTCTGAAGTGACCAAGTGCTGTGTTTTCAAAATGCTACTTTTCTCATTTACTAAAGGAAAAGAATTGTTTAAGAAACTACTTAGCAAATCTACTTTTATATATTAGTATACTATGCAATCTTTTCCAAATAGCTTACTGTTTTTCCTGAACTGCTGGGAAACATTCATTAACAATGTCAAATTTGGCTTCTGCAGCTTCTGTAAATAAATTATTTTTTTTTTTTTTTTAGAACACTAACGACAACAACAAATCCTTTGGTCACATCAAATCTTGAACACTAAATGTAATCAGGCTGTCCTTTTGATAGTGGTCAGGTGTTGGCTCCATCCTATACTTCTAACTACAAAAACACTCCTCACATATGCAATTCAGTGAGTATTTCACCCCCAAAATACCATGCAGGCACCCTTCTGAAAATTGTTTCCAAAACTATGGTTACATGCATAGCAGTTTTAAAAATCTGGGTTTAGTATTTGTAGTACTTCAGTAAAATTCAGTTATATTTAAGATCGCAGCTTCTGGATGCTTACTTGCAAGTGTGCACAAGGGAAGTAACTGTTAAGAACCCTAGGTTTAATGCATTAATTAGTCCCTGCAAGTACACTTACCAGAATATCCTGAAATTTCAAAAACATGCCAAAAAAATGCATAATTTATATTTAAATCAGTGCAAGAAAATGAAATCATGTTAAAACTAAACATGCTTGCACCTCTGGTATTACAGAGTAGGTTGAACTAGAACACCGGTTCCTCGTCGCTGCAGAATCCCAGAGCAACAGAACAGATGCTCCACACATCACTGCAGAAGTTAATAATTCTTCAGAACACTAGCAAAAAAAGCAGGCCTGAGAGCTTGTAGCTGACAAAAAGAATACTGCCTAAGCATTCAAAAAAAGAGGGAAAACATGCAGTGTGAGATTACATGCAAGCACAGAATGCCATCTCAATAGAAGAAAAAAAGATGACCTATTTGAGTAACTCATCCACTGAGCACTCTTGAGTAACCTGATGAGGAGGAAAGGAGAACTAGGTGATGAAGGCTTTCAGTACCTCTTCATTAAAAAGTGCCCTTTATCAGTTAGGATTCTATCACAAAATTTACAGGAAACATTAACAGTGTTTGGGGAAGAACAGAAAAGGTTATATTAGTAACTTATAAACTTAAAATCCGACTCAAATGACCAAGAACAAATAAAACTGTGGTGGTTTATCTCATCGCCTATGGCTCTTTTGCCTCAAATCACAAATCTACTGCATGATCTGCCACAGCTACAGGTCTTTTAGGAAACCTCACAGCAGAAGAAAGGCTGGCAGGTCAGAGAGTGCTTCTAAGGAGAAAACAATATTGGCTAGAACTGTAGTTTATTTCAATCCCCCAGAAAACTTGCCTTCAGATCGCTTATTTTTATAGGACATTTACTGTAAGTACACCATACCTTGGGAGTAAAATCGAGTTCTTCCTCAGAAGTATGCCAACTGACATCGCTCCCCTCTTTCTCCAAGCTTCTTAAAAAGTAAAGCAAAATGAGTACTGTGTCTCTCCAATCATTCCTCAGGTATGTGCTGGGTATGTTTAAAGTCTTACCTGATTGAGTCTCCTTGCGACAAGTCATCTATTGCTGTGCAAACACGAATTGACATGTTGAAATTAGATTTGGCATGCTAAAAATCAACCAGCACATACAAACATTTAACCTGGACAACTCTACATGTCATAGCAGAATGAAACTTTGGGGAGTCAACTTAACGTAAGACACCATGAATGAATGCATGCATTTCCAAACAACTGCTTTTTCAAGTCACACTGAATTGACAAAACAAAAAAGACTAGAGTTATATCTCCTTTGAACTTTTATACCTAAAAGTTTAAGAACTACCTCTAAACTAAAAAAAACCCAGCATAGCATGAATATGCTGTGTTAATAAACAGTTAACAAAATACTGGTGCTTTAGCAAGACAGTAAATAAATGAACTGCTGAAGTACTCCTACTGCACACACAAGCACACACTGTTGACAGAGATTTTACTGGTTTATATACTATACTAGCTGGTGCTCTACCCACTTACAGGTTATCCTGAAAAGGTAAAAAACATCAAAAAGCATAACCAAGATCTAATGCCTATCCTCAGGCAGAAAAATCCCCACCAGTTCTCTATGCTGTACCAAAAAGGGTATTCAACAGGCAAGACAGGCGTAACCAGGGCAATCTATACTACGCTCCAAGCTTTCATCCATGTTAAGACAGCAACTTGCACACAGGATCACAGGATAAATCAGGTCACAAGGGACCTCGGCAAGTCTCTCAGCCAACCACCTCCTCAAAGTGGACTCAGCTCTGAGGTCAGATGAGGCTGCATAGGGCTTTTTCCACTCTGATCTTGAACCATTCAAGGAGGGAGACTGCACAACCTCTCTGTTTTACTGTTCTCACCATGGTGAAGCTGCCCACATTCCATTAGAAATTCTTGTTTCCATTTATGCCTCTTGTACCTTTGCTTCATGTGACGCACCACTGGGAGGCACCTGTCTCTGTCTTCTCCATACACGTACTGGAAGCTGCTACTGGGTCCCCTTCAAAGTCATCTCCTCTCTACACTGAACAAGCCCAGTTCCCCCAGTCTCTCCCCAAAAGGCAAGTAGTCCTGCTCCTGGCAAAGTTTGATGGCCCTCCACTGAACTCGCTCACGGATGAAAGACCACTCTCTCTTGCACTGGGGCCTCAAAATTATACCCAGGGAGCTGGACACAACCCAGGGACTGCCAGGTAGCAGCGTACAATCCCCTTCCTCAGTCCCCTGGCTATGCTGCTCTTCATACAGCCCAGGACACCGTTAACCTTCTCAGCCGGCAGGGCACCCTGCTGGCTCATTCTCAGCTCACTTTCTGCCAAGACCCTCTGGCTATTCCCAGCAAAGCAGCTCTCCAGCCAGGCAGCTCCAGCACGTGCTGTAGCAAACGGTTGTTCCTTTCCATGTGCAGGACTTGGCATCTGCCCTTGTTGAATTCTGTTAAGACAGGCCTGACAGTCCATTTACCCAGCTTGTCAAGATCCCTCTGAATGGCAGCGTGGCCCAGATGCACATGTTGCAAACTCAACGACAGCGCACTCTAGCACACCACTGACGTACTAAAGAAATCTGAACTCTAGGAATCCAGCCTGAAGAGTGCGAAAACCTCTCAATTACCAACAACTAAGATGAAATAAAAGGCCTCTTCAATTCCCAGGACAGAAAGGAAAAAAACCAACAAATAGAACCTCCACATCGTATCCATTTCAGCATTCCTCAATTCCTCGGTAATTAGTTCTCGTTAACTATCATCACAAAATGAAGTTGCTTATAAATAGGAGATTGGCGGCCTTCCATAAAGTTGTATGATGACAGCCAAACCGAGGTCTTAGACAAAATCATTAGAAGGAAAAGAAAACAAAGGGCATATCATGTTGAGTAAGTTATCTGAACTTTTGCTTTCCATGGATAGTAACTTTAAGCAATGATCAAAACCAGTTCCCATTCTCCTTTAAAAAGCAAGAGAGAAAGTTTATGAGATAGTTTTCAGACAGATCTTGATGCCCTACTGTAGAAATGGGATCTAGAAAAGTAGTATCTAGGGATCACTTGTTTCTACTTTAATTGAAGTCCATTTTCATTTTGGAGTAACAGTAAATAATATTAAAAAAAAATGCTCTTCTATCACTAATGACACAAAGCTATCACTCAATTCAGTAATAAAGGACCCATGCAAAACACGCAAACAAAAGCGCCCAAAGCCTGCTCTCAAACCTGATTTATAAAACCAAAACCATCAGAATAGAGACCTCCAAGATAATAAACATCACAGGTGTGTTAGTATTTGTACATCACACAACATGTTCCATAGTTGAAATGCTACTGTATAGAATACCTTTCTTTGGTTTTCCTGTTCTTGATGTCTGGCTAGGAGATTGTGGCATTCCTATATCCGTTTAGGGAAAGGCGTGTCAAGGACAGACCAAACAAGGACACCAGAATAAATGTGAATTCCCAGAAATCTGGAAAACCTAACCAGTACATTAACAAAGCTGTAGCAATGGGAGAATGTACTGTGACCGTCAGCCTACTCTACAGTTACAAGAAGTAGAAGCCAAACCTATCACAACCTACAGAACTCTACTCTTAAGGGACAGTGTCAAACAATGTAACTTAATTTACTTGCTCCATTGTAGAATACCTATATTCCAATATTTTGAAACACCGAAACAGATTCTTGGCAGTTTACTGTACTGCCAACTTTGTATTTCTCTCAGCTTGAATAGTCCTTGCCCAGCACTGACTGCCAATGCAATTCCTTCATATTTGTAGAGTGTTTTATACGTACGGCACACTTAAAATCCCTCCGTCTAAGCATCCCAAAAATCTGTAGGTGCCAACAAACTTTGGAGATACACTAGCCAGCTGTGTCAGATGGTGCCTGATGCAAACACAGCCCCCTCCTACCTCAGTCTGAAGGTAAAAGCCCTGCATATATTGATTTGACCATGCTGAACTGTTCACATAGAGAAGCTATGCCACCAGCCAGAACGCAGGCTTGACAAGCAGTCAGAGTGAATACCCTGTTCCCCCAGGGCTACAGGGCAGGCCACAACTGGACCAGAACGGGTGCACTGACTGGTGTGAGTGTCATGCATGTGTGCTTGTGTGTGTACGCGTGGCTATGTGTTGTGGAAAAGAAGCTTTAGAATACAAATCACCATCCGCCTGCTCTACCCATCCTACTTAGTAAAATTTGATTTTTTATGTCAATGAATGGTGTGGTTGTTATTGCAGCTACCCAACACCAAATGTCTGTGTGACAAGGCCATAACATTTGCCTCAGAGCAACAGGGAGTCCTGCTTATATTGATGTTACCACAAATACATGGAATGGATGTGGCAAGAGGACTCCTATCAAAAACACACATGTAGGAGTTAAAAAAAGGACCTCAAGATTGTTTCTCATTCCTTCTCCATTTCTCAATTTTCTTAAAAGGCGATACAGCAGATATAAAGCACACTGAAGCACTCGTTTCTTTTCCAAGAGCTCTAAGACGAAAAACCAATGGTTTCTGTAGGAACAATACACCAATATGCAGTGCAGCAGCTAAAAAAAGCTGCCACTGAAGACATACTAGAAATCTGAACCCTCGCTTTTAGAAAAAATGCGTAATTACTTTTTGCCAAAGAAATTCCAACTTCAAATCTGAAAAGTCTGTCTTTCGATATGCTAGAGGTGGAAGCCATTCATTTAGAGGTTTTTGCAAGTCTGTCTGCAATCAACAAAAAGGTTCGTGTTCTGACAAAAAGTAAACACTCAAATAAGCATGAGCCAACCTCTTAAATATACCGACTTGCTCACTAGAAGCGAGTATTTTGAAGAATGTTCAACAAGTGCAAAAGGAATAAGGACTACATTGAAGATCCCAGAAAAACAGGAATGAAGAGCAAGATTAAAACAAAGAATTCAAAGTGGGTATTCCTGCGTTGTCTCAAGATCAGTCTAGCTTCTCCTCTAACAGGGGCTTCAAAGCTTTTACTGCAGCCTATCAAAGGGACTCAGGATGCAGGACCTGTGCTTTGTGTGTGCAAGCAAGAGACTGCAGAATCAATGCCACCAAGTGTTCCCTGCATGCTACTAATCCCTCTCACTCAACAGGCCGGGGTCATTTTCTAGGAGACTGAGCACAAGAAGAAAAAGATTCGTACTACTCAAGAAAAACAAGCCCTACTATAAACAGCTTGAGACCACAGCACACTCTTTCTCCTCCCAAGTCCTTAACCCACATAAATATGCTCTTCACACTTACTAGGCCTCTTCAAGTGAGGATTTCCCATAACATTGTGGACTTATGCTAGTAGTATTACTGTCTTCAAGGAACTGAGCAAATTACTTGGTTCAAGAACCCATATTTCCCTGAGGGCATATTAATTTTGGAATCACACAACAGTATTATTCTTCAAGCCACATATTTTAAAATAACCCAGGCCTGTCAGTCATCACAATGTGGTACCACAGCAATTATCTACGTGCACAGGAGGCAGCCACAGAGTGCTGTTTGGGTAAAAGCAACATTTTCTTGATTAAACTACCTGTACCAAGCCCTTTCCAAAAATAAAATAAAATATAAAAACCTCTGCATCTTCCTTCAGTCTATCAAGAAACTTTACACATCGCTGACTAGATCAAAATAACTATTCCTAAGTCAAAGGAACAAAGTTTGGCTCTAAATTAAATTCCCCTATCTGGGAAAAGTGAATTCGGAAAAATATGTCATGAAATACGAGCAAAACACGGGATATTTAAATAAAAGGAGTAATAAACTGTGTTTGAACACTGTCTGCTGCCCATTTGCCGCAAAGTTCTGATGTAACACCCTTAAAAAAACCAGAAAGGATAGAATTTCCCACTGTAGGGCCTGAGATGTAAAGTACAAGACAGTTCGTTCTATATTAAAAGATTAGTTTTCTAAGATTCCTCTAGGGCTATATGAGCTCATAAGCATAGACTGGATCTTAAAAATTAAGGAGCGGTTGTTTTTTTTTAAATTTAAAATAAACTCACTGAAGGAGCTGATTTTTTGATAACAAGGCAATTCAATTGTTTTTCTGGATCACAGGTTAATGTGGACCTTTTAACGTTTATTTCATAAAATTACTGGAAGTAAAAGTGTTATTTATTTTTACTGGAAATCAAACTACGTCCATGAAGATACAGTACACACAGAAGTTGCATTGTTGTTTCTAACAAAGTGACTTTTCCAAGATGATTTTTCCTAAGTATGTCTCTACAGCACCTACACAGAAACAATCGTAACTGATGCTAAGAAATAAGATAACTCACTAAAAGCAGCTTAGTGCAGGTGAAACTATTAATATTAAAACACCACTGCACAAACTCAGTGGATATCAACAAGACATGTACAGTCCTGCTAACTCATCTGTTGCTTCCCAACTACAGGAAGATGAACAACTACTCAGGACGAACCTACTGCTTTTGCAATTCGTTTTCACAATCTGAATGGCCATCTACAGGTACAAGTACACACCCCAAAACCAAAACCACTCTCACCTAGTTCCTTCCCTGTCCCCCTTCTCTCTCTGTATGAAAACCTATACAGATGGGCAATCTGGCAGGCAGAACGCAACAACCCGGTAAGTGGGCCCGTAGCACACAAACCGCAGCTGCCTTCACCCCTGACAAGAAGCACCTCCAACCAGCAACAAGTCAGCATATTCACAAAGCTTCTTGCGCTACCCCACCTGATGCCTCCACTAAAGTCAACGGCAAACACAGTGAGCGCTGACAACACAAACCCCCTAAAGGAAAGGCCACAGTGATTTTCCTCGTGAGCTCCTGCGTGATTAAAGATCCCACCTCCTCTGTCCACAGCAGGTGCACCCAACGTCAAGCCAGCAGCTCTGGCCCGGTGAGGAATGCCAGGTACTGTGTCGCCTTGTGCACCACCTTCGTCTCTGTCTCCCCGGAATGCGTATGCCACCAGTTGTTTACAAAGACTATATAGGGAAAGAGAAGAAACATATTTGGTAAAAACAACCACATACTTGCTTATACAGTTTAATAGAACAGTTAACAGCCACTTATCCACCCTACACGTATTCATAGCCGTATGAATTCATATACTTGTATGCATTCACTGAGAGTAATACACACAGAACTTACTGCACGACTACTACCTACTTCAATATTCACTACAGTCATGTTCACTCTAGAGGTGCATATCCACACCTACGAAGCTATTAGCTCCCGCTCGGCACAGTATTTTCAGCTTAGCTGTTAAGCACACATAACCACCTTAGAGAAGGGATACGCACAGGTACAAAGCTATCCATAAGAGGGGTGAAACTGTTTAAGACTTTAACAAAAGGGATATGTTAGATCTCTGAAACAAAAGGCTGGTAGTTCCTGCTCATTGTAGTGGAAGTCAGTAAGGACAATGGTGCTGGTCTGAGGAGAGGACTGACATGCATTTCAGTTTGCCACGTTCTACCTCTGGGTAACTGTAGGATACAGACATGTTTTAGAGCTTGTACTGGGCAGGTGCAAGTTTAGCATCAAAACTTGAAATCTACAGACAATTCAGGGTGGAAATTTTCTTCAACATCCAGATTAATACTAGACACAGGGAACGATACGTATCAGAAGACGTCACTGAGCACAGCTTCAGGACAGCTTTCAACACACCATTAAACCGTGCTGCTATTACCAAAAACATTCAAAAGCCACACTGACAGCTGACAACCTATTCTAACAATAAAGTCAAAAATTTACCTAGAATATCCATGAGTAACAGCATAATCCTCAGCTGTCCATCCGTTAGTGTCTTTATGGAAAAGATCAGCACCATATCGAAGAAGAACTTTTATTAAATTAAGCTGTCCACCAGATGCTGCAGTCATAAGTGGGGTTCTGAAACACCAAAAATATGTTATGAAGTAGATCATTTGACACAGACACTGTAATTATTTTTATTCCTATTTGCTCTCAAAAACTACTTTACTCTTTACTGAATGAGCAAAAGAAAAAGCAGTTTTCATTAAATATTAAGAGCAACCATAAAATGCAAGAGGGAGTCAAAACAACCAAACCTTCAATCTTCAGACAAAGCTTCCACATAGACAACACTCACATACAAACTATGCCACTATGCAGGAGATGTTTTTTCACATTGAGGCAGTGCTGCTGAGCTACCAGCATGTTTCCTGCCAGAAGGGCCACCACAGACAATGCCTTCTTGTAATCCTCTACGAGGAAAGCACCCACTGAGGTATGACAACAGCCAAGCGCAGATGTTCTTTCACAAGTCACACAGAAATAGCTGCTATGTGGCTCCCGGGTTTTTTTCAGAGCTCACTCTCATGCCTCTGATTAATCCAACCTAAAGAATACTAAAGAGACCCATGCAGAGTTTTGACAAACCACTCACCTTTCACAGTGATCTCGAGCATGCACATCAGCTCCTCTCTGCAGAAGAAACTCTGCTATATCTTCATGATGTTCAGAGATAGCAAGAATAAGCGGAGTGTTTCCCTCCTGAAAGGGCAGATAAATACATTTAAAAATAAAAGTAAAAAAAAAAAAACAACCCTACAAGAGGAAGACTAATACAACTTTTTGAAAGAGCTTCTTCAACAAACACAAAAATTTACCTTATTCCGAGCATCAATATTGGCATTATGCTCAAGTAACAGCCCCGCTACAGTTGTATTAGGAGATCGGACAGCAAGGTGAAGGGCAGTGTTGCCGTCAGCATCTGCCAGGTGTGGGTTGGCACCGTGCTCCAGCAGAATAGCTACACATTCTTCTTGCTGGCACTGTACTGCCTGGGAACAACACACAGAAAAGGAAGAACTGCCAGCACTCTGTTACAATTGCCGCAGCTTCCCAATGCTGGAAAATAAGAGCACCTTCAAAGCTGAGCTAACATATGCCTATTCCACGCTGATTACCAGATGCATGCTTCTACGCAGAGCTGTGTAAAGAATCCTACCAGCCACCTCTCATTTAATGCACAGTTGACAAGCCCCACTTGAAAGAGCATAACATATTCCACATACCTTCATCAGCGGCGATCTGTTATCACTGTCAGAAAGATTTAGTTTACACTTGTTTTCTACGAGATATGTAACAACATTCACATGGCCATTCGCAGAAGCAAGATGCAGAGGTGTCCTAAAAATTAAACATATTAAATTAGCACAAACAGACAACTAGAGAAATAATTTCAGGCTCTGATAAATTGATATGACCACAAGTTTCACTTTGCACAAAGCAAGCTTAAGAAATGATTTCTCATTCCGTTACCAGTAACAGCAGTTGTGCACCAAACACCCGAGACTGGCCAGCAAAACCCCTCCGCAGCATCTGCTTGGTAAGGTGCCATTTCCTTCACTCTAGAACTTAATCTGCACAGATTCCTGTGCCCAGGCGTTGGTCACTGCCTCCAGCAGGACTACACCTGTGGCACAGCAAAAAAGCTTGGGAATCTGAGAACTATGGCAAGCAACCCTCTAAGTTCTATAATTATTCATGTGCCAGAAGTATCAGAGATGTAGATGGGCTTTATATAAAGAGTATTAGCGTTTCCCTGCACTTCAATAATTTCTGCTTTTTCTCTAGCTTGCTTACTACTGCAACAAAACCAAGTACTCACTTGCACCAAAGTGCCCCCCATAACATGCAGCAAACCAGACAGAACACTGTAATCCTGAGTACAGGAAAGTAATACCTGATCCTTCAGATATGTATAACTACAATAGTCATAATAAGCCTACTACAGAGGAAGTCCTCTCCAGGGAGGGAATACTGTGTTTCCATAATACATGACCAGCATAAGAAAATGAAACTCTTTTCTTCAAGTTAAAGCCTTGCCAGAGGGAAAAAAAAAACAAACAACAACAACAACAAAAACCAAAACACTCCTTCAAACCACAGAACATCTTAGGTCTGATGTCAACTAACCAGCCTACTTATACTGAAAGAAATTGCCCAGAAAGTCCTTGCATGTGTTTCCCCCTAAATCAGAGGCACAAATCAGCACAAGCTTCACTCTGTGCAAAAGCAAAGCACCTGCTGCTCTGCAGGACGCCTGTCCCAACAGAGCAGAAGACAAGCTAGAAAACAGCTGGGACCTTCCTCCCTTGAAGGTGATGCAGTAACAATCCCACAGTTCCTCAAGAACTGAGGGGAACACCAGCACTGGTTCTGAACCACATCACTGCAGGTAGGTCCTTCTCTGTATTTAGGAAAGCTCAACTAGTCTTGCAATTGTTTTGGTACCTTGCTGAGACAGGAGCACAACAGCTCCCTGGCTAAGTGGGAATGGAAAGGGAGAGGTACACAAATGCAGTGGCAGGTGATGCAAAAACACAGTAATCTGTAACACAGATACTTGTTACAGGGCAGCTGACATCCTCCTCCACTGCAACAAAGATGAGGATGAGAGAAATACAGAAAACTTCAAAGAATTTGTAATGTCTTGCTACAGACAGGGAACAGACTGGAGCATTGACAGAGGAGTAGCTCAAGAGCAACTACCACCACTTTTTGAGAAATTTCCATGTAAACATGCAGGATCCTTCATCTCTGAAGAAATGACTGACTGAGATTATCTGAAAGCTAACCAGGACTGGTTATGAAGGAGTCCACAATCATCTGAAAGCTGCTACTACCAACCACTAGGAAGCATGACAGACGTGAAGTAGTCACTATCAGCTCTGCAAACAGAAAAGCCTTCAGAAAACTTGTGGACTTGTTGCTGTCCTCCTCAACCAAGCCTCTCAGTCTGTCAACAGGAGACGGCTCTGCTTGGAGCAAGGCCTGCTGTGCTCCACAGAAGATCCACTTCAGGGAACAGGCTGGCAGAGAACACCAGTGTTCAGGGTTGCCTGTCTCTGCAAGAGGCCTCCAGTAACACCGAAGTTCTTCTGCCACCCAGCCCTGGGGACACTGCCCAGATTATGTTCCTGCTCCTGCTGCTACGCTGATCACCTACAGAGTAGAAGAGAACTGCTGATGCTGAGCAGCCACGAAACAACCCCACTGGGAAACAGCAGGTTGGCAGTACGCACTTTGAATGGCCCTTGAGCCGACAACCCAGCAGCTACAAGCCAAGCAATGAAAAGCGCTGGAGTTCAGTCTGACAGGCAGCTGACAGGGTAAATCTCCCTTAGCAATGAGCTCTGACCCAGGATCCATGACTAGCTGGCATTGTGCCTACAGTGCTTCCAGCTCTGTGCTGACTTTTGCCCGTCTCTGTCAGTGAGGCTGAGGGTTTTGCTAGCCCACCTCTGAAAGCTGCCTGCTCCTAACTGATGCTGTATCAAGCACACTTTCGGGAGGTCTTATGGGCTACAGGACCCACTTTATGGAAGGAACTTGTATGTGTGATACTTGCCATGCTCCTGGTGCAGGATTTTGCTTTTGGAAATCCTGAGGAGCAAACCTGAGATATTCATACAACCAATGCACACATTTTTGCCGTTACTTTGCATTATTTCCTATTCTACACCTCTATTTCCAATGATACCAAGTCTTCCAACACTATGAAGCCCTGAAATGCAGCTGTATCCAGTGGTCACTCACAACAAACATCACACCCACAAGCACTAAGAGGGCACAGGTGGCCTTGCAACCCCCATGGCTGGTACAGAGGGCAGTGGCTGCAGCAAGCAGGCAGGCTCTGTCCACTGAATTGCTCTCAGCCGCGCTTTTCAGCAGCTTTTCAGCACTGGGCATTATCATGGCAAAACCACCACAGTGCTCATCATAGTACGCTGCCTTTTCTCCCCCCCCCCCCCCCCCCCCCCCTCCGGCTTGTTTTTTTTACAGTTTGTGACTTTATTTGTCCTGTTATAACACTGACAATACAATAGCCTGGCACACAGAAGGAAACCTTTCCAGAGGAAACAAAGCTTTCTAGACAAGATGAGCTTGAAACACAAAAACTAGCTCAATTTCATACCAGGGTCTGCTAAGAGCTGGTGACTGACTGATGACTGAATCAGCCACAGTGAATGGGAAGGCAGTAAGAAGAAAAACAGAGAGACTTTCAGAACTATTTCCATAAATGCCATCGAGCACCTTGACTCTGGCAGCTTAAGTATGCACAAAAGTGCACTCGAGCCACCTTAGCCAGCATCACCCACCCTCCAGCTGCATAAACTACTACTGGCTGGCAACACTCAGGCACACAGCCCACATGCTGACTGACTGCATTCTTCATTGCTTTTCCTACAAATCTAGACAGTTCCAGGTCTTTTCAGGGCAATAAGCTAGCTGGCTGGCAAAAGTCCAGTCTTCAGAAAAGACAGCCCAGGATGCTGAAGTACTCTGATTAAACCAGCATCTCCTCTGAATGTCATGGATGTTTTGACTCAGAGTCTTTTCAGAAAAGGCATTAACAGCTCAACACATACAAGACCCAAAACCTTCAGCTGATTCCCTTAGGCTTACGGTGGATCATGAGGAGCTATGCTGCAGCCCACGGCTTCTCCCTAAGATACAACTGCCAAGTACTTGCTGTGCTCGACTCAAAAGCACACATCCTAACACCTGCCAGAAGCAGCAGCTTCCTCTGCATGGCACTGCCCAGATTTTCCAATCCAAGGCACTAATTAGCTGTACCAAGGCCACAGAGCAAACAGCAAAGTAACTGCCACCTAAAATCAGACTGATGTTGCTTTGGCTGCAACATCAGAGTCACAAAAGGCACATCGGGCAACCGTCCACACAGCACCAATACACAGCACATTTACCCTTTCCTAAACGCAGTGCTTACCCCTCTTTTACTCCCAGCTGAGGCAGTGCAGCTTGCTCAGCTCAACTACTAACCCCGCACGCTGAGGCCTCCGAGGTGCATGCACTCTGCCTTCCAAGCCTGCCTGGAGAATGGCCCTGAGGCTCCTTCTGCAACCCGCCCTGGCCAGGCTGCTGCCGGCCCCCTGCCGCTCCTGCGCCCCCAGGCAAGGCAACACCCCCGGGAACGAGGGCACGGAGGGGGCCGGGGCAAGACCGGGACAAGACGGGGGATGCTCGGCCGACTCCAAGGGCTCCTGGCAGCACAGCCCTGGCTCCCCGCCCAGGCTGAGGCTCCCCGCAGCGATGCTGCTGTTGGCTCCCAGCGCCCTTGAGCTGCCGGTGGCTGCAGCTGCACCTGCGGGTGCCGGCGCTGCCCGCAACCCACCCCCACCCCGCCCCAGCACCGCCCGGCGCTGCTGCCCCCCGCCGCTTACCGCTCCGCCGTGTCCCGCTCGTCGATGCCGCATTTCTTCAGTCTCTGCCGCACCTGACCCAGGTCGCCACGGGCGGCCGCACGGTGCAGCTTGCCCAGGTCCTTCAGCCGGAGCTCGTAGGCACCGGTGGGGAAGGGCTTGGCGGAGCTGCCGGCCGCTGCCGGCCGCCCCTTCTTCTTCCTCCCGAACCCGAAAAACCTCTTCATCCCGCGGCACGGTCCCGCCTCAGGGAAGAGACGGCGGGAGGCACGCGGCGGGCTGCGGCAGGCCCCAGGCAGAACCGGGGGATCGGGGGTCCCGGGGCTGGGCATCGGGGGATCGGGGGGCCCCCGGGGCAGGGACGGGGGATCGGGGCCCCGGGCAGCGGCCCGGTACGGTTTTCTACAGAGCGAACCACCAGAGGGCGGGAAGCCGAGCGCACAGGCTGCTCCTCAGCGCGGCAGCGGCGGACAGCGCCTCCCTCAGCGCGGGCTCTGCTGGCGGGGGCGGGGTCTGCTCCGGCGCGTGTCCAGCGCGAGTGACGTCACTTCCTGCCCCGCGGTGCCCGGCGGCTCCCGCGCGGTGCCCGGCCGCGGCGCTGCCGGGGGGGGCCGGGGGCAGCGAGAGGCCCGGCGGGTGGCGGCGGCGCTGCGCCCCCCGCAGAGCACTCGGGCCGCTGTCGGGAAGCCCGGGGGGGTGCCGGCGTACCGGGCAGCAGCAGCTCCCCGCTGGCCCCGGCGGGGCCCGCGCTGCCAGCACGCTGGGGGGCTCGGTCTAGTTGGTTTTAAAAGAAAATGGCTCAAACTGGGAAAGCGCTTGTCGTTCAGGGCAAGGGCATCTCGTCAGGGAGTTATGGCCAAATCAGCTCTGCGAGCAATTCGCCTCCTAGTTTGTTGAGCAGTCCTGCTTGTGTGCCATCGTTAGCCCTGGGCAAATGGATGCCAAAGGAACGAACAGCAAGGGTTAATATAGCGGGAGGGGGGCGGGGGGGGGCCTGTAGGCATCATCTAGTTACCTGCCTTGCCATGACAGGGTCAGAAAGTTACTTTCCAGTAAATGTGGCTGAGCTGGCACTGCCACAAAAGAACACAAACGCGCACTGAGGGTATGGAAACGTGGTCCAGAAATCAAAAGACAGGTCGTGCCTTTGGTATAGATAAGTTGGGAACCATCCTCCTATTCTACTGCTGCGGTGATGGCACTAAGTAGTTCAGCGTGGTGAAACCTTACTATAAGTACCATATGGTTTTGGGGTGATGTCACAGGCCAGTATACCCTAGATGGTTTGACTCATGGAACACCTTGCCAGCACACTACTTCCTATTAGAAACTGCCTCTTGCCAATGAGTTTGTGAAACATGGGAGAGATGGCAAAGAAAACCTCAATCAGAGAGAGGGACACACTTCACTGTGATTAGCGCTGAAAATATTGATTACAACAGGACAGGAATCTAGTACCACTTTTTAGGGAGGAGATTCAGCCCTTTGAAACACCTTCTTTTTCTTCATCGCTAATAATGGTACAGCTCCTAGAACCTTCATTTTCCTTTCTGGAATGAGCCTTCACAGCTTTATCAAGCCTGTTCGCTCTGGCAGTGTTCTCGCCGACCAAAGTGGCTGATGTACAGTCACTTTCCTTAGCTGATCCTCAGTGTATCAGCAGCATTCCGTTATTGCAGATGTGATCTCTAGAAGGAAGAACTATAATAATTATAATAATAATATTTTTTTTTTAAAGACTGAAAAAAGACTTTTGCTGAAAACACATCCAAGTAAATTCAGGTTGCAAAACCTGAATTCTATGAGTTTTGGGAAATGGCTATGAGCAGCAGCCATTTCAAGAGTACCTCTGTAATCAGTCTGACCATTTAATGGGGGAATGGAGAGCAAAATGCATTTTTTAATTGAGTGTATTTGTTTTCTTCCAGACATTAGAAGAAAGGCAGGATTTTATTTACAAGGTGGCAATACAGAGTAAACACAATCCATCTCCGCTCTTTCCAGGAGGAAGTATTTCTTCTCCAGTGTTTTTTCAAGTGCATGCATGCTCAGCCACAAAAACTTGGGTTTATTACAGGTCACTCCCCAGCCAAGACCAGGAGACTCTACAGTTCCTGTGCAATATTAAATGTTTCAGAATGGTATTACCCTCCCCCCCGTGATTACCCAGTTTTAGTTGGCAGGGACTTGGTAGCTGGCTGGGCTGAAATTCAGTTTCAGGCTTTGAAGATAAGAGGGTGCTGATGGGTCCTGTGGATATAGTATTAGGGGCACAACGGGCACTATTTGTTTATTATTAGCCAGAAAGGATGCAAAACTAAAAACTAGAATCTATCACCCAGAGCAACCTCAAAAGCACTTCTGGGAACTCTGCTTCTGGGTCTCCAAGACCAGGAAAGACGGACTGAGTCAGCTACTAGTAAGCAATTAGTTACTGCATTCATTTTTTCTGCATCACCTCACGCTGCATTGTGCCCTGGGAAGCAAAGACACCATTCCGAAAAGCAAACCCCCAACTGCCTCCTGCTCAACTCGTGCCTGAGACAGGCTTCAGGGGGTGACCTTGGGCAAGGCCAACTTCATAGAGTTGTTCCAAGTGATGGTTGCGTTACTCCCCTCTCTTCCGAGAGGGAGTAACTGGGAACTCTTCCCAACAGAGCCACTCCAGAACTTACACAAAGATACCCATCTAGCTTTTATTTGCTTCCTCCGTGACCCCCAAACGATAAGGTACTCGCAGCCTGAATGGCAGGGATAACAGAAAACAATGGGTATGTAAGAACCTGACCAGAAGGTGCATGTGGTTCTCCTGGGTATTGGCTCGGTGCCCAGAGAATTTTCTGGGCTCACCTGTTCCAGCAGTTCAGCCTTTTCCTCGTCAAGATGAGCAATGTGCTCTTCCAAGGTGGGATCGTGACTTCAAGTGCTCCTCCCACGTGCTGTGCAAGTCCTTGGATGTCAGAGCCAGCATGTTCTGCTTCTGCATCTGTGAAAGCAACAGTGGCAGAAGAAAAAGCAAGGTGGCCGGAAAAGACAAGAGCGCAGGAGAATGCAGTAACTCACACAGAAACAGGCCTAAGCTCTCCTCCACCCATCCAAGACCTATGGCCAAGGTTGATGTGGAGTGTAAAACACACCTTAGGAACCATAACCAAGAACAGCAGCTGGAGCTGGTGGGAAGAAGGAATACTCTAGAAGTGACAGGATGAGGTTACAACTTTGGGGGATAAGATGACGTGTCCACGCACACACAAAATCACCCTACAGCTTTCCTGCCAAGCTCCTCTGGTTCCCTCTATACTTCAGTTTTCGTAAGAACACTGCAAAACGTGGTGCAAAAGTACAACATTTGCTCCTACTTTCAGCAGCTACAGTCAGATTTCTTCATATAGTTACAGACATTAAGTACCTTAGTTTTCAACTTTTTTTCCAACTCCTTTTGCAAGTGCAGCTTGTCTCTCTCCAGGTCACTGTGGTAGCGTGTAGTAACTTCAAGTGAAGCTTCTGGCATAGATTGCTTTTTAGGTGCATCAGCAAGCTCCTGCTGCAGTTGTCCAACCATGCCCTAAAGAAACAGTTAAATTAGCATGAAGAAAGTTCTAAGAACATGAAATATGCCTTTAACTTATTTTATTATACAATTAGGCCCGTCTTTAGATTGAACCCAAAGGTATGAAATTTTGCCTGCCACCAGCAGGCATCTGCGCAGATGATGAACCTCTTGTCATCTTTCTCAGCTGAGCACCTTCAACTATCAGCAGCTGTTCATGAGGATTTCTGTTTCCTAACACATAAAAAAGGCTCAGGTATTGTTCTTCCTTGAACAATACACAAGCACACACTGCAATCAGGTATTTTTTCTAACAAAACCCAAAGAAATCTGTTGTGATCTAAGAGCCATAGTATGACTGCTAATATTACTCTGGTGACTGAAGGCAGGACTTCGTATTAGATTGTTCTTTGTTCTGTTTCTTCACTATACAAATACAATTAAATGAATACAAATATATGAAAGCTCTTTTGAGATACACTTTAAGAGTATGTTGAATCACATCCTCTTGTAGTCTTCTTACTGAGCTCGTTTTAGAATAACAACTGCCTTTATACTGATAGATTAGGTTTACAAAATTCTGGATAGCTCATATATATATATATACACACACACACACACGATCTTCAAAAGGAGCCTGTTATTTTGGTAGTAAGAATACAAAGCAAGTCACAGATTAAAATGATTGACAGTACTGCTGGAGCGTGGCTACATATCATAAAAGAGAAGGGAAAGCTTAAGGTCACTGTCTGACATGAACTTTGAGGAACAGGCAGGCCCCTCAGAATCCTCAAAACACATACAGAAATCAATAGCTGGACATTACTAATACTCTTCAATCTAGATAGCAACTAAAAGAGAAACTGTAGAAGAATGGCTGCAGAAGCGTGGCCTTAGAATCTCTGAAGATCTGCACAATCCAGGCCTGGTATTAGAATTGGCCTGTAATCAGAACTGTGCTGAAGTTGCTGTGCTGAAGTTAACAAGAAAGGTAGCCTTGAGCTATTCTTGAATCCTGAGACCAAGTAATTATGTTGTGCCAACAGGCCGTGGCTGTAACAAGCTACAGCTGCTGGGAAAGCAGGTGCAGGGCCAAGAAAGAGAGGGAGCGGTATGGGAAAATAGGGAGTAACAAACTACAAGGCTGAAGCACAGCAACACAATTAGCTACATGGATAGAATGCTTATTTTAGTCATGATAATTAGGGGTGTGAGAACCGCGCGCATTTAGAGACTACTAACCAATTATATTTCTGCTTTACGAATGTGCATGTGTATCGGTTCTATATAAGTAGTGTTAGAAACTAATAAAGTTGAGCAAGATGCATAACTCATATTGAGCATCTTCTTGACCCCAGCGAACCCTTCTTCCAACAAGAAACTATTTTTTCCCCTCTGTAGAAGCTTCATATAAATCCAACCCCAACCACTTCACTTGTCTGCATCTTCATTTCTCAGCCCTCGTGTATTGGACCGTTCCTGTTTTTATACCACTCTCATTCATGTCATCAGTGCAATATTTATATAAAACCCATCAAATACAAAAACTATTCTATAGGGCATATGTCTTAGGGTTAAGACTTAAGGTTAAATCTTAAGGTTTAAGTCTTAGGGTTAAGTTTTAGGGTGAAGCCCTAGGGTTAAGTTTTAAGGTTAAGACAGGGTTAAGTCTTAGGGTTATGTCTTAAGGTTAAAGTCTTAAGATTAAATCTCAGGGTTAAGTCTTAGGGTGAAGTCTCAAGTATAAGGCTCAATGTTAAGCCTCAGGGATATGTCTTAAGGTTTAGTCTTAAGGTTCAGTCTTAGAGTTAAGTCTTAGGGTTAAGACTCAAGGTTATGTCTTAGGGTTAAGTCTTAAGGTAAAGTTTTAAGGTTAAGTCTTAAGGTTAAGTCTTAGGGTTCAGGCTTAGGTTTAAATTTTAAGGTGAAGTGCGGCAAATGAAGAGACAGGACGCAGCTTGATGCAAGCAAGTTGTCGGTTTATTAGTGATTTTCTCACACTTGTATACATGTCTACCTTCTACATATTACACACCGATTGGTTAAATCTTAAGCGTAAAAAACACGGATTGGTTGATATTTAAGGCACACCGTTAGAACAATAGGAACTTATTAGTTTACCTTGACATAGCAACAATTTCTATTCCCAAATTAGGAGGTTTCTTTCCAGGCGGCTTTCTTGATTAACAAAGTTACATATCGGCGCCATCCGTTCCCTTATCTGGCTACTTGTTTCTCTGTCCGCCTGGCTGCCTCCTCAGCTGTAACGGCTCAGGGGTCTGCAGTTAGCTTGTTCCTTGGTTCCCAGGGCTTGTGCCCTACAGGTTCTAACAAGTCTCTATTCATCAGGCTATCAGTACTTGGACTCCTGTCCTTGAGGCCTTGTCCTACAGTGAAGTCTTAGGGTTAAGTTTTAGGGTTAAGTCCTAGGGTTAAAGTTTTAAGATTAAATCTCAGGGTTAAGTCTTAAGTTAAAGTCTTAAGTTTAAGACTTAGGGTTAAAGTCTTACGGCTTAATCTCAGGTTTAAGTCTCAAGGTTAATCTCAGGGTTAAGACTTAAGGTTGAATTTGAGTCAGGATTAGGTCTTAAAGGTTAAGTCTGTAGTTTAAGTCTTAGGGTTAAGTCTTGGGGATAATTCTTAGGGTTAAGTCTCAGGGTTAAGTTTCAAGGCTAAGTTTCAATGTTAAGTCTCAGGGTTATGTCTTAGGGTTAAGTCTTAAGGTTAAGTCTTAAGGTGAAGTCTTATGGTTAAATCTTAGGGTTAAGTCTTAGGGTTAAGTTTTAGGGTTAAGATTTAAGATTAAGTCTTAGAGTTATGTCTTAGGGTTAAGTCTTAAGGATAAGACTTATAGTTACGTCTTTAAGTTTACGTCTTAGGTTTATGTCTTAGGGTTAAGTCTTAGGGTTTTGTCTTACGGTTAAGTATTATTATTAAGTCTTAGGGTTAAAGTCTTAAGATTTAATCTCAGGGTTAGGTCTTATGGTTAAGTCATAAGTTTAAGTCTTAATTTTAAGTCTTGGGGATAAGTCTTAAGGTTAAGTCTCAAGGTTAATCTCAGGGTTAATTCTTAGGGTTAAAATCTTTAAAGGTTAAGTCTTAGGGTTCAGTCTTAGGGTTAAGTCTCAGGGTTATGTCTTAGGGTTAAGTCTTATGTTTAAGTCTTAGGGTTAAGTCTTAAATTTAAGACCTAGTGTTAATTCTTAGGGTTAAAATCTTTAAGATTAAGTCTCAGGGTTAAGTCTTAGGGGTAAGTTTTAAGGTGAAGTCTTAAGTTAAGTATCAGGGTTGTGTCTTTGGGTTCAGTCTTAAGGTTAACTTTTAGGGTTAAGTCTTCGGGTGAAGTCTAAAATTTAAGTCCTGGGGTTAAGTCTTACAAGGTTAAATCTCAGGGTTAAGTCTTAAGGTTAAGTCTTAAATTTTAGTGTTAAAGTTTTAAGGTTAAGTTTCAGGGTTAAGTCCTAGGGTTACTTCTTAAGGGTTAACTCTTAATGTTGAGTATTAAGGTTGAGTCTAAGGGTTGATTATTAAGGTTAAATCTTTAGGTTAAGTCTTAAGGTTAAGTCTTAATGTTAAGTCTTAGGGTTAGGTCTCAGGGTTAAGTTTTAAGGTTAAGTCTTAATGTGAAGTCTTAAATTTAAGACCTAGGGTCAATTCTAAGTGTTAAAATCTTTAAGTCTCAGGGTTAAGTCTTAAGTTTAAGTCTCAGGGGTAAGTCTTAAGGTTAAGTCTTAAGTTAAGATAGGATGAAGTCTTAGGGTTAAGCCTTAGGGTAAAGACTTAAGATAAAGTTTTAAGTTTAAGTGTAAGGCTTAAGTCTTAGAGTTCAGTCTTAGGGTTAAGTTTTAAGGTTAAGAATTAAGGTTAATCTTAAGAGTTAACTCTTACGGTTAAGTCTTAAGGTTATGTCTTAATGTTAAGTCTATAGGGTTAAGTCTCAGGTTCGGTTTTTAAGGTTGAGTCACAAGGTTAAGTCTTAAGCTCAAGTCTTAATTATAAGTGTTAGCGTTAAGTCTTAAGGTTAAGTCTAAGGGTTAAGTCTCTAAGATTAAGTATTAGGTTTAAGTCTAAGGGTTAAGTCTTAAGATTAAGTCTTAAATTTAAGTCTTAGGGTTAAATCTTAAGGTTAAGTTGTATGATATGTCTTAAGGTTAAGTCTTAGTGTTAACTCTTTAGAGTTAAGTCTTGGGGATAAGTCTTAGGGTTAAGTCTTAAAATTTAAGTCCTAAGGTTAACTCTTAGGGTTAAATCTGTAAGGTCAACACTTAAGGTTAACTCTTAGGGTTAAGTTTAGGGTGAAGCCTTAAGGTTACATCTTAAAGTTAAATATTAAGGTTAAATCTTAGGGTTATTTCTTAAGTTTAAGTCTGAGGGTTATATCTGAGCGTTATTTATTAAGTTGAAGTCTTAGAGTTCATTCTCAGGGTTAAGTCTTCAAGTTACTTCTTAAGGTTGAGGCTTAGGGTTAAGTTTTAAGGTTAAGTCCGAATGTTACATCTTAAAGTTAAGTCTTAGGGTTAAATCTCAGTGTTAAGTCGCAATGGTTAGGTCTCAGGGTAGAAGTCGTAAGGTTGTGTCTTAATGTTCAGTCTTATTGTTAAGTCTTAAAAGTTATATTTTAGGGTTCAGTCTTAGGGTTAAATTTTAAGGTTAAGTCTTTAGGTTAAGTGCTGCGGGCATTCTGGGCGAGCGGGAGTCAGATTCAAATACTCATGGAGTTCAAGATCTGATCCGTTTATTGTACAAACCAGGTACACTTTTATAAGGCACTCTATAAGCGTGTGATAATATGATTGGCTATCTTACAAGCATATAATAATATGATTGGTTAACAATTGTTTATTGGCAAGATTTCTGTTTCTGCTCATTCTGGCACGTAGGCTCTTTTCTGCCGTTTCCCAGCTCCTCTTTTCGCGTCCTGCTGGCCCTGGTTTTGTGCAAACATCTGCAATTTGTTCCTCCCTCTTCATTCCACTGTTCTGATTGTGGCCTCGTCTTATTTCTTCAGTATTTTTCCACTTGCTTCAAAGTTCAGTATAATCATTCAATACAGCAAGAGCCCCAACACCTCCCCCTTTCTTTTTAAATACAGCATTAATACTGCGTTCCACACAGCTCTGAAAACATTGTAAAAGGCAAGGCACTAAAAGTAACAAAAGAATAACAAACAACAATATCAACACAGCAAGAGCCCCAACAGTTAAGTCTTAAGGCGAAGTCTTATGGCTTGAGTCTTAGGGTTAAGTCTAAAGTTTAATTCATAACTTGAAGTCTTAGACTTAAGTCTTGGGGCTAAGTCTTAGGGTTAAGTCTTAAATCTTAGGTTTAAGTCTCAGTGTTGAGTCTTAGGGATAAGTCTTTGAATTAAGTCTTCAAGTTTTGTCTTAAGGTTTAACCTTAAGTTTAAGTCATAGGGTTAAGTCTTAGGGTTAAGTATTGAGTGTAAATCTTAAGGTTACGCTTTAAGGTTAAGTCTTAATGGTACATCTTAAAGTTAAGTCTTAGCATTAAGACTTAGGGTTAAATCCCAGGGTTAAATTTCAAGGTAAAGTCTCAAGGTTAAGTCTCAGGGTTACGTGGTCAAGTTGTGTCTTAGGATTCAGTCTTAGGGTTAAGTTTTGAAGTTAAACTTGAGGTTAAGTCTTAGGGTTAAGTCTCAGGATTATGTCTTAGGGATAAGTCTTAAGTTTAAACCTTAAGCTTAAGTCTTAGGGTTAAGCCTTAAGGTTAAGTGTCAGGGTTAATTCCTAAAGGTTAAGTCTTAAGTTTACATCTCATAGATTGAGCCTTAGGGTTAATTAAGTCTTAAGTTTACATCTCATAGATTGAGTCTTAGGGTTAAGTCTTAGAGTACAATCTTGAGGATAAGTCTTATGGTTAAGTCTCAGGGTTAAGTCTTAATGTTAAGTCTTAAGGTTGAGCCTTAAGGTTAAGTCTTAGGGTTAAGCCTTAGAGTTATGTCTCGGGGCTAAGTCTTAGGGCTAAGTCTCAGGATTAAGTATCAAGGTTAAAGCTCAAGAATAAGTCTCAGAGCTACGTTTTAGGGTTAAGTCTTCAGGTTAAATCTTAGGTTTAAGTCTCAGTTTTCAGTTTTAGGGATAAGTCTTATGGATAAATTTCACGACTAAGTCTCAGGGTTGAGTCTTAAGGTTAAAACTTAACCTGAAGTCTTAGGGTTAAGTCTTATGGTTAAATCTTAATGTTAAATCGTAATTTTAAGTCTTAGCGTTCAGTCTAAAGTTTAAATCACAAGTTGAAGTCTTAGGGTTAACTCTTTAGAGTTAAGTCTTGGGGATAAGTCTTAGGGTTAAGTCTTAACGTTTCAGTCCTAAGGTTAACTCTTAGGGTTAAATCTGTAAGGTCAACACTTAAGGTTAACTCTTAGGGTTAAGTTTAGGGTGAAGCCTTAAGGTTACATCTTAAAGTTAAATATTAAGGTTAAGTCTTAGGGTTATTTCTTAAGTTTAAGTCTGAGGGTTATATCTGAGCGTTAATTATTAAGTTGAAGTCTTAGAGTTCATTCTCAGGGTTAAGTCTTCAAGTTACTTCTTAAGGTTGAGGCTTAGGGTTAAGTTTTAAGGTTAAGTCCGAATGTTACATCTTAAAGTTAAGTCTTAGGGTTAAATCTCAGTGTTAAGTCTCAAGGTTAGGTCTCAGGGTAGAAGTCGTAAGGTTGTGTCTTAATGTTCAGGCTTATTGTTAAGTCTTAAAAGTTATATTTTAGGGTTCAGTCTTAGGGTTAAATTTTAAGGTTAAGTCTTAAGGTGAAGTCTTATGGCTTGAGTCTTAGGGTTATGTCTAAAGTTTAATTCATAAGTTTAAGTCTTAGACTTAAGTCTTGGGGCTAAGTCTTAGGGTTAAGTCTTAAATCTTAGGTTTAAGTCTCAGTGTTGAGTCTTAGGGATAAGTCTTTGAATTAAGTCTTCAAGTTTTGTCTTAAGGTTTAACCTTAAGTTTAAGTCATAGGGTTAAGTATTGAGTGTAAATCTTAAGGTTACGCTTTAAGGTTAAGTCTTAACGGTACATCTTAAAGTTAAGTCTTAGCATTAAGACTTAGGGTTAAATCCCAGGGTTAAATTTCAAGGTAAAGTCTCAAGGTTAAGTCTCAGGGTTACGTGGTCAAGTTGTGTCTTAGGATTCAGTCTTAGGGTTAAGTTTTGAAGTTAAACTTGAGGTTAAGTCTTAGGGTTAAGTCTCAGGATTATGTCTTAGGGATAAGTCTTAAGTTTAAACCTTAAGCTTAAGTCTTAGGGTTAAG
The DNA here is from genome assembly GCF_963210335.1 of Falco punctatus. Lineage (NCBI taxonomy): Eukaryota > Metazoa > Chordata > Aves > Falconiformes > Falconidae > Falco > Falco punctatus. Next base: position 1,199,910 of record NW_027660223.1, on the reverse strand, counting down.
CCTTAAGGTTAAGTGTCAGGGTTAATTCCTAAAGGTTAAGTCTTAAGTTTACATCTCATAGATTGAGTCTTAGGGTTTAATTAAGTCTTAAGTTTACATCTCATAGATTGAGTCTTAGGGTTAAGTCTTCATCTTAAGTCTTAGGGTTAAGTCTTAGAGTACAATCTTGAGGATAAGTCTTATGGTTAAGTCTCAGGGTTAAGTCTTAAGGTTGAGCCTTAAGGTTAAGTCTTAGGGTTAAGCCTTAGAGTTATGTCTTGGGGATAAGTCTTAGGGCTAAGTCTCAGGATTAAGTATCAAGGTTAAAGCTCAAGGATAAGTCTCAGGTCTACGTTTTAGGGTTAAGTCTTCAGGTTAAATCTTAGGTTTAGGTCTCAGTTTTCAGTTTTAGGGATAAGTCTTATGGATAAATTTCACGACTAAGTCTCAGGGTTGAGTCTTAAGGTTAAAACTTAACCTGAAGTCTTAGGGTTAAGTCTTATGGTTAAATCTTAATGTTAAATCGTAATTTTAAGTCTTAGCGTTCAGTCTAAAGTTTAAATCACAAGTTGAAGTCTTAGGGTTAACTCTTTAGAGTTAAGTCTTGGGGATAAGTCTTAGGGTTAAGTCTTAACGTTTCAGTCCTAAGGTTAACTCTTAGGGTTAAATCTGTAAGGTCAACACTTAAGGTTAACTCTTAGGGTTAAGTTTAGGGTGAAGCCTTAAGGTTACATCTTAAAGTTAAATATTAAGGTTAAGTCTTAGGGTTATTTCTTAAGGTTAAGTCTGAGGGTTATATCTGAGCGTTAATTATTAAGTTGAAGTCTTAGAGTTCATTCTCAGGGTTAAGTCTTCAAGTTACTTCTTAAGGTTGAGGCTTAGGGTTAAGTTTTAAGGTTAAGTCCGAATGTTACATCTTAAAGTTAAGTCTTAGGGTTAAATCTCAGTGTTAAGTCTCAAGGTTAGGTCTCAGGGTAGAAGTCGTAAGGTTGTGTCTTAATGTTCAGGCTTATTGTTAAGTCTTAAAAGTTATATTTTAGGGTTCAGTCTTAGGGTTAAATTTTAAGGTTAAGTCTTCAGGTTAAGTCTTAAGGTGAAGTCTTATGGCTTGAGTCTTAGGATTATGTCTAAAGTTTAATTCATAAGTTTAAGTCTTAGACTTAAGTCTTGGGGCTAAGTCTTAGGGTTAAGTCTTAAATCTTAGGTTTAAGTCTCAGTGTTGAGTCTTAGGGATAAGTCTTTGAATTAAGTCTTCAAGTTTTGTCTTAAGGTTTAACCTTAAGTTTAAATCATAGGGTTAAGTCTTAGGGTTAAGTATTGAGTGTAAATCTTAAGGTTACGCTTTAAGGTTAAGTCTTAACGGTACATCTTAAAGTTAAGTCTTAGCATTAAGACTTAGGGTTAAATCCCAGGGTTAAATTTCAAGGTAAAGTCTCAAGGTTAAGTCTCAGGGTTACGTGGTCAAGTTGTGTCTTAGGATTCAGTCTTAGGGTTAAGTTTTGAAGTTAAACTTGAGGTTAAGTCTTAGGGTTAAGTCTCAGGATTATGTCTTAGGGATAAGTCTTAAGTTTAAACCTTAAGCTTAAGTCTTAGGGTTAAGCCTTAAGGTTAAGTGTCAGGGTTAATTCCTAAAGGTTAAGTCTTAAGTTTACATCTCATAGATTGAGTCTTAGGGTTTAATTAAGTCTTAAGTTTACATCTCATAGATTGAGTCTTAGGGTTAAGTCTTCATCTTAAGTCTTAGGGTTAAGTCTTAGAGTACAATCTTGAGGATAAGTCTTATGGTTAAGTCTCAGGGTTAAGTCTTAATGTTAAGTCTTAAGGTTGAGCCTTAAGGTTAAGCCTTAGAGTTATGTCTTGGGGATAAGTCTTAGGGCTAAGTCTCAGGATTAAGTATCAAGGTTAAAGCTCAAGGATAAGTCTCAGGTCTACGTTTTAGGGTTAAGTCTTCAGGTTAAATCTTAGGTTTAAGTCTCAGTTTTCAGTTTTAGGGATAAGTCTTATGGATAAATTTCACGACTAAGTCTCAGGGTTGAGTCTTAAGGTTAAAACTTAACCTGAAGTCTTAGGGTTAAGTCTTATGGTTAAATCTTAATGTTAAATCGTAATTTTAAGTCTTAGCGTTCAGTCTAAAGTTTAAATCACAAGTTGAAGTCTTAGGGTTAACTCTTTAGAGTTAAGTCTTGGGGATAAGTCTTAGGGTTAAGTCTTAACGTTTAAGTCCTAAGGTTAACTCTTAGGGTTAAATCTGTAAGGTCAACACTTAAGGTTAACTCTTAGGGTTAAGTTTAGGGTTAAGCCTTAAGGTTACATCTTAAAGTTAAATATTAAGGTTAAGTCTTAGGGCTATTTCTTAAGTTTAAGTCTGAGGGTTATATCTGAGCGTTCATTATTAAGTTGAAGTCTTAGAGTTCATTCTCAGGGTTAAGTCTTCAAGTTACTTCTTAAGGTTGAGGCTTAGGGTTAAGTTTTAAGGTTAAGTCCGAATGTTACATCTTAAAGTTAAGTCTTAGGGTTAAATCTCAGTGTTAAGTCTCAAGGTTAGGTCTCAGGGTAGAAGTCGTAAGGTTGTGTCTTAATGTTCAGGCTTATTGTTAAGTCTTAAAAGTTATATTTTAGGGTTCAGTCTTAGGGTTAAATTTTAAGGATAAGTCTTCAGGTTTAGTCTCAAGGTGAAGTCTTATGGCTTGAGTCTTAGGGTTATGTCTAAAGTTTAATTCATAAGTTTAAGTCTTAGACTTAAGTCTTGGGGCTAAGTCTTAGGGTTAAGTCTTAAATCTTAGGTTTAAGTCTCAGTGTTGAGTCTTAGGGATAAGTCTTTGAATTAAGTCTTCAAGTTTTGTCTTAAGGTTTAACCTTAAGTTTAAATCATAGGGTTAAGTCTAAGGGTTAAGTATTGAGTGTAAATCTTAAGGTTACGCTTTAAGGTTAAGTCTTAACGGTACATCTTCAAGTGAAGTCTTAGCATTAAGACTTAGGGTTAAATCCCAGGGTTAAATTTCAAGGTAAAGTCTCAAGGTTAAGTCTCAGGGTTACGTGGTCAAGTTGTGTCTTAGGATTCAGTCTTAGGGTTAAGTTTTGAAGTTAAACTTGAGGTTAAGTCTTAGGGTTAAGTCTCAGGATTATGTCTTAGGGATAAGTCTTAAGTTTAAACCTTAAGCTTAAGTCTTAGGGTTAAGCCTTAAGGTTAAGTGTCAGGGTTAATTCCTAAAGGTTAAGTCTTAAGTTTACATCTCATAGATTGAGTCTTAGGGTTTAATTAAGTCTTAAGTTTACATCTCATAGATTGAGTCTTAGGGTTAAGTCTTCATCTTAAGTCTTAGGGTTAAGTCTTAGAGTACAATCTTGAGGATAAGTCTTATGGTTAAGTCTCAGGGTTAAGTCTTAAGGTTGAGCCTTAAGGTTAAGTCTTAGGGTTAAGCCTTAGAGTTATGTCTTGGGGATAAGTCTTAGGGCTAAGTCTCAGGATTAAGTATCAAGGTTAAAGCTCAAGGATAAGTCTCAGGGCTACGTTTTAGGGTTAAGTCTTCAGGTTAAATCTTAGGTTTAGGTCTCAGTTTTCAGTTTTAGGGATAAGTCTTATGGATAAATTTCACGACTAAGTCTCAGGGTTGAGTCTTAAGGTTAAAACTTAACCTGAAGTCTTAGGGTTAAGTCTTATGGTTAAATCTTAATGTTAAATCGTAATTTTAAGTCTTAGCGTTCAGTCTAAAGTTTAAATCACAAGTTGAAGTCTTAGGGTTAACTCTTTAGAGTTAAGTCTTGGGGATAAGTCTTAGGGTTAAGTCTTAACGTTTAAGTCCTAAGGTTAACTCTTAGGGTTAAATCTGTAAGGTCAACACTTAAGGTTAACTCTTAGGGTTAAGTTTAGGGTGAAGCCTTAAGGTTACATCTTAAAGTTAAATATTAAGGTTAAGTCTTAGGGTTATTTCTTAAGGTTAAGTCTGAGGGTTATATCTGAGCGTTAATTATTAAGTTGAAGTCTTAGAGTTCATTCTCAGGGTTAAGTCTTCAAGTTACTTCTTAAGGTTGAGGCTTAGGGTTAAGTTTTAAGGTTAAGTCCGAATGTTACATCTTAAAGTTAAGTCTTAGGGTTAAATCTCAGTGTTAAGTCTCAAGGTTAGGTCTCAGGGTAGAAGTCGTAAGGTTGTGTCTTAATGTTCAGGCTTATTGTTAAGTCTTAAAAGTTATATTTTAGGGTTCAGTCTTAGGGTTAAATTTTAAGGTTAAGTCTTCAGGTTAAGTCTTAAGGTGAAGTCTTATGGCTTGAGTCTTAGGATTATGTCTAAAGTTTAATTCATAAGTTTAAGTCTTAGACTTAAGTCTTGGGGCTAAGTCTTAGGGTTAAGTCTTAAATCTTAGGTTTAAGTCTCAGTGTTGAGTCTTAGGGATAAGTCTTTGAATTAAGTCTTCAAGTTTTGTCTTAAGGTTTAACCTTAAGTTTAAATCATAGGGTTAAGTCTTAGGGTTAAGTATTGAGTGTAAATCTTAAGGTTACGCTTTAAGGTTAAGTCTTAACGGTACATCTTAAAGTTAAGTCTTAGCATTAAGACTTAGGGTTAAATCCCAGGGTTAAATTTCAAGGTAAAGTCTCAAGGTTAAGTCTCAGGGTTACGTGGTCAAGTTGTGTCTTAGGATTCAGTCTTAGGGTTAAGTTTTGAAGTTAAACTTGAGGTTAAGTCTTAGGGTTAAGTCTCAGGATTATGTCTTAGGGATAAGTCTTAAGTTTAAACCTTAAGCTTAAGTCTTAGGGTTAAGCCTTAAGGTTAAGTGTCAGGGTTAATTCCTAAAGGTTAAGTCTTAAGTTTACATCTCATAGATTGAGTCTTAGGGTTTAATTAAGTCTTAAGTTTACATCTCATAGATTGAGTCTTAGGGTTAAGTCTTCATCTTAAGTCTTAGGGTTAAGTCTTAGAGTACAATCTTGAGGATAAGTCTTATGGTTAAGTCTCAGGGTTAAGTCTTAAGGTTGAGCCTTAAGGCTAAGCCTTAGAGTTATGTATTGGGGATAAGTCTTAGGGCTAAGTCTCAGGATTAAGTATCAAGGTTAAAGCTCAAGGATAAGTCTCAGGTCTACGTTTTAGGGTTAAGTCTTCAGGTTAAATCTTAGGTTTAAGTCTCAGTTTTCAGTTTTAGGGATAAGTCTTATGGATAAATTTCACGACTAAGTCTCAGGGTTGAGTCTTAAGGTTAAAACTTAACCTGAAGTCTTAGGGTTAAGTCTTATGGTTAAATCTTAATGTTAAATCGTAATTTTAAGTCTTAGCGTTCAGTCTAAAGTTTAAATCACAAGTTGAAGTCTTAGGGTTAACTCTTTAGAGTTACGTCTTGGGGATAAGTCTTAGGGTTAAGTCTTAACGTTTCAGTCCTAAGGTTAACTCTTAGGGTTAAATCTGTAAGGTCAACACTTAAGGTTAACTCTTAGGGTTAAGTTTAGGGTTAAGCCTTAAGGTTACATCTTAAAGTTAAATATTAAGGTTAAGTCTTAGGGCTATTTCTTAAGTTTAAGTCTGAGGGTTATATCTGAGCGTTAATTATTAAGTTGAAGTCTTAGAGTTCATTCTCAGGGTTAAGTCTTCAAGTTACTTCTTAAGGTTGAGGCTTAGGGTTAAGTTTTAAGGTTAAGTCCGAATGTTACATCTTAAAGTTAAGTCTTAGGGTTAAATCTCAGTGTTAAGTCTCAAGGTTAGGTCTCAGGGTAGAAGTCGTAAGGTTGTGTCTTAATGTTCAGGCTTATTGTTAAGTCTTAAAAGTTATATTTTAGGGTTCAGTCTTAGGGTTAAATATTAAGGTTAAGTCTTCAGCTTAAGTCTTAAGGTGAAGTCTTATGGCTTGAGTCTTAGGGTTAAGTCTAAAGGTTAATTCATAACTTGAAGTCTTAGACTTAAGTCTTGGGGCTAAGTCTTAGGGTTTAGTCTTAAATCTTAGGTTTAAGTCTCAGTGTTGAGTCTTAGGGATAAGTCTTTGAATTAAGTCTTCAAGTTTTGTCTTAAGGTTTAACCTTAAGTTTAAATCATAGGGTTAAGTCTAAGGGTTAAGTATTGAGTGTAAATCTTAAGGTTACGCTTTAAGGTTAAGTCTTAACGGTACATCTTCAAGTGAAGTCTTAGCATTAAGACTTAGGGTTAAATCCCAGGGTTAAATTTCAAGGTAAAGTCTCAAGGTTAAGTCTCAGGGTTACGTGGTCAAGTTGTGTCTTAGGATTCAGTCTTAGGGTTAAGTTTTGAAGTTAAACTTGAGGTTAAGTCTTAGGGTTAAGTCTCAGGATTATGTCTTAGGGATAAGTCTTAAGTTTAAACCTTAAGCTTAAGTCTTAGGGTTAAGCCTTAAGGTTAAGTGTCAGGGTTAATTCCTAAAGGTTAAGTCTTAAGTTTACATCTCATAGATTGAGTCTTAGGGTTTAATTAAGTCTTAAGTTTACATCTCATAGATTGAGTCTTAGGGTTAAGTCTTCATCTTAAGTCTTAGGGTTAAGTCTTAGAGTACAATCTTGAGGATAAGTCTTATGGTTAAGTCTCAGGGTTAAGTCTTAATGTTAAGTCTTAAGGTTAAGTCTTAGGGTTAAGCCTTAGAGTTATGTCTTGGGGATAAGTCTTAGGGCTAAGTCTCAGGATTAAGTATCAAGGTTAAAGCTCAAGGATAAGTCTCAGGGCTACGTTTTAGGGTTAAGTCTTCAGGTTAAATCTTAGGTTTAGGTCTCAGTTTTCAGTTTTAGGGATAAGTCTTATGGATAAATTTCACGACTAAGTCTCAGGGTTGAGTCTTAAGGTTAAAACTTAACCTGAAGTCTTAGGGTTAAGTCTTATGGTTAAATCTTAATGTTAAATCGTAATTTTAAGTCTTAGCGTTCAGTCTAAAGTTTAAATCACAAGTTGAAGTCTTAGGGTTAACTCTTTAGAGTTAAGTCTTGGGGATAAGTCTTAGGGTTAAGTCTTAACGTTTCAGTCCTAAGGTTAACTCTTAGGGTTAAATCTGTAAGGTCAACACTTAAGGTTAACTCTTAGGGTTAAGTTTAGGGTGAAGCCTTAAGGTTACATCTTAAAGTTAAATATTAAGGTTAAGTCTTAGGGTTATTTCTTAAGGTTAAGTCTGAGGGTTATATCTGAGCGTTAATTATTAAGTTGAAGTCTTAGAGTTCATTCTCAGGGTTAAGTCTTCAAGTTACTTCTTAAGGTTGAGGCTTAGGGTTAAGTTTTAAGGTTAAGTCCGAATGTTACATCTTAAAGTTAAGTCTTAGGGTTAAATCTCAGTGTTAAGTCTCAAGGTTAGGTCTCAGGGTAGAAGTCGTAAGGTTGTGTCTTAATGTTCAGGCTTATTGTTAAGTCTTAAAAGTTATATTTTAGGGTTCAGTCTTAGGGTTAAATTTTAAGGTTAAGTCTTCAGGTTAAGTCTTAAGGTGAAGTCTTATGGCTTGAGTCTTAGGATTATGTCTAAAGTTTAATTCATAAGTTTAAGTCTTAGACTTAAGTCTTGGGGCTAAGTCTTAGGGTTAAGTCTTAAATCTTAGGTTTAAGTCTCAGTGTTGAGTCTTAGGGATAAGTCTTTGAATTAAGTCTTCAAGTTTTGTCTTAAGGTTTAACCTTAAGTTTAAGTCATAGGGTTAAGTCTTAGGGTTAAGTATTGAGTGTAAATCTTAAGGTTACGCTTTAAGGTTAAGTCTTAACGGTACATCTTAAAGTTAAGTCTTAGCATTAAGACTTAGGGTTAAATCCCAGGGTTAAATTTCAAGGTAAAGTCTCAAGGTTAAGTCTCAGGGTTACGTGGTCAAGTTGTGTCTTAGGATTCAGTCTTAGGGTTAAGTTTTGAAGTTAAACTTGAGGTTAAGTCTTAGGGTTAAGTCTCAGGATTATGTCTTAGGGATAAGTCTTAAGTTTAAACCTTAAGCTTAAGTCTTAGGGTTAAGCCTTAAGGTTAAGTGTCAGGGTTAATTCCTAAAGGTTAAGTCTTAAGTTTACATCTCATAGATTGAGTCTTAGGGTTTAATTAAGTCTTAAGTTTACATCTCATAGATTGAGTCTTAGGGTTAAGTCTTCATCTTAAGTCTTAGGGTTAAGTCTTAGAGTACAATCTTGAGGATAAGTCTTATGGTTAAGTCTCAGGGTTAAGTCTTAATGTTAAGTCTTAAGGTTGAGCCTTAAGGCTAAGCCTTAGAGTTATGTATTGGGGATAAGTCTTAGGGCTAAGTCTCAGGATTAAGTATCAAGGTTAAAGCTCAAGGATAAGTCTCAGGTCTACGTTTTAGGGTTAAGTCTTCAGGTTAAATCTTAGGTTTAAGTCTCAGTTTTCAGTTTTAGGGATAAGTCTTATGGATAAATTTCACGACTAAGTCTCAGGGTTGAGTCTTAAGGTTAAAACTTAACCTGAAGTCTTAGGGTTAAGTCTTATGGTTAAATCTTAATGTTAAATCGTAATTTTAAGTCTTAGCGTTCAGTCTAAAGTTTAAATCACAAGTTGAAGTCTTAGGGTTAACTCTTTAGAGTTACGTCTTGGGGATAAGTCTTAGGGTTAAGTCTTAACGTTTCAGTCCTAAGGTTAACTCTTAGGGTTAAATCTGTAAGGTCAACACTTAAGGTTAACTCTTAGGGTTAAGTTTAGGGTTAAGCCTTAAGGTTACATCTTAAAGTTAAATATTAAGGTTAAGTCTTAGGGCTATTTCTTAAGTTTAAGTCTGAGGGTTATATCTGAGCGTTAATTATTAAGTTGAAGTCTTAGAGTTCATTCTCAGGGTTAAGTCTTCAAGTTACTTCTTAAGGTTGAGGCTTAGGGTTAAGTTTTAAGGTTAAGTCCGAATGTTACATCTTAAAGTTAAGTCTTAGGGTTAAATCTCAGTGTTAAGTCTCAAGGTTAGGTCTCAGGGTAGAAGTCGTAAGGTTGTGTCTTAATGTTCAGTCTTATTGTTAAGTCTTAAAAGTTATATTTTAGGGTTCAGTCTTAGGGTTAAATATTAAGGTTAAGTCTTCAGCTTAAGTCTTAAGGTGAAGTCTTATGGCTTGAGTCTTAGGGTTAAGTCTAAAGGTTAATTCATAACTTGAAGTCTTAGACTTAAGTCTTGGGGCTAAGTCTTAGGGTTTAGTCTTAAATCTTAGGTTTAAGTCTCAGTGTTGAGTCTTAGGGATAAGTCTTTGAATTAAGTCTTCAAGTTTTGTCTTAAGGTTTAACCTTAAGTTTAAATCATAGGGTTAAGTCTAAGGGTTAAGTATTGAGTGTAAATCTTAAGGTTACGCTTTAAGGTTAAGTCTTAACGGTACATCTTCAAGTGAAGTCTTAGCATTAAGACTTAGGGTTAAATCCCAGGGTTAAATTTCAAGGTAAAGTCTCAAGGTTAAGTCTCAGGGTTACGTGGTCAAGTTGTGTCTTAGGATTCAGTCTTAGGGTTAAGTTTTGAAGTTAAACTTGAGGTTAAGTCTTAGGGTTAAGTCTCAGGATTATGTCTTAGGGATAAGTCTTAAGTTTAAACCTTAAGCTTAAGTCTTAGGGTTAAGCCTTAAGGTTAAGTGTCAGGGTTAATTCCTAAAGGTTAAGTCTTAAGTTTACATCTCATAGATTGAGTCTTAGGGTTTAATTAAGTCTTAAGTTTACATCTCATAGATTGAGTCTTAGGGTTAAGTCTTCATCTTAAGTCTTAGGGTTAAGTCTTAGAGTACAATCTTGAGGATAAGTCTTATGGTTAAGTCTCAGGGTTAAGTCTTAAGGTTGAGCCTTAAGGTTAAGTCTTAGGGTTAAGCCTTAGAGTTATGTCTTGGGGATAAGTCTTAGGGCTAAGTCTCAGGATTAAGTATCAAGGTTAAAGCTCAAGGATAAGTCTCAGGGCTACGTTTTAGGGTTAAGTCTTCAGGTTAAATCTTAGGTTTAGGTCTCAGTTTTCAGTTTTAGGGATAAGTCTTATGGATAAATTTCACGACTAAGTCTCAGGGTTGAGTCTTAAGGTTAAAACTTAACCTGAAGTCTTAGGGTTAAGTCTTATGGTTAAATCTTAATGTTAAATCGTAATTTTAAGTCTTAGCGTTCAGTCTAAAGTTTAAATCACAAGTTGAAGTCTTAGGGTTAACTCTTTAGAGTTAAGTCTTGGGGATAAGTCTTAGGGTTAAGTCTTAACGTTTAAGTCCTAAGGTTAACTCTTAGGGTTAAATCTGTAAGGTCAACACTTAAGGTTAACTCTTAGGGTTAAGTTTAGGGTGAAGCCTTAAGGTTACATCTTAAAGTTAAATATTAAGGTTAAGTCTTAGGGTTATTTCTTAAGGTTAAGTCTGAGGGTTATATCTGAGCGTTAATTATTAAGTTGAAGTCTTAGAGTTCATTCTCAGGGTTAAGTCTTCAAGTTACTTCTTAAGGTTGAGGCTTAGGGTTAAGTTTTAAGGTTAAGTCCGAATGTTACATCTTAAAGTTAAGTCTTAGGGTTAAATCTCAGTGTTAAGTCTCAAGGTTAGGTCTCAGGGTAGAAGTCGTAAGGTTGTGTCTTAATGTTCAGGCTTATTGTTAAGTCTTAAAAGTTATATTTTAGGGTTCAGTCTTAGGGTTAAATTTTAAGGTTAAGTCTTCAGGTTAAGTCTTAAGGTGAAGTCTTATGGCTTGAGTCTTAGGATTATGTCTAAAGTTTAATTCATAAGTTTAAGTCTTAGACTTAAGTCTTGGGGCTAAGTCTTAGGGTTAAGTCTTAAATCTTAGGTTTAAGTCTCAGTGTTGAGTCTTAGGGATAAGTCTTTGAATTAAGTCTTCAAGTTTTGTCTTAAGGTTTAACCTTAAGTTTAAATCATAGGGTTAAGTCTTAGGGTTAAGTATTGAGTGTAAATCTTAAGGTTACGCTTTAAGGTTAAGTCTTAACGGTACATCTTAAAGTTAAGTCTTAGCATTAAGACTTAGGGTTAAATCCCAGGGTTAAATTTCAAGGTAAAGTCTCAAGGTTAAGTCTCAGGGTTACGTGGTCAAGTTGTGTCTTAGGATTCAGTCTTAGGGTTAAGTTTTGAAGTTAAACTTGAGGTTAAGTCTTAGGGTTAAGTCTCAGGATTATGTCTTAGGGATAAGTCTTAAGTTTAAACCTTAAGCTTAAGTCTTAGGGTTAAGCCTTAAGGTTAAGTGTCAGGGTTAATTCCTAAAGGTTAAGTCTTAAGTTTACATCTCATAGATTGAGTCTTAGGGTTTAATTAAGTCTTAAGTTTACATCTCATAGATTGAGTCTTAGGGTTAAGTCTTCATCTTAAGTCTTAGGGTTAAGTCTTAGAGTACAATCTTGAGGATAAGTCTTATGGTTAAGTCTCAGGGTTAAGTCTTAATGTTAAGTCTTAAGGTTGAGCCTTAAGGCTAAGCCTTAGAGTTATGTATTGGGGATAAGTCTTAGGGCTAAGTCTCAGGATTAAGTATCAAGGTTAAAGCTCAAGGATAAGTCTCAGGTCTACGTTTTAGGGTTAAGTCTTCAGGTTAAATCTTAGGTTTAAGTCTCAGTTTTCAGTTTTAGGGATAAGTCTTATGGATAAATTTCACGACTAAGTCTCAGGGTTGAGTCTTAAGGTTAAAACTTAACCTGAAGTCTTAGGGTTAAGTCTTATGGTTAAATCTTAATGTTAAATCGTAATTTTAAGTCTTAGCGTTCAGTCTAAAGTTTAAATCACAAGTTGAAGTCTTAGGGTTAACTCTTTAGAGTTACGTCTTGGGGATAAGTCTTAGGGTTAAGTCTTAACGTTTCAGTCCTAAGGTTAACTCTTAGGGTTAAATCTGTAAGGTCAACACTTAAGGTTAACTCTTAGGGTTAAGTTTAGGGTTAAGCCTTAAGGTTACATCTTAAAGTTAAATATTAAGGTTAAGTCTTAGGGCTATTTCTTAAGTTTAAGTCTGAGGGTTATATCTGAGCGTTAATTATTAAGTTGAAGTCTTAGAGTTCATTCTCAGGGTTAAGTCTTCAAGTTACTTCTTAAGGTTGAGGCTTAGGGTTAAGTTTTAAGGTTAAGTCCGAATGTTACATCTTAAAGTTAAGTCTTAGGGTTAAATCTCAGTGTTAAGTCTCAAGGTTAGGTCTCAGGGTAGAAGTCGTAAGGTTGTGTCTTAATGTTCAGGCTTATTGTTAAGTCTTAAAAGTTATATTTTAGGGTTCAGTCTTAGGGTTAAATATTAAGGTTAAGTCTTCAGCTTAAGTCTTAAGGTGAAGTCTTATGGCTTGAGTCTTAGGGTTAAGTCTAAAGGTTAATTCATAACTTGAAGTCTTAGACTTAAGTCTTGGGGCTAAGTCTTAGGGTTTAGTCTTAAATCTTAGGTTTAAGTCTCAGTGTTGAGTCTTAGGGATAAGTCTTTGAATTAAGTCTTCAAGTTTTGTCTTAAGGTTTAACCTTAAGTTTAAATCATAGGGTTAAGTCTAAGGGTTAAGTATTGAGTGTAAATCTTAAGGTTACGCTTTAAGGTTAAGTCTTAACGGTACATCTTCAAGTGAAGTCTTAGCATTAAGACTTAGGGTTAAATCCCAGGGTTAAATTTCAAGGTAAAGTCTCAAGGTTAAGTCTCAGGGTTACGTGGTCAAGTTGTGTCTTAGGATTCAGTCTTAGGGTTAAGTTTTGAAGTTAAACTTGAGGTTAAGTCTTAGGGTTAAGTCTCAGGATTATGTCTTAGGGATAAGTCTTAAGTTTAAACCTTAAGCTTAAGTCTTAGGGTTAAGCCTTAAGGTTAAGTGTCAGGGTTAATTCCTAAAGGTTAAGTCTTAAGTTTACATCTCATAGATTGAGTCTTAGGGTTTAATTAAGTCTTAAGTTTACATCTCATAGATTGAGTCTTAGGGTTAAGTCTTCATCTTAAGTCTTAGGGTTAAGTCTTAGAGTACAATCTTGAGGATAAGTCTTATGGTTAAGTCTCAGGGTTAAGTCTTAAGGTTGAGCCTTAAGGTTAAGTCTTAGGGTTAAGCCTTAGAGTTATGTCTTGGGGATAAGTCTTAGGGCTAAGTCTCAGGATTAAGTATCAAGGTTAAAGCTCAAGGATAAGTCTCAGGGCTACGTTTTAGGGTTAAGTCTTCAGGTTAAATCTTAGGTTTAGGTCTCAGTTTTCAGTTTTAGGGATAAGTCTTATGGATAAATTTCACGACTAAGTCTCAGGGTTGAGTCTTAAGGTTAAAACTTAACCTGAAGTCTTAGGGTTAAGTCTTATGGTTAAATCTTAATGTTAAATCGTAATTTTAAGTCTTAGCGTTCAGTCTAAAGTTTAAATCACAAGTTGAAGTCTTAGGGTTAACTCTTTAGAGTTAAGTCTTGGGGATAAGTCTTAGGGTTAAGTCTTAACGTTTCAGTCCTAAGGTTAACTCTTAGGGTTAAATCTGTAAGGTCAACACTTAAGGTTAACTCTTAGGGTTAAGTTTAGGGTGAAGCCTTAAGGTTACATCTTAAAGTTAAATATTAAGGTTAAGTCTTAGGGTTATTTCTTAAGGTTAAGTCTGAGGGTTATATCTGAGCGTTAATTATTAAGTTGAAGTCTTAGAGTTCATTCTCAGGGTTAAGTCTTCAAGTTACTTCTTAAGGTTGAGGCTTAGGGTTAAGTTTTAAGGTTAAGTCCGAATGTTACATCTTAAAGTTAAGTCTTAGGGTTAAATCTCAGTGTTAAGTCTCAAGGTTAGGTCTCAGGGTAGAAGTCGTAAGGTTGTGTCTTAATGTTCAGGCTTATTGTTAAGTCTTAAAAGTTATATTTTAGGGTTCAGTCTTAGGGTTAAATTTTAAGGTTAAGTCTTCAGGTTAAGTCTTAAGGTGAAGTCTTATGGCTTGAGTCTTAGGATTATGTCTAAAGTTTAATTCATAAGTTTAAGTCTTAGACTTAAGTCTTGGGGCTAAGTCTTAGGGTTAAGTCTTAAATCTTAGGTTTAAGTCTCAGTGTTGAGTCTTAGGGATAAGTCTTTGAATTAAGTCTTCAAGTTTTGTCTTAAGGTTTAACCTTAAGTTTAAATCATAGGGTTAAGTCTTAGGGTTAAGTATTGAGTGTAAATCTTAAGGTTACGCTTTAAGGTTAAGTCTTAACGGTACATCTTAAAGTTAAGTCTTAGCATTAAGACTTAGGGTTAAATCCCAGGGTTAAATTTCAAGGTAAAGTCTCAAGGTTAAGTCTCAGGGTTACGTGGTCAAGTTGTGTCTTAGGATTCAGTCTTAGGGTTAAGTTTTGAAGTTAAACTTGAGGTTAAGTCTTAGGGTTAAGTCTCAGGATTATGTCTTAGGGATAAGTCTTAAGTTTAAACCTTAAGCTTAAGTCTTAGGGTTAAGCCTTAAGGTTAAGTGTCAGGGTTAATTCCTAAAGGTTAAGTCTTAAGTTTACATCTCATAGATTGAGTCTTAGGGTTTAATTAAGTCTTAAGTTTACATCTCATAGATTGAGTCTTAGGGTTAAGTCTTCATCTTAAGTCTTAGGGTTAAGTCTTAGAGTACAATCTTGAGGATAAGTCTTATGGTTAAGTCTCAGGGTTAAGTCTTAATGTTAAGTCTTAAGGTTGAGCCTTAAGGCTAAGCCTTAGAGTTATGTATTGGGGATAAGTCTTAGGGCTAAGTCTCAGGATTAAGTATCAAGGTTAAAGCTCAAGGATAAGTCTCAGGTCTACGTTTTAGGGTTAAGTCTTCAGGTTAAATCTTAGGTTTAAGTCTCAGTTTTCAGTTTTAGGGATAAGTCTTATGGATAAATTTCACGACTAAGTCTCAGGGTTGAGTCTTAAGGTTAAAACTTAACCTGAAGTCTTAGGGTTAAGTCTTATGGTTAAATCTTAATGTTAAATCGTAATTTTAAGTCTTAGCGTTCAGTCTAAAGTTTAAATCACAAGTTGAAGTCTTAGGGTTAACTCTTTAGAGTTACGTCTTGGGGATAAGTCTTAGGGTTAAGTCTTAACGTTTCAGTCCTAAGGTTAACTCTTAGGGTTAAATCTGTAAGGTCAACACTTAAGGTTAACTCTTAGGGTTAAGTTTAGGGTTAAGCCTTAAGGTTACATCTTAAAGTTAAATATTAAGGTTAAGTCTTAGGGCTATTTCTTAAGTTTAAGTCTGAGGGTTATATCTGAGCGTTAATTATTAAGTTGAAGTCTTAGAGTTCATTCTCAGGGTTAAGTCTTCAAGTTACTTCTTAAGGTTGAGGCTTAGGGTTAAGTTTTAAGGTTAAGTCCGAATGTTACATCTTAAAGTTAAGTCTTAGGGTTAAATCTCAGTGTTAAGTCTCAAGGTTAGGTCTCAGGGTAGAAGTCGTAAGGTTGTGTCTTAATGTTCAGGCTTATTGTTAAGTCTTAAAAGTTATATTTTAGGGTTCAGTCTTAGGGTTAAATATTAAGGTTAAGTCTTCAGCTTAAGTCTTAAGGTGAAGTCTTATGGCTTGAGTCTTAGGGTTAAGTCTAAAGGTTAATTCATAACTTGAAGTCTTAGACTTAAGTCTTGGGGCTAAGTCTTAGGGTTTAGTCTTAAATCTTAGGTTTAAGTCTCAGTGTTGAGTCTTAGGGATAAGTCTTTGAATTAAGTCTTCAAGTTTTGTCTTAAGGTTTAACCTTAAGTTTAAATCATAGGGTTAAGTCTAAGGGTTAAGTATTGAGTGTAAATCTTAAGGTTACGCTTTAAGGTTAAGTCTTAACGGTACATCTTCAAGTGAAGTCTTAGCATTAAGACTTAGGGTTAAATCCCAGGGTTAAATTTCAAGGTAAAGTCTCAAGGTTAAGTCTCAGGGTTACGTGGTCAAGTTGTGTCTTAGGATTCAGTCTTAGGGTTAAGTTTTGAAGTTAAACTTGAGGTTAAGTCTTAGGGTTAAGTCTCAGGATTATGTCTTAGGGATAAGTCTTAAGTTTAAACCTTAAGCTTAAGTCTTAGGGTTAAGCCTTAAGGTTAAGTGTCAGGGTTAATTCCTAAAGGTTAAGTCTTAAGTTTACATCTCATAGATTGAGTCTTAGGGTTTAATTAAGTCTTAAGTTTACATCTCATAGATTGAGTCTTAGGGTTAAGTCTTCATCTTAAGTCTTAGGGTTAAGTCTTAGAGTACAATCTTGAGGATAAGTCTTATGGTTAAGTCTCAGGGTTAAGTCTTAAGGTTGAGCCTTAAGGTTAAGTCTTAGGGTTAAGCCTTAGAGTTATGTCTTGGGGATAAGTCTTAGGGCTAAGTCTCAGGATTAAGTATCAAGGTTAAAGCTCAAGGATAAGTCTCAGGGCTACGTTTTAGGGTTAAGTCTTCAGGTTAAATCTTAGGTTTAGGTCTCAGTTTTCAGTTTTAGGGATAAGTCTTATGGATAAATTTCACGACTAAGTCTCAGGGTTGAGTCTTAAGGTTAAAACTTAACCTGAAGTCTTAGGGTTAAGTCTTATGGTTAAATCTTAATGTTAAATCGTAATTTTAAGTCTTAGCGTTCAGTCTAAAGTTTAAATCACAAGTTGAAGTCTTAGGGTTAACTCTTTAGAGTTAAGTCTTGGGGATAAGTCTTAGGGTTAAGTCTTAACGTTTCAGTCCTAAGGTTAACTCTTAGGGTTAAATCTGTAAGGTCAACACTTAAGGTTAACTCTTAGGGTTAAGTTTAGGGTGAAGCCTTAAGGTTACATCTTAAAGTTAAATATTAAGGTTAAGTCTTAGGGTTATTTCTTAAGGTTAAGTCTGAGGGTTATATCTGAGCGTTAATTATTAAGTTGAAGTCTTAGAGTTCATTCTCAGGGTTAAGTCTTCAAGTTACTTCTTAAGGTTGAGGCTTAGGGTTAAGTTTTAAGGTTAAGTCCGAATGTTACATCTTAAAGTTAAGTCTTAGGGTTAAATCTCAGTGTTAAGTCTCAAGGTTAGGTCTCAGGGTAGAAGTCGTAAGGTTGTGTCTTAATGTTCAGGCTTATTGTTAAGTCTTAAAAGTTATATTTTAGGGTTCAGTCTTAGGGTTAAATTTTAAGGTTAAGTCTTCAGGTTAAGTCTTAAGGTGAAGTCTTATGGCTTGAGTCTTAGGATTATGTCTAAAGTTTAATTCATAAGTTTAAGTCTTAGACTTAAGTCTTGGGGCTAAGTCTTAGGGTTAAGTCTTAAATCTTAGGTTTAAGTCTCAGTGTTGAGTCTTAGGGATAAGTCTTTGAATTAAGTCTTCAAGTTTTGTCTTAAGGTTTAACCTTAAGTTTAAATCATAGGGTTAAGTCTTAGGGTTAAGTATTGAGTGTAAATCTTAAGGTTACGCTTTAAGGTTAAGTCTTAACGGTACATCTTAAAGTTAAGTCGTAGCATTAAGACTTAGGGTTAAATCCCAGGGTTAAATTTCAAGGTAAAGTCTCAAGGTTAAGTCTCAGGGTTACGTGGTCAAGTTGTGTCTTAGGATTCAGTCTTAGGGTTAAGTTTTGAAGTTAAACTTGAGGTTAAGTCTTAGGGTTAAGTCTCAGGATTATGTCTTAGGGATAAGTCTTAAGTTTAAACCTTAAGCTTAAGTCTTAGGGTTAAGCCTTAAGGTTAAGTGTCAGGGTTAATTCCTAAAGGTTAAGTCTTAAGTTTACATCTCATAGATTGAGTCTTAGGGTTTAATTAAGTCTTAAGTTTACATCTCATAGATTGAGTCTTAGGGTTAAGTCTTCATCTTAAGTCTTAGGGTTAAGTCTTAGAGTACAATCTTGAGGATAAGTCTTATGGTTAAGTCTCAGGGTTAAGTCTTAATGTTAAGTCTTAAGGTTAAGTCTTAGGGTTAAGCCTTAGAGTTATGTCTTGGGGATAAGTCTTAGGGCTAAGTCTCAGGATTAAGTATCAAGGTTAAAGCTCAAGGATAAGTCTCAGGGCTACGTTTTAGGGTTAAGTCTTCAGGTTAAATCTTAGGTTTAGGTCTCAGTTTTCAGTTTTAGGGATAAGTCTTATGGATAAATTTCACGACTAAGTCTCAGGGTTGAGTCTTAAGGTTAAAACTTAACCTGAAGTCTTAGGGTTAAGTCTTATGGTTAAATCTTAATGTTAAATCGTAATTTTAAGTCTTAGCGTTCAGTCTAAAGTTTAAATCACAAGTTGAAGTCTTGGGGTTAACTCTTTAGAGTTAAGTCTTGGGGATAAGTCTTAGGGTTAAGTCTTAACGTTTCAGTCCTAAGGTTAACTCTTAGGGTTAAATCTGTAAGGTCAACACTTAAGGTTAACTCTTAGGGTTAAGTTTAGGGTTAAGCCTTAAGGTTACATCTTCAAGTTAAATATTAAGGTTAAGTCTTAGGGTTATTTCTTAAGTTTAAGTCTGAGGGTTATATCTGAGCGTTAATTATTAAGTTGAAGACTTAGAGTTCATTCTCAGGGTTAAGTCTTCAAGTTACTTCTTAAGGTTGAGGCTTAGGGTTAAGTTTTAAGGTTAAGTCCGAATGTTACATCTTAAAGTTAAGTCTTAGGGTTAAATCTCAGTGTTAAGTCTCAAGGTTAGGTCTCAGGGTAGAAGTCGTAAGGTTGTGTCTTAATGTTCAGTCTTATTGTTAAGTCTTAAAAGTTATATTTTAGGGTTCAGTCTTAAGGTTAAATTTTAAGGATAAGTCTTCAGGTTAAGTCTTAAGGTGAAGTCTTATGGCTTGAGTCTTAGGATTATGTCTAAAGTTTAATTCATAAGTTTAAGTCTTAGACTTAAGTCTTGGGGCTAAGTCTTAGGGTTAAGTCTTAAATCTTAGGTTTAAGTCTCAGTGTTGAGTCTTAGGGATAAGTCTTTGAATTAAGTCTTCAAGTTTTGTCTTAAGGTTTAACCTTAAGTTTAAATCATAGGGTTAAGTCTTAGGGTTAAGTATTGAGTGTAAATCTTAAGGTTACGCTTTAAGGTTAAGTCTTAACGGTACATCTTCAAGTTAAGTCTTAGCATTAAGACTTAGGGTTAAATCCCAGGGTTAAATTTCAAGGTAAAGTCTCAAGGTTAAGTCTCAGGGTTACGTGGTCAAGTTGTGTCTTAGGATTCAGTCTTAGGGTTAAGTTTTGAAGTTAAACTTGAGGTTAAGTCTTAGGGTTAAGTCTCAGGATTATGTCTTAGGGATAAGTCTTAAGTTTAAACCTTAAGCTTAAGTCTTAGGGTTAAGCCTTAAGGTTAAGTGTCAGGGTTAATTCCTAAAGGTTAAGTCTTAAGTTTACATCTCATAGATTGAGTCTTAGGGTTTAATTAAGTCTTAAGTTTACATCTCATAGATTGAGTCTTAGGGTTAAGTCTTCATCTTAAGTCTTAGGGTTAAGTCTTAGAGTACAATCTTGAGGATAAGTCTTATGGTTAAGTCTCAGGGTTAAGTCTTAAGGTTGAGCCTTAAGGTTAAGTCTTAGGGTTAAGCCTTAGAGTTATGTCTTGGGGATAAGTCTTAGGGCTAAGTCTCAGGATTAAGTATCAAGGTTAAAGCTCAAGGATAATCTCAGGTCTACGTTTTAGGGTTAAGTCTTCAGGTTAAATCTTAGGTTTAAGTCTCAGTTTTCAGTTTTAGGGATAAGTCTTATGGATAAATTTCACGACTAAGTCTCAGGGTTGAGTCTTAAGGTTAAAACTTAACCTGAAGTCTTAGGGTTAAGTCTTATGGTTAAATCTTAATGTTAAATCGTAATTTTAAGTCTTAGCGTTCAGTCTAAAGTTTAAATCACAAGTTGAAGTCTTAGGGTTAACTCTTTAGAGTTAAGTCTTGGGGATAAGTCTTAGGGATAAGTCTTAGGGTTAAGTCTTAACGTTTAAGTCCTAAGGTTAACTCTTAGGGTTAAATCTGTAAGGTCAACACTTAAGGTTAACTCTTAGGGTTAAGTTTAGGGTTAAGCCTTAAGGTTACATCTTAAAGTTAAATATTAAGGTTAAGTCTTAGGGCTATTTCTTAAGTTTAAGTCTGAGGGTTATATCTGAGCGTTAATTATTAAGTTGAAGTCTTAGAGTTCATTCTCAGGGTTAAGTCTTCAAGTTACTTCTTAAGGTTGAGACTTAGGGTTAAGTTTTAAGGTTAAGTCCGAATGTTACATCTTAAAGTTAAGTCTTAGGGTTAAATCTCAGTGTTAAGTCTCAAGGTTAGGTCTCAGGGTAGAAGTCGTAAGGTTGTGTCTTAATGTTCAGGCTTATTGTTAAGTCTTAAAAGTTATATTTTAGGGTTCAGTCTTAGGGTTAAATTTTAAGGATAAGTCTTCAGGTTAAGTCTCAAGGTGAAGTCTTATGGCTTGAGTCTTAGGGTTAAGTCTAAAGTTTAATTCATAAGTTTAAGTCTTAGACTTAAGTCTTGGGGCTAAGTCTTAGGGTTAAATCTTAAATCTTAGGTTTAAGTCTCAGTGTTGAGTCTTAGGGATAAGTCTTTGAATTAAGTCTTCAAGTTTTGTCTTAAGGTTTAACCTTAAGTTTAAATCATAGGGTTAAGTCTTAGGGTTAAGTATTGAGTGTAAATCTTAAGGTTACGCTTTAAGGTTAAGTCTTAACGGTACATCTTAAAGTTAAGTCTTAGCATTAAGGCTTAGGGTTAAATCCCAGGGTTAAATTTCAAGGTAAAGTCTCAAGGTTAAGTCTCAGGGTTACGTGGTCAAGTTGTGTCTTAGGATTCAGTCTTAGGGTTAAGTTTTGAAGTTAAACTTGAGGTTAAGTCTTAGGGTTAAGTCTCAGGATTATGTCTTAGGGATAAGTCTTAAGTTTAAACCTTAAGCTTAAGTCTTAGGGTTAAGCCTTAAGGTTAAGTGTCAGGGTTAATTCCTAAAGGTTAAGTCTTAAGTTTACATCTCATAGATTGAGCCTTAGGGTTAATTAAGTCTTAAGTTTACATCTCATAGATTGAGTCTTAGGGTTAAGTCTTCATCTTAAGTCTTAGGGTTAAGTCTTAGAGTACAATCTTGAGGATAAGTCTTATGGTTAAGTCTCAGGGTTAAGTCTTAATGTTAAGTCTTAAGGTTGAGCCTTAAGGTTAAGCCTTAGAGTTATGTCTTGGGGATAAGTCTTAGGGCTAAGTCTCAGGATTAAGTATCAAGGTTAAAGCTCAAGGATAAGTCTCAGGTCTACGTTTTAGGGTTAAGTCTTCAGGTTAAATCTTAGGTTTAAGTCTCAGTTTTCAGTTTTAGGGATAAGTCTTATGGATAAATTTCACGACTAAGTCTCAGGGTTGAGTCTTAAGGTTAAAACTTAACCTGAAGTCTTAGGGTTAAGTCTTATGGTTAAATCTTAATGTTAAATCGTAATTTTAAGTCTTAGCGTTCAGTCTAAAGTTTAAATCACAAGTTGAAGTCTTAGGGTTAACTCTTTAGAGTTAAGTCTTGGGGATAAGTCTTAGGGTTAAGTCTTAACGTTTAAGTCCTAAGGTTAACTCTTAGGGTTAAATCTGTAAGGTCAACACTTAAGGTTAACTCTTAGGGTTAAGTTTAGGGTTAAGCCTTAAGGTTACATCTTCAAGTTAAATATTAAGGTTAAGTCTTAGGGCTATTTCTTAAGTTTAAGCCTGAGGGTTATATCTGAGCGTTAATTATTAAGTTGAAGTCTTAGAGTTCATTCTCAGGGTTAAGTCTTCAAGTTACTTCTTAAGGTTGAGACTTAGGGTTAAGTTTTAAGGTTAAGTCCGAATGTTACATCTTAAAGTTAAGTCTTAGGGTTAAATCTCAGTGTTAAGTCTCAAGGTTAGGTCTCAGGGTAGAAGTCGTAAGGTTGTGTCTTAATGTTCAGTCTTATTGTTAAGTCTTAAAAGTTATATTTTAGGGTTCAGTCTTAGGGTTAAATTTTAAGGATAAGTCTTCAGGTTAAGTCTCAAGGTGAAGTCTTATGGCTTGAGTCTTAGGGTTAAGTCTAAAGTTTAATTCATAAGTTTAAGTCTTAGACTTAAGTCTTGGGGCTAAGTCTTAGGGTTAAGTCTTAAATCTTAGGTTTAAGTCTCAATGTTGAGTCTTAGGGATAAGTCTTTGAATTAAGTCTTCAAGTTTTGTCTTAAGGTTTAACCTTAAGTTTAAATCATAGGGTTAAGTCTTAGGGTTAAGTATTGAGTGTAAATCTTAAGGTTACGCTTTAAGGTTAAGTCTTAACGGTACATCTTAAAGTTAAGTCTTAGCATTAAGACTTAGGGTTAAATCCCAGGGTTAAATTTCAAGGTAAAGTCTCAAGGTTAAGTCTCAGGGTTACGTGGTCAAGTTGTGTCTTAGGATTCAGTCTTAGGGTTAAGTTTTGAAGTTAAACTTGAGGTTAAGTCTTAGGGTTAAGTCTCAGGATTATGTCTTAGGGATAAGTCTTAAGTTTAAACCTTAAGCTTAAGTCTTAGGGTTAAGCCTTAAGGTTAAGTGTCAGGGTTAATTCCTAAAGGTTAAGTCTTAAGTTTACATCTCATAGATTGAGTCTTAGGGTTTAATTAAGTCTTAAGTTTACATCTCATAGATTGAGTCTTAGGGTTAAGTCTTCATCTTAAGTCTTAGGGTTAAGTCTTAGAGTACAATCTTGAGGATAAGTCTTATGGTTAAGTCTCAGGGTTAAGTCTTAATGTTAAGTCTTAAGGTTGAGCCTTAAGGCTAAGCCTTAGAGTTATGTATTGGGGATAAGTCTTAGGGCTAAGTCTCAGGATTAAGTATCAAGGTTAAAGCTCAAGGATAAGTCTCAGGTCTACGTTTTAGGGTTAAGTCTTCAGGTTAAATCTTAGGTTTAAGTCTCAGTTTTCAGTTTTAGGGATAAGTCTTATGGATAAATTTCACGACTAAGTCTCAGGGTTGAGTCTTAAGGTTAAAACTTAACCTGAAGTCTTAGGGTTAAGTCTTATGGTTAAATCTTAATGTTAAATCGTAATTTTAAGTCTTAGCGTTCAGTCTAAAGTTTAAATCACAAGTTGAAGTCTTAGGGTTAACTCTTTAGAGTTAAGTCTTGGGGATAAGTCTTAGGGTTAAGTCTTAACGTTTAAGTCCTAAGGTTAACTCTTAGGGTTAAATCTGTAAGGTCAACACTTAAGGTTAACTCTTAGGGTTAAGTTTAGGGTTAAGCCTTAAGGTTACATCTTCAAGTTAAATATTAAGGTTAAGTCTTAGGGCTATTTCTTAAGTTTAAGCCTGAGGGTTATATCTGAGCGTTAATTATTAAGTTGAAGTCTTAGAGTTCATTCTCAGGGTTAAGTCTTCAAGTTACTTCTTAAGGTTGAGACTTAGGGTTAAGTTTTAAGGTTAAGTCCGAATGTTACATCTTAAAGTTAAGTCTTAGGGTTAAATCTCAGTGTTAAGTCTCAAGGTTAGGTCTCAGGGTAGAAGTCGTAAGGTTGTGTCTTAATGTTCAGTCTTATTGTTAAGTCTTAAAAGTTATATTTTAGGGTTCAGTCTTAGGGTTAAATTTTAAGGATAAGTCTTCAGGTTAAGTCTCAAGGTGAAGTCTTATGGCTTGAGTCTTAGGGTTAAGTCTAAAGTTTAATTCATAAGTTTAAGTCTTAGACTTAAGTCTTGGGGCTAAGTCTTAGGGTTAAGTCTTAAATCTTAGGTTTAAGTCTCAATGTTGAGTCTTAGGGATAAGTCTTTGAATTAAGTCTTCAAGTTTTGTCTTAAGGTTTAACCTTAAGTTTAAATCATAGGGTTAAGTCTTAGGGTTAAGTATTGAGTGTAAATCTTAAGGTTACGCTTTAAGGTTAAGTCTTAACGGTACATCTTAAAGTTAAGTCTTAGCATTAAGACTTAGGGTTAAATCCCAGGGTTAAATTTCAAGGTAAAGTCTCAAGGTTAAGTCTCAGGGTTACGTGGTCAAGTTGTGTCTTAGGATTCAGTCTTAGGGTTAAGTTTTGAAGTTAAACTTGAGGTTAAGTCTTAGGGTTAAGTCTCAGGATTATGTCTTAGGGATAAGTCTTAAGTTTAAACCTTAAGCTTAAGTCTTAGGGTTAAGCCTTAAGGTTAAGTGTCAGGGTTAATTCCTAAAGGTTAAGTCTTAAGTTTACATCTCATAGATTGAGCCTTAGGGTTAATTAAGTCTTAAGTTTACATCTCATAGATTGAGTCTTAGGGTTAAGTCTTCATCTTAAGTCTTAGGGTTAAGTCTTAGAGTACAATCTTGAGGATAAGTCTTATGGTTAAGTCTCAGGGTTAAGTCTTAATGTTAAGTCTTAAGGTTGAGCCTTAAGGCTAAGCCTTAGAGTTATGTATTGGGGATAAGTCTTAGGGCTAAGTCTCAGGATTAAGTATCAAGGTTAAAGCTCAAGGATAAGTCTCAGGTCTACGTTTTAGGGTTAAGTCTTCAGGTTAAATCTTAGGTTTAAGTCTCAGTTTTCAGTTTTAGGGATAAGTCTTATGGATAAATTTCACGACTAAGTCTCAGGGTTGAGTCTTAAGGTTAAAACTTAACCTGAAGTCTTAGGGTTAAGTCTTATGGTTAAATCTTAATGTTAAATCGTAATTTTAAGTCTTAGCGTTCAGTCTAAAGTTTAAATCACAAGTTGAAGTCTTAGGGTTAACTCTTTAGAGTTAAGTCTTGGGGATAAGTCTTAGGGTTAAGTCTTAACGTTTAAGTCCTAAGGTTAACTCTTAGGGTTAAATCTGTAAGGTCAACACTTAAGGTTAACTCTTAGGGTTAAGTTTAGGGTTAAGCCTTAAGGTTACATCTTCAAGTTAAATATTAAGGTTAAGTCTTAGGGCTATTTCTTAAGTTTAAGCCTGAGGGTTATATCTGAGCGTTAATTATTAAGTTGAAGTCTTAGAGTTCATTCTCAGGGTTAAGTCTTCAAGTTACTTCTTAAGGTTGAGACTTAGGGTTAAGTTTTAAGGTTAAGTCCGAATGTTACATCTTAAAGTTAAGTCTTAGGGTTAAATCTCAGTGTTAAGTCTCAAGGTTAGGTCTCAGGGTAGAAGTCGTAAGGTTGTGTCTTAATGTTCAGTCTTATTGTTAAGTCTTAAAAGTTATATTTTAGGGTTCAGTCTTAGGGTTAAATTTTAAGGATAAGTCTTCAGGTTAAGTCTCAAGGTGAAGTCTTATGGCTTGAGTCTTAGGGTTAAGTCTAAAGTTTAATTCATAAGTTTAAGTCTTAGACTTAAGTCTTGGGGCTAAGTCTTAGGGTTAAGTCTTAAATCTTAGGTTTAAGTCTCAATGTTGAGTCTTAGGGATAAGTCTTTGAATTAAGTCTTCAAGTTTTGTCTTAAGGTTTAACCTTAAGTTTAAATCATAGGGTTAAGTCTTAGGGTTAAGTATTGAGTGTAAATCTTAAGGTTACGCTTTAAGGTTAAGTCTTAACGGTACATCTTAAAGTTAAGTCTTAGCATTAAGACTTAGGGTTAAATCCCAGGGTTAAATTTCAAGGTAAAGTCTCAAGGTTAAGTCTCAGGGTTACGTGGTCAAGTTGTGTCTTAGGATTCAGTCTTAGGGTTAAGTTTTGAAGTTAAACTTGAGGTTAAGTCTTAGGGTTAAGTCTCAGGATTATGTCTTAGGGATAAGTCTTAAGTTTAAACCTTAAGCTTAAGTCTTAGGGTTAAGCCTTAAGGTTAAGTGTCAGGGTTAATTCCTAAAGGTTAAGTCTTAAGTTTACATCTCATAGATTGAGTCTTAGGGTTTAATTAAGTCTTAAGTTTACATCTCATAGATTGAGTCTTAGGGTTAAGTCTTCATCTTAAGTCTTAGGGTTAAGTCTTAGAGTACAATCTTGAGGATAAGTCTTATGGTTAAGTCTCAGGGTTAAGTCTTAAGGTTGAGCCTTAAGGTTAAGTCTTAGGGTTAAGCCTTAGAGTTATGTCTTGGGGATAAGTCTTAGGGCTAAGTCTCAGGATTAAGTATCAAGGTTAAAGCTCAAGGATAAGTCTCAGGTCTACGTTTTAGGGTTAAGTCTTCAGGTTAAATCTTAGGTTTAAGTCTCAGTTTTCAGTTTTAGGGATAAGTCTTATGGATAAATTTCACGATTAAGTCTCAGGGTTGAGTCTTAAGGTTAAAACTTAACCTGAAGTCTTAGGGTTAAGTCTTATGGTTAAATCTTAATGTTAAATCGTAATTTTAAGTCTTAGCGTTCAGTCTAAAGTTTAAATCACAAGTTGAAGTCTTAGGGTTAACTCTTTAGAGTTAAGTCTTGGGGATAAGTCTTAGGGTTAAGTCTTAACGTTTAAGTCCTAAGGTTAACTCTTAGGGTTAAATCTGTAAGGTCAACACTTAAGGTTAACTCTTAGGGTTAAGTTTAGGGTTAAGCCTTAAGGTTACATCTTCAAGTTAAATATTAAGGTTAAGTCTTAGGGCTATTTCTTAAGTTTAAGTCTGAGGGTTATATCTGAGCGTTAATTATTAAGTTGAAGTCTTAGAGTTCATTCTCAGGGTTAAGTCTTCAAGTTACTTCTTAAGGTTGAGACTTAGGGTTAAGTTTTAAGGTTAAGTCCGAATGTTACATCTTAAAGTTAAGTCTTAGGGTTAAATCTCAGTGTTAAGTCTCAAGGTTAGGTCTCAGGGTAGAAGTCGTAAGGTTGTGTCTTAATGTTCAGTCTTATTGTTAAGTCTTAAAAGTTATATTTTAGGGTTCAGTCTTAGGGTTAAATTTTAAGGATAAGTCTTCAGGTTAAGTCTCAAGGTGAAGTCTTATGGCTTGAGTCTTAGGGTTAAGTCTAAAGTTTAATTCATAACTTGAAGTCTTAGACTTAAGTCTTGGGGCTAAGTCTTAGGGTTAAATCTTAAATCTTAGGTTTAAGTCTCAGTGTTGAGTCTTAGGGATAAGTCTTTGAATTAAGTCTTCAAGTTTTGTCTTAAGGTTTAACCTTAAGTTTAAATCATAGGGTTAAGTCTTAGGGTTAAGTATTGAGTGTAAATCTTAAGGTTACGCTTTAAGGTTAAGTCTTAACGGTACATCTTAAAGTTAAGTCTTAGCATTAAGACTTAGGGTTAAATCCCAGGGTTAAATTTCAAGGTAAAGTCTCAAGGTTAAGTCTCAGGGTTACGTGGTCAAGTTGTGTCTTAGGATTCAGTCTTAGGGTTAAGTTTTGAAGTTAAACTTGAGGTTAAGTCTTAGGGTTAAGTCTCAGGATTATGTCTTAGGGATAAGTCTTAAGTTTAAACCTTAAGCTTAAGTCTTAGGGTTAAGCCTTAAGGTTAAGTGTCAGGGTTAATTCCTAAAGGTTAAGTCTTAAGTTTACATCTCATAGATTGAGTCTTAGGGTTTAATTAAGTCTTAAGTTTACATCTCATAGATTGAGTCTTAGGGTTAAGTCTTCATCTTAAGTCTTAGGGTTAAGTCTTAGAGTACAATCTTGAGGATAAGTCTTATGGTTAAGTCTCAGGGTTAAGTCTTAAGGTTGAGCCTTAAGGTTAAGTCTTAGGGTTAAGCCTTAGAGTTATGTCTTGGGGATAAGTCTTAGGGCTAAGTCTCAGGATTAAGTATCAAGGTTAAAGCTCAAGGATAATCTCAGGTCTACGTTTTAGGGTTAAGTCTTCAGGTTAAATCTTAGGTTTAAGTCTCAGTTTTCAGTTTTAGGGATAAGTCTTATGGATAAATTTCACGACTAAGTCTCAGGGTTGAGTCTTAAGGTTAAAACTTAACCTGAAGTCTTAGGGTTAAGTCTTATGGTTAAATCTTAATGTTAAATCGTAATTTTAAGTCTTAGCGTTCAGTCTAAAGTTTAAATCACAAGTTGAAGTCTTAGGTTTAACTCTTTAGAGTTAAGTCTTGGGGATAAGTCTTAGGGTTAAGTCTTAACGTTTAAGTCCTAAGGTTAACTCTTAGGGTTAAATCTGTAAGGTCAACACTTAAGGTTAACTCTTAGGGTTAAGTTTAGGGTTAAGCCTTAAGGTTACATCTTAAAGTTAAATATTAAGGTTAAGTCTTAGGGCTATTTCTTAAGTTTAAGTCTGAGGGTTATATCTGAGCGTTAATTATTAAGTTGAAGTCTTAGAGTTCATTCTCAGGGTTAAGTCTTCAAGTTACTTCTTAAGGTTGAGACTTAGGGTTAAGTTTTAAGGTTAAGTCCGAATGTTACATCTTAAAGTTAAGTCTTAGGGTTAAATCTCAGTGTTAAGTCTCAAGGTTAGGTCTCAGGGTAGAAGTCGTAAGGTTGTGTCTTAATGTTCAGTCTTATTGTTAAGTCTTAAAAGTTATATTTTAGGGTTCAGTCTTAGGGTTAAATTTTAAGGATAAGTCTTCAGGTTAAGTCTCAAGGTGAAGTCTTATGGCTTGAGTCTTAGGGTTAAGTCTAAAGTTTAATTCATAACTTGAAGTCTTAGACTTAAGTCTTGGGGCTAAGTCTTAGGGTTAAATCTTAAATCTTAGGTTTAAGTCTCAGTGTTGAGTCTTAGGGATAAGTCTTTGAATTAAGTCTTCAAGTTTTGTCTTAAGGTTTAACCTTAAGTTTAAATCATAGGGTTAAGTCTTAGGGTTAAGTATTGAGTGTAAATCTTAAGGTTACGCTTTAAGGTTAAGTCTTAACGGTACATCTTAAAGTTAAGTCTTAGCATTAAGACTTAGGGTTAAATCCCAGGGTTAAATTTCAAGGTAAAGTCTCAAGGTTAAGTCTCAGGGTTACGTGGTCAAGTTGTGTCTTAGGATTCAGTCTTAGGGTTAAGTTTTGAAGTTAAACTTGAGGTTAAGTCTTAGGGTTAAGTCTCAGGATTATGTCTTAGGGATAAGTCTTAAGTTTAAACCTTAAGCTTAAGTCTTAGGGTTAAGCCTTAAGGTTAAGTGTCAGGGTTAATTCCTAAAGGTTAAGTCTTAAGTTTACATCTCATAGATTGAGTCTTAGGGTTTAATTAAGTCTTAAGTTTACATCTCATAGATTGAGTCTTAGGGTTAAGTCTTCATCTTAAGTCTTAGGGTTAAGTCTTAGAGTACAATCTTGAGGATAAGTCTTATGGTTAAGTCTCAGGGTTAAGTCTTAAGGTTGAGCCTTAAGGTTAAGTCTTAGGGTTAAGCCTTAGAGTTATGTCTTGGGGATAAGTCTTAGGGCTAAGTCTCAGGATTAAGTATCAAGGTTAAAGCTCAAGGATAAGTCTCAGGGCTACGTTTTAGGGTTAAGTCTTCAGGTTAAATCTTAGGTTTAAGTCTCAGTTTTCAGTTTTAGGGATAAGTCTTATGGATAAATTTCACGACTAAGTCTCAGGGTTGAGTCTTAAGGTTAAAACTTAACCTGAAGTCTTAGGGTTAAGTCTTATGGTTAAATCTTAATGTTAAATCGTAATTTTAAGTCTTAGCGTTCAGTCTAAAGTTTAAATCACAAGTTGAAGTCTTAGGGTTAACTCTTTAGAGTTACGTCTTGGGGATAAGTCTTAGGGTTAAGTCTTAACGTTTAAGTCCTAAGGTTAACTCTTAGGGTTAAATCTGTAAGGTCAACACTTAAGGTTAACTCTTAGGGTTAAGTTTAGGGTGAAGCCTTAAGGTTACATCTTAAAGTTAAATATTAAGGTTAAGTCTTAGGGCTATTTCTTAAGTTTAAGTCTGAGGGTTATATCTGAGCGTTAATTATTAAGTTGAAGTCTTAGAGTTCATTCTCAGGGTTAAGTCTTCAAGTTACTTCTTAAGGTTGAGACTTAGGGTTAAGTTTTAAGGTTAAGTCCGAATGTTACATCTTAAAGTTAAGTCTTAGGGTTAAATCTCAGTGTTAAGTCTCAAGGTTAGGTCTCAGGGTAGAAGTCGTAAGGTTGTGTCTTAATGTTCAGTCTTATTGTTAAGTCTTAAAAGTTATATTTTAGGGTTCAGTCTTAGGGTTAAATTTTAAGGATAAGTCTTCAGGTTAAGTCTCAAGGTGAAGTCTTATGGCTTGAGTCTTAGGGTTAAGTCTAAAGTTTAATTCATAAGTTTAAGTCTTAGACTTAAGTCTTGGGGCTAAGTCTTAGGGTTTAGTCTTAAATCTTAGGTTTAAGTCTCAGTGTTGAGTCTTAGGGATAAGTCTTTGAATTAAGTCTTCAAGTTTTGTCTTAAGGTTTAACCTTAAGTTTAAATCATAGGGTTAAGTCTAAGGGTTAAGTATTGAGTGTAAATCTTAAGGTTACGCTTTAAGGTTAAGTCTTAACGGTACATCTTCAAGTGAAGTCTTAGCATTAAGACTTAGGGTTAAATCCCAGGGTTAAATTTCAAGGTAAAGTCTCAAGGTTAAGTCTCAGGGTTACGTGGTCAAGTTGTGTCTTAGGATTCAGTCTTAGGGTTAAGTTTTGAAGTTAAACTTGAGGTTAAGTCTTAGGGTTAAGTCTCAGGATTATGTCTTAGGGATAAGTCTTAAGTTTAAACCTTAAGCTTAAGTCTTAGGGTTAAGCCTTAAGGTTAAGTGTCAGGGTTAATTCCTAAAGGTTAAGTCTTAAGTTTACATCTCATAGATTGAGTCTTAGGGTTTAATTAAGTCTTAAGTTTACATCTCATAGATTGAGTCTTAGGGTTAAGTCTTCATCTTAAGTCTTAGGGTTAAGTCTTAGAGTACAATCTTGAGGATAAGTCTCAGGGTTAAGTCTTAATGTTAAGTCTTAAGGTTGAGCCTTAAGGTTAAGTCTTAGGGTTAAGCCTTAGAGTTATGTCTTGGGGATAAGTCTTAGGGCTAAGTCTCAGGATTAAGTATCAAGGTTAAAGCTCAAGGATAATCTCAGGTCTACGTTTTAGGGTTAAGTCTTCAGGTTAAATCTTAGGTTTAAGTCTCAGTTTTCAGTTTTAGGGATAAGTCTTATGGATAAATTTCACGACTAAGTCTCAGGGTTGAGTCTTAAGGTTAAAACTTAACCTGAAGTCTTAGGGTTAAGTCTTATGGTTAAATCTTAATGTTAAATCGTAATTTTAAGTCTTAGCGTTCAGTCTAAAGTTTAAATCACAAGTTGAAGTCTTAGGGTTAACTCTTTAGAGTTAAGTCTTGGGGATAAGTCTTAGGGTTAAGTCTTAACGTTTAAGTCCTAAGGTTAACTCTTAGGGTTAAATCTGTAAGGTCAACACTTAAGGTTAACTCTTAGGGTTAAGTTTAGGGTTAAGCCTTAAGGTTACATCTTAAAGTTAAATATTAAGGTTAAGTCTTAGGGTTATTTCTTAAGTTTAAGTCTGAGGGTTATATCTGAGCGTTAATTATTAAGTTGAAGTCTTAGAGTTCATTCTCAGGGTTAAGTCTTCAAGTTACTTCTTAAGGTTGAGACTTAGGGTTAAGTTTTAAGGTTAAGTCCGAATGTTACATCTTAAAGTTAAGTCTTAGGGTTAAATCTCAGTGTTAAGTCTCAAGGTTAGGTCTCAGGGTAGAAGTCGTAAGGTTGTGTCTTAATGTTCAGTCTTATTGTTAAGTCTTAAAAGTTATATTTTAGGGTTCAGTCTTAGGGTTAAATTTTAAGGATAAGTCTTCAGGTTAAGTCTCAAGGTGAAGTCTTATGGCTTGAGTCTTAGGGTTAAGTCTAAAGTTTAATTCATAACTTGAAGTCTTAGACTTAAGTCTTGGGGCTAAGTCTTAGGGTTAAATCTTAAATCTTAGGTTTAAGTCTCAGTGTTGAGTCTTAGGGATAAGTCTTTGAATTAAGTCTTCAAGTTTTGTCTTAAGGTTTAACCTTAAGTTTAAATCATAGGGTTAAGTCTTAGGGTTAAGTATTGAGTGTAAATCTTAAGGTTACGCTTTAAGGTTAAGTCTTAACGGTACATCTTAAAGTTAAGTCTTAGCATTAAGACTTAGGGTTAAATCCCAGGGTTAAATTTCAAGGTAAAGTCTCAAGGTTAAGTCTCAGGGTTACGTGGTCAAGTTGTGTCTTAGGATTCAGTCTTAGGGTTAAGTTTTGAAGTTAAACTTGAGGTTAAGTCTTAGGGTTAAGTCTCAGGATTATGTCTTAGGGATAAGTCTTAAGTTTAAACCTTAAGCTTAAGTCTTAGGGTTAAGCCTTAAGGTTAAGTGTCAGGGTTAATTCCTAAAGGTTAAGTCTTAAGTTTACATCTCATAGATTGAGTCTTAGGGTTTAATTAAGTCTTAAGTTTACATCTCATAGATTGAGTCTTAGGGTTAAGTCTTCATCTTAAGTCTTAGGGTTAAGTCTTAGAGTACAATCTTGAGGATAAGTCTTATGGTTAAGTCTCAGGGTTAAGTCTTAAGGTTGAGCCTTAAGGTTAAGTCTTAGGGTTAAGCCTTAGAGTTATGTCTTGGGGATAAGTCTTAGGGCTAAGTCTCAGGATTAAGTATCAAGGTTAAAGCTCAAGGATAAGTCTCAGGGCTACGTTTTAGGGTTAAGTCTTCAGGTTAAATCTTAGGTTTAAGTCTCAGTTTTCAGTTTTAGGGATAAGTCTTATGGATAAATTTCACGACTAAGTCTCAGGGCTGAGTCTTAAGGTTAAAACTTAACCTGAAGTCTTAGGGTTAAGTCTTATGGTTAAATCTTAATGTTAAATCGTAATTTTAAGTCTTAGCGTTCAGTCTAAAGTTTAAATCACAAGTTGAAGTCTTAGGGTTAACTCTTTAGAGTTAAGTCTTGGGGATAAGTCTTAGGGTTAAGTCTTAACGTTTAAGTCCTAAGGTTAACTCTTAGGGTTAAATCTGTAAGGTCAACACTTAAGGTTAACTCTTAGGGTTAAGTTTAGGGTTAAGCCTTAAGGTTACATCTTCAAGTTAAATATTAAGGTTAAGTCTTAGGGCTATTTCTTAAGTTTAAGTCTGAGGGTTATATCTGAGCGTTAATTATTAAGTTGAAGTCTTAGAGTTCATTCTCAGGGTTAAGTCTTCAAGTTACTTCTTAAGGTTGAGACTTAGGGTTAAGTTTTAAGGTTAAGTCCGAATGTTACATCTTAAAGTTAAGTCTTAGGGTTAAATCTCAGTGTTAAGTCTCAAGGTTAGGTCTCAGGGTAGAAGTCGTAAGGTTGTGTCTTAATGTTCAGGCTTATTGTTAAGTCTTAAAAGTTATATTTTAGGGTTCAGTCTTAGGGTTAAATTTTAAGGATAAGTCTTCAGGTTAAGTCTCAAGGTGAAGTCTTATGGCTTGAGTCTTAGGGTTAAGTCTAAAGTTTAATTCATAAGTTTAAGTCTTAGACTTAAGTCTTGGGGCTAAGTCTTAGGGTTAAATCTTAAATCTTATGTTTAAGTCTCAGTGTTGAGTCTTAGGGATAAGTCTTTGAATTAAGTCTTCAAGTTTTGTCTTAAGGTTTAACCTTAAGTTTAAATCATAGGGTTAAGTCTTAGGGTTAAGTATTAAGTGTAAATCTTAAGGTTACGCTTTAAGGTTAAGTCTTAACGGTACATCTTAAAGTTAAGTCTTAGCATTAAGACTTAGGGTTAAATCCCAGGGTTAAATTTCAAGGTAAAGTCTCAAGGTTAAGTCTCAGGGTTACGTGGTCAAGTTGTGTCTTAGGATTCAGTCTTAGGGTTAAGTTTTGAAGTTAAACTTGAGGTTAAGTCTTAGGGTTAAGTCTCAGGATTATGTCTTAGGGATAAGTCTTAAGTTTAAACCTTAAGCTTAAGTCTTAGGGTTAAGCCTTAAGGTTAAGTGTCAGGGTTAATTCCTAAAGGTTAAGTCTTAAGTTTACATCTCATAGATTGAGTCTTAGGGTTTAATTAAGTCTTAAGTTTACATCTCATAGATTGAGTCTTAGGGTTAAGTCTTCATCTTAAGTCTTAGGGTTAAGTCTTAGAGTACAATCTTGAGGATAAGTCTTATGGTTAAGTCTCAGGGTTAAGTCTTAAGGTTGAGCCTTAAGGTTAAGTCTTAGGGTTAAGCCTTAGAGTTATGTCTTGGGGATAAGTCTTAGGGCTAAGTCTCAGGATTAAGTATCAAGGTTAAAGCTCAAGGATAAGTCTCAGGGCTACGTTTTAGGGTTAAGTCTTCAGGTTAAATCTTAGGTTTAGGTCTCAGTTTTCAGTTTTAGGGATAAGTCTTATGGATAAATTTCACGACTAAGTCTCAGGGTTGAGTCTTAAGGTTAAAACTTAACCTGAAGTCTTAGGGTTAAGTCTTATGGTTAAATCTTAATGTTAAATCGTAATTTTAAGTCTTAGCGTTCAGTCTAAAGTTTAAATCACAAGTTGAAGTCTTAGGGTTAACTCTTTAGAGTTAAGTCTTGGGGATAAGTCTTAGGGTTAAGTCTTAACGTTTCAGTCCTAAGGTTAACTCTTAGGGTTAAATCTGTAAGGTCAACACTTAAGGTTAACTCTTAGGGTTAAGTTTAGGGTGAAGCCTTAAGGTTACATCTTAAAGTTAAATATTAAGGTTAAGTCTTAGGGCTATTTCTTAAGTTTAAGTCTGAGGGTTATATCTGAGCGTTAATTATTAAGTTGAAGTCTTAGAGTTCATTCTCAGGGTTAAGTCTTCAAGTTACTTCTTAAGGTTGAGGCTTAGGGTTAAGTTTTAAGGTTAAGTCCGAATGTTACATCTTAAAGTTAAGTCTTAGGGTTAAATCTCAGTGTTAAGTCTCAAGGTTAGGTCTCAGGGTAGAAGTCGTAAGGTTGTGTCTTAATGTTCAGGCTTATTGTTAAGTCTTAAAAGTTATATTTTAGGGTTCAGTCTTAGGGTTAAATTTTAAGGTTAAGTCTTCAGGTTAAGTCTCAAGGTGAAGTCTTATGGCTTGAGTCTTAGGATTATGTCTAAAGTTTAATTCATAAGTTTAAGTCTTAGACTTAAGTCTTGGGGCTAAGTCTTAGGGTTAAGTCTTAAATCTTAGGTTTAAGTCTCAGTGTTGAGTCTTAGGGATAAGTCTTTGAATTAAGTCTTCAAGTTTTGTCTTAAGGTTTAACCTTAAGTTTAAATCATAGGGTTAAGTCTTAGGGTTAAGTATTGAGTGTAAATCTTAAGGTTACGCTTTAAGGTTAAGTCTTAACGGTACATCTTAAAGTTAAGTCTTAGCATTAAGACTTAGGGTTAAATCCCAGGGTTAAATTTCAAGGTAAAGTCTCAAGGTTAAGTCTCAGGGTTACGTGGTCAAGTTGTGTCTTAGGATTCAGTCTTAGGGTTAAGTTTTGAAGTTAAACTTGAGGTTAAGTCTTAGGGTTAAGTCTCAGGATTATGTCTTAGGGATAAGTCTTAAGTTTAAACCTTAAGCTTAAGTCTTAGGGTTAAGCCTTAAGGTTAAGTGTCAGGGTTAATTCCTAAAGGTTAAGTCTTAAGTTTACATCTCATAGATTGAGTCTTAGGGTTTAATTAAGTCTTAAGTTTACATCTCATAGATTGAGTCTTAGGGTTAAGTCTTCATCTTAAGTCTTAGGGTTAAGTCTTAGAGTACAATCTTGAGGATAAGTCTTATGGTTAAGTCTCAGGGTTAAGTCTTAATGTTAAGTCTTAAGGTTAAGTCTTAGGGTTAAGCCTTAGAGTTATGTCTTGGGGATAAGTCTTAGGGCTAAGTCTCAGGATTAAGTATCAAGGTTAAAGCTCAAGGATAAGTCTCAGGGCTACGTTTTAGGGTTAAGTCTTCAGGTTAAATCTTAGGTTTAGGTCTCAGTTTTCAGTTTTAGGGATAAGTCTTATGGATAAATTTCACGACTAAGTCTCAGGGTTGAGTCTTAAGGTTAAAACTTAACCTGAAGTCTTAGGGTTAAGTCTTATGGTTAAATCTTAATGTTAAATCGTAATTTTAAGTCTTAGCGTTCAGTCTAAAGTTTAAATCACAAGTTGAAGTCTTGGGGTTAACTCTTTAGAGTTAAGTCTTGGGGATAAGTCTTAGGGTTAAGTCTTAACGTTTCAGTCCTAAGGTTAACTCTTAGGGTTAAATCTGTAAGGTCAACACTTAAGGTTAACTCTTAGGGTTAAGTTTAGGGTTAAGCCTTAAGGTTACATCTTAAAGTTAAATATTAAGGTTAAGTCTTAGGGTTATTTCTTAAGTTTAAGTCTGAGGGTTATATCTGAGCGTTAATTATTAAGTTGAAGTCTTAGAGTTCATTCTCAGGGTTAAGTCTTCAAGTTACTTCTTAAGGTTGAGGCTTAGGGTTAAGTTTTAAGGTTAAGTCCGAATGTTACATCTTAAAGTTAAGTCTTAGGGTTAAATCTCAGTGTTAAGTCTCAAGGTTAGGTCTCAGGGTAGAAGTCGTAAGGTTGTGTCTTAATGTTCAGTCTTATTGTTAAGTCTTAAAAGTTATATTTTAGGGTTCAGTCTTAGGGTTAAATATTAAGGTTAAGTCTTCAGGTTAAGTCTTAAGGTGAAGTCTTATGGCTTGAGTCTTAGGATTATGTCTAAAGTTTAATTCATAAGTTTAAGTCTTAGACTTAAGTCTTGGGGCTAAGTCTTAGGGTTAAGTCTTAAATCTTAGGTTTAAGTCTCAGTGTTGAGTCTTAGGGATAAGTCTTTGAATTAAGTCTTCAAGTTTTGTCTTAAGGTTTAACCTTAAGTTTAAATCATAGGGTTAAGTCTTAGGGTTAAGTATTGAGTGTAAATCTTAAGGTTACGCTTTAAGGTTAAGTCTTAACGGTACATCTTCAAGTTAAGTCTTAGCATTAAGACTTAGGGTTAAATCCCAGGGTTAAATTTCAAGGTAAAGTCTCAAGGTTAAGTCTCAGGGTTACGTGGTCAAGTTGTGTCTTAGGATTCAGTCTTAGGGTTAAGTTTTGAAGTTAAACTTGAGGTTAAGTCTTAGGGTTAAGTCTCAGGATTATGTCTTAGGGATAAGTCTTAAGTTTAAACCTTAAGCTTAAGTCTTAGGGTTAAGCCTTAAGGTTAAGTGTCAGGGTTAATTCCTAAAGGTTAAGTCTTAAGTTTACATCTCATAGATTGAGTCTTAGGGTTTAATTAAGTCTTAAGTTTACATCTCATAGATTGAGTCTTAGGGTTAAGTCTTCATCTTAAGTCTTAGGGTTAAGTCTTAGAGTACAATCTTGAGGATAAGTCTTATGGTTAAGTCTCAGGGTTAAGTCTTAAGGTTGAGCCTTAAGGTTAAGTCTTAGGGTTAAGCCTTAGAGTTATGTCTTGGGGATAAGTCTTAGGGCTAAGTCTCAGGATTAAGTATCAAGGTTAAAGCTCAAGGATAATCTCAGGTCTACGTTTTAGGGTTAAGTCTTCAGGTTAAATCTTAGGTTTAAGTCTCAGTTTTCAGTTTTAGGGATAAGTCTTATGGATAAATTTCACGACTAAGTCTCAGGGTTGAGTCTTAAGGTTAAAACTTAACCTGAAGTCTTAGGGTTAAGTCTTATGGTTAAATCTTAATGTTAAATCGTAATTTTAAGTCTTAGCGTTCAGTCTAAAGTTTAAATCACAAGTTGAAGTCTTAGGGTTAACTCTTTAGAGTTAAGTCTTGGGGATAAGTCTTAGGGATAAGTCTTAGGGTTAAGTCTTAACGTTTAAGTCCTAAGGTTAACTCTTAGGGTTAAATCTGTAAGGTCAACACTTAAGGTTAACTCTTAGGGTTAAGTTTAGGGTTAAGCCTTAAGGTTACATCTTAAAGTTAAATATTAAGGTTAAGTCTTAGGGCTATTTCTTAAGTTTAAGTCTGAGGGTTATATCTGAGCGTTAATTATTAAGTTGAAGTCTTAGAGTTCATTCTCAGGGTTAAGTCTTCAAGTTACTTCTTAAGGTTGAGACTTAGGGTTAAGTTTTAAGGTTAAGTCCGAATGTTACATCTTAAAGTTAAGTCTTAGGGTTAAATCTCAGTGTTAAGTCTCAAGGTTAGGTCTCAGGGTAGAAGTCGTAAGGTTGTGTCTTAATGTTCAGGCTTATTGTTAAGTCTTAAAAGTTATATTTTAGGGTTCAGTCTTAGGGTTAAATTTTAAGGATAAGTCTTCAGGTTAAGTCTCAAGGTGAAGTCTTATGGCTTGAGTCTTAGGGT
Source organism: Falco punctatus (assembly GCF_963210335.1). Lineage (NCBI taxonomy): Eukaryota > Metazoa > Chordata > Aves > Falconiformes > Falconidae > Falco > Falco punctatus. The sequence continues at coordinate 1,162,485 of NW_027660223.1, read as the reverse complement.
TAAGTCTAAAGTTTAATTCATAAGTTTAAGTCTTAGACTTAAGTCTTGGGGCTAAGTCTTAGGGTTAAATCTTAAATCTTAGGTTTAAGTCTCAGTGTTGAGTCTTAGGGATAAGTCTTTGAATTAAGTCTTCAAGTTTTGTCTTAAGGTTTAACCTTAAGTTTAAATCATAGGGTTAAGTCTTAGGGTTAAGTATTGAGTGTAAATCTTAAGGTTACGCTTTAAGGTTAAGTCTTAACGGTACATCTTAAAGTTAAGTCTTAGCATTAAGGCTTAGGGTTAAATCCCAGGGTTAAATTTCAAGGTAAAGTCTCAAGGTTAAGTCTCAGGGTTACGTGGTCAAGTTGTGTCTTAGGATTCAGTCTTAGGGTTAAGTTTTGAAGTTAAACTTGAGGTTAAGTCTTAGGGTTAAGTCTCAGGATTATGTCTTAGGGATAAGTCTTAAGTTTAAACCTTAAGCTTAAGTCTTAGGGTTAAGCCTTAAGGTTAAGTGTCAGGGTTAATTCCTAAAGGTTAAGTCTTAAGTTTACATCTCATAGATTGAGCCTTAGGGTTAATTAAGTCTTAAGTTTACATCTCATAGATTGAGTCTTAGGGTTAAGTCTTCATCTTAAGTCTTAGGGTTAAGTCTTAGAGTACAATCTTGAGGATAAGTCTTATGGTTAAGTCTCAGGGTTAAGTCTTAATGTTAAGTCTTAAGGTTGAGCCTTAAGGTTAAGCCTTAGAGTTATGTCTTGGGGATAAGTCTTAGGGCTAAGTCTCAGGATTAAGTATCAAGGTTAAAGCTCAAGGATAAGTCTCAGGTCTACGTTTTAGGGTTAAGTCTTCAGGTTAAATCTTAGGTTTAAGTCTCAGTTTTCAGTTTTAGGGATAAGTCTTATGGATAAATTTCACGACTAAGTCTCAGGGTTGAGTCTTAAGGTTAAAACTTAACCTGAAGTCTTAGGGTTAAGTCTTATGGTTAAATCTTAATGTTAAATCGTAATTTTAAGTCTTAGCGTTCAGTCTAAAGTTTAAATCACAAGTTGAAGTCTTAGGGTTAACTCTTTAGAGTTAAGTCTTGGGGATAAGTCTTAGGGTTAAGTCTTAACGTTTAAGTCCTAAGGTTAACTCTTAGGGTTAAATCTGTAAGGTCAACACTTAAGGTTAACTCTTAGGGTTAAGTTTAGGGTTAAGCCTTAAGGTTACATCTTCAAGTTAAATATTAAGGTTAAGTCTTAGGGCTATTTCTTAAGTTTAAGTCTGAGGGTTATATCTGAGCGTTAATTATTAAGTTGAAGTCTTAGAGTTCATTCTCAGGGTTAAGTCTTCAAGTTACTTCTTAAGGTTGAGACTTAGGGTTAAGTTTTAAGGTTAAGTCCGAATGTTACATCTTAAAGTTAAGTCTTAGGGTTAAATCTCAGTGTTAAGTCTCAAGGTTAGGTCTCAGGGTAGAAGTCGTAAGGTTGTGTCTTAATGTTCAGTCTTATTGTTAAGTCTTAAAAGTTATATTTTAGGGTTCAGTCTTAGGGTTAAATTTTAAGGATAAGTCTTCAGGTTAAGTCTCAAGGTGAAGTCTTATGGCTTGAGTCTTAGGGTTAAGTCTAAAGTTTAATTCATAAGTTTAAGTCTTAGACTTAAGTCTTGGGGCTAAGTCTTAGGGTTAAGTCTTAAATCTTAGGTTTAAGTCTCAATGTTGAGTCTTAGGGATAAGTCTTTGAATTAAGTCTTCAAGTTTTGTCTTAAGGTTTAACCTTAAGTTTAAATCATAGGGTTAAGTCTTAGGGTTAAGTATTGAGTGTAAATCTTAAGGTTACGCTTTAAGGTTAAGTCTTAACGGTACATCTTAAAGTTAAGTCTTAGCATTAAGACTTAGGGTTAAATCCCAGGGTTAAATTTCAAGGTAAAGTCTCAAGGTTAAGTCTCAGGGTTACGTGGTCAAGTTGTGTCTTAGGATTCAGTCTTAGGGTTAAGTTTTGAAGTTAAACTTGAGGTTAAGTCTTAGGGTTAAGTCTCAGGATTATGTCTTAGGGATAAGTCTTAAGTTTAAACCTTAAGCTTAAGTCTTAGGGTTAAGCCTTAAGGTTAAGTGTCAGGGTTAATTCCTAAAGGTTAAGTCTTAAGTTTACATCTCATAGATTGAGTCTTAGGGTTTAATTAAGTCTTAAGTTTACATCTCATAGATTGAGTCTTAGGGTTAAGTCTTCATCTTAAGTCTTAGGGTTAAGTCTTAGAGTACAATCTTGAGGATAAGTCTTATGGTTAAGTCTCAGGGTTAAGTCTTAAGGTTGAGCCTTAAGGTTAAGTCTTAGGGTTAAGCCTTAGAGTTATGTCTTGGGGATAAGTCTTAGGGCTAAGTCTCAGGATTAAGTATCAAGGTTAAAGCTCAAGGATAATCTCAGGTCTACGTTTTAGGGTTAAGTCTTCAGGTTAAATCTTAGGTTTAAGTCTCAGTTTTCAGTTTTAGGGATAAGTCTTATGGATAAATTTCACGATTAAGTCTCAGGGTTGAGTCTTAAGGTTAAAACTTAACCTGAAGTCTTAGGGTTAAGTCTTATGGTTAAATCTTAATGTTAAATCGTAATTTTAAGTCTTAGCGTTCAGTCTAAAGTTTAAATCACAAGTTGAAGTCTTAGGGTTAACTCTTTAGAGTTAAGTCTTGGGGATAAGTCTTAGGGTTAAGTCTTAACGTTTAAGTCCTAAGGTTAACTCTTAGGGTTAAATCTGTAAGGTCAACACTTAAGGTTAACTCTTAGGGTTAAGTTTAGGGTTAAGCCTTAAGGTTACATCTTAAAGTTAAATATTAAGGTTAAGTCTTAGGGCTATTTCTTAAGTTTAAGTCTGAGGGTTATATCTGAGCGTTAATTATTAAGTTGAAGTCTTAGAGTTCATTCTCAGGGTTAAGTCTTCAAGTTACTTCTTAAGGTTGAGACTTAGGGTTAAGTTTTAAGGTTAAGTCCGAATGTTACATCTTAAAGTTAAGTCTTAGGGTTAAATCTCAGTGTTAAGTCTCAAGGTTAGGTCTCAGGGTAGAAGTCGTAAGGTTGTGTCTTAATGTTCAGTCTTATTGTTAAGTCTTAAAAGTTATATTTTAGGGTTCAGTCTTAGGGTTAAATTTTAAGGATAAGTCTTCAGGTTAAGTCTTATGGCTTGAGTCTTAGGGTTAAGTCTAAAGTTTAATTCATAACTTGAAGTCTTAGACTTAAGTCTTGGGGCTAAGTCTTAGGGTTAAATCTTAAATCTTAGGTTTAAGTCTCAGTGTTGAGTCTTAGGGATAAGTCTTTGAATTAAGTCTTCAAGTTTTGTCTTAAGGTTTAACCTTAAGTTTAAATCATAGGGTTAAGTCTTAGGGTTAAGTATTGAGTGTAAATCTTAAGGTTACGCTTTAAGGTTAAGTCTTAACGGTACATCTTAAAGTTAAGTCTTAGCATTAAGACTTAGGGTTAAATCCCAGGGTTAAATTTCAAGGTAAAGTCTCAAGGTTAAGTCTCAGGGTTACGTGGTCAAGTTGTGTCTTAGGATTCAGTCTTAGGGTTAAGTTTTGAAGTTAAACTTGAGGTTAAGTCTTAGGGTTAAGTCTCAGGATTATGTCTTAGGGATAAGTCTTAAGTTTAAACCTTAAGCTTAAGTCTTAGGGTTAAGCCTTAAGGTTAAGTGTCAGGGTTAATTCCTAAAGGTTAAGTCTTAAGTTTACATCTCATAGATTGAGTCTTAGGGTTTAATTAAGTCTTAAGTTTACATCTCATAGATTGAGTCTTAGGGTTAAGTCTTCATCTTAAGTCTTAGGGTTAAGTCTTAGAGTACAATCTTGAGGATAAGTCTCAGGGTTAAGTCTTAATGTTAAGTCTTAAGGTTGAGCCTTAAGGTTAAGTCTTAGGGTTAAGCCTTAGAGTTATGTCTTGGGGATAAGTCTTAGGGCTAAGTCTCAGGATTAAGTATCAAGGTTAAAGCTCAAGGATAATCTCAGGTCTACGTTTTAGGGTTAAGTCTTCAGGTTAAATCTTAGGTTTAAGTCTCAGTTTTCAGTTTTAGGGATAAGTCTTATGGATAAATTTCACGACTAAGTCTCAGGGTTGAGTCTTAAGGTTAAAACTTAACCTGAAGTCTTAGGGTTAAGTCTTATGGTTAAATCTTAATGTTAAATCGTAATTTTAAGTCTTAGCGTTCAGTCTAAAGTTTAAATCACAAGTTGAAGTCTTAGGGTTAACTCTTTAGAGTTAAGTCTTGGGGATAAGTCTTAGGGTTAAGTCTTAACGTTTAAGTCCTAAGGTTAACTCTTAGGGTTAAATCTGTAAGGTCAACACTTAAGGTTAACTCTTAGGGTTAAGTTTAGGGTTAAGCCTTAAGGTTACATCTTAAAGTTAAATATTAAGGTTAAGTCTTAGGGCTATTTCTTAAGTTTAAGTCTGAGGGTTATATCTGAGCGTTAATTATTAAGTTGAAGTCTTAGAGTTCATTCTCAGGGTTAAGTCTTCAAGTTACTTCTTAAGGTTGAGACTTAGGGTTAAGTTTTAAGGTTAAGTCCGAATGTTACATCTTAAAGTTAAGTCTTAGGGTTAAATCTCAGTGTTAAGTCTCAAGGTTAGGTCTCAGGGTAGAAGTCGTAAGGTTGTGTCTTAATGTTCAGTCTTATTGTTAAGTCTTAAAAGTTATATTTTAGGGTTCAGTCTTAGGGTTAAATTTTAAGGATAAGTCTTCAGGTTAAGTCTCAAGGTGAAGTCTTATGGCTTGAGTCTTAGGGTTAAGTCTAAAGTTTAATTCATAACTTGAAGTCTTAGACTTAAGTCTTGGGGCTAAGTCTTAGGGTTAAATCTTAAATCTTAGGTTTAAGTCTCAGTGTTGAGTCTTAGGGATAAGTCTTTGAATTAAGTCTTCAAGTTTTGTCTTAAGGTTTAACCTTAAGTTTAAATCATAGGGTTAAGTCTTAGGGTTAAGTATTGAGTGTAAATCTTAAGGTTACGCTTTAAGGTTAAGTCTTAACGGTACATCTTAAAGTTAAGTCTTAGCATTAAGACTTAGGGTTAAATCCCAGGGTTAAATTTCAAGGTAAAGTCTCAAGGTTAAGTCTCAGGGTTACGTGGTCAAGTTGTGTCTTAGGATTCAGTCTTAGGGTTAAGTTTTGAAGTTAAACTTGAGGTTAAGTCTTAGGGTTAAGTCTCAGGATTATGTCTTAGGGATAAGTCTTAAGTTTAAACCTTAAGCTTAAGTCTTAGGGTTAAGCCTTAAGGTTAAGTGTCAGGGTTAATTCCTAAAGGTTAAGTCTTAAGTTTACATCTCATAGATTGAGTCTTAGGGTTTAATTAAGTCTTAAGTTTACATCTCATAGATTGAGTCTTAGGGTTAAGTCTTCATCTTAAGTCTTAGGGTTAAGTCTTAGAGTACAATCTTGAGGATAAGTCTTATGGTTAAGTCTCAGGGTTAAGTCTTAAGGTTGAGCCTTAAGGTTAAGTCTTAGGGTTAAGCCTTAGAGTTATGTCTTGGGGATAAGTCTTAGGGCTAAGTCTCAGGATTAAGTATCAAGGTTAAAGCTCAAGGATAAGTCTCAGGGCTACGTTTTAGGGTTAAGTCTTCAGGTTAAATCTTAGGTTTAAGTCTCAGTTTTCAGTTTTAGGGATAAGTCTTATGGATAAATTTCACGACTAAGTCTCAGGGCTGAGTCTTAAGGTTAAAACTTAACCTGAAGTCTTAGGGTTAAGTCTTATGGTTAAATCTTAATGTTAAATCGTAATTTTAAGTCTTAGCGTTCAGTCTAAAGTTTAAATCACAAGTTGAAGTCTTAGGGTTAACTCTTTAGAGTTAAGTCTTGGGGATAAGTCTTAGGGTTAAGTCTTAACGTTTCAGTCCTAAGGTTAACTCTTAGGGTTAAATCTGTAAGGTCAACACTTAAGGTTAACTCTTAGGGTTAAGTTTAGGGTTAAGCCTTAAGGTTACATCTTCAAGTTAAATATTAAGGTTAAGTCTTAGGGCTATTTCTTAAGTTTAAGTCTGAGGGTTATATCTGAGCGTTAATTATTAAGTTGAAGTCTTAGAGTTCATTCTCAGGGTTAAGTCTTCAAGTTACTTCTTAAGGTTGAGACTTAGGGTTAAGTTTTAAGGTTAAGTCCGAATGTTACATCTTAAAGTTAAGTCTTAGGGTTAAATCTCAGTGTTAAGTCTCAAGGTTAGGTCTCAGGGTAGAAGTCGTAAGGTTGTGTCTTAATGTTCAGGCTTATTGTTAAGTCTTAAAAGTTATATTTTAGGGTTCAGTCTTAGGGTTAAATTTTAAGGATAAGTCTTCAGGTTAAGTCTCAAGGTGAAGTCTTATGGCTTGAGTCTTAGGGTTAAGTCTAAAGTTTAATTCATAAGTTTAAGTCTTAGACTTAAGTCTTGGGGCTAAGTCTTAGGGTTAAATCTTAAATCTTATGTTTAAGTCTCAGTGTTGAGTCTTAGGGATAAGTCTTTGAATTAAGTCTTCAAGTTTTGTCTTAAGGTTTAACCTTAAGTTTAAATCATAGGGTTAAGTCTTAGGGTTAAGTATTAAGTGTAAATCTTAAGGTTACGCTTTAAGGTTAAGTCTTAACGGTACATCTTAAAGTTAAGTCTTAGCATTAAGACTTAGGGTTAAATCCCAGGGTTAAATTTCAAGGTAAAGTCTCAAGGTTAAGTCTCAGGGTTACGTGGTCAAGTTGTGTCTTAGGATTCAGTCTTAGGGTTAAGTTTTGAAGTTAAACTTGAGGTTAAGTCTTAGGGTTAAGTCTCAGGATTATGTCTTAGGGATAAGTCTTAAGTTTAAACCTTAAGCTTAAGTCTTAGGGTTAAGCCTTAAGGTTAAGTGTCAGGGTTAATTCCTAAAGGTTAAGTCTTAAGTTTACATCTCATAGATTGAGTCTTAGGGTTTAATTAAGTCTTAAGTTTACATCTCATAGATTGAGTCTTAGGGTTAAGTCTTCATCTTAAGTCTTAGGGTTAAGTCTTAGAGTACAATCTTGAGGATAAGTCTTATGGTTAAGTCTCAGGGTTAAGTCTTAAGGTTGAGCCTTAAGGTTAAGTCTTAGGGTTAAGCCTTAGAGTTATGTCTTGGGGATAAGTCTTAGGGCTAAGTCTCAGGATTAAGTATCAAGGTTAAAGCTCAAGGATAAGTCTCAGGGCTACGTTTTAGGGTTAAGTCTTCAGGTTAAATCTTAGGTTTAAGTCTCAGTTTTCAGTTTTAGGGATAAGTCTTATGGATAAATTTCACGACTAAGTCTCAGGGCTGAGTCTTAAGGTTAAAACTTAACCTGAAGTCTTAGGGTTAAGTCTTATGGTTAAATCTTAATGTTAAATCGTAATTTTAAGTCTTAGCGTTCAGTCTAAAGTTTAAATCACAAGTTGAAGTCTTAGGGTTAACTCTTTAGAGTTAAGTCTTGGGGATAAGTCTTAGGGTTAAGTCTTAACGTTTAAGTCCTAAGGTTAACTCTTAGGGTTAAATCTGTAAGGTCAACACTTAAGGTTAACTCTTAGGGTTAAGTTTAGGGTTAAGCCTTAAGGTTACATCTTCAAGTTAAATATTAAGGTTAAGTCTTAGGGCTATTTCTTAAGTTTAAGTCTGAGGGTTATATCTGAGCGTTAATTATTAAGTTGAAGTCTTAGAGTTCATTCTCAGGGTTAAGTCTTCAAGTTACTTCTTAAGGTTGAGACTTAGGGTTAAGTTTTAAGGTTAAGTCCGAATGTTACATCTTAAAGTTAAGTCTTAGGGTTAAATCTCAGTGTTAAGTCTCAAGGTTAGGTCTCAGGGTAGAAGTCGTAAGGTTGTGTCTTAATGTTCAGGCTTATTGTTAAGTCTTAAAAGTTATATTTTAGGGTTCAGTCTTAGGGTTAAATTTTAAGGATAAGTCTTCAGGTTAAGTCTCAAGGTGAAGTCTTATGGCTTGAGTCTTAGGGTTAAGTCTAAAGTTTAATTCATAAGTTTAAGTCTTAGACTTAAGTCTTGGGGCTAAGTCTTAGGGTTAAATCTTAAATCTTATGTTTAAGTCTCAGTGTTGAGTCTTAGGGATAAGTCTTTGAATTAAGTCTTCAAGTTTTGTCTTAAGGTTTAACCTTAAGTTTAAATCATAGGGTTAAGTCTTAGGGTTAAGTATTAAGTGTAAATCTTAAGGTTACGCTTTAAGGTTAAGTCTTAACGGTACATCTTAAAGTTAAGTCTTAGCATTAAGACTTAGGGTTAAATCCCAGGGTTAAATTTCAAGGTAAAGTCTCAAGGTTAAGTCTCAGGGTTACGTGGTCAAGTTGTGTCTTAGGATTCAGTCTTAGGGTTAAGTTTTGAAGTTAAACTTGAGGTTAAGTCTTAGGGTTAAGTCTCAGGATTATGTCTTAGGGATAAGTCTTAAGTTTAAACCTTAAGCTTAAGTCTTAGGGTTAAGCCTTAAGGTTAAGTGTCAGGGTTAATTCCTAAAGGTTAAGTCTTAAGTTTACATCTCATAGATTGAGTCTTAGGGTTTAATTAAGTCTTAAGTTTACATCTCATAGATTGAGTCTTAGGGTTAAGTCTTCATCTTAAGTCTTAGGGTTAAGTCTTAGAGTACAATCTTGAGGATAAGTCTTATGGTTAAGTCTCAGGGTTAAGTCTTAAGGTTGAGCCTTAAGGTTAAGTCTTAGGGTTAAGCCTTAGAGTTATGTCTTGGGGATAAGTCTTAGGGCTAAGTCTCAGGATTAAGTATCAAGGTTAAAGCTCAAGGATAAGTCTCAGGTCTACGTTTTAGGGTTAAGTCTTCAGGTTAAATCTTAGGTTTAAGTCTCAGTTTTCAGTTTTAGGGATAAGTCTTATGGATAAATTTCACGACTAAGTCTCAGGGTTGAGTCTTAAGGTTAAAACTTAACCTGAAGTCTTAGGGTTAAGTCTTATGGTTAAATCTTAATGTTAAATCGTAATTTTAAGTCTTAGCGTTCAGTCTAAAGTTTAAATCACAAGTTGAAGTCTTAGGGTTAACTCTTTAGAGTTAAGTCTTGGGGATAAGTCTTAGGGTTAAGTCTTAACGTTTAAGTCCTAAGGTTAACTCTTAGGGTTAAATCTGTAAGGTCAACACTTAAGGTTAACTCTTAGGGTTAAGTTTAGGGTTAAGCCTTAAGGTTACATCTTAAAGTTAAATATTAAGGTTAAGTCTTAGGGCTATTTCTTAAGTTTAAGTCTGAGGGTTATATCTGAGCGTTCATTATTAAGTTGAAGTCTTAGAGTTCATTCTCAGGGTTAAGTCTTCAAGTTACTTCTTAAGGTTGAGACTTAGGGTTAAGTTTTAAGGTTAAGTCCGAATGTTACATCTTAAAGTTAAGTCTTAGGGTTAAATCTCAGTGTTAAGTCTCAAGGTTAGGTCTCAGGGTAGAAGTCGTAAGGTTGTGTCTTAATGTTCAGGCTTATTGTTAAGTCTTAAAAGTTATATTTTAGGGTTCAGTCTTAGGGTTAAATTTTAAGGATAAGTCTTCAGGTTAAGTCTCAAGGTGAAGTCTTATGGCTTGAGTCTTAGGGTTAAGTCTAAAGTTTAATTCATAAGTTTAAGTCTTAGACTTAAGTCTTGGGGCTAAGTCTTAGGGTTAAATCTTAAATCTTAGGTTTAAGTCTCAGTGTTGAGTCTTAGGGATAAGTCTTTGAATTAAGTCTTCAAGTTTTGTCTTAAGGTTTAACCTTAAGTTTAAATCATAGGGTTAAGTCTTAGGGTTAAGTATTGAGTGTAAATCTTAAGGTTACGCTTTAAGGTTAAGTCTTAACGGTACATCTTAAAGTTAAGTCTTAGCATTAAGACTTAGGGTTAAATCCCAGGGTTAAATTTCAAGGTAAAGTCTCAAGGTTAAGTCTCAGGGTTACGTGGTCAAGTTGTGTCTTAGGATTCAGTCTTAGGGTTAAGTTTTGAAGTTAAACTTGAGGTTAAGTCTTAGGGTTAAGTCTCAGGATTATGTCTTAGGGATAAGTCTTAAGTTTAAACCTTAAGCTTAAGTCTTAGGGTTAAGCCTTAAGGTTAAGTGTCAGGGTTAATTCCTAAAGGTTAAGTCTTAAGTTTACATCTCATAGATTGAGTCTTAGGGTTTAATTAAGTCTTAAGTTTACATCTCATAGATTGAGTCTTAGGGTTAAGTCTTCATCTTAAGTCTTAGGGTTAAGTCTTAGAGTACAATCTTGAGGATAAGTCTTATGGTTAAGTCTCAGGGTTAAGTCTTAAGGTTGAGCCTTAAGGTTAAGTCTTAGGGTTAAGCCTTAGAGTTATGTCTTGGGGATAAGTCTTAGGGCTAAGTCTCAGGATTAAGTATCAAGGTTAAAGCTCAAGGATAAGTCTCAGGGCTACGTTTTAGGGTTAAGTCTTCAGGTTAAATCTTAGGTTTAAGTCTCAGTTTTCAGTTTTAGGGATAAGTCTTATGGATAAATTTCACGACTAAGTCTCAGGGTTGAGTCTTAAGGTTAAAACTTAACCTGAAGTCTTAGGGTTAAGTCTTATGGTTAAATCTTAATGTTAAATCGTAATTTTAAGTCTTAGCGTTCAGTCTAAAGTTTAAATCACAAGTTGAAGTCTTAGGGTTAACTCTTTAGAGTTAAGTCTTGGGGATAAGTCTTAGGGTTAAGTCTTAACGTTTAAGTCCTAAGGTTAACTCTTAGGGTTAAATCTGTAAGGTCAACACTTAAGGTTAACTCTTAGGGTTAAGTTTAGGGTGAAGCCTTAAGGTTACATCTTAAAGTTAAATATTAAGGTTAAGTCTTAGGGCTATTTCTTAAGTTTAAGTCTGAGGGTTATATCTGAGCGTTAATTATTAAGTTGAAGTCTTAGAGTTCATTCTCAGGGTTAAGTCTTCAAGTTACTTCTTAAGGTTGAGGCTTAGGGTTAAGTTTTAAGGTTAAGTCCGAATGTTACATCTTAAAGTTAAGTCTTAGGGTTAAATCTCAGTGTTAAGTCTCAAGGTTAGGTCTCAGGGTAGAAGTCGTAAGGTTGTGTCTTAATGTTCAGTCTTATTGTTAAGTCTTAAAAGTTATATTTTAGGGTTCAGTCTTAGGGTTAAATTTTAAGGATAAGTCTTCAGGTTAAGTCTCAAGGTGAAGTCTTATGGCTTGAGTCTTAGGGTTAAGTCTAAAGTTTAATTCATAAGTTTAAGTCTTAGACTTAAGTCTTGGGGCTAAGTCTTAGGGTTAAGTCTTAAATCTTAGGTTTAAGTCTCAATGTTGAGTCCTAGGGATAAGTCTTTGAATTAAGTCTTCAAGTTTTGTCTTAAGGTTTAACCTTAAGTTTAAATCATAGGGTTAAGTCTTAGGGTTAAGTATTGAGTGTAAATCTTAAGGTTACGCTTTAAGGTTAAGTCTTAACGGTACATCTTCAAGTGAAGTCTTAGCATTAAGACTTAGGGTTAAATCCCAGGGTTAAATTTCAAGGTAAAGTCTCAAGGTTAAGTCTCAGGGTTACGTGGTCAAGTTGTGTCTTAGGATTCAGTCTTAGGGTTAAGTTTTGAAGTTAAACTTGAGGTTAAGTCTTAGGGTTAAGTCTCAGGATTATGTCTTAGGGATAAGTCTTAAGTTTAAACCTTAAGCTTAAGTCTTAGGGTTAAGCCTTAAGGTTAAGTGTCAGGGTTAATTCCTAAAGGTTAAGTCTTAAGTTTACATCTCATAGATTGAGTCTTAGGGTTTAATTAAGTCTTAAGTTTACATCTCATAGATTGAGTCTTAGGGTTAAGTCTTCATCTTAAGTCTTAGGGTTAAGTCTTAGAGTACAATCTTGAGGATAAGTCTTATGGTTAAGTCTCAGGGTTAAGTCTTAAGGTTGAGCCTTAAGGTTAAGTCTTAGGGTTAAGCCTTAGAGTTATGTCTTGGGGATAAGTCTTAGGGCTAAGTCTCAGGATTAAGTATCAAGGTTAAAGCTCAAGGATAATCTCAGGTCTACGTTTTAGGGTTAAGTCTTCAGGTTAAATCTTAGGTTTAAGTCTCAGTTTTCAGTTTTAGGGATAAGTCTTATGGATAAATTTCACGACTAAGTCTCAGGGTTGAGTCTTAAGGTTAAAACTTAACCTGAAGTCTTAGGGTTAAGTCTTATGGTTAAATCTTAATGTTAAATCGTAATTTTAAGTCTTAGCGTTCAGTCTAAAGTTTAAATCACAAGTTGAAGTCTTAGGGTTAACTCTTTAGAGTTAAGTCTTGGGGATAAGTCTTAACGTTTCAGTCCTAAGGTTAACTCTTAGGGTTAAATCTGTAAGGTCAACACTTAAGGTTAACTCTTAGGGTTAAGTTTAGGGTGAAGCCTTAAGGTTACATCTTAAAGTTAAATATTAAGGTTAAGTCTTAGGGCTATTTCTTAAGTTTAAGTCTGAGGGTTATATCTGAGCGTTAATTATTAAGTTGAAGTCTTAGAGTTCATTCTCAGGGTTAAGTCTTCAAGTTACTTCTTAAGGTTGAGACTTAGGGTTAAGTTTTAAGGTTAAGTCCGAATGTTACATCTTAAAGTTAAGTCTTAGGGTTAAATCTCAGTGTTAAGTCTCAAGGTTAGGTCTCAGGGTAGAAGTCGTAAGGTTGTGTCTTAATGTTCAGGCTTATTGTTAAGTCTTAAAAGTTATATTTTAGGGTTCAGTCTTAGGGTTAAATTTTAAGGATAAGTCTTCAGGTTAAGTCTCAAGGTGAAGTCTTATGGCTTGAGTCTTAGGGTTAAGTCTAAAGTTTAATTCATAAGTTTAAGTCTTAGACTTAAGTCTTGGGGCTAAGTCTTAGGGTTAAGTCTTAAATCTTAGGTTTAAGTCTCAATGTTGAGTCTTAGGGATAAGTCTTTGAATTAAGTCTTCAAGTTTTGTCTTAAGGTTTAACCTTAAGTTTAAATCATAGGGTTAAGTATTGAGTGTAAATCTTAAGGTTACGCTTTAAGGTTAAGTCTTAACGGTACATCTTAAAGTTAAGTCTTAGCATTAAGACTTAGGGTTAAATCCCAGGGTTAAATTTCAAGGTAAAGTCTCAAGGTTAAGTCTCAGGGTTACGTGGTCAAGTTGTGTCTTAGGATTCAGTCTTAGGGTTAAGTTTTGAAGTTAAACTTGAGGTTAAGTCTTAGGGTTAAGTCTCAGGATTATGTCTTAGGGATAAGTCTTAAGTTTAAACCTTAAGCTTAAGTCTTAGGGTTAAGCCTTAAGGTTAAGTGTCAGGGTTAATTCCTAAAGGTTAAGTCTTAAGTTTACATCTCATAGATTGAGTCTTAGGGTTTAATTAAGTCTTAAGTTTACATCTCATAGATTGAGTCTTAGGGTTAAGTCTTCATCTTAAGTCTTAGGGTTAAGTCTTAGAGTACAGTCTTGAGGATAAGTCTCAGGGTTAAGTCTCAGGGTTAAGTCTTAAGGTTGAGCCTTAAGGTTAAGTCTTAGGGTTAAGCCTTAGAGTTATGTCTTGAGGATAAGTCTTAGGGCTAAGTCTCAGGATTAAGTATCAAGGTTAAAGCTCAAGGATAATCTCAGGTCTACGTTTTAGGGTTAAGTCTTCAGGTTAAATCTTAGGTTTAAGTCTCAGTTTTCAGTTTTAGGGATAAGTCTTATGGATAAATTTCACGACTAAGTCTCAGGGCTGAGTCTTAAGGTTAAAACTTAACCTGAAGTCTTAGGGTTAAGTCTTATGGTTAAATCTTAATGTTAAATCGTAATTTTAAGTCTTAGCGTTCAGTCTAAAGTTTAAATCACAAGTTGAAGTCTTAGGGTTAACTCTTTAGAGTTAAGTCTTGGGGATAAGTCTTAGGCTTAAGTCTTAACGTTTAAGTCCTAAGGTTAACTCTTAGGGTTAAATCTGTAAGGTCAACACTTAAGGTTAACTCTTAGGGTTAAGTTTAGGGTGAAGCCTTAAGGTTACATCTTAAAGTTAAATATTAAGGTTAAGTCTTAGGGCTATTTCTTAAGTTTAAGTCTGAGGGTTATATCTGAGCGTTAATTATTAAGTTGAAGTCTTAGAGTTCATTCTCAGGGTTAAGTCTTCAAGTTACTTCTTAAGGTTGAGACTTAGGGTTAAGTTTTAAGGTTAAGTCCGAATGTTACATCTTAAAGTTAAGTCTTAGGGTTAAATCTCAGTGTTAAGTCTCAAGGTTAGGTCTCAGGGTAGAAGTCGTAAGGTTGTGTCTTAATGTTCAGTCTTATTGTTAAGTCTTAAAAGTTATATTTTAGGGTTCAGTCTTAGGGTTAAATTTTAAGGATAAGTCTTCAGGTTAAGTCTCAAGGTGAAGTCTTATGGCTTGAGTCTTAGGGTTAAGTCTAAAGTTTAATTCATAAGTTTAAGTCTTAGACTTAAGTCTTGGGGCTAAGTCTTAGGGTTAAGTCTTAAATCTTAGGTTTAAGTCTCAGTGTTGAGTCTTAGGGATAAGTCTTTGAATTAAGTCTTCAAGTTTTGTCTTAAGGTTTAACCTTAAGTTTAAATCATAGGGTTAAGTCTTAGGGTTAAGTATTGAGTGTAAATCTTAAGGTTACGCTTTAAGGTTAAGTCTTAACGGTACATCTTAAAGTTAAGTCTTAGCATTAAGACTTAGGGTTAAATCCCAGGGTTAAATTTCAAGGTAAAGTCTCAAGGTTAAGTCTCAGGGTTACGTGGTCAAGTTGTGTCTTAGGATTCAGTCTTAGGGTTAAGTTTTGAAGTTAAACTTGAGGTTAAGTCTTAGGGTTAAGTCTCAGGATTATGTCTTAGGGATAAGTCTTAAGTTTAAACCTTAAGCTTAAGTCTTAGGGTTAAGCCTTAAGGTTAAGTGTCAGGGTTAATTCCTAAAGGTTAAGTCTTAAGTTTACATCTCATAGATTGAGTCTTAGGGTTTAATTAAGTCTTAAGTTTACATCTCATAGATTGAGTCTTAGGGTTAAGTCTTCATCTTAAGTCTTAGGGTTAAGTCTTAGAGTACAATCTTGAGGATAAGTCTTATGGTTAAGTCTCAGGGTTAAGTCTTAAGGTTGAGCCTTAAGGTTAAGTCTTAGGGTTAAGCCTTAGAGTTATGTCTTGGGGATAAGTCTTAGGGCTAAGTCTCAGGATTAAGTATCAAGGTTAAAGCTCAAGGATAAGTCTCAGGGCTACGTTTTAGGGTTAAGTCTTCAGGTTAAATCTTAGGTTTAAGTCTCAGTTTTCAGTTTTAGGGATAAGTCTTATGGATAAATTTCACGACTAAGTCTCAGGGTTGAGTCTTAAGGTTAAAACTTAACCTGAAGTCTTAGGGTTAAGTCTTATGGTTAAATCTTAATGTTAAATCGTAATTTTAAGTCTTAGCGTTCAGTCTAAAGTTTAAATCACAAGTTGAAGTCTTAGGGTTAACTCTTTAGAGTTAAGTCTTGGGGATAAGTCTTAGGGTTAAGTCTTAACGTTTAAGTCCTAAGGTTAACTCTTAGGGTTAAATCTGTAAGGTCAACACTTAAGGTTAACTCTTAGGGTTAAGTTTAGGGTTAAGCCTTAAGGTTACATCTTAAAGTTAAATATTAAGGTTAAGTCTTAGGGCTATTTCTTAAGTTTAAGTCTGAGGGTTATATCTGAGCGTTCATTATTAAGTTGAAGTCTTAGAGTTCATTCTCAGGGTTAAGTCTTCAAGTTACTTCTTAAGGTTGAGACTTAGGGTTAAGTTTTAAGGTTAAGTCCGAATGTTACATCTTAAAGTTAAGTCTTAGGGTTAAATCTCAGTGTTAAGTCTCAAGGTTAGGTCTCAGGGTAGAAGTCGTAAGGTTGTGTCTTAATGTTCAGGCTTATTGTTAAGTCTTAAAAGTTATATTTTAGGGTTCAGTCTTAGGGTTAAATTTTAAGGATAAGTCTTCAGGTTAAGTCTCAAGGTGAAGTCTTATGGCTTGAGTCTTAGGGTTAAGTCTAAAGTTTAATTCATAAGTTTAAGTCTTAGACTTAAGTCTTGGGGCTAAGTCTTAGGGTTAAGTCTTAAATCTTAGGTTTAAGTCTCAGTGTTGAGTCTTAGGGATAAGTCTTTGAATTAAGTCTTCAAGTTTTGTCTTAAGGTTTAACCTTAAGTTTAAATCATAGGGTTAAGTCTTAGGGTTAAGTATTGAGTGTAAATCTTAAGGTTACGCTTTAAGGTTAAGTCTTAACGGTACATCTTAAAGTTAAGTCTTAGCATTAAGACTTAGGGTTAAATCCCAGGGTTAAATTTCAAGGTAAAGTCTCAAGGTTAAGTCTCAGGGTTACGTGGTCAAGTTGTGTCTTAGGATTCAGTCTTAGGGTTAAGTTTTGAAGTTAAACTTGAGGTTAAGTCTTAGGGTTAAGTCTCAGGATTATGTCTTAGGGATAAGTCTTAAGTTTAAACCTTAAGCTTAAGTCTTAGGGTTAAGCCTTAAGGTTAAGTGTCAGGGTTAATTCCTAAAGGTTAAGTCTTAAGTTTACATCTCATAGATTGAGTCTTAGGGTTTAATTAAGTCTTAAGTTTACATCTCATAGATTGAGTCTTAGGGTTAAGTCTTCATCTTAAGTCTTAGGGTTAAGTCTTAGAGTACAATCTTGAGGATAAGTCTTATGGTTAAGTCTCAGGGTTAAGTCTTAAGGTTGAGCCTTAAGGTTAAGTCTTAGGGTTAAGCCTTAGAGTTATGTCTTGGGGATAAGTCTTAGGGCTAAGTCTCAGGATTAAGTATCAAGGTTAAAGCTCAAGGATAAGTCTCAGGGCTACGTTTTAGGGTTAAGTCTTCAGGTTAAATCTTAGGTTTAAGTCTCAGTTTTCAGTTTTAGGGATAAGTCTTATGGATAAATTTCACGACTAAGTCTCAGGGCTGAGTCTTAAGGTTAAAACTTAACCTGAAGTCTTAGGGTTAAGTCTTATGGTTAAATCTTAATGTTAAATCGTAATTTTAAGTCTTAGCGTTCAGTCTAAAGTTTAAATCACAAGCTGAAGTCTTAGGGTTAACTCTTTAGAGTTAAGTCTTGGGGATAAGTCTTAGGCTTAAGTCTTAACGTTTAAGTCCTAAGGTTAACTCTTAGGGTTAAATCTGTAAGGTCAACACTTAAGGTTAACTCTTAGGGTTAAGTTTAGGGTTAAGCCTTAAGGTTACATCTTAAAGTTAAATATTAAGGTTAAGTCTTAGGGCTATTTCTTAAGTTTAAGTCTGAGGGTTATATCTGAGCGTTAATTATTAAGTTGAAGTCTTAGAGTTCATTCTCAGGGTTAAGTCTTCAAGTTACTTCTTAAGGTTGAGACTTAGGGTTAAGTTTTAAGGTTAAGTCCGAATGTTACATCTTAAAGTTAAGTCTTAGGGTTAAATCTCAGTGTTAAGTCTCAAGGTTAGGTCTCAGGGTAGAAGTCGTAAGGTTGTGTCTTAATGTTCAGTCTTATTGTTAAGTCTTAAAAGTTATATTTTAGGGTTCAGTCTTAGGGTTAAATTTTAAGGATAAGTCTTCAGGTTAAGTCTCAAGGTGAAGTCTTATGGCTTGAGTCTTAGGGTTAAGTCTAAAGTTTAATTCATAAGTTTAAGTCTTAGACTTAAGTCTTGGGGCTAAGTCTTAGGGTTAAGTCTTAAATCTTAGGTTTAAGTCTCAGTGTTGAGTCTTAGGGATAAGTCTTTGAATTAAGTCTTCAAGTTTTGTCTTAAGGTTTAACCTTAAGTTTAAATCATAGGGTTAAGTCTTAGGGTTAAGTATTGAGTGTAAATCTTAAGGTTACGCTTTAAGGTTAAGTCTTAACGGTACATCTTAAAGTTAAGTCTTAGCATTAAGACTTAGGGTTAAATCCCAGGGTTAAATTTCAAGGTAAAGTCTCAAGGTTAAGTCTCAGGGTTACGTGGTCAAGTTGTGTCTTAGGATTCAGTCTTAGGGTTAAGTTTTGAAGTTAAACTTGAGGTTAAGTCTTAGGGTTAAGTCTCAGGATTATGTCTTAGGGATAAGTCTTAAGTTTAAACCTTAAGCTTAAGTCTTAGGGTTAAGCCTTAAGGTTAAGTGTCAGGGTTAATTCCTAAAGGTTAAGTCTTAAGTTTACATCTCATAGATTGAGTCTTAGGGTTTAATTAAGTCTTAAGTTTACATCTCATAGATTGAGTCTTAGGGTTAAGTCTTCATCTTAAGTCTTAGGGTTAAGTCTTAGAGTACAATCTTGAGGATAAGTCTTATGGTTAAGTCTCAGGGTTAAGTCTTAAGGTTGAGCCTTAAGGTTAAGTCTTAGGGTTAAGCCTTAGAGTTATGTCTTGGGGATAAGTCTTAGGGCTAAGTCTCAGGATTAAGTATCAAGGTTAAAGCTCAAGGATAAGTCTCAGGGCTACGTTTTAGGGTTAAGTCTTCAGGTTAAATCTTAGGTTTAAGTCTCAGTTTTCAGTTTTAGGGATAAGTCTTATGGATAAATTTCACGACTAAGTCTCAGGGCTGAGTCTTAAGGTTAAAACTTAACCTGAAGTCTTAGGGTTAAGTCTTATGGTTAAATCTTAATGTTAAATCGTAATTTTAAGTCTTAGCGTTCAGTCTAAAGTTTAAATCACAAGCTGAAGTCTTAGGGTTAACTCTTTAGAGTTAAGTCTTGGGGATAAGTCTTAGGCTTAAGTCTTAACGTTTAAGTCCTAAGGTTAACTCTTAGGGTTAAATCTGTAAGGTCAACACTTAAGGTTAACTCTTAGGGTTAAGTTTAGGGTTAAGCCTTAAGGTTACATCTTCAAGTTAAATATTAAGGTTAAGTCTTAGGGCTATTTCTTAAGTTTAAGTCTGAGGGTTATATCTGAGCGTTAATTATTAAGTTGAAGTCTTAGAGTTCATTCTCAGGGTTAAGTCTTCAAGTTACTTCTTAAGGTTGAGACTTAGGGTTAAGTTTTAAGGTTAAGTCCGAATGTTACATCTTAAAGTTAAGTCTTAGGGTTAAATCTCAGTGTTAAGTCTCAAGGTTAGGTCTCAGGGTAGAAGTCGTAAGGTTGTGTCTTAATGTTCAGTCTTATTGTTAAGTCTTAAAAGTTATATTTTAGGGTTCAGTCTTAGGGTTAAATTTTAAGGATAAGTCTTCAGGTTAAGTCTCAAGGTGAAGTCTTATGGCTTGAGTCTTAGGGTTAAGTCTAAAGTTTAATTCATAAGTTTAAGTCTTAGACTTAAGTCTTGGGGCTAAGTCTTAGGGTTAAGTCTTAAATCTTAGGTTTAAGTCTCAGTGTTGAGTCTTAGGGATAAGTCTTTGAATTAAGTCTTCAAGTTTTGTCTTAAGGTTTAACCTTAAGTTTAAATCATAGGGTTAAGTCTTAGGGTTAAGTATTGAGTGTAAATCTTAAGGTTACGCTTTAAGGTTAAGTCTTAACGGTACATCTTAAAGTTAAGTCTTAGCATTAAGACTTAGGGTTAAATCCCAGGGTTAAATTTCAAGGTAAAGTCTCAAGGTTAAGTCTCAGGGTTACGTGGTCAAGTTGTGTCTTAGGATTCAGTCTTAGGGTTAAGTTTTGAAGTTAAACTTGAGGTTAAGTCTTAGGGTTAAGTCTCAGGATTATGTCTTAGGGATAAGTCTTAATGTGAAGTCCTAAGTTTAAACCTTAAGCTTAATTCTTAGGGTTAAGCCTTAAGGTTAAGTGTCAGGGTTAATTCCGAAAGGTTAAGTCTTAAGTTTACATCTCATAGATTGAGTCTTAGGGTTTAATTAAGTCTTAAGTTTACATCTCATAGATTGAGTCTTAGGGTTAAGTCTTCATCTTAAGTCTTAGGGTTAAGTCTTAGAGTACAATCTTGAGGATAAGTCTTATGGTTAAGTCTCAGGGTTAAGTCTTAAGGTTGAGCCTTAAGGTTAAGTCTTAGGGTTAAGCCTTAGAGTTATGTCTTGGGGATAAGTCTTAGGGCTAAGTCTCAGGATTAAGTATCAAGGTTAAAGCTCAAGGATAAGTCTCAGGGCTACGTTTTAGGGTTAAGTCTTCAGGTTAAATCTTAGGTTTAAGTCTCAGTTTTCAGTTTTAGGGATAAGTCTTATGGATAAATTTCACGACTAAGTCTCAGGGTTGAGTCTTAAGGTTAAAACTTAACCTGAAGTCTTAGGGTTAAGTCTTATGGTTAAATCTTAATGTTAAATCGTAATTTTAAGTCTTAGCGTTCAGTCTAAAGTTTAAATCACAAGTTGAAGTCTTGGGGTTAACTCTTTACAGTTAAGTCTTGGGGATAAGTCTTAGGGTTAAGTCTTAACGTTTCAGTCCTAAGGTTAACTCTTAGGGTTAAATCTGTAAGGTCAACACTTAAGGTTAACTCTTAGGGTTAAGTTTAGGGTGAAGCCTTAAGGTTACATCTTAAAGTTAAATATTAAGGTTAAGTCTTAGGGCTATTTCTTAAGTTTAAGTCTGAGGGTTATATCTGAGCGTTAATTATTAAGTTGAAGTCTTAGAGTTCATTCTCAGGGTTAAGTCTTCAAGTTACTTCTTAAGGTTGAGGCTTAGGGTTAAGTTTTAAGGTTAAGTCCGAATGTTACATCTTAAAGTTAAGTCTTAGGGTTAAATCTCAGTGTTAAGTCTCAAGGTTAGGTCTCAGGGTAGAAGTCGTAAGGTTGTGTCTTAATGTTCAGTCTTATTGTTAAGTCTTAAAAGTTATATTTTAGGGTTCAGTCTTAAGGTTAAATTTTAAGGATAAGTCTTCAGGTTAAGTCTTAAGGTGAAGTCTTATGGCTTGAGTCTTAGGGTTATGTCTAAAGTTTAATTCATAAGTTTAAGTCTTAGACTTAAGTCTTGGGGCTAAGTCTTAGGGTTAAGTCTTAAATCTTAGGTTTAAGTCTCAGTGTTGAGTCTTAGGGATAAGTCTTTGAATTAAGTCTTCAAGTTTTGTCTTAAGGTTTAACCTTAAGTTTAAATCATAGGGTTAAGTCTTAGGGTTAAGTATTGAGTGTAAATCTTAAGGTTACGCTTTAAGGTTAAGTCTTAATGGTACATCTTAAAGTTAAGTCTTAGCATTAAGACTTAGGGTTAAATCCTAGGGTTAAATTTCAAGGTAAAGTCTCAAGGTTAAGTCTCAGGGTTACGTGGTCAAGTTGTGTCTTAGGATTCAGTCTTAGGGTTAAGTTTTGAAGTTAAACTTGAGGTTAAGTCTTAGGGTTAAGTCTCAGGATTATGTCTTAGAGATAAGTCTTAAGTTTAAACCTTAAGCTTAAGTCTTAGGGTTAAGCCTTAAGGTTAAGTGTCAGGGTTAATTCCTAAAGGTTAAGTCTTAAGTTTACATCTCATAGATTGAGTCTTAGGGTTAATTAAGTCTTAAGTTTACATCTCATAGATTGAGTCTTAGGGTTAAGTCTTCATCTTAAGTCTTAGGGTTAAGTCTTAGAGTACAATCTTGAGGATAAGTCTTACGGTTAAGTCTCAGGGTTAAGTCTTAATGTTAAGTCTTAAGGTTGAGCCTTAAGGTTAAGTCTTAGGGTTAAGCCTTAGAGTTATGTCTTGGGGATAAGTCTTAGGGCTAAGTCTCAGGATTAAGTATCAAGGTTAAAGCTCAAGGATAAGTCTCAGGGCTACGTTCTAGGGTTAAGTCTTCAGGTTAAATCTTAGGTTTAAGTCTCAGTTTTCAGTTTTAGGGATAAGTCTTATGGATAAATTTCACGACTAAGTCTCAGGGTTGAGTCTTAAGGTTAAAACTTAACCTGAAGTCTTAGGGTTAAGTCTTATGGTTAAATCTTAATGTTAAATCGTAATTTTAAGTCTTAGCGTTCAGTCTAAAGTTTAAATCACAAGTTGAAGTCTTAGGGTTAACTCTTTAGAGTTACGTCTTGGGGATAAGTCTTAGGGTTAAGTCTTAACGTTTAAGTCCTAAGGTTAACTCTTAGGGTTAAATCTGTAAGGTCAACACTTAAGGTTAACTCTTAGGGTTAAGTTTAGGGTTAAGCCTTAAGGTTACATCTTAAAGTTAAATATTAAGGTTAAGTCTTAGGGTTATTTCTTAAGTTTAAGTCTGAGGGTTATATCTGAGCGTTAATTATTAAGTTGAAGTCTTAGAGTTCATTCTCAGGGTTAAGTCTTCAAGTTACTTCTTAAGGTTGAGACTTAGGGTTAAGTTTTAAGGTTAAGTCCGAATGTTACATCTTAAAGTTAAGTCTTAGGGTTAAATCTCAGTGTTAAGTCTCAAGGTTAGGTCTCAGGGTAGAAGTCGTAAGGTTGTGTCTTAATGTTCAGTCTTATTGTTAAGTCTTAAAAGTTATATTTTAGGGTTCAGTCTTAGGGTTAAATTTTAAGGATAAGTCTTCAGGTTAAGTCTTAAGGTGAAGTCTTATGGCTTGAGTCTTAGGGTTAAGTCTAAAGTTTAATTCATAAGTTTAAGTCTTAGACTTAAGTCTTGGGGCTAAGTCTTAGGGTTAAGTCTTAAATCTTAGGTTTAAGTCTCAGTGTTGAGTCTTAGGGATAAGTCTTTGAATTAAGTCTTCAAGTTTTGTCTTAAGGTTTAACCTTAAGTTTAAATCATAGGGTTAAGTATTGAGTGTAAATCTTAAGGTTACGCTTTAAGGTTAAGTCTTAACGGTACATCTTAAAGTTAAGTCTTAGCATTAAGACTTAGGGTTAAATCCCAGGGTTAAATTTCAAGGTAAAGTCTCAAGGTTAAGTCTCAGGGTTACGTGGTCAAGTTGTGTCTTAGGATTCAGTCTTAGGGTTAAGTTTTGAAGTTAAACTTGAGGTTAAGTCTTAGGGTTAAGTCTCAGGATTATGTCTTAAGAGATAAGTCTTAAGTTTAAACCTTAAGCTTAAGTCTTAGGGTTAAGCCTTAAGGTTAAGTGTCAGGGTTAATTCCTAAAGGTTAAGTCTTAAGTTTACATCTCATAGATTGAGTCTTAGGGTTAATTAAGTCTTAAGTTTACATCTCATAGATTGAGTCTTAGGGTTAAGTCTTAGAGTACAATCTTGAGGATAAGTCTTATGGTTAAGTCTCAGGGTTAAGTCTTAATGTTAAGTCTTAAGGTTGAGCCTTAAGGTTAAGTCTTAGGGTTAAGCCTTAGAGTTATGTCTTGGGGATAAGACTTAGGGCTAAGTCTCAGGATTAAGTATCAAGGTTAAAGCTCAAGGATAAGTCTCAGGGCTACGTTTTAGGGTTAAGTCTTCAGGTTAAATCTTAGGTTTAGGTCTCAGTTTTCAGTTTTAGGGATAAGTCTTATGGATAAATTTCATGACTAAGTCTCAGGGTTGAGTCTTAAGGTTAAAACTTAACCTGAAGTCTTAGGGTTAAGTCTTATGGTTAAATCTTAATGTTAAATCGTAATTTTAAGTCTTAGCGTTCAGTCTAAAGTTTAAATCACAAGCTGAAGTCTCAGGGTTAACTCTTTAGAGTTACGTCTTGGGGATAAGTCTTCGGCTTAAGTCTTAACGTTTCAGTCCTAAGGTTAACTCTTAGGGTTAAATCTGTAAGGTCAACACTTAAGGTTAACTCTTAGGGTTAAGTTTAGGGTTAAGCCTTAAGGTTACATCTTAAAGTTAAATATTAAGGTTAAGTCTTAGGGTTATTTCATAAGTTTAAGTCTGAGGGTTATATCTGAGCGTTAATTATTAAGTTGAAGTCTTAGAGTTCATTCTCAGGGTTAAGTCTTCAAGTTACTTCTTAAGGTTGAGGCTTAGGGTTAAGTTTTAAGGTTAAGTCCGAATGTTACATCTTAAAGTTAAGTCTTAGCGTTAAATCTCAGTGTTAAGTCTCAAGGTTAGGTCTCAGGGTAGAAGTCGTAAGGTTGTGTCTTAATGTTCAGGCTTATTGTTAAGTCTTAAAAGTTATATTTTAGGGTTCAGTCTTAGGGTTAAATTTTAAGGTTAAGTCTTCAGGTTAAGTCTTAAGGTGAAGTCTTATGGCTTGAGTCTTAGGGTTAAGTCTAAAGGTTAATTCATAACTTGAAGTCTTAGACTTAAGCCTTGGGGCTAAGTCTTAGGGTTTAGTCTTAAATCTTAGGTTTAAGTCTCAGTGTTAAGTCTTAGGGATAAGTCTTTGAATTAAGTCTTCAAGTTTTGTCTTAAGGTTTAACCTTAAGTTTAAGTCATAGGGTTAAGTATTGAGTGTAAATCTTAAGGTTACGCTTTAAGGTTAAGTCTTAATGGTACATCTTAAAGTTAAGTCTTAGCATTAAGACTTAGGGTTAAATCCCAGGGTTAAATTTCAAGGTAAAGTCTCAAGGTTAAGTCTCAGGGTTACGTGGTCAAGTTGTGTCTTAGGATTCAGTCTTAGGGTTAAGTTTTGAAGTTAAACTTGAGGTTAAGTCTTAGGGTTAAGTCTCAGGATTATGTCTTAGAGATAAGTCTTAAGTTTAAACCTTAAGCTTAAGTCTTAGGTGTTAAGCCTTAAGGTTAAGTGTCAGGGTTAATTCCTAAAGCTTAAGTCTTAAGTTTACATCTCATAGATTGAGTCTTAGGGTTAATTAAGTCTTAAGTTTACATCTCATAGATTGACTCTTAGGGTTAAGTCTTAGAGTACAATCTTGAGGATAAGTCTTATGGTTAATTCTCAGGGTTAAGTCTTAATGTTAAGTCTTAAGGTTGAGCCTTAAGGTTAAGTCTTAGGGTTAAGCCTTAGAGTTATGTCTTGGGGATAAGTCTTAGGGCTAAGTCTCAGGATTAAGTATCAAGGTTAAAGCTCAAGGATAAGTCTCAGGGCTACGTTTTAGGGTTAAGTCTTCAGGTTAAATCTTAGGTTTAAGTCTCAGTTTTCAGTTTTAGGGATAAGTCTTATGGATAAATTTCACGACTAAGTCTCAGGGTTGAGTCTTAAGGTTAAAACTTAACCTGAAGTCTTAGGGTTAAGTCTTATGGTTAAATCTTAATGTTAAATCGTAATTTTAAGTCTTAGCGTTCAGTCTAAAGTTTAAATCACAAGTTGAAATCTTAGGGTTAACTCTTTAGAGTTACGTCTTGGGGATAAGTCTTAGGGTTAAGTCTTAACGTTTCAGTCCTAAGGTTAACTCTTAGGGTTAAATCTGTAAGGTCAACACTTAAGGTTAACTCTTAGGGTTAAGTTTAGGGTTAACCCTTAAGGTTACATCTTCAAGTTAAATATTAAGGTTAAGTCTTAGGGTTATTTCATAAGTTTAAGTCTGAGGGTTATATCTGAGCGTTAATTATTAAGTTGAAGTCTTAGAGTTCATTCTCAGGGTTAAGTCTTCAAGTTACTTCTTAAGGTTGAGGCTTAGGGTTAAGTTTTAAGGTTAAGTCCGAATGGTACATCTTAAAGTTAAGTCTTAGGGTTAAATCTCAGTGTTAAGTCTCAAGCTTAGGTCTCAGGGTAGAAGTCGTAAGGTTGTGTCTTAATGTTCAGTCTTATTGTTAAGTCTTAAAAGTTATATTTTAGGGTTCAGTCTTAGGGTTAAATATTAAGGTTAAGTCTTCAGGTTAAGTCTTAAGGTGAAGTCTTATGGCTTGAGTCTTAGGGTTAAGTCTAAAGTTTAATTCATAACTTGAAGTCTTAGACTTAAGTCTTGGGGCTAAGTCTTAGGGTTTAGTCTTAAATCTTAGGTTTAAGTCTCAGTGTTGAGTCTTAGGGATAAGTCTTTGAATTAAGTCTTCAAGTTTTGTCTTAAGGTTTAACCTTAAGTTTAAGTCATAGGGTTAAGTATTGAGTGTAAATCTTAAGGTTACGCTTTAAGGTTAAGTCATAATGGTACATCTTAAAGTTAAGTCTTAGCATTAAGACTTAGGGTTAAATCCCAGGGTTAAATTTCAAGGTAAAGTCTCAAGGTTAAGTCTCAGGGTTACGTGGTCAAGTTGTGTCTTAGGATTCAGTCTTAGGGTTAAGTTTTGAAGTTAAACTTGAGGTTAAGTCTTAGGGTTAAGTCTCAGGATTATGTCTTAGAGATAAGTCTTAAGTTTAAACCTTAAGCTTAAGTCTTAGGGTTAAGCCTTAAGGTTAAGTGTCAGGGTTAATTCCTAAAGGTTAAGTCTTAAGTTTACATCTCATAGATTGAGTCTTAGGGTTAATTAAGTCTTAAGTTTACATCTCATAGATTGACTCTTAGGGTTAAGTCTTAGAGTACAATCTTGAGGATAAGTCTTATGGTTAATTCTCAGGGTTAAGTCTTAATGTTAAGTCTTAAGGTTGAGCCTTAAGGTTAAGTCTTAGGGTTAAGCCTTAGAGTTATGTCTTGGGGATAAGTCTTAGGGCTAAGTCTCAGGATTAAGTATCAAGGTTAAAGCTCAAGGATAAGTCTCAGGGCTACGTTTTAGGGTTAAGTCTTCAGGTTAAATCTTAGGTTTAAGTCTCAGTTTTCAGTTTTAGGGATAAGTCTTATGGATAAATTTCACGACTAAGTCTCAGGGCTGAGTCTTAAGGTTAAAACTTAACCTGAAGTCTTAGGGTTAAGTCTTATGGTTAAATCTTAATGTTAAATCGTAATTTTAAGTCTTAGCGTTCAGTCTAAAGTTTAAATCACAAGTTGAAGTCTTAGGGTTAACTCTTTAGAGTTACGTCTTGGGGATAAGTCTTAGGGTTAAGTCTCAACGTTTAAGTCCTAAGGTTAACTCTTAGGGTTAAATCTGTAAGGTCAACACTTAAGGTTAACTCTTAGGGTTAAGTTTAGGGTTAAGCCTTAAGGTTACATCTTAAAGTTAAATATTAAGGTTAAGTCTTAGGGTTATTTCTTAAGTTTAAGCCTGAGGGTTATATCTGAGCGTTAATTATTAAGTTGAAGTCTTAGAGTTCATTCTCAGGGTTAAGTCTTCAAGTTACTTCTTAAGGTTGAGGCTTAGGGTTAAGTTTTAAGGTTAAGTCCGAATGTTACATCTTAAAGTTAAGTCTTAGGGTTAAATCTCAGTGTTAAGTCTCAAGGTTAGGTCTCAGGGTAGAAGTCGTAAGGTTGTGTCTTAATGTTCAGTCTTATTGTTAAGTCTTAAAAGTTATATTTTAGGGTTCAGTCTTAGGGTTAAATTTTAAGGTTAAGTCTTCAGGTTAAGTCTTAAGGTGAAGTCTTATGGCTTGAGTCTTAGGGTTAAGTCTAAAGGTTAATTCATAACTTGAAGTCTTAGACTTAAGTCTTGGGGCTAAGTCTTAGGGTTTAGTCTTAAATCTTAGGTTTAAGTCTCAGTGTTGAGTCTTAGGGATAAGTCTTTGAATTAAGTCTTCAAGTTTTGTCTTAAGGTTTAACCTTAAGTTTAAGTCATAGGGTTAAGTATTGAGTGTAAATCTTAAGGTTACGCTTTAAGGTTAAGTCATAATGGTACATCTTAAAGTTAAGTCTTAGCATTAAGACTTAGGGTTAAATCCCAGGGTTAAATTTCAAGGTAAAGTCTCAAGGTTAAGTCTCAGGGTTACGTGGTCAAGTTGTGTCTTAGGATTCAGTCTTAGGGTTAAGTTTTGAAGTTAAACTTGAGGTTAAGTCTTAGGGTTAAGTCTCAGGATTATGTCTTAGAGATAAGTCTTAAGTTTAAACCTTAAGCTTAAGTCTTAGGGTTAAGCCTTAAGGTTAAGTGTCAGGGTTAATTCCTAAAGGTTAAGTCTTAAGTTTACATCTCATAGATTGAGTCTTAGGGTTAATTAAGTCTTAAGTTTATATCTCATAGATTGAGTCTTAGGGTTAAGTCTTCATCTTAAGTCTTAGGGTTAAGTCTTAGAGTACAATCTTGAGGATAAGTCTTATGGTTAAGTCTCAGGGTTAAGTCTTAATGTTAAGTCTTAAGGTTGAGCCTTAAGGTTAAGTCTTAGGGTTAAGCCTTAGAGTTATGTCTTGGGGATAAGTCTTAGGGCTAAGTCTCAGGATTAAGTATCAAGGTTAAAGCTCAAGGATAAGTCTCAGGGCTACGTTTTAGGGTTAAGTCTTCAGGTTAAATCTTAGGTTTAAGCCTCAGTTTTCAGTTTTAGGGATAAGTCTTATGGATAAATTTCACGACTAAGTCTCAGGGTTGAGTCTTAAGGTTAAAACTTAACCTGAAGTCTTAGGGTTAAGTCTTATGGTTAAATCTTAATGTTAAATCGTAATTTTAAGTCTTAGCGTTCAGTCTAAAGTTTAAATCACAAGTTGAAGTCTTAGGGTTAACTCTTTAGAGTTACGTCTTGGGGATAAGTCTTAGGGTTAAGTCTCAACGTTTAAGTCCTAAGGTTAACTCTTAGGGTTAAATCTGTAAGGTCAACACTTAAGGTTAACTCTTAGGGTTAAGTTTAGGGTTAAGCCTTAAGGTTACATCTTCAAGTTAAATATTAAGGTTAAGTCTTAGGGTTATTTCTTAAGTTTAAGCCTGAGGGTTATATCTGAGCGTTAATTATTAAGTTGAAGTCTTAGAGTTCATTCTCAGGGTTAAGTCTTCAAGTTACTTCTTAAGGTTGAGGCTTAGGGTTAAGTTTTAAGGTTAAGTCCGAATGTTACATCTTAAAGTTAAGTCTTAGGGTTAAATCTCAGTGTTAAGTCTCAAGGTTAGGTCTCAGGGTAGAAGTCGTAAGGTTGTGTCTTAATGTTCAGTCTTATTGTTAAGTCTTAAAAGTTATATTTTAGGGTTCAGTCTTAGGGTTAAATTTTAAGGTTAAGTCTTCAGGTTAAGTCTTAAGGTGAAGTCTTATGGCTTGAGTCTTAGGGTTAAGTCTAAAGGTTAATTCATAACTTGAAGTCTTAGACTTAAGCCTTGGGGCTAAGTCTTAGGGTTTAGTCTTAAATCTTAGGTTTAAGTCTCAGTGTTGAGTCTTAGGGATAAGTCTTTGAATTAAGTCTTCAAGTTTTGTCTTAAGGTTTAACCTTAAGTTTAAGTCATAGGGTTAAGTATTGAGTGTAAATCTTAAGGTTACGCTTTAAGGTTAAGTCTTAACGGTACATCTTAAAGTTAAGTCTTAGCATTAAGACTTAGGGTTAAATCCCAGGGTTAAATTTCAAGGTAAAGTCTCAAGGTTAAGTCTCAGGGTTACGTGGTCAAGTTGTGTCTTAGGATTCAGTCTTAGGGTTAAGTTTTGAAGTTAAACTTGAGGTTAAGTCTTAGGGTTAAGTCTCAGGATTATGTCTTAGAGATAGTCTTAAGTTTAAACCTTAAGCTTAAGTCTTAGGGTTAAGCCTTAAGGTTAAGTGTCAGGGTTAATTCCTAAAGGTTAAGTCTTAAGTTTACATCTCATAGATTGAGTCTTAGGGTTAATTAAGTCTTAAGTTTATATCTCATAGATTGAGTCTTAGGGTTAAGTCTTCATCTTAAGTCTTAGGGTTAAGTCTTAGAGTACAATCTTGAGGATAAGTCTTATGGTTAAGTCTCAGGGTTAAGTCTTAAGGTTGAGCCTTAAGGTTAAGTCTTAGGGTTAAGCCTTAGAGTTATGTCTTGGGGATAAGTCTTAGGGCTAAGTCTCAGGATTAAGTATCAAGGTTAAAGCTCAAGGATAAGTCTCAGGTCTACGTTTTAGGGTTAAGTCTTCAGGTTAAATCTTAGGTTTAAGCCTCAGTTTTCAGTTTTAGGGATAAGTCTTATGGATAAATTTCACGACTAAGTCTCAGGGTTGAGTCTTAAGGTTAAAACTTAACCTGAAGTCTTAGGGTTAAGTCTTATGGTTAAATCTTAATGTTAAATCGTAATTTTAAGTCTTAGCGTTCAGTCTAAAGTTTAAATCACAAGTTGAAATCTTAGGGTTAACTCTTTAGAGTTACGTCTTGGGGATAAGTCTTAGGGTTAAGTCTTAACGTTTCAGTCCTAAGGTTAACTCTTAGGGTTAAATCTGTAAGGTCAACACTTAAGGTTAACTCTTAGGGTTAAGTTTAGGGTTAAGCCTTAAGGTTACATCTTCAAGTTAAATATTAAGGTTAAGTCTTAGGGTTATTTCATAAGTTTAAGTCTGAGGGTTATATCTGAGCGTTAATTATTAAGTTGAAGTCTTAGAGTTCATTCTCAGGGTTAAGTCTTCAAGTTACTTCTTAAGGTTGAGGCTTAGGGTTAAGTTTTAAGGTTAAGTCCGAATGGTACATCTTAAAGTTAAGTCTTAGGGTTAAATCTCAGTGTTAAGTCTCAAGCTTAGGTCTCAGGGTAGAAGTCGTAAGGTTGTGTCTTAATGTTCAGTCTTATTGTTAAGTCTTAAAAGTTATATTTTAGGGTTCAGTCTTAGGGTTAAATATTAAGGTTAAGTCTTCAGGTTAAGTCTTAAGGTGAAGTCTTATGGCTTGAGTCTTAGGGTTAAGTCTAAAGTTTAATTCATAAGTTTAAGTCTTAGACTTAAGTCTTGGGGCTAAGTCTTAGGGTTTAGTCTTAAATCTTAGGTTTAAGTCTCAGTGTTGAGTCTTAGGGATAAGTCTTTGAATTAAGTCTTCAAGTTTTGTCTTAAGGTTTAACCTTAAGTTTAAATCATAGGGTTAAGTCTTAGGGTTAAGTATTGAGTGTAAATCTTAAGGTTACGCTTTAAGGTTAAGTCTTAATGGTACATCTTAAAGTTAAGTCTTAGCATTAAGACTTAGGGTTAAATCCCAGGGTTAAATTTCAAGGTAAAGTCTCAAGGTTAAGTCTCAGGGTTACGTGGTCAAGTTGTGTCTTAGGATTCAGTCTTAGGGTTAAGTTTTGAAGTTAAACTTGAGGTTAAGTCTTAGGGTTAAGTCTCAGGATTATGTCTTAGGGATAAGTCTTAAGTTTAAACCTTAAGCTTAAGTCTTAGGTGTTAAGCCTTAAGGTTAAGTGTCAGGGTTAATTCCTAAAGGTTAAGTCTTAAGTTTACATCTCATAGATTGAGTCTTAGGGTTAATTAAGTCTTAAGTTTACATCTCATAGATTGACTCTTAGGGTTAAGTCTTAGAGTACAATCTTGAGGATAAGTCTTATGGTTAATTCTCAGGGTTAAGTCTTAATGTTAAGTCTCTAAGGTTGAGCCTTAAGGTTAAGTCTTAGGGTTAAGCCTTAGAGTTATGTCTTGGGGATAAGTCTTAGGGCTAAGTCTCAGGATTAAGTATCAAGGTTAAAGCTCAAGGATAAGTCTCAGGGCTACGTTTTAGGGTTAAGTCTTCAGGTTAAATCTTAGGTTTAAGTCTCAGTTTTCAGTTTTAGGGATAAGTCTTATGGATAAATTTCACGACTAAGTCTCAGGGTTGAGTCTTAAGGTTAAAACTTAACCTGAAGTCTTAGGGTTAAGTCTTATGGTTAAATCTTAATGTTAAATCGTAATTTTAAGTCTTAGCGTTCAGTCTAAAGTTTAAATCACAAGTTGAAGTCTTAGGGTTAACTCTTTAGAGTTACGTCTAGGGGATAAGTCTTAGGGTTAAGTCTCAACGTTTAAGTCCTAAGGTTAACTCTTAGGGTTAAATCTGTAAGGTCAACACTTAAGGTTAACTCTTAGGGTTAAGTTTAGGGTTAAGCCTTAAGGTTACATCTTCAAGTTAAATATTAAGGTTAAGTCTTAGGGTTATTTCTTAAGTTTAAGCCTGAGGGTTATATCTGAGCGTTAATTATTAAGTTGAAGTCTTAGAGTTCATTCTCAGGGTTAAGTCTTCAAGTTACTTCTTAAGGTTGAGGCTTAGGGTTAAGTTTTAAGGTTAAGTCCGAATGTTACATCTTAAAGTTAAGTCTTAGGGTTAAATCTCAGTGTTAAGTCTCAAGGTTAGGTCTCAGGGTAGAAGTCGTAAGGTTGTGTCTTAATGTTCAGGCTTATTGTTAAGTCTTAAAAGTTATATTTTAGGGTTCAGTCTTAGGGTTAAATATTAAGGTTAAGTCTTCAGGTTAAGTCTTAAGGTGAAGTCTTATGGCTTGAGTCTTAGGGTTAAGTCTAAAGGTTAATTCATAACTTGAAGTCTTAGACTTAAGTCTTGGGGCTAAGTCTTAGGGTTTAGTCTTAAATCTTAGGTTTAAGTCTCAGTGTTGAGTCTTAGGGATAAGTCTTTGAATTAAGTCTTCAAGTTTTGTCTTAAGGTTTAACCTTAAGTTTAAGTCATAGGGTTAAGTATTGAGTGTAAATCTTAAGGTTACGCTTTAAGGTTAAGTCTTAATGGTACATCTTAAAGTTAAGTCTTAGCATTAAGACTTAGGGTTAAATCCCAGGGTTAAATTTCAAGGTAAAGTCTCAAGGTTAAGTCTCAGGGTTACGTGGTCAAGTTGTGTCTTAGGATTCAGTCTTAGGGTTAAGTTTTGAAGTTAAACTTGAGGTTAAGTCTTAGGGTTAAGTCTCAGGATTATGTCTTAGAGATAAGTCTTAAGTTTAAACCTTAAGCTTAAGTCTTAGGGTTAAGCCTTAAGGTTAAGTGTCAGGGTTAATTCATAAAGGTTAAGTCTTAAGTTTACATCTCATAGATTGAGTCTTAGGGTTAATTAAGTCTTAAGTTTATATCTCATAGATTGAGTCTTAGGGTTAAGTCTTCATCTTAAGTCTTAGGGTTAAGTCTTAGAGTACAATCTTGAGGATAAGTCTTATGGTTAAGTCTCAGGGTTAAGTCTTAATGTTAAGTCTTAAGGTTGAGCCTTAAGGTTAAGTCTTAGGGTTAAGCCTTAGAGTTATGTCTTGGGGATAAGTCTTAGGGCTAAGTCTCAGGATTAAGTATCAAGGTTAAAGCTCAAGGATAAGTCTCAGGGCTACGTTTTAGGGTTAAGTCTTCAGGTTAAATCTTAGGTTTAAGCCTCAGTTTTCAGTTTTAGGGATAAGTCTTATGGATAAATTTCACGACTAAGTCTCAGGGTTGAGTCTTAAGGTTAAAACTTAACCTGAAGTCTTAGGGTTAAGTCTTATGGTTAAATCTTAATGTTAAATCGTAATTTTAAGTCTTAGCGTTCAGTCTAAAGTTTAAATCACAAGTTGAAGTCTTAGGGTTAACTCTTTAGAGTTACGTCTTGGGGATAAGTCTTAGGGTTAAGTCTTAACGTTTCAGTCCTAAGGTTAACTCTTAGGGTTAAATCTGTAAGGTCAACACTTAAGGTTAACTCTTAGGGTTAAGTTTAGGGTTAAGCCTTAAGGTTACATCTTCAAGTTAAATATTAAGGTTAAGTCTTAGGGTTATTTCTTAAGTTTAAGCCTGAGGGTTATATCTGAGCGTTAATTATTAAGTTGAAGTCTTAGAGTTCATTCTCAGGGTTAAGTCTTCAAGTTACTTCTTAAGGTTGAGGCTTAGGGTTAAGTTTTAAGGTTAAGTCCGAATGTTACATCTTAAAGTTAAGTCTTAGGGTTAAATCTCAGTGTTAAGTCTCAAGGTTAGGTCTCAGGGTAGAAGTCGTAAGGTTGTGTCTTAATGTTCAGTCTTATTGTTAAGTCTTAAAAGTTATATTTTAGGGTTCAGTCTTAGGGT
The DNA here is from genome assembly GCF_963210335.1 of Falco punctatus. Taxonomy (NCBI): domain Eukaryota; kingdom Metazoa; phylum Chordata; class Aves; order Falconiformes; family Falconidae; genus Falco; species Falco punctatus. The sequence goes on along the minus strand of NW_027660223.1, from coordinate 1,129,519 downwards.
TAAATATTAAGGTTAAGTCTTCAGGTTAAGTCTTAAGGTGAAGTCTTATGGCTTGAGTCTTAGGGTTAAGTCTAAAGTTTAATTCATAACTTGAAGTCTTAGACTTAAGTCTTGGGGCTAAGTCTTAGGGTTAAGTCTTAAATCTTAGGTTTAAGTCTCAGTGTTGAGTCTTAGGGATAAGTCTTTGAATTAAGTCTTCAAGTTTTGTCTTAAGGTTTAACCTTAAGTTTAAATCATAGGGTTAAGTCTTAGGGTTAAGTATTGAGTGTAAATCTTAAGGTTACGCTTTAAGGTTAAGTCTTAACGGTACATCTTCAAGTTAAGTCTTAGCATTAAGACTTAGGGTTAAATCCCAGGGTTAAATTTCAAGGTAAAGTCTCAAGGTTAAGTCTCAGGGTTACGTGGTCAAGTTGTGTCTTAGGATTCAGTCTTAGGGTTAAGTTTTGAAGTTAAACTTGAGGTTAAGTCTTAGGGTTAAGTCTCAGGATTATGTCTTAGGGATAAGTCTTAAGTTTAAACCTTAAGCTTAAGTCTTAGGGTTAAGCCTTAAGGTTAAGTGTCAGGGTTAATTCCTAAAGGTTAAGTCTTAAGTTTACATCTCATAGATTGAGTCTTAGGGTTAATTAAGTCTTAAGTTTATATCTCATAGATTGAGTCTTAGGGTTAAGTCTTCATCTTAAGTCTTAGGGTTAAGTCTTAGAGTACAATCTTGAGGATAAGTCTTATGGTTAAGTCTCAGGGTTAAGTCTTAATGTTAAGTCTTAAGGTTGAGCCTTAAGGTTAAGTCTTAGGGTTAAGCCTTAGAGTTATGTCTTGGGGATAAGTCTTAGGGCTAAGACTCAGGATTAAGTATCAAGGTTAAAGCTCAAGGATAAGTCTCAGGGCTACGTTTTAGGGTTAAGTCTTCAGGTTAAATCTTAGGTTTAAGTCTCAGTTTTCAGTTTTAGGGATAAGTCTTATGGATAAATTTCACGACTAAGTCTCAGGGTTGAGTCTTAAGGTTAAAACTTAACCTGAAGTCTTAGGGTTAAGTCTTATGGTTAAATCTTAATGTTAAATCGTAATTTTAAGTCTTAGCGTTCAGTCTAAAGTTTAAATCACAAGTTGAAGTCTTAGGGTTAACTCTTTAGAGTTACGTCTTGGGGATAAGTCTTAGGGTTAAGTCTTAACGTTTCAGTCCTAAGGTTAACTCTTAGGGTTAAATCTGTAAGGTCAACACTTAAGGTTAACTCTTAGGGTTAAGTTTAGGGTTAAGCCTTAAGGTTACATCTTCAAGTTAAATATTAAGGTTAAGTCTTAGGGTTATTTCATAAGTTTAAGTCTGAGGGTTATATCTGAGCGTTAATTATTAAGTTGAAGTCTTAGAGTTCATTCTCAGGGTTAAGTCTTCAAGTTACTTCTTAAGGTTGAGGCTTAGGGTTAAGTTTTAAGGTTAAGTCCGAATGGTACATCTTAAAGTTAAGTCTTAGGGTTAAATCTCAGTGTTAAGTCTCAAGGTTAGGTCTCAGGGTAGAAGTCGTAAGGTTGTGTCTTAATGTTCAGTCTTATTGTTAAGTCTTAAAAGTTATATTTTAGGGTTCAGTCTTAGGGTTAAATATTAAGGTTAAGTCTTCAGGTTAAGTCTTAAGGTGAAGTCTTATGGCTTGAGTCTTAGGGTTAAGTCTAAAGGTTAATTCATAACTTGAAGTCTTAGACTTAAGTCTTGGGGCTAAGTCTTAGGGTTTAGTCTTAAATCTTAGGTTTAAGTCTCAGTGTTGAGTCTTAGGGATAAGTCTTTGAATTAAGTCTTCAAGTTTTGTCTTAAGGTTTAACCTTAAGTTTAAGTCATAGGGTTAAGTATTGAGTGTAAATCTTAAGGTTACGCTTTAAGGTTAAGTCTTAATGGTACATCTTAAAGTTAAGTCTTAGCATTAAGACTTAGGGTTAAATCCCAGGGTTAAATTTCAAGGTAAAGTCTCAAGGTTAAGTCTCAGGGTTACGTGGTCAAGTTGTGTCTTAGGATTCAGTCTTAGGGTTAAGTTTTGAAGTTAAACTTGAGGTTAAGTCTTAGGGTTAAGTCTCAGGATTATGTCTTAGGGATAAGTCTTAAGTTTAAACCTTAAGCTTAAGTCTTAGGTGTTAAGCCTTAAGGTTAAGTGTCAGGGTTAATTCCTAAAGGTTAAGTCTTAAGTTTACATCTCATAGATTGAGTCTTAGGGTTAATTAAGTCTTAAGTTTACATCTCATAGATTGACTCTTAGGGTTAAGTCTTAGAGTACAATCTTGAGGATAAGTCTTATGGTTAATTCTCAGGGTTAAGTCTTAATGTTAAGTCTTAAGGTTGAGCCTTAAGGTTAAGTCTTAGGGTTAAGCCTTAGAGTTATGTCTTGGGGATAAGTCTTAGGGCTAAGTCTCAGGATTAAGTATCAAGGTTAAAGCTCAAGGATAAGTCTCAGGGCTACGTTTTAGGGTTAAGTCTTCAGGTTAAATCTTAGGTTTAAGTCTCAGTTTTCAGTTTTAGGGATAAGTCTTATGGATAAATTTCACGACTAAGTCTCAGGGTTGAGTCTTAAGGTTAAAACTTAACCTGAAGTCTTAGGGTTAAGTCTTATGGTTAAATCTTAATGTTAAATCGTAATTTTAAGTCTTAGCGTTCAGTCTAAAGTTTAAATCACAAGTTGAAGTCTTAGGGTTAACTCTTTAGAGTTACGTCTTGGGGATAAGTCTTAGGGTTAAGTCTCAACGTTTAAGTCCTAAGGTTAACTCTTAGGGTTAAATCTGTAAGGTCAACACTTAAGGTTAACTCTTAGGGTTAAGTTTAGGGTTAAGCCTTAAGGTTACATCTTAAAGTTAAATATTAAGGTTAAGTCTTAGTGTTATTTCTTAAGTTTAAGCCTGAGGGTTATATCTGAGCGTTAATTATTAAGTTGAAGTCTTAGAGTTCATTCTCAGGGTTAAGTCTTCAAGTTACTTCTTAAGGTTGAGGCTTAGGGTTAAGTTTTAAGGTTAAGTCCGAATGTTACATCTTAAAGTTAAGTCTTAGGGTTAAATCTCAGTGTTAAGTCTCAAGGTTAGGTCTCAGGGTAGAAGTCGTAAGGTTGTGTCTTAATGTTCAGTCTTATTGTTAAGTCTTAAAAGTTATATTTTAGGGTTCAGTCTTAGGGTTAAATTTTAAGGTTAAGTCTTCAGGTTAAGTCTTAAGGTGAAGTCTTATGGCTTGAGTCTTAGGGTTAAGTCTAAAGTTTAATTCATAAGTTTAAGTCTTAGACTTAAGTCTTGGGGCTAAGTCTTAAATCTTAGGTTTAAGTCTCAGTGTTGAGTCTTAGGGATAAGTCTTTGAATTAAGTCTTCAAGTTTTGTCTTAAGGTTTAACCTTAAGTTTAAATCATAGGGTTAAGTCTTAGGGTTAAGTATTGAGTGTAAATCTTAAGGTTACGCTTTAAGGTTAAGTCTTAATGGTACATCTTCAAGTTAAGTCTTAGCATTAAGACTTAGGGTTAAATCCCAGGGTTAAATTTCAAGGTAAAGTCTCAAGGTTAAGTCTCAGGGTTACGTGGTCAAGTTGTGTCTTAGGATTCAGTCTTAGGGTTAAGTTTTGAAGTTAAACTTGAGGTTAAGTCTTAGGGTTAAGTCTCAGGATTATGTCTTAGGGATAAGTCTTAAGTTTAAACCTTAAGCTTAAGTCTTAGGGTTAAGCCTTAAGGTTAAGTGTCAGGGTTAATTCCTAAAGGTTAAGTCTTAAGTTTACATCTCATAGATTGAGCCTTAGGGTTAATTAAGTCTTAAGTTTACATCTCATAGATTGAGTCTTAGGGTTAAGTCTTCATCTTAAGTCTTAGGGTTAAGTCTTAGAGTACAATCTTGAGGATAAGTCTTATGGTTAAGTCTCAGGGTTAAGTCTTAATGTTAAGTCTTAAGGTTGAGCCTTAAGGTTAAGTCTTAGGGTTAAGCCTTAGAGTTATGTCTTGGGGATAAGTCTTAGGGCTAAGACTCAGGATTAAGTATCAAGGTTAAAGCTCAAGGATAAGTCTCAGGGCTACGTTTTAGGGTTAAGTCTTCAGGTTAAATCTTAGGTTTAAGTCTCAGTTTTCAGTTTTAGGGATAAGTCTTATGGATAAATTTCACGACTAAGTCTCAGGGTTGAGTCTTAAGGTTAAAACTTAACCTGAAGTCTTAGGGTTAAGTCTTATGGTTAAATCTTAATGTTAAATCGTAATTTTAAGTCTTAGCGTTCAGTCTAAAGTTTAAATCACAAGTTGAAGTCTTAGGGTTAACTCTTTAGAGTTACGTCTTGGGGATAAGTCTTAGGGTTAAGTCTTAACGTTTCAGTCCTAAGGTTAACTCTTAGGGTTAAATCTGTAAGGTCAACACTTAAGGTTAACTCTTAGGGTTAAGTTTAGGGTTAAGCCTTAAGGTTACATCTTCAAGTTAAATATTAAGGTTAAGTCTTAGGGTTATTTCATAAGTTTAAGTCTGAGGGTTATATCTGAGCGTTAATTATTAAGTTGAAGTCTTAGAGTTCATTCTCAGGGTTAAGTCTTCAAGTTACTTCTTAAGGTTGAGGCTTAGGGTTAAGTTTTAAGGTTAAGTCCGAATGTTACATCTTAAAGTTAAGTCTTAGGGTTAAATCTCAGTGTTAAGTCTCAAGGTTAGGTCTCAGGGTAGAAGTCGTAAGGTTGTGTCTTAATGTTCAGTCTTATTGTTAAGTCTTAAAAGTTATATTTTAGGGTTCAGTCTTAGGGTTAAATTTTAAGGTTAAGTCTTCAGGTTAAGTCTTAAGGTGAAGTCTTATGGCTTGAGTCTTAGGGTTAAGTCTAAAGGTTAATTCATAACTTGAAGTCTTAGACTTAAGTCTTGGGGCTAAGTCTTAGGGTTTAGTCTTAAATCTTAGGTTTAAGTCTCAGTGTTGAGTCTTAGGGATAAGTCTTTGAATTAAGTCTTCAAGTTTTGTCTTAAGGTTTAACCTTAAGTTTAAGTCATAGGGTTAAGTATTGAGTGTAAATCTTAAGGTTACGCTTTAAGGTTAAGTCTTAATGGTACATCTTAAAGTTAAGTCTTAGCATTAAGACTTAGGGTTAAATCCCAGGGTTAAATTTCAAGGTAAAGTCTCAAGGTTAAGTCTCAGGGTTACGTGGTCAAGTTGTGTCTTAGGATTCAGTCTTAGGGTTAAGTTTTGAAGTTAAACTTGAGGTTAAGTCTTAGGGTTAAGTCTCAGGATTATGTCTTAGAGATAAGTCTTAAGTTTAAACCTTAAGCTTAAGTCTTAGGGTTAAGCCTTAAGGTTAAGTGTCAGGGTTAATTCATAAAGGTTAAGTCTTAAGTTTACATCTCATAGATTGAGTCTTAGGGTTAATTAAGTCTTAAGTTTATATCTCATAGATTGAGTCTTAGGGTTAAGTCTTCATCTTAAGTCTTAGGGTTAAGTCTTAGAGTACAATCTTGAGGATAAGTCTTATGGTTAAGTCTCAGGGTTAAGTCTTAATGTTAAGTCTTAAGGTTGAGCCTTAAGGTTAAGTCTTAGGGTTAAGCCTTAGAGTTATGTCTTGGGGATAAGTCTTAGGGCTAAGTCTCAGGATTAAGTATCAAGGTTAAAGCTCAAGGATAAGTCTCAGGGCTACGTTTTAGGGTTAAGTCTTCAGGTTAAATCTTAGGTTTAAGCCTCAGTTTTCAGTTTTAGGGATAAGTCTTATGGATAAATTTCACGACTAAGTCTCAGGGTTGAGTCTTAAGGTTAAAACTTAACCTGAAGTCTTAGGGTTAAGTCTTATGGTTAAATCTTAATGTTAAATCGTAATTTTAAGTCTTAGCGTTCAGTCTAAAGTTTAAATCACAAGTTGAAGTCTTAGGGTTAACTCTTTAGAGTTACGTCTTGGGGATAAGTCTTAGGGTTAAGTCTTAACGTTTCAGTCCTAAGGTTAACTCTTAGGGTTAAATCTGTAAGGTCAACACTTAAGGTTAACTCTTAGGGTTAAGTTTAGGGTTAAGCCTTAAGGTTACATCTTCAAGTTAAATATTAAGGTTAAGTCTTAGGGTTATTTCTTAAGTTTAAGCCTGAGGGTTATATCTGAGCGTTAATTATTAAGTTGAAGTCTTAGAGTTCATTCTCAGGGTTAAGTCTTCAAGTTACTTCTTAAGGTTGAGGCTTAGGGTTAAGTTTTAAGGTTAAGTCCGAATGTTACATCTTAAAGTTAAGTCTTAGGGTTAAATCTCAGTGTTAAGTCTCAAGGTTAGGTCTCAGGGTAGAAGTCGTAAGGTTGTGTCTTAATGTTCAGTCTTATTGTTAAGTCTTAAAAGTTATATTTTAGGGTTCAGTCTTAGGGTTAAATATTAAGGTTAAGTCTTCAGGTTAAGTCTTAAGGTGAAGTCTTATGGCTTGAGTCTTAGGGTTAAGTCTAAAGTTTAATTCATAACTTGAAGTCTTAGACTTAAGTCTTGGGGCTAAGTCTTAGGGTTAAGTCTTAAATCTTAGGTTTAAGTCTCAGTGTTGAGTCTTAGGGATAAGTCTTTGAATTAAGTCTTCAAGTTTTGTCTTAAGGTTTAACCTTAAGTTTAAATCATAGGGTTAAGTCTTAGGGTTAAGTATTGAGTGTAAATCTTAAGGTTACGCTTTAAGGTTAAGTCTTAACGGTACATCTTCAAGTTAAGTCTTAGCATTAAGACTTAGGGTTAAATCCCAGGGTTAAATTTCAAGGTAAAGTCTCAAGGTTAAGTCTCAGGGTTACGTGGTCAAGTTGTGACTTAGGATTCAGTCTTAGGGTTAAGTTTTGAAGTTAAACTTGAGGTTAAGTCTTAGGGTTAAGTCTCAGGATTATGTCTTAGGGATAAGTCTTAAGTTTAAACCTTAAGCTTAAGTCTTAGGGTTAAGCCTTAAGGTTAAGTGTCAGGGTTAATTCCTAAAGGTTAAGTCTTAAGTTTACATCTCATAGATTGAGTCTTAGGGTTAATTAAGTCTTAAGTTTATATCTCATAGATTGAGTCTTAGGGTTAAGTCTTCATCTTAAGTCTTAGGGTTAAGTCTTAGAGTACAATCTTGAGGATAAGTCTTATGGTTAAGTCTCAGGGTTAAGTCTTAATGTTAAGTCTTAAGGTTGAGCCTTAAGGTTAAGTCTTAGGGTTAAGCCTTAGAGTTATGTCTTGGGGATAAGTCTTAGGGCTAAGACTCAGGATTAAGTATCAAGGTTAAAGCTCAAGGATAAGTCTCAGGGCTACGTTTTAGGGTTAAGTCTTCAGGTTAAATCTTAGGTTTAAGTCTCAGTTTTCAGTTTTAGGGATAAGTCTTATGGATAAATTTCACGACTAAGTCTCAGGGTTGAGTCTTAAGGTTAAAACTTAACCTGAAGTCTTAGGGTTAAGTCTTATGGTTAAATCTTAATGTTAAATCGTAATTTTAAGTCTTAGCGTTCAGTCTAAAGTTTAAATCACAAGTTGAAGTCTTAGGGTTAACTCTTTAGAGTTACGTCTTGGGGATAAGTCTTAGGGTTAAGTCTTAACGTTTCAGTCCTAAGGTTAACTCTTAGGGTTAAATCTGTAAGGTCAACACTTAAGGTTAACTCTTAGGGTTAAGTTTAGGGTTAAGCCTTAAGGTTACATCTTCAAGTTAAATATTAAGGTTAAGTCTTAGGGTTATTTCATAAGTTTAAGTCTGAGGGTTATATCTGAGCGTTAATTATTAAGTTGAAGTCTTAGAGTTCATTCTCAGGGTTAAGTCTTCAAGTTACTTCTTAAGGTTGAGGCTTAGGGTTAAGTTTTAAGGTTAAGTCCGAATGTTACATCTTAAAGTTAAGTCTTAGGGTTAAATCTCAGTGTTAAGTCTCAAGGTTAGGTCTCAGGGTAGAAGTCGTAAGGTTGTGTCTTAATGTTCAGTCTTATTGTTAAGTCTTAAAAGTTATATTTTAGGGTTCAGTCTTAGGGTTAAATTTTAAGGTTAAGTCTTCAGGTTAAGTCTTAAGGTGAAGTCTTATGGCTTGAGTCTTAGGGTTAAGTCTAAAGTTTAATTCATAAGTTTAAGTCTTAGACTTAAGTCTTGGGGCTAAGTCTTAAATCTTAGGTTTAAGTCTCAGTGTTGAGTCTTAGGGATAAGTCTTTGAATTAAGTCTTCAAGTTTTGTCTTAAGGTTTAACCTTAAGTTTAAATCATAGGGTTAAGTCTTAGGGTTAAGTATTGAGTGTAAATCTTAAGGTTACGCTTTAAGGTTAAGTCTTAATGGTACATCTTCAAGTTAAGTCTTAGCATTAAGACTTAGGGTTAAATCCCAGGGTTAAATTTCAAGGTAAAGTCTCAAGGTTAAGTCTCAGGGTTACGTGGTCAAGTTGTGTCTTAGGATTCAGTCTTAGGGTTAAGTTTTGAAGTTAAACTTGAGGTTAAGTCTTAGGGTTAAGTCTCAGGATTATGTCTTAGGGATAAGTCTTAAGTTTAAACCTTAAGCTTAAGTCTTAGGGTTAAGCCTTAAGGTTAAGTGTCAGGGTTAATTCCTAAAGGTTAAGTCTTAAGTTTACATCTCATAGATTGAGCCTTAGGGTTAATTAAGTCTTAAGTTTACATCTCATAGATTGAGTCTTAGGGTTAAGTCTTCATCTTAAGTCTTAGGGTTAAGTCTTAGAGTACAATCTTGAGGATAAGTCTTATGGTTAAGTCTCAGGGTTAAGTCTTAATGTTAAGTCTTAAGGTTAAGTCTTAGGGTTAAGCCTTAGAGTTATGTCTTGGGGATAAGTCTTAGGGCTAAGTCTCAGGATTAAGTATCAAGGTTAAAGCTCAAGGATAAGTCTCAGGGCTACGTTTTAGGGTTAAGTCTTCAGGTTAAATCTTAGGTTTAGGTCTCAGTTTTCAGTTTTAGGGATAAGTCTTATGGATAAATTTCACAACTAAGTCTCAGGGTTGAGTCTTAAGGTTAAAACTTAACCTGAAGTCTTAGGGTTAAGTCTTATGGTTAAATCTTAATGTTAAATCGTAATTTTAAGTCTTAGCGTTCAGTCTAAAGTTTAAATCACAAGTTGAAGTCTTAGGGTTAACTCTTTAGAGTTACTTCTTGGGGATAAGTCTTAGGGTTAAGTCTCAACGTTTAAGTCCTAAGGTTAACTCTTAGGGTTAAATCTGTAAGGTCAACACTTAAGGTTAACTCTTAGGGTTAAGTTTAGGGTTAAGCCTTAAGGTTACATCTTCAAGTTAAATATTAAGGTTAAGTCTTAGGGTTATTTCTTAAGTTTAAGCCTGAGGGTTATATCTGAGCGTTAATTATTAAGTTGAAGTCTTAGAGTTCATTCTCAGGGTTAAGTCTTCAAGTTACTTCTTAAGGTTGAGGCTTAGGGTTAAGTTTTAAGGTTAAGTCCGAATGTTACATCTTAAAGTTAAGTCTTAGGGTTAAATCTCAGTGTTAAGTCCCAAGGTTAGGTCTCAGGGTAGAAGTCGTAAGGTTGTGTCTTAATGTTCAGTCTTATTGTTAAGTCTTAAAAGTTATATTTTAGGGTTCAGTCTTAGGGTTAAATTTTAAGGTTAAGTCTTCAGGTTAAGTCTTAAGGTGAAGTCTTATGGCTTGAGTCTTAGGGTTAAGTCTAAAGTTTAATTCATAAGTTTAAGTCTTAGACTTAAGTCTTGGGGCTAAGTCTTAAATCTTAGGTTTAAGTCTCAGTGTTGAGTCTTAGGGATAAGTCTTTGAATTAAGTCTTCAAGTTTTGTCTTAAGGTTTAACCTTAAGTTTAAATCATAGGGTTAAGTCTTAGGGTTAAGTATTGAGTGTAAATCTTAAGGTTACGCTTTAAGGTTAAGTCTTAATGGTACATCTTCAAGTTAAGTCTTAGCATTAAGACTTAGGGTTAAATCCCAGGGTTAAATTTCAAGGTAAAGTCTCAAGGTTAAGTCTCAGGGTTACGTGGTCAAGTTGTGTCTTAGGATTCAGTCTTAGGGTTAAGTTTTGAAGTTAAACTTGAGGTTAAGTCTTAGGGTTAAGTCTCAGGATTATGTCTTAGGGATAAGTCTTAAGTTTAAACCTTAAGCTTAAGTCTTAGGGTTAAGCCTTAAGGTTAAGTGTCAGGGTTAATTCCTAAAGGTTAAGTCTTAAGTTTACATCTCATAGATTGAGCCTTAGGGTTAATTAAGTCTTAAGTTTACATCTCATAGATTGAGTCTTAGGGTTAAGTCTTCATCTTAAGTCTTAGGGTTAAGTCTTAGAGTACAATCTTGAGGATAAGTCTTATGGTTAAGTCTCAGGGTTAAGTCTTAATGTTAAGTCTTAAGGTTAAGTCTTAGGGTTAAGCCTTAGAGTTATGTCTTGGGGATAAGTCTTAGGGCTAAGTCTCAGGATTAAGTATCAAGGTTAAAGCTCAAGGATAAGTCTCAGGGCTACGTTTTAGGGTTAAGTCTTCAGGTTAAATCTTAGGTTTAGGTCTCAGTTTTCAGTTTTAGGGATAAGTCTTATGGATAAATTTCACAACTAAGTCTCAGGGTTGAGTCTTAAGGTTAAAACTTAACCTGAAGTCTTAGGGTTAAGTCTTATGGTTAAATCTTAATGTTAAATCGTAATTTTAAGTCTTAGCGTTCAGTCTAAAGTTTAAATCACAAGTTGAAGTCTTAGGGTTAACTCTTTAGAGTTACTTCTTGGGGATAAGTCTTAGGGTTAAGTCTCAACGTTTAAGTCCTAAGGTTAACTCTTAGGGTTAAATCTGTAAGGTCAACACTTAAGGTTAACTCTTAGGGTTAAGTTTAGGGTTAAGCCTTAAGGTTACATCTTCAAGTTAAATATTAAGGTTAAGTCTTAGGGTTATTTCTTAAGTTTAAGCCTGAGGGTTATATCTGAGCGTTAATTATTAAGTTGAAGTCTTAGAGTTCATTCTCAGGGTTAAGTCTTCAAGTTACTTCTTAAGGTTGAGGCTTAGGGTTAAGTTTTAAGGTTAAGTCCGAATGTTACATCTTAAAGTTAAGTCTTAGGGTTAAATCTCAGTGTTAAGTCTCAAGGTTAGGTCTCAGGGTAGAAGTCGTAAGGTTGTGTCTTAATGTTCAGGCTTATTGTTAAGTCTTAAAAGTTATATTTTAGGGTTCAGTCTTAGGGTTAAATATTAAGGTTAAGTCTTCAGGTTAAGTCTTAAGGTGAAGTCCTATGGCTTGAGTCTTAGGGTTAAGTCTAAAGGTTAATTCATAACTTGAAGTCTTAGACTTAAGTCTTGGGGCTAAGTCTTAGGGTTTAGTCTTAAATCTTAGGTTTAAGTCTCAGTGTTGAGTCTTAGGGATAAGTCTTTGAATTAAGTCTTCAAGTTTTGTCTTAAGGTTTAACCTTAAGTTTAAGTCATAGGGTTAAGTATTGAGTGTAAATCTTAAGGTTACGTTTTAAGGTTAAGTCTTAATGGTACATCTTAAAGTTAAGTCTTAGCATTAAGACTTAGGGTTAAATCCCAGGGTTAAATTTCAAGGTAAAGTCTCAAGGTTAAGTCTCAGGGTTACGTGGTCAAGTTGTGTCTTAGGATTCAGTCTTAGGGTTAAGTTTTGAAGTTAAACTTGAGGTTAAGTCTTAGGGTTAAGTCTCAGGATTATGTCTTAGGGATAAGTCTTAAGTTTAAACCTTAAGCTTAAGTCTTAGGGTTAAGCCTTAAGGTTAAGTGTCAGGGTTAATTCCTAAAGGTTAAGTCTTAAGTTTACATCTCATAGATTGAGTCTTAGGGTTAATTAAGTCTTAAGTTTACATCTCATAGATTGACTCTTAGGGTTAAGTCTTAGAGTACAATCTTGAGGATAAGTCTTATGGTTAATTCTCAGGGTTAAGTCTTAATGTTAAGTCTTAAGGTTAAGTCTTAGGGTTAAGCCTTAGAGTTATGTCTTGGGGATAAGTCTTAGGGCTAAGTCTCAGGATTAAGTATCAAGGTTAAAGCTCAAGGATAAGTCTCAGGGCTACGTTTTAGGGTTAAGTCTTCAGGTTAAATCTTAGGTTTAGGTCTCAGTTTTCAGTTTTAGGGATAAGTCTTCAGGATAAATTTCACGATTAAGTCTCAGGGTTGAGTCTTAAGGTTAAAACTTAACCTTAAGTCTCAGGGTTAAGTCTTATGGTTAAATCGTAATGTTACATCGGAATTTTAAGTCTTAGGGTTAAGTCTAAATCTAAGCCACAAGTTGAAGTCTTAGGGTTAATGCTTTAGAGTTAAGACTTGGGGATAAGTCTTAGGGTTAAGTCTTAAAATTTAAGTCCTAAGGTTAACTCTTAGGGTTAAATCTGTAAGGTCAACACTTAAGGTTAACTCTTAGGGTTAAGTTTAGGGTGAAGCCTTAAGGTTACATCTTCAAGTTAAATATTAAGGTTAAGTCTTAGGGTTATTTCTTAAGTTTAAGTCTGAGGGTTATATCTGAGCGTTAATTATTAAGTTGAAGTCTTAGAGTTCATTCTCAGGGTTAAGTCTTCAAGTTACTTCTTAAGGTTGAGGCTTAGGGTTAAGTTTTAAGGTTAAGTCCGAATGTTACATCTTAAAGTTAAGTCTTAGGGTTAAATCTCAGTGTTAAGTCTCAAGGTTAGGTCTCAGGGTAGAAGTCGTAAGGTTGTGTCTTAATGTTCAGTCTTATTGTTAAGTCTTAAAAGTTATATTTTAGGGTTCAGTCTTAGGGTTAAATTTTAAGGATAAGTCTTCAGGTTAAGTCTTAAGGTGAAGTCTTATGGCTTGAGTCTTAGGGTTAAGTCTAAAGTTTAATTCATAACTTGAAGTCTTAGACTTAAGTCTTGGGGCTAAGTCTTAGGGTTAAGTCTTAAATCTTAGGTTTAAGTCTCAGTGTTGAGTCTTAGGGATAAGTCTTTGAATTAAGTCTTCAAGTTTTGTCTTAAGGTTTAACCTTAAGTTTAAATCATAGGGTTAAGTCTTAGGGTTAAGTATTGAGTGTAAATCTTAAGGTTACGCTTTAAGGTTAAGTCTTAATGGTACATCTTCAAGTTAAGTCTTAGCATTAAGACTTAGGGTTAAATCCCAGGGTTAAATTTCAAGGTAAAGTCTCAAGGTTAAGTCTCAGGGTTACGTGGTCAAGTTGTGTCTTAGGATTCAGTCTTAGGGTTAAGTTTTGAAGTTAAACTTGAGGTTAAGTCTTAGGGTTAAGTCTCAGGATTATGTCTTAGGGATAAGTCTTAAGTTTAAACCTTAAGCTTAAGTCTTAGGGTTAAGCCTTAAGGTTAAGTGTCAGGGTTAATTCCTAAAGGTTAAGTCTTAAGTTTACATCTCATAGATTGAGCCTTAGGGTTAATTAAGTCTTAAGTTTACATCTCATAGATTGAGTCTTAGGGTTAAGTCTTCATCTTAAGTCTTAGGGTTAAGTCTTAGAGTACAATCTTGAGGATAAGTCTTATGGTTAAGTCTCAGGGTTAAGTCTTAATGTTAAGTCTTAAGGTTAAGTCTTAGGGTTAAGCCTTAGAGTTATGTCTTGGGGATAAGTCTTAGGGCTAAGTCTCAGGATTAAGTATCAAGGTTAAAGCTCAAGGATAAGTCTCAGGGCTACGTTTTAGGGTTAAGTCTTCAGGTTAAATCTTAGGTTTAGGTCTCAGTTTTCAGTTTTAGGGATAAGTCTTATGGATAAATTTCACAACTAAGTCTCAGGGTTGAGTCTTAAGGTTAAAACTTAACCTGAAGTCTTAGGGTTAAGTCTTATGGTTAAATCTTAATGTTAAATCGTAATTTTAAGTCTTAGCGTTCAGTCTAAAGTTTAAATCACAAGTTGAAGTCTTAGGGTTAACTCTTTAGAGTTACTTCTTGGGGATAAGTCTTAGGGTTAAGTCTCAACGTTTAAGTCCTAAGGTTAACTCTTAGGGTTAAATCTGTAAGGTCAACACTTAAGGTTAACTCTTAGGGTTAAGTTTAGGGTTAAGCCTTAAGGTTACATCTTCAAGTTAAATATTAAGGTTAAGTCTTAGGGTTATTTCTTAAGTTTAAGCCTGAGGGTTATATCTGAGCGTTAATTATTAAGTTGAAGTCTTAGAGTTCATTCTCAGGGTTAAGTCTTCAAGTTACTTCTTAAGGTTGAGGCTTAGGGTTAAGTTTTAAGGTTAAGTCCGAATGTTACATCTTAAAGTTAAGTCTTAGGGTTAAATCTCAGTGTTAAGTCTCAAGGTTAGGTCTCAGGGTAGAAGTCGTAAGGTTGTGTCTTAATGTTCAGGCTTATTGTTAAGTCTTAAAAGTTATATTTTAGGGTTCAGTCTTAGGGTTAAATATTAAGGTTAAGTCTTCAGGTTAAGTCTTAAGGTGAAGTCCTATGGCTTGAGTCTTAGGGTTAAGTCTAAAGGTTAATTCATAACTTGAAGTCTTAGACTTAAGTCTTGGGGCTAAGTCTTAGGGTTTAGTCTTAAATCTTAGGTTTAAGTCTCAGTGTTGAGTCTTAGGGATAAGTCTTTGAATTAAGTCTTCAAGTTTTGTCTTAAGGTTTAACCTTAAGTTTAAGTCATAGGGTTAAGTATTGAGTGTAAATCTTAAGGTTACGTTTTAAGGTTAAGTCTTAATGGTACATCTTAAAGTTAAGTCTTAGCATTAAGACTTAGGGTTAAATCCCAGGGTTAAATTTCAAGGTAAAGTCTCAAGGTTAAGTCTCAGGGTTACGTGGTCAAGTTGTGTCTTAGGATTCAGTCTTAGGGTTAAGTTTTGAAGTTAAACTTGAGGTTAAGTCTTAGGGTTAAGTCTCAGGATTATGTCTTAGGGATAAGTCTTAAGTTTAAACCTTAAGCTTAAGTCTTAGGGTTAAGCCTTAAGGTTAAGTGTCAGGGTTAATTCCTAAAGGTTAAGTCTTAAGTTTACATCTCATAGATTGAGTCTTAGGGTTAATTAAGTCTTAAGTTTACATCTCATAGATTGACTCTTAGGGTTAAGTCTTAGAGTACAATCTTGAGGATAAGTCTTATGGTTAATTCTCAGGGTTAAGTCTTAATGTTAAGTCTTAAGGTTAAGTCTTAGGGTTAAGCCTTAGAGTTATGTCTTGGGGATAAGTCTTAGGGCTAAGTCTCAGGATTAAGTATCAAGGTTAAAGCTCAAGGATAAGTCTCAGGGCTACGTTTTAGGGTTAAGTCTTCAGGTTAAATCTTAGGTTTAGGTCTCAGTTTTCAGTTTTAGGGATAAGTCTTCAGGATAAATTTCACGATTAAGTCTCAGGGTTGAGTCTTAAGGTTAAAACTTAACCTTAAGTCTCAGGGTTAAGTCTTATGGTTAAATCGTAATGTTACATCGGAATTTTAAGTCTTAGGGTTAAGTCTAAATCTAAGCCACAAGTTGAAGTCTTAGGGTTAATGCTTTAGAGTTAAGACTTGGGGATAAGTCTTAGGGTTAAGTCTTAAAATTTAAGTCCTAAGGTTAACTCTTAGGGTTAAATCTGTAAGGTCAACACTTAAGGTTAACTCTTAGGGTTAAGTTTAGGGTGAAGCCTTAAGGTTACATCTTCAAGTTAAATATTAAGGTTAAGTCTTAGGGTTATTTCTTAAGTTTAAGTCTGAGGGTTATATCTGAGCGTTAATTATTAAGTTGAAGTCTTAGAGTTCATTCTCAGGGTTAAGTCTTCAAGTTACTTCTTAAGGTTGAGGCTTAGGGTTAAGTTTTAAGGTTAAGTCCGAATGTTACATCTTAAAGTTAAGTCTTAGGGTTAAATCTCAGTGTTAAGTCTCAAGGTTAGGTCTCAGGGTAGAAGTCGTAAGGTTGTGTCTTAATGTTCAGTCTTATTGTTAAGTCTTAAAAGTTATATTTTAGGGTTCAGTCTTAGGGTTAAATTTTAAGGATAAGTCTTCAGGTTAAGTCTTAAGGTGAAGTCTTATGGCTTGAGTCTTAGGGTTAAGTCTAAAGTTTAATTCATAACTTGAAGTCTTAGACTTAAGTCTTGGGGCTAAGTCTTAGGGTTAAGTCTTAAATCTTAGGTTTAAGTCTCAGTGTTGAG
Organism: Falco punctatus; assembly: GCF_963210335.1. Taxonomy (NCBI): domain Eukaryota; kingdom Metazoa; phylum Chordata; class Aves; order Falconiformes; family Falconidae; genus Falco; species Falco punctatus. Next base: position 1,113,676 of record NW_027660223.1, on the reverse strand, counting down.
TCTTAGGGATAAGTCTTTGAATTAAGTCTTCAAGTTTTGTCTTAAGGTTTAACCTTAAGTTTAAATCATAGGGTTAAGTCTTAGGGTTAAGTATTGAGTGTAAATCTTAAGGTTACGCTTTAAGGTTAAGTCTTAACGGTACATCTTAAAGTTAAGTCTTAGCATTAAGACTTAGGGTTAAATCCCAGGGTTAAATTTCAAGGTAAAGTCTCAAGGTTAAGTCTCAGGGTTACGTGGTCAAGTTGTGTCTTAGGATTCAGTCTTAGGGTTAAGTTTTGAAGTTAAACTTGAGGTTAAGTCTTAGGGTTAAGTCTCAGGATTATGTCTTAGGGATAAGTCTTAAGTTTAAACCTTAAGCTTAAGTCTTAGGGTTAAGCCTTAAGGTTAAGTGTCAGGGTTAATTCCTAAAGGTTAAGTCTTAAGTTTACATCTCATAGATTGAGTCTTAGGGTTAATTAAGTCTTAAGTTTATATCTCATAGATTGAGTCTTAGGGTTAAGTCTTCATCTTAAGTCTTAGGGTTAAGTCTTAGAGTACAATCTTGAGGATAAGTCTTATGGTTAAGTCTCAGGGTTAAGTCTTAAGGTTGAGCCTTAAGGTTAAGTCTTAGGGTTAAGCCTTAGAGTTATGTCTTGGGGATAAGTCTTAGGGCTAAGTCTCAGGATTAAGTATCAAGGTTAAAGCTCAAGGATAAGTCTCAGGGCTACGTTTTAGGGTTAAGTCTTCAGGTTAAATCTTAGGTTTAAGTCTCAGTTTTCAGTTTTAGGGATAAGTCTTATGGATAAATTTCACGACTAAGTCTCAGGGTTGAGTCTTAAGGTTAAAACTTAACCTGAAGTCTTAGGGTTAAGTCTTATGGTTAAATCTTAATGTTAAATCGTAATTTTAAGTCTTAGCGTTCAGTCTAAAGTTTAAATCACAAGTTGAAGTCTTAGGGTTAACTCTTTAGAGTTACGTCTTGGGGATAAGTCTTAGGGTTAAGTCTCAACGTTTAAGTCCTAAGGTTAACTCTTAGGGTTAAATCTGTAAGGTCAACACTTAAGGTTAACTCTTAGGGTTAAGTTTAGGGTTAAGCCTTAAGGTTACATCTTCAAGTTAAATATTAAGGTTAAGTCTTAGGGTTATTTCTTAAGTTTAAGTCTGAGGGTTATATCTGAGCGTTAATTATTAAGTTGAAGTCTTAGAGTTCATTCTCAGGGTTAAGTCTTCAAGTTACTTCTTAAGGTTGAGGCTTAGGGTTAAGTTTTAAGGTTAAGTCCGAATGTTACATCTTAAAGTTAAGTCTTAGGGTTAAATCTCAGTGTTAAGTCTCAAGGTTAGGTCTCAGGGTAGAAGTCGTAAGGTTGTGTCTTAATGTTCAGTCTTATTGTTAAGTCTTAAAAGTTATATTTTAGGGTTCAGTCTTAGGGTTAAATTTTAAGGTTAAGTCTTCAGCTTAAGTCTTAAGGTGAAGTCTTATGGCTTGAGTCTTAGGGTTAAGTCTAAAGTTTAATTCATAACTTGAAGTCTTAGACTTAAGTCTTGGGGCTAAGTCTTAGGGTTAAGTCTTAAATCTTAGGTTTAAGTCTCAGTGTTGAGTCTTAGGGATAAGTCTTTGAATTAAGTCTTCAAGTTTTGTCTTAAGGTTTAACCTTAAGTTTAAATCATAGGGTTAAGTCTTAGGGTTAAGTATTGAGTGTAAATCTTAAGGTTACGCTTTAAGGTTAAGTCTTAATGGTACATCTTCAAGTTAAGTCTTAGCATTAAGACTTAGGGTTAAATCCCAGGGTTAAATTTCAAGGTAAAGTCTCAAGGTTAAGTCTCAGGGTTACGTGGTCAAGTTGTGTCTTAGGATTCAGTCTTAGGGTTAAGTTTTGAAGTTAAACTTGAGGTTAAGTCTTAGGGTTAAGTCTCAGGATTATGTCTTAGGGATAAGTCTTAAGTTTAAACCTTAAGCTTAAGTCTTAGGTTTAAGCCTTAAGGTTAAGTGTCAGGGTTAATTCCTAAAGGTTAAGTCTTAAGTTTACATCTCATAGATTGAGTCTTAGGGTTAATTAAGTCTTAAGTTTACATCTCATAGATTGAGTCTTAGGGTTAAGTCTTCATCTTAAGTCTTACGGTTAAGTCTTACAGTACAATCTTGAGGATAAGTCTTATGGTTAAGACTCAGGGTTAAGTCTTAATGTTAAGTCTTAAGGTTGAGCCTTAAGGTTAAGTCTTAGGGTTAAGCCTTAGAGTTATGTCTTGGGAATAAGTCTTAGGGCTAAGTCTCAGGATTAAGTATCAAGGTTAAAGCTCAAGGATAAGTCTCAGGGCTACGTTTTAGGGTTAAGTCTTCAGGTTAAATCGTAGGTTTAAGTCTCAGTTTTCAGTTTTAGGGATAAGTCTTATGGATAAATTTCACGACTAAGTCTCAGGGTTGAGTCTTAAGGTTAAAACTTAACCTGAAGTCTTAGGGCTAAGTCTTATGGTTAAATCTTAATGTTAAATGGTAATTTTAAGTCTTAGCGTTCAGTCTAAAGTTTAAATCACAAGTTGAAGTCTTAGGGTTAACTCTTTAGAGTTACGTCTTGGGGATAAGTCTTAGGGTTAAGTCTCAACGTTTAAGTCCTAAGGTTAACTCTTAGGGTTAAATCTGTAAGGTCAACACTTAAGGTTAACTCTTAGGGTTAAGTTTAGGGTGAAGCCTTAAGGTTACATCTTCAAGTTAAATATTAAGGTTAAGTCTTAGGGTTATTTCTTAAGTTTAAGTCTGAGGGTTATATCTGAGCGTTAATTATTAAGTTGAAGTCTTAGAGTTCATTCTCAGGGTTAAGTCTTCAAGTTACATCTTAAGGTTGAGGCTTAGGGTTAAGTTTTAAGGTTAAGTCCGAATGTTACATCTTAAAGTTAAGTCTTAGGGTTAAATCTCAGTGTTAAGTCTCAAGGTTAGGTCTCAGGGTAGAAGTCGTAAGGTTGTGTCTTAATGTTCAGTCTTATTGTTAAGTCTTAAAAGTTATATTTTAGGGTTCAGTCTTAGGGTTAAATTTTAAGGATAAGTCTTCAGGTTAAGTCTTAAGGTGAAGTCTTATGGCTTGAGTCTTAGGGTTAAGTCTAAAGTTTAATTCATAACTTGAAGTCTTAGACTTAAGTCTTGGGGCTAAGTCTTAGGGTTAAGTCTTAAATCTTAGGTTTAAGTCTCAGTGTTGAGTCTTAGGGATAAGTCTTTGAATTAAGTCTTCAAGTTTTGTCTTAAGGTTTAACCTTAAGTTTAAATCATAGGGTTAAGTCTTAGGGTTAAGTATTGAGTGTAAATCTTAAGGTTACGCTTTAAGGTTAAGTCTTAACGGTACATCTTAAAGTTAAGTCTTAGCATTAAGACTTAGGGTTAAATCCCAGGGTTAAATTTCAAGGTAAAGTCTCAAGGTTAAGTCTCAGGGTTACGTGGTCAAGTTGTGTCTTAGGATTCAGTCTTAGGGTTAAGTTTTGAAGTTAAACTTGAGGTTAAGTCTTAGGGTTAAGTCTCAGGATTATGTCTTAGGGATAAGTCTTAAGTTTAAACCTTAAGCTTAAGTCTTAGGGTTAAGCCTTAAGGTTAAGTGTCAGGGTTAATTCCTAAAGGTTAAGTCTTAAGTTTACATCTCATAGATTGAGTCTTAGGGTTAATTAAGTCTTAAGTTTATATCTCATAGATTGAGTCTTAGGGTTAAGTCTTCATCTTAAGTCTTAGGGTTAAGTCTTAGAGTACAATCTTGAGGATAAGTCTTATGGTTAAGTCTCAGGGTTAAGTCTTAAGGTTGAGCCTTAAGGTTAAGTCTTAGGGTTAAGCCTTAGAGTTATGTCTTGGGGATAAGTCTTAGGGCTAAGTCTCAGGATTAAGTATCAAGGTTAAAGCTCAAGGATAAGTCTCAGGGCTACGTTTTAGGGTTAAGTCTTCAGGTTAAATCTTAGGTTTAAGTCTCAGTTTTCAGTTTTAGGGATAAGTCTTATGGATAAATTTCACGACTAAGTCTCAGGGTTGAGTCTTAAGGTTAAAACTTAACCTGAAGTCTTAGGGTTAAGCCTTATGGTTAAATCTTAATGTTAAATCGTAATTTTAAGTCTTAGCGTTCAGTCTAAAGTTTAAATCACAAGTTGAAGTCTTAGGGTTAACTCTTTAGAGTTACGTCTTGGGGATAAGTCTTAGGGTTAAGTCTTAACGTTTCAGTCCTAAGGTTAACTCTTAGGGTTAAATCTGTAAGGTCAACACTTAAGGTTAACTCTTAGGGTTAAGTTTAGGGTTAAGCCTTAAGGTTACATCTTAAAGTTAAATATTAAGGTTAAGTCTTAGGGTTATTTCATAAGTTTAAGTCTGAGGGTTATATCTGAGCGTTAATTATTAAGTTGAAGTCTTAGAGTTCATTCTCAGGGTTAAGTCTTCAAGTTACTTCTTAAGGTTGAGGCTTAGGGTTAAGTTTTAAGGTTAAGTCCGAATGTTACATCTTAAAGTTAAGTCTTAGGGTTAAATCTCAGTGTTAAGTCTCAAGGTTAGGTCTCAGGGTAGAAGTCGTAAGGTTGTGTCTTAATGTTCAGTCTTATTGTTAAGTCTTAAAAGTTATATTTTAGGGTTCAGTCTTAGGGTTAAATATTAAGGTTAAGTCTTCAGGTTAAGTCTTAAGGTGAAGTCTTATGGCTTGAGTCTTAGGGTTAAGTCTAAAGGTTAATTCATAACTTGAAGTCTTAGACTTAAGCCTTGGGGCTAAGTCTTAGGGTTTAGTCTTAAATCTTAGGTTTAAGTCTCAGTGTTGAGTCTTAGGGATAAGTCTTTGAATTAAGTCTTCAAGTTTTGTCTTAAGGTTTAACCTTAAGTTTAAATCATAGGGTTAAGTATTGAGTGTAAATCTTAAGGTTACGCTTTAAGGTTAAGTCTTAACGGTACATCTTAAAGTTAAGTCTTAGCATTAAGACTTAGGGTTAAATCCCAGGGTTAAATTTCAAGGTAAAGTCTCAAGGTTAAGTCTCAGGGTTACGTGGTCAGGTTGTGTCTTAGGATTCAGTCTTAGGGTTAAGTTTTGAAGTTAAACTTGAGGTTAAGTCTTAGGGTTAAGTCTCAGGATTATGTCTTAGGGATAAGTCTTAAGTTTAAACCTTAAGCTTAAGTCTTAGGGTTAAGCCTTAAGGTTAAGTGTCAGGGTTAATTCCTAAAGGTTAAGTCTTAAGTTTACATCTCATAGATTGAGCCTTAGGGTTAATTAAGTCTTAAGTTTACATCTCATAGATTGAGTCTTAGGGTTAAGTCTTAGAGTACAATCTTGAGGATAAGTCTTATGGTTAAGTCTCAGGGTTAAGTCTAAATGTTAAGTCTTAAGGTTGAGCCTTAAGGTTAAGTCTTAGGGTTAGCCTTAGAGTTATGTCTTGGGGATAAGTCTTAGGGCTAAGTCTCAGGATTAAGTATCAAGGTTAAAGCTCAAGGATAAGTCTCAGGGCTACGTTTTAGGGTTAAGTCTTCAGGTTAAATCTTAGGTTTAAGTCTCAGTTTTCAGTTTTAGGGATAAGTCTTATGGATAAATTTCACGACTAAGTCTCAGGGTTGAGTCTTAAGGTTAAAACTTAACCTGAAGTCTTAGGGTTAAGTCTTATGGTTAAATCTTAATGTTAAATCGTAATTTTAAGTCTTAGCGTTCAGTCTAAAGTTTAAATCACAAGTTGAAGTCTTAGGGTTAACTCTTTAGAGTTACGTCTTGGGGATAAGTCTTAGGGTTAAGTCTCAACGTTTAAGTCCTAAGGTTAACTCTTAGGGTTAAATCTGTAAGGTCAACACTTAAGGTTAACTCTTAGGGTTAAGTTTAGGGTTAAGCCTTAAGGTTACATCTTCAAGTTAAATATTAAGATTAAGTCTTAGGGTCATTTCTTAAGTTTAAGTCTGAGGGTTATATCTGAGCGTTAATTATTAAGTTGAAGTCTTAGAGTTCATTCTCAGGGTTAAGTCTTCAAGTTACTTCTTAAGGTTGAGGCTTAGGGTTAAGTTTTAAGGTTAAGTCCGAATGTTACATCTTAAAGTTAAGTCTTAGGGTTAAATCTCAGTGTTAAGTCTCAAGGTTAGGTCTCAGGGTAGAAGTCGTAAGGTTGTGTCTTAATGTTCAGTCTTATTGTTAAGTCTTAAAAGTTATATTTTAGGGTTCAGTCTTAGGGTTAAATTTTAAGGATAAGTCTTCAGGTTTAGTCTCAAGGTGAAGTCTTATGGCTTGAGTCTTAGGGTTAAGTCTAAAGTTTAATTCATAAGTTTAAGTCTTAGACTTAAGTCTTGGGGCTAAGTCTTAGGGTTAAGTCTTAAATCTTAGGTTTAAGTCTCAGTGTTGAGTCTTAGGGATAAGTCTTTGAATTAAGTCTTCAAGTTTTGTCTTAAGGTTTAACCTTAAGTTTAAGTCATAGGGTTAAGTCTTAGGGTTAAGTATTGAGTGTAAATCTTAAGGTTACGTTTTAAGGTTAAGTCTTAACGGTACATCTTAAAGTTAAGTCTTAGCATTAAGACTTAGGGTTAAATCCCAGGGTTAAATTTCAAGGTAAAGTCTCAAGGTTAAGTCTCAGGGTTACGTGGTCAAGTTGTGTCTTAGGATTCAGTCTTAGGGTTAAGTTTTGAAGTTAAACTTGAGGTTAAGTCTTAGGGTTAAGTCTCAGGATTATGTCTTAGGGATAAGTCTTAAGTTTAAACCTTAAGCTTAAGTCTTAGGGTTAAGCCTTAAGGTTAAGTGTCAGGGTTAATTCCTAAAGGTTAAGTCTTAAGTTTACATCTCATAGATTGAGCCTTAGGGTTAAGTCTTAGAGTACAATCTTGAGGATAAGTCTTATGGTTAAGTCTCAGGGTTAAGTCTTAATGTTAAGTCTTAAGGTTGAGCCTTAAGGTTAAGTCTTAGGGTTAAGCCTTAGAGTTATGTCTTGGGGATAAGTCTTAGGGCTAAGTCTCAGGATTAAGTATCAAGGTTAAAGCTCAAGGATAAGTCTCAGGGCTACGTTTTAGGGTTAAGTCTTCAGGTTAAATCTCAGGTTTAAGTCTCAGTTTTCAGTTTTAGGGATAAGTCTTATGGATAAATTTCACGACTAAGTCTCAGGGTTGAGTCTTAAGGTTAAAACTTAACCTGAAGTCTTAGGGTTAAGTCTTATGGTTAAATCTTAATGTTAAATCGTAATTTTAAGTCTTAGCGTTCAGTCTAAAGTTTAAATCACAAGTTGAAGTCTTAGGGTTAACTCTTTAGAGTTACGTCTTGGGGATAAGTCTTAGGGTTAAGTCTTAACGTTTCAGTCCTAAGGTTAACTCTTAGGGTTAAATCTGTAAGGTCAACACTTAAGGTTAACTCTTAGGGTTAAGTTTAGGGTTAAGCCTTAAGGTTACATCTTCAAGTTAAATATTAAGGTTAAGTCTTAGGGTTATTTCATAAGTTTAAGTCTGAGGGTTATATCTGAGCGTTAATTATTAAGTTGAAGTCTTAGAGTTCATTCTCAGGGTTAAGTCTTCAAGTTACTTCTTAAGGTTGAGGCTTAGGGTTAAGTTTTAAGGTTAAGTCCGAATGTTACATCTTAAAGTTAAGTCTTAGGGTTAAATCTCAGTGTTAAGTCTCAAGGTTAGGTCTCAGGGTAGAAGTCGTAAGGTTGTGTCTTAATGTTCAGTCTTATTGTTAAGTCTTAAAAGTTATATTTTAGGGTTCAGTCTTAGGGTTAAATATTAAGGTTAAGTCTTCAGGTTAAGTCTTAAGGTGAAGTCTTATGGCTTGAGTCTTAGGGTTAAGTCTAAAGGTTAATTCATAACTTGAAGTCTTAGACTTAAGTCTTGGGGCTAAGTCTTAGGGTTTAGTCTTAAATCTTAGGTTTAAGTCTCAGTGTTGAGTCTTAGGGATAAGTCTTTGAATTAAGTCTTCAAGTTTTGTCTTAAGGTTTAACCTTAAGTTTAAGTCATAGGGTTAAGTATTGAGTGTAAATCTTAAGGTTACGCTTTAAGGTTAAGTCATAATGGTACATCTTAAAGTTAAGTCTTAGCATTAAGACTTAGGGTTAAATCCCAGGGTTAAATTTCAAGGTAAAGTCTCAAGGTTAAGTCTCAGGGTTACGTGGTCAAGTTGTGTCTTAGGATTCAGTCTTAGGGTTAAGTTTTGAAGTTAAACTTGAGGTTAAGTCTTAGGGTTAAGTCTCAGGATTATGTCTTAGGGATAAGTCTTAAGTTTAAACCTTAAGCTTAAGTCTTAGGGTTAAGCCTTAAGGTTAAGTGTCAGGGTTAATTCCTAAAGGTTAAGTCTTAAGTTTACATCTCATAGATTGAGTCTTAGGGTTAATTAAGTCTTAAGTTTATATCTCATAGATTGAGTCTTAGGGTTAAGTCTTCATCTTAAGTCTTAGGGTTAAGTCTTAGAGTACAATCTTGAGGATAAGTCTTATGGTTAAGTCTCAGGGTTAAGTCTTAAGGTTGAGCCTTAAGGTTAAGTCTTAGGGTTAAGCCTTAGAGTTATGTCTTGGGGATAAGTCTTAGGGCTAAGTCTCAGGATTAAGTATCAAGGTTAAAGCTCAAGGATAAGTCTCAGGGCTACGTTTTAGGGTTAAGTCTTCAGGTTAAATCTCAGGTTTAAGTCTCAGTTTTCAGTTTTAGGGATAAGTCTTATGGATAAATTTCACGACTAAGTCTCAGGGTTGAGTCTTAAGGTTAAAACTTAACCTGAAGTCTTAGGGTTAAGCCTTATGGTTAAATCTTAATGTTAAATCGTAATTTTAAGTCTTAGCGTTCAGTCTAAAGTTTAAATCACAAGTTGAAGTCTTAGGGTTAACTCTTTAGAGTTACGTCTTGGGGATAAGTCTTAGGGTTAAGTCTTAACGTTTCAGTCCTAAGGTTAACTCTTAGGGTTAAATCTGTAAGGTCAACACTTAAGGTTAACTCTTAGGGTTAAGTTTAGGGTTAAGCCTTAAGGTTACATCTTCAAGTTAAATATTAAGGTTAAGTCTTAGGGTTATTTCATAAGTTTAAGTCTGAGGGTTATATCTGAGCGTTAATTATTAAGTTGAAGTCTTAGAGTTCATTCTCAGGGTTAAGTCTTCAAGTTACTTCTTAAGGTTGAGGCTTAGGGTTAAGTTTTAAGGTTAAGTCCGAATGTTACATCTTAAAGTTAAGTCTTAGGGTTAAATCTCAGTGTTAAGTCTCAAGGTTAGGTCTCAGGGTAGAAGTCGTAAGGTTGTGTCTTAATGTTCAGTCTTATTGTTAAGTCTTAAAAGTTATATTTTAGGGTTCAGTCTTAGGGTTAAATATTAAGGTTAAGTCTTCAGGTTAAGTCTTAAGGTGAAGTCTTATGGCTTGAGTCTTAGGGTTAAGTCTAAAGGTTAATTCATAACTTGAAGTCTTAGACTTAAGCCTTGGGGCTAAGTCTTAGGGTTTAGTCTTAAATCTTAGGTTTAAGTCTCAGTGTTGAGTCTTAGGGATAAGTCTTTGAATTAAGTCTTCAAGTTTTGTCTTAAGGTTTAACCTTAAGTTTAAATCATAGGGTTAAGTATTGAGTGTAAATCTTAAGGTTACGCTTTAAGGTTAAGTCATAATGGTACATCTTAAAGTTAAGTCTTAGCATTAAGACTTAGGGTTAAATCCCAGGGTTAAATTTCAAGGTAAAGTCTCAAGGTTAAGTCTCAGGGTTACGTGGTCAGGTTGTGTCTTAGGATTCAGTCTTAGGGTTAAGTTTTGAAGTTAAACTTGAGGTTAAGTCTTAGGGTTAAGTCTCAGGATTATGTCTTAGGGATAAGTCTTAAGTTTAAACCTTAAGCTTAAGTCTTAGGGTTAAGCCTTAAGGTTAAGTGTCAGGGTTAATTCCTAAAGGTTAAGTCTTAAGTTTACATCTCATAGATTGAGCCTTAGGGTTAATTAAGTCTTAAGTTTACATCTCATAGATTGAGTCTTAGGGTTAAGTCTTAGAGTACAATCTTGAGGATAAGTCTTATGGTTAAGTCTCAGGGTTAAGTCTAAATGTTAAGTCTTAAGGTTGAGCCTTAAGGTTAAGTCTTAGGGTTAGCCTTAGAGTTATGTCTTGGGGATAAGTCTTAGGGCTAAGTCTCAGGATTAAGTATCAAGGTTAAAGCTCAAGGATAAGTCTCAGGGCTACGTTTTAGGGTTAAGTCTTCAGGTTAAATCTTAGGTTTAAGTCTCAGTTTTCAGTTTTAGGGATAAGTCTTATGGATAAATTTCGCGACTAAGTCTCAGGGTTGAGTCTTAAGGTTAAAACTTAACCTGAAGTCTTAGGGTTAAGTCTTATGGTTAAATCTTAATGTTAAATCGTAATTTTAAGTCTTAGCGTTCAGTCTAAAGTTTAAATCACAAGTTGAAGTCTTAGGGTTAACTCTTTAGAGTTACGTCTTGGGGATAAGTCTTAGGGTTAAGTCTCAACGTTTAAGTCCTAAGGTTAACTCTTAGGGTTAAATCTGTAAGGTCAACACTTAAGGTTAACTCTTAGGGTTAAGTTTAGGGTTAAGCCTTAAGGTTACATCTTCAAGTTAAATATTAAGATTAAGTCTTAGGGTTATTTCTTAAGTTTAAGTCTGAGGGTTATATCTGAGCGTTAATTATTAAGTTGAAGTCTTAGAGTTCATTCTCAGGGTTAAGTCTTCAAGTTACTTCTTAAGGTTGAGGCTTAGGGTTAAGTTTTAAGGTTAAGTCCGAATGTTACATCTTAAAGTTAAGTCTTAGGGTTAAATCTCAGTGTTAAGTCTCAAGGTTAGGTCTCAGGGTAGAAGTCGTAAGGTTGTGTCTTAATGTTCAGTCTTATTGTTAAGTCTTAAAAGTTATATTTTAGGGTTCAGTCTTAGGGTTAAATTTTAAGGATAAGTCTTCAGGTTTAGTCTCAAGGTGAAGTCTTATGGCTTGAGTCTTAGGGTTAAGTCTAAAGTTTAATTCATAAGTTTAAGTCTTAGACTTAAGTCTTGGGGCTAAGTCTTAGGGTTAAGTCTTAAATCTTAGGTTTAAGTCTCAGTGTTGAGTCTTAGGGATAAGTCTTTGAATTAAGTCTTCAAGTTTTGTCTTAAGGTTTAACCTTAAGTTTAAGTCATAGGGTTAAGTCTTAGGGTTAAGTATTGAGTGTAAATCTTAAGGTTACGCTTTAAGGTTAAGTCTTAACGGTACATCTTAAAGTTAAGTCTTAGCATTAAGACTTAGGGTTAAATCCCAGGGTTAAATTTCAAGGTAAAGTCTCAAGGTTAAGTCTCAGGGTTACGTGGTCAAGTTGTGTCTTAGGATTCAGTCTTAGGGTTAAGTTTTGAAGTTAAACTTGAGGTTAAGTCTTAGGGTTAAGTCTCAGGATTATGTCTTAGGGATAAGTCTTAAGTTTAAACCTTAAGCTTAAGTCTTAGGGTTAAGCCTTAAGGTTAAGTGTCAGGGTTAATTCCTAAAGGTTAAGTCTTAAGTTTACATCTCATAGATTGAGCCTTAGGGTTAAGTCTTAGAGTACAATCTTGAGGATAAGTCTTATGGTTAAGTCTCAGGGTTAAGTCTTAATGTTAAGTCTTAAGGTTGAGCCTTAAGGTTAAGTCTTAGGGTTAAGCCTTAGAGTTATGTCTTGGGGATAAGTCTTAGGGCTAAGTCTCAGGATTAAGTATCAAGGTTAAAGCTCAAGGATAAGTCTCAGGGCTACGTTTTAGGGTTAAGTCTTCAGGTTAAATCTCAGGTTTAAGTCTCAGTTTTCAGTTTTAGGGATAAGTCTTATGGATAAATTTCACGACTAAGTCTCAGGGTTGAGTCTTAAGGTTAAAACTTAACCTGAAGTCTTAGGGTTAAGTCTTATGGTTAAATCTTAATGTTAAATCGTAATTTTAAGTCTTAGCGTTCAGTCTAAAGTTTAAATCACAAGTTGAAGTCTTAGGGTTAACTCTTTAGAGTTACGTCTTGGGGATAAGTCTTAGGGTTAAGTCTTAACGTTTCAGTCCTAAGGTTAACTCTTAGGGTTAAATCTGTAAGGTCAACACTTAAGGTTAACTCTTAGGGTTAAGTTTAGGGTTAAGCCTTAAGGTTACATCTTCAAGTTAAATATTAAGGTTAAGTCTTAGGGTTATTTCTTAAGTTTAAGTCTGAGGGTTATATCTGAGCGTTAATTATTAAGTTGAAGTCTTAGAGTTCATTCTCAGGGTTAAGTCTTCAAGTTACTTCTTAAGGTTGAGGCTTAGGGTTAAGTTTTAAGGTTAAGTCCGAATGTTACATCTTAAAGTTAAGTCTTAGGGTTAAATCTCAGTGTTAAGTCTCAAGGTTAGGTCTCAGGGTAGAAGTCGTAAGGTTGTGTCTTAATGTTCAGTCTTATTGTTAAGTCTTAAAAGTTATATTTTAGGGTTCAGTCTTAGGGTTAAATATTAAGGTTAAGTCTTCAGGTTAAGTCTTAAGGTGAAGTCTTATGGCTTGAGTCTTAGGGTTAAGTCTAAAGGTTAATTCATAACTTGAAGTCTTAGACTTAAGTCTTGGGGCTAAGTCTTAGGGTTTAGTCTTAAATCTTAGGTTTAAGTCTCAGTGTTGAGTCTTAGGGATAAGTCTTTGAATTAAGTCTTCAAGTTTTGTCTTAAGGTTTAACCTTAAGTTTAAATCATAGGGTTAAGTATTGAGTGTAAATCTTAAGGTTACGCTTTAAGGTTAAGTCATAATGGTACATCTTAAAGTTAAGTCTTAGCATTAAGACTTAGGGTTAAATCCCAGGGTTAAATTTCAAGGTAAAGTCTCAAGGTTAAGTCTCAGGGTTACGTGGTCAGGTTGTGTCTTAGGATTCAGTCTTAGGGTTAAGTTTTGAAGTTAAACTTGAGGTTAAGTCTTAGGGTTAAGTCTCAGGATTATGTCTTAGGGATAAGTCTTAAGTTTAAACCTTAAGCTTAAGTCTTAGGGTTAAGCCTTAAGGTTAAGTGTCAGGGTTAATTCCTAAAGGTTAAGTCTTAAGTTTACATCTCATAGATTGAGCCTTAGGGTTAATTAAGTCTTAAGTTTACATCTCATAGATTGAGTCTTAGGGTTAAGTCTTAGAGTACAATCTTGAGGATAAGTCTTATGGTTAAGTCTCAGGGTTAAGTCTAAATGTTAAGTCTTAAGGTTGAGCCTTAAGGTTAAGTCTTAGGGTTAGCCTTAGAGTTATGTCTTGGGGATAAGTCTTAGGGCTAAGTCTCAGGATTAAGTATCAAGGTTAAAGCTCAAGGATAAGTCTCAGGGCTACGTTTTAGGGTTAAGTCTTCAGGTTAAATCTTAGGTTTAAGTCTCAGTTTTCAGTTTTAGGGATAAGTCTTATGGATAAATTTCACGACTAAGTCTCAGGGTTGAGTCTTAAGGTTAAAACTTAACCTGAAGTCTTAGGGTTAAGTCTTATGGTTAAATCTTAATGTTAAATCGTAATTTTAAGTCTTAGCGTTCAGTCTAAAGTTTAAATCACAAGTTGAAGTCTTAGGGTTAACTCTTTAGAGTTACGTCTTGGGGATAAGTCTTAGGGTTAAGTCTCAACGTTTAAGTCCTAAGGTTAACTCTTAGGGTTAAATCTGTAAGGTCAACACTTAAGGTTAACTCTTAGGGTTAAGTTTAGGGTTAAGCCTTAAGGTTACATCTTCAAGTTAAATATTAAGATTAAGTCTTAGGGTCATTTCTTAAGTTTAAGTCTGAGGGTTATATCTGAGCGTTAATTATTAAGTTGAAGTCTTAGAGTTCATTCTCAGGGTTAAGTCTTCAAGTTACTTCTTAAGGTTGAGGCTTAGGGTTAAGTTTTAAGGTTAAGTCCGAATGTTACATCTTAAAGTTAAGTCTTAGGGTTAAATCTCAGTGTTAAGTCTCAAGGTTAGGTCTCAGGGTAGAAGTCGTAAGGTTGTGTCTTAATGTTCAGTCTTATTGTTAAGTCTTAAAAGTTATATTTTAGGGTTCAGTCTTAGGGTTAAATTTTAAGGATAAGTCTTCAGGTTTAGTCTCAAGGTGAAGTCTTATGGCTTGAGTCTTAGGGTTAAGTCTAAAGTTTAATTCATAAGTTTAAGTCTTAGACTTAAGTCTTGGGGCTAAGTCTTAGGGTTAAGTCTTAAATCTTAGGTTTAAGTCTCAGTGTTGAGTCTTAGGGATAAGTCTTTGAATTAAGTCTTCAAGTTTTGTCTTAAGGTTTAACCTTAAGTTTAAGTCATAGGGTTAAGTCTTAGGGTTAAGTATTGAGTGTAAATCTTAAGGTTACGCTTTAAGGTTAAGTCTTAACGGTACATCTTAAAGTTAAGTCTTAGCATTAAGACTTAGGGTTAAATCCCAGGGTTAAATTTCAAGGTAAAGTCTCAAGGTTAAGTCTCAGGGTTACGTGGTCAAGTTGTGTCTTAGGATTCAGTCTTAGGGTTAAGTTTTGAAGTTAAACTTGAGGTTAAGTCTTAGGGTTAAGTCTCAGGATTATGTCTTAGGGATAAGTCTTAAGTTTAAACCTTAAGCTTAAGTCTTAGGGTTAAGCCTTAAGGTTAAGTGTCAGGGTTAATTCCTAAAGGTTAAGTCTTAAGTTTACATCTCATAGATTGAGCCTTAGGGTTAAGTCTTAGAGTACAATCTTGAGGATAAGTCTTATGGTTAAGTCTCAGGGTTAAGTCTTAATGTTAAGTCTTAAGGTTGAGCCTTAAGGTTAAGTCTTAGGGTTAAGCCTTAGAGTTATGTCTTGGGGATAAGTCTTAGGGCTAAGTCTCAGGATTAAGTATCAAGGTTAAAGCTCAAGGATAAGTCTCAGGGCTACGTTTTAGGGTTAAGTCTTCAGGTTAAATCTCAGGTTTAAGTCTCAGTTTTCAGTTTTAGGGATAAGTCTTATGGATAAATTTCACGACTAAGTCTCAGGGTTGAGTCTTAAGGTTAAAACTTAACCTGAAGTCTTAGGGTTAAGTCTTATGGTTAAATCTTAATGTTAAATCGTAATTTTAAGTCTTAGCGTTCAGTCTAAAGTTTAAATCACAAGTTGAAGTCTTAGGGTTAACTCTTTAGAGTTACGTCTTGGGGATAAGTCTTAGGGTTAAGTCTTAACGTTTCAGTCCTAAGGTTAACTCTTAGGGTTAAATCTGTAAGGTCAACACTTAAGGTTAACTCTTAGGGTTAAGTTTAGGGTTAAGCCTTAAGGTTACATCTTCAAGTTAAATATTAAGGTTAAGTCTTAGGGTTATTTCTTAAGTTTAAGTCTGAGGGTTATATCTGAGCGTTAATTATTAAGTTGAAGTCTTAGAGTTCATTCTCAGGGTTAAGTCTTCAAGTTACTTCTTAAGGTTGAGGCTTAGGGTTAAGTTTTAAGGTTAAGTCCGAATGTTACATCTTAAAGTTAAGTCTTAGGGTTAAATCTCAGTGTTAAGTCTCAAGGTTAGGTCTCAGGGTAGAAGTCGTAAGGTTGTGTCTTAATGTTCAGTCTTATTGTTAAGTCTTAAAAGTTATATTTTAGGGTTCAGTCTTAGGGTTAAATATTAAGGTTAAGTCTTCAGGTTAAGTCTTAAGGTGAAGTCTTATGGCTTGAGTCTTAGGGTTAAGTCTAAAGGTTAATTCATAACTTGAAGTCTTAGACTTAAGTCTTGGGGCTAAGTCTTAGGGTTTAGTCTTAAATCTTAGGTTTAAGTCTCAGTGTTGAGTCTTAGGGATAAGTCTTTGAATTAAGTCTTCAAGTTTTGTCTTAAGGTTTAACCTTAAGTTTAAATCATAGGGTTAAGTATTGAGTGTAAATCTTAAGGTTACGCTTTAAGGTTAAGTCATAATGGTACATCTTAAAGTTAAGTCTTAGCATTAAGACTTAGGGTTAAATCCCAGGGTTAAATTTCAAGGTAAAGTCTCAAGGTTAAGTCTCAGGGTTACGTGGTCAGGTTGTGTCTTAGGATTCAGTCTTAGGGTTAAGTTTTGAAGTTAAACTTGAGGTTAAGTCTTAGGGTTAAGTCTCAGGATTATGTCTTAGGGATAAGTCTTAAGTTTAAACCTTAAGCTTAAGTCTTAGGGTTAAGCCTTAAGGTTAAGTGTCAGGGTTAATTCCTAAAGGTTAAGTCTTAAGTTTACATCTCATAGATTGAGCCTTAGGGTTAATTAAGTCTTAAGTTTACATCTCATAGATTGAGTCTTAGGGTTAAGTCTTAGAGTACAATCTTGAGGATAAGTCTTATGGTTAAGTCTCAGGGTTAAGTCTAAATGTTAAGTCTTAAGGTTGAGCCTTAAGGTTAAGTCTTAGGGTTAGCCTTAGAGTTATGTCTTGGGGATAAGTCTTAGGGCTAAGTCTCAGGATTAAGTATCAAGGTTAAAGCTCAAGGATAAGTCTCAGGGCTACGTTTTAGGGTTAAGTCTTCAGGTTAAATCTTAGGTTTAAGTCTCAGTTTTCAGTTTTAGGGATAAGTCTTATGGATAAATTTCACGACTAAGTCTCAGGGTTGAGTCTTAAGGTTAAAACTTAACCTGAAGTCTTAGGGTTAAGTCTTATGGTTAAATCTTAATGTTAAATCGTAATTTTAAGTCTTAGCGTTCAGTCTAAAGTTTAAATCACAAGTTGAAGTCTTAGGGTTAACTCTTTAGAGTTACGTCTTGGGGATAAGTCTTAGGGTTAAGTCTCAACGTTTAAGTCCTAAGGTTAACTCTTAGGGTTAAATCTGTAAGGTCAACACTTAAGGTTAACTCTTAGGGTTAAGTTTAGGGTTAAGCCTTAAGGTTACATCTTCAAGTTAAATATTAAGATTAAGTCTTAGGGTCATTTCTTAAGTTTAAGTCTGAGGGTTATATCTGAGCGTTAATTATTAAGTTGAAGTCTTAGAGTTCATTCTCAGGGTTAAGTCTTCAAGTTACTTCTTAAGGTTGAGGCTTAGGGTTAAGTTTTAAGGTTAAGTCCGAATGTTACATCTTAAAGTTAAGTCTTAGGGTTAAATCTCAGTGTTAAGTCTCAAGGTTAGGTCTCAGGGTAGAAGTCGTAAGGTTGTGTCTTAATGTTCAGTCTTATTGTTAAGTCTTAAAAGTTATATTTTAGGGTTCAGTCTTAGGGTTAAATTTTAAGGATAAGTCTTCAGGTTTAGTCTCAAGGTGAAGTCTTATGGCTTGAGTCTTAGGGTTAAGTCTAAAGTTTAATTCATAAGTTTAAGTCTTAGACTTAAGTCTTGGGGCTAAGTCTTAGGGTTAAGTCTTAAATCTTAGGTTTAAGTCTCAGTGTTGAGTCTTAGGGATAAGTCTTTGAATTAAGTCTTCAAGTTTTGTCTTAAGGTTTAACCTTAAGTTTAAGTCATAGGGTTAAGTCTTAGGGTTAAGTATTGAGTGTAAATCTTAAGGTTACGCTTTAAGGTTAAGTCTTAACGGTACATCTTAAAGTTAAGTCTTAGCATTAAGACTTAGGGTTAAATCCCAGGGTTAAATTTCAAGGTAAAGTCTCAAGGTTAAGTCTCAGGGTTACGTGGTCAAGTTGTGTCTTAGGATTCAGTCTTAGGGTTAAGTTTTGAAGTTAAACTTGAGGTTAAGTCTTAGGGTTAAGTCTCAGGATTATGTCTTAGGGATAAGTCTTAAGTTTAAACCTTAAGCTTAAGTCTTAGGGTTAAGCCTTAAGGTTAAGTGTCAGGGTTAATTCCCAAAGGTTAAGTCTTAAGTTTACATCTCACAGATTGAGCCTTAGGGTTAAGTCTTAGAGTACAATCTTGAGGATAAGTCTTATGGTTAAGTCTCAGGGTTAAGTCTTAATGTTAAGTCTTAAGGTTGAGCCTTAAGGTTAAGTCTTAGGGTTAAGCCTTAGAGTTATGTCTTGGGGATAAGTCTTAGGGCTAAGTCTCAGGATTAAGTATCAAGGTTAAAGCTCAAGGATAAGTCTCAGGGCTACGTTTTAGGGTTAAGTCTTCAGGTTAAATCTCAGGTTTAAGTCTCAGTTTTCAGTTTTAGGGATAAGTCTTATGGATAAATTTCACGACTAAGTCTCAGGGTTGAGTCTTAAGGTTAAAACTTAACCTGAAGTCTTAGGGTTAAGCCTTATGGTTAAATCTTAATGTTAAATCGTAATTTTAAGTCTTAGCGTTCAGTCTAAAGTTTAAATCACAAGTTGAAGTCTTAGGGTTAACTCTTTAGAGTTACGTCTTGGGGATAAGTCTTAGGGTTAAGTCTTAACGTTTCAGTCCTAAGGTTAACTCTTAGGGTTAAATCTGTAAGGTCAACACTTAAGGTTAACTCTTAGGGTTAAGTTTAGGGTTAAGCCTTAAGGTTACATCTTCAAGTTAAATATTAAGGTTAAGTCTTAGGGTTATTTCTTAAGTTTAAGTCTGAGGGTTATATCTGAGCGTTAATTATTAAGTTGAAGTCTTAGAGTTCATTCTCAGGGTTAAGTCTTCAAGTTACTTCTTAAGGTTGAGGCTTAGGGTTAAGTTTTAAGGTTAAGTCCGAATGTTACATCTTAAAGTTAAGTCTTAGGGTTAAATCTCAGTGTTAAGTCTCAAGGTTAGGTCTCAGGGTAGAAGTCGTAAGGTTGTGTCTTAATGTTCAGTCTTATTGTTAAGTCTTAAAAGTTATATTTTAGGGTTCAGTCTTAGGGTTAAATATTAAGGTTAAGTCTTCAGGTTAAGTCTTAAGGTGAAGTCTTATGGCTTGAGTCTTAGGGTTAAGTCTAAAGGTTAATTCATAACTTGAAGTCTTAGACTTAAGTCTTGGGGCTAAGTCTTAGGGTTTAGTCTTAAATCTTAGGTTTAAGTCTCAGTGTTGAGTCTTAGGGATAAGTCTTTGAATTAAGTCTTCAAGTTTTGTCTTAAGGTTTAACCTTAAGTTTAAATCATAGGGTTAAGTATTGAGTGTAAATCTTAAGGTTACGCTTTAAGGTTAAGTCATAATGGTACATCTTAAAGTTAAGTCTTAGCATTAAGACTTAGGGTTAAATCCCAGGGTTAAATTTCAAGGTAAAGTCTCAAGGTTAAGTCTCAGGGTTACGTGGTCAGGTTGTGTCTTAGGATTCAGTCTTAGGGTTAAGTTTTGAAGTTAAACTTGAGGTTAAGTCTTAGGGTTAAGTCTCAGGATTATGTCTTAGGGATAAGTCTTAAGTTTAAACCTTAAGCTTAAGTCTTAGGGTTAAGCCTTAAGGTTAAGTGTCAGGGTTAATTCCTAAAGGTTAAGTCTTAAGTTTACATCTCATAGATTGAGCCTTAGGGTTAATTAAGTCTTAAGTTTACATCTCATAGATTGAGTCTTAGGGTTAAGTCTTAGAGTACAATCTTGAGGATAAGTCTTATGGTTAAGTCTCAGGGTTAAGTCTAAATGTTAAGTCTTAAGGTTGAGCCTTAAGGTTAAGTCTTAGGGTTAGCCTTAGAGTTATGTCTTGGGGATAAGTCTTAGGGCTAAGTCTCAGGATTAAGTATCAAGGTTAAAGCTCAAGGATAAGTCTCAGGGCTACGTTTTAGGGTTAAGTCTTCAGGTTAAATCTTAGGTTTAAGTCTCAGTTTTCAGTTTTAGGGATAAGTCTTATGGATAAATTTCACGACTAAGTCTCAGGGTTGAGTCTTAAGGTTAAAACTTAACCTGAAGTCTTAGGGTTAAGTCTTATGGTTAAATCTTAATGTTAAATCGTAATTTTAAGTCTTAGCGTTCAGTCTAAAGTTTAAATCACAAGTTGAAGTCTTAGGGTTAACTCTTTAGAGTTACGTCTTGGGGATAAGTCTTAGGGTTAAGTCTCAACGTTTAAGTCCTAAGGTTAACTCTTAGGGTTAAATCTGTAAGGTCAACACTTAAGGTTAACTCTTAGGGTTAAGTTTAGGGTTAAGCCTTAAGGTTACATCTTAAAGTTAAATATTAAGATTAAGTCTTAGGGTCATTTCTTAAGTTTAAGTCTGAGGGTTATATCTGAGCGTTAATTATTAAGTTGAAGTCTTAGAGTTCATTCTCAGGGTTAAGTCTTCAAGTTACTTCTTAAGGTTGAGGCTTAGGGTTAAGTTTTAAGGTTAAGTCCGAATGTTACATCTTAAAGTTAAGTCTTAGGGTTAAATCTCAGTGTTAAGTCCCAAGGTTAGGTCTCAGGGTAGAAGTCGTAAGGTTGTGTCTTAATGTTCAGTCTTATTGTTAAGTCTTAAAAGTTATATTTTAGGGTTCAGTCTTAGGGTTAAATTTTAAGGATAAGTCTTCAGGTTTAGTCTCAAGGTGAAGTCTTATGGCTTGAGTCTTAGGGTTAAGTCTAAAGTTTAATTCATAAGTTGAAGTCTTAGACTTAAGTCTTGGGGCTAAGTCTTAGGGTTAAGTCTTAAATCTTAGGTTTAAGTCTCAGTGTTGAGTCTTAGGGATAAGTCTTTGAATTAAGTCTTCAAGTTTTGTCTTAAGGTTTAACCTTAAGTTTAAGTCATAGGGTTAAGTCTTAGGGTTAAGTATTGAGTGTAAATCTTAAGGTTACGCTTTAAGGTTAAGTCTTAACGGTACATCTTAAAGTTAAGTCTTAGCATTAAGACTTAGGGTTAAATCCCAGGGTTAAATTTCAAGGTAAAGTCTCAAGGTTAAGTCTCAGGGTTACGTGGTCAAGTTGTGTCTTAGGATTCAGTCTTAGGGTTAAGTTTTGAAGTTAAACTTGAGGTTAAGTCTTAGGGTTAAGTCTCAGGATTATGTCTTAGGGATAAGTCTTAAGTTTAAACCTTAAGCTTAAGTCTTAGGGTTAAGCCTTAAGGTTAAGTGTCAGGGTTAATTCCCAAAGGTTAAGTCTTAAGTTTACATCTCACAGATTGAGTCTTAGGGTTAAGTCTTAGAGTACAATCTTGAGGATAAGTCTTATGGTTAAGTCTCAGGGTTAAGTCTAAATGTTAAGTCTTAAGGTTGAGCCTTAAGGTTAAGTCTTAGGGTTAAGCCTTAGAGTTATGTCTTGGGGATAAGTCTTAGGGCTAAGTCTCAGGATTAAGTATCAAGGTTAAAGCTCAAGGATAAGTCTCAGGGCTACGTTTTAGGGTTAAGTCTTCAGGTTAAATCTTAGGTTTAAGTCTCAGTTTTCAGTTTTAGGGATAAGTCTTATGGATAAATTTCACGACTAAGTCTCAGGGTTGAGTCTTAAGGTTAAAACTTAACCTGAAGTCTTAGGGTTAAGTCTTATGGTTAAATCTTAATGTTAAATCGTAATTTTAAGTCTTAGCGTTCAGTCTAAAGTTTAAATCACAAGTTGAAGTCTTAGGGTTAACTCTTTAGAGTTACGTCTTGGGGATAAGTCTTAGGGTTAAGTCTCAACGTTTAAGTCCTAAGGTTAACTCTTAGGGTTAAATCTGTAAGGTCAACACTTAAGGTTAACTCTTAGGGTTAAGTTTAGGGTTAAGCCTTAAGGTTACATCTTCAAGTTAAATATTAAGGTTAAGTCTTAGTGTTATTTCTTAAGTTTAAGCCTGAGGGTTATATCTGAGCGTTAATTATTAAGTTGAAGTCTTAGAGTTCATTCTCAGGGTTAAGTCTTCAAGTTACTTCTTAAGGTTGAGGCTTAGGGTTAAGTTTTAAGGTTAAGTCCGAATGTTACATCTTAAAGTTAAGTCTTAGGGTTAAATCTCAGTGTTAAGTCTCAAGGTTAGGTCTCAGGGTAGAAGTCGTAAGGTTGTGTCTTAATGTTCAGTCTTATTGTTAAGTCTTAAAAGTTATATTTTAGGGTTCAGTCTTAGGGTTAAATATTAAGGTTAAGTCTTCAGGTTAAGTCTTAAGGTGAAGTCTTATGGCTTGAGTCTTAGGGTTAAGTCTAAAGGTTAATTCATAAGTTTAAGTCTTAGACTTAAGTCTTGGGGCTAAGTCTTAGGGTTTAGTCTTAAATCTTAGGTTTAAGTCTCAGTGTTGAGTCTTAGGGATAAGTCTTTGAATTAAGTCTTCAAGTTTTGTCTTAAGGTTTAACCTTAAGTTTAAATCATAGGGTTAAGTATTGAGTGTAAATCTTAAGGTTACGCTTTAAGGTTAAGTCATAATGGTACATCTTAAAGTTAAGTCTTAGCATTAAGACTTAGGGTTAAATCCCAGGGTTAAATTTCAAGGTAAAGTCTCAAGGTTAAGTCTCAGGGTTACGTGGTCAGGTTGTGTCTTAGGATTCAGTCTTAGGGTTAAGTTTTGAAGTTAAACTTGAGGTTAAGTCTTAGGGTTAAGTCTCAGGATTATGTCTTAGGGATAAGTCTTAAGTTTAAACCTTAAGCTTAAGTCTTAGGGTTAAGCCTTAAGGTTAAGTGTCAGGGTTAATTCCTAAAGGTTAAGTCTTAAGTTTACATCTCATAGATTGAGCCTTAGGGTTAATTAAGTCTTAAGTTTACATCTCATAGATTGAGTCTTAGGGTTAAGTCTTAGAGTACAATCTTGAGGATAAGTCTTATGGTTAAGTCTCAGGGTTAAGTCTAAATGTTAAGTCTTAAGGTTGAGCCTTAAGGTTAAGTCTTAGGGTTAGCCTTAGAGTTATGTCTTGGGGATAAGTCTTAGGGCTAAGTCTCAGGATTAAGTATCAAGGTTAAAGCTCAAGGATAAGTCTCAGGGCTACGTTTTAGGGTTAAGTCTTCAGGTTAAATCTTAGGTTTAAGTCTCAGTTTTCAGTTTTAGGGATAAGTCTTATGGATAAATTTCACGACTAAGTCTCAGGGTTGAGTCTTAAGGTTAAAACTTAACCTGAAGTCTTAGGGTTAAGTCTTATGGTTAAATCTTAATGTTAAATCGTAATTTTAAGTCTTAGCGTTCAGTCTAAAGTTTAAATCACAAGTTGAAGTCTTAGGGTTAACTCTTTAGAGTTACGTCTTGGGGATAAGTCTTAGGGTTAAGTCTCAACGTTTAAGTCCTAAGGTTAACTCTTAGGGTTAAATCTGTAAGGTCAACACTTAAGGTTAACTCTTAGGGTTAAGTTTAGGGTTAAGCCTTAAGGTTACATCTTAAAGTTAAATATTAAGATTAAGTCTTAGGGTCATTTCTTAAGTTTAAGTCTGAGGGTTATATCTGAGCGTTAATTATTAAGTTGAAGTCTTAGAGTTCATTCTCAGGGTTAAGTCTTCAAGTTACTTCTTAAGGTTGAGGCTTAGGGTTAAGTTTTAAGGTTAAGTCCGAATGTTACATCTTAAAGTTAAGTCTTAGGGTTAAATCTCAGTGTTAAGTCCCAAGGTTAGGTCTCAGGGTAGAAGTCGTAAGGTTGTGTCTTAATGTTCAGTCTTATTGTTAAGTCTTAAAAGTTATATTTTAGGGTTCAGTCTTAGGGTTAAATTTTAAGGATAAGTCTTCAGGTTTAGTCTCAAGGTGAAGTCTTATGGCTTGAGTCTTAGGGTTAAGTCTAAAGTTTAATTCATAAGTTGAAGTCTTAGACTTAAGTCTTGGGGCTAAGTCTTAGGGTTAAGTCTTAAATCTTAGGTTTAAGTCTCAGTGTTGAGTCTTAGGGATAAGTCTTTGAATTAAGTCTTCAAGTTTTGTCTTAAGGTTTAACCTTAAGTTTAAGTCATAGGGTTAAGTCTTAGGGTTAAGTATTGAGTGTAAATCTTAAGGTTACGCTTTAAGGTTAAGTCTTAACGGTACATCTTAAAGTTAAGTCTTAGCATTAAGACTTAGGGTTAAATCCCAGGGTTAAATTTCAAGGTAAAGTCTCAAGGTTAAGTCTCAGGGTTACGTGGTCAAGTTGTGTCTTAGGATTCAGTCTTAGGGTTAAGTTTTGAAGTTAAACTTGAGGTTAAGTCTTAGGGTTAAGTCTCAGGATTATGTCTTAGGGATAAGTCTTAAGTTTAAACCTTAAGCTTAAGTCTTAGGGTTAAGCCTTAAGGTTAAGTGTCAGGGTTAATTCCCAAAGGTTAAGTCTTAAGTTTACATCTCACAGATTGAGTCTTAGGGTTAAGTCTTAGAGTACAATCTTGAGGATAAGTCTTATGGTTAAGTCTCAGGGTTAAGTCTAAATGTTAAGTCTTAAGGTTGAGCCTTAAGGTTAAGTCTTAGGGTTAGCCTTAGAGTTATGTCTTGGGGATAAGTCTTAGGGCTAAGTCTCAGGATTAAGTATCAAGGTTAAAGCTCAAGGATAAGTCTCAGGGCTACGTTTTAGGGTTAAGTCTTCAGGTTAAATCTTAGGTTTAAGTCTCAGTTTTCAGTTTTAGGGATAAGTCTTATGGATAAATTTCACGACTAAGTCTCAGGGTTGAGTCTTAAGGTTAAAACTTAACCTGAAGTCTTAGGGTTAAGTCTTATGGTTAAATCTTAATGTTAAATCGTAATTTTAAGTCTTAGCGTTCAGTCTAAAGTTTAAATCACAAGTTGAAGTCTTAGGGTTAACTCTTTAGAGTTACGTCTTGGGGATAAGTCTTAGGGTTAAGTCTCAACGTTTAAGTCCTAAGGTTAACTCTTAGGGTTAAATCTGTAAGGTCAACACTTAAGGTTAACTCTTAGGGTTAAGTTTAGGGTTAAGCCTTAAGGTTACATCTTCAAGTTAAATATTAAGATTAAGTCTTAGGGTCATTTCTTAAGTTTAAGTCTGAGGGTTATATCTGAGCGTTAATTATTAAGTTGAAGTCTTAGAGTTCATTCTCAGGGTTAAGTCTTCAAGTTACTTCTTAAGGTTGAGGCTTAGGGTTAAGTTTTAAGGTTAAGTCCGAATGTTACATCTTAAAGTTAAGTCTTAGGGTTAAATCTCAGTGTTAAGTCCCAAGGTTAGGTCTCAGGGTAGAAGTCGTAAGGTTGTGTCTTAATGTTCAGTCTTATTGTTAAGTCTTAAAAGTTATATTTTAGGGTTCAGTCTTAGGGTTAAATTTTAAGGATAAGTCTTCAGGTTTAGTCTCAAGGTGAAGTCTTATGGCTTGAGTCTTAGGGTTAAGTCTAAAGTTTAATTCATAAGTTGAAGTCTTAGACTTAAGTCTTGGGGCTAAGTCTTAGGGTTAAGTCTTAAATCTTAGGTTTAAGTCTCAGTGTTGAGTCTTAGGGATAAGTCTTTGAATTAAGTCTTCAAGTTTTGTCTTAAGGTTTAACCTTAAGTTTAAGTCATAGGGTTAAGTCTTAGGGTTAAGTATTGAGTGTAAATCTTAAGGTTACGCTTTAAGGTTAAGTCTTAACGGTACATCTTAAAGTTAAGTCTTAGCATTAAGACTTAGGGTTAAATCCCAGGGTTAAATTTCAAGGTAAAGTCTCAAGGTTAAGTCTCAGGGTTACGTGGTCAAGTTGTGTCTTAGGATTCAGTCTTAGGGTTAAGTTTTGAAGTTAAACTTGAGGTTAAGTCTTAGGGTTAAGTCTCAGGATTATGTCTTAGAGATAAGTCTTAAGTTTAAACCTTAAGCTTAAGTCTTAGGGTTAAGCCTTAAGGTTAAGTGTCAGGGTTAATTCCTAAAGGTTAAGTCTTAAGTTTACATCTCATAGATTGAGCCTTAGGGTTAATTAAGTCTTAAGTTTACATCTCATAGATTGAGTCTTAGGGTTAAGTCTTAGAGTACAATCTTGAGGATAAGTCTTATGGTTAATTCTCAGGGTTAAGTCTTAATGTTAAGTCTTAAGGTTGAGCCTTAAGGTTAAGTCTTAGGGTTAAGCCTTAGAGTTATGTCTTGGGGATAAGTCTTAGGGCTAAGTCTCAGGATTAAGTATCAAGGTTAAAGCTCAAGGATAAGTCTCAGGGCTACGTTTTAGGGTTAAGTCTTCAGGTTAAATCTTAGGTTTAAGTCTCAGTTTTCAGTTTTAGGGATAAGTCTTATGGATAAATTTCACGACTAAGTCTCAGGGTTGAGTCTTAAGGTTAAAACTTAACCTGAAGTCTTAGGGTTAAGTCTTATGGTTAAATCTTAATGTTAAATGGTAATTTTAAGTCTTAGCGTTCAGTCTAAAGTTTAAATCACAAGTTGAAGTCTTAGGGTTAACTCTTTAGAGTTACGTCTTGGGGATAAGTCTTAGGGTTAAGTCTCAACGTTTAAGTCCTAAGGTTAACTCTTAGGGTTAAATCTGTAAGGTCAACACTTAAGGTTAACTCTTAGGGTTAAGTTTAGGGTTAAGCCTTAAGGTTACATCTTCAAGTTAAATATTAAGGTTAAGTCTTAGTGTTATTTCTTAAGTTTAAGCCTGAGGGTTATATCTGAGCGTTAATTATTAAGTTGAAGTCTTAGAGTTCATTCTCAGGGTTAAGTCTTCAAGTTACTTCTTAAGGTTGAGGCTTAGGGTTAAGTTTTAAGGTTAAGTCCGAATGTTACATCTTAAAGTTAAGTCTTAGGGTTAAATCTCAGTGTTAAGTCTCAAGGTTAGGTCTCAGGGTAGAAGTCGTAAGGTTGTGTCTTAATGTTCAGTCTTATTGTTAAGTCTTAAAAGTTATATTTTAGGGTTCAGTCTTAGGGTTAAATTTTAAGGTTAAGTCTTCAGGTTAAGTCTTAAGGTGAAGTCTTATGGCTTGAGTCTTAGGGTTAAGTCTAAAGTTTAATTCATAACTTGAAGTCTTAGACTTAAGTCTTGGGGCTAAGTCTTAGGGTTTAGTCTTAAATCTTAGGTTTAAGTCTCAGTGTTGAGTCTTAGGGATAAGTCTTTGAATTAAGTCTTCAAGTTTTGTCTTAAGGTTTAACCTTAAGTTTAAATCATAGGGTTAAGTCTTAGGGTTAAGTATTGAGTGTAAATCTTAAGGTTACGCTTTAAGGTTAAGTCTTAATGGTACATCTTAAAGTTAAGTCTTAGCATTAAGGCTTAGGGTTAAATCCCAGGGTTAAATTTCAAGGTAAAGTCTCAAGGTTAAGTCTCAGGGTTACGTGGTCAAGTTGTGTCTTAGGATTCAGTCTTAGGGTTAAGTTTTGAAGTTAAACTTGAGGTTAAGTCTTAGGGTTAAGTCTCAGGATTATGTCTTAGGGATAAGTCTTAAGTTTAAACCTTAAGCTTAAGTCTTAGGGTTAAGCCTTAAGGTTAAGTGTCAGGGTTAATTCCTAAAGGTTAAGTCTTAAGTTTACATCTCATAGATTGAGTCTTAGGGTTAATTAAGTCTTAAATTTACATCTCATAGATTGAGTCTTAGGGTTAAATCTTCATCTTAAGTCTTAGGGTTAAGTCTTAGAGTACAATCTTGAGGATAAGTCTTATGGTTAAGTCTCAGGGTTAAGTCTTAAGGTTGAGCCTTAAGGTTAAGTCTTAGGGTTAAGCCTTAGAGTTATGTCTTGGGGATAAGTCTTAGGGCTAAGTCTCAGGATTAAGTATCAAGGTTAAAGCTCAAGGATAAGTCTCAGGGCTACGTTTTAGGGTTAAGTCTTCAGGTTAAATCTTAGGTTTAGGTCTCAGTTTTCAGTTTTAGGGATAAGTCTTATGGATAAATTTCACGACTAAGTCTCAGGGTTGAGTCTTAAGGTTAAAACTTAACCTGAAGTCTTAGGGTTAAGTCTTATGGTTAAATCTTAATGTTAAATCGTAATTTTAAGTCTTAGCGTTCAGTCTAAAGTTTAAATCACAAGTTGAAGTCTTAGGGTTAACTATTTAGAGTTAAGTCTTGGGGATAAGTCTTAGGGTTAAGTCTTAACGTTTAAGTCCTAAGGTTAACTCTTAGGGTTAAGTTTAGGGTTAAGCCTTAAGGTTACATCTTAAAGTTAAATATTAAGGTTAAGTCTTAGGGTTATTTCATAAGTTTAAGTCTGAGGGTTATATCTGAGCGTTAATTATTAAGTTGAAGTCTTAGAGTTCATTCTCAGGGTTAAGTCTTCAAGTTACTTCTTAAGGTTGAGGCTTAGGGTTAAGTTTTAAGGTTAAGTCCGAATGTTACATCTTAAAGTTAAGTCTTAGGGTTAAATCTCAGTGTTAAGTCTCAAGCTTAGGTCTCAGGGTAGAAGTCGTAAGGTTGTGTCTTAATGTTCAGGCTTATTGTTAAGTCTTAAAATTTATATTATAGGGTTCAGTCTTAGGGTTAAATTTTAAGGTTAAGTCTTCGGGTTAAGTCTTAAGGTGAAGTCTTATGGCTTGAGTCTTAGGGTTAAGTCTAAAGTTTAATTCATAAGTTGAAGTCTTAGACTCAAGTCTTGGGGCTAAGTCTTAGGGTTAAGTCTTAAATCTTAGGTTTACGTCTCAGTGTTGAGTCTTAGGGATAAGTCTTTGAATTAAGTCTTCAAGTTTTGTCTTAAGGTTTAACCTTAAGTTTAAATCATAGGGTTAAGTCTTAGGGTTAAGTATTGAGTGTAAATCTTAAGGTTACGCTTTAAGGTTAAGTCTTAATGGTACATCTTAAAGTTAAGTCTTAGCATTAAGACTTAGGGTTAAATCCCAGGGTTAAATTTCAAGGTAAAGTCTCAAGGTTAAGTCTCAGGGTTACGTGGTCAAGTTGTGTCTTAGGATTCAGTCTTAGGGTTAAGTTTTGAAGTTAAACTTGAGGTTAAGTCTTAGGGTTAAGTCTCAGGATTATGTCTTAGGGATAAGTCTTAAGTTTAAACCTTAAGCTTAAGTCTTAGGGTTAAGCCTTAAGGTTAAGTGTCAGGGTTAATTCCCAAAGGTTAAGTCTTAAGTTTACATCTCACAGATTGAGTCTTAGGGTTAAGTCTTAGAGTACAATCTTGAGGATAAGTCTTATGGTTAAGTCTCAGGGTTAAGTCTAAATGTTAAGTCTTAAGGTTGAGCCTTAAGGTTAAGTCTTAGGGTTAGCCTTAGAGTTATGTCTTGGTGATAAGTCTTAGGGCTAAGTCTCAGGATTAAGTATCAAGGTTAAAGCTCAAGGATAAGTCTCAGGGCTACGTTTTAGGGTTAAGTCTTCAGGTTAAATCTTAGGTTTAAGTCTCAGTTTTCAGTTTTAGGGATAAGTCTTATGGATAAATTTCACGACTAAGTCTCAGGGTTGAGTCTTAAGGTTAAAACTTAACCTGAAGTCTTAGGGTTAAGTCTTATGGTTAAATCTTAATGTTAAATCGTAATTTTAAGTCTTAGCGTTCAGTCTAAAGTTTAAATCACAAGTTGAAGTCTTAGGGTTAACTCTTTAGAGTTACGTCTTGGGGATAAGTCTTAGGGTTAAGTCTCAACGTTTAAGTCCTAAGGTTAACTCTTAGGGTTAAATCTGTAAGGTCAACACTTAAGGTTAACTCTTAGGGTTAAGTTTAGGGTTAAGCCTTAAGGTTACATCTTCAAGTTAAATATTAAGATTAAGTCTTAGGGTCATTTCTTAAGTTTAAGTCTGAGGGTTATATCTGAGCGTTAATTATTAAGTTGAAGTCTTAGAGTTCATTCTCAGGGTTAAGTCTTCAAGTTACTTCTTAAGGTTGAGGCTTAGGGTTAAGTTTTAAGGTTAAGTCCGAATGTTACATCTTAAAGTTAAGTCTTAGGGTTAAATCTCAGTGTTAAGTCCCAAGGTTAGGTCTCAGGGTAGAAGTCGTAAGGTTGTGTCTTAATGTTCAGTCTTATTGTTAAGTCTTAAAAGTTATATTTTAGGGTTCAGTCTTAGGGTTAAATTTTAAGGATAAGTCTTCAGGTTTAGTCTCAAGGTGAAGTCTTATGGCTTGAGTCTTAGGGTTAAGTCTAAAGTTTAATTCATAAGTTGAAGTCTTAGACTTAAGTCTTGGGGCTAAGTCTTAGGGTTAAGTCTTAAATCTTAGGTTTAAGTCTCAGTGTTGAGTCTTAGGGATAAGTCTTTGAATTAAGTCTTCAAGTTTTGTCTTAAGGTTTAACCTTAAGTTTAAGTCATAGGGTTAAGTCTTAGGGTTAAGTATTGAGTGTAAATCTTAAGGTTACGCTTTAAGGTTAAGTCTTAACGGTACATCTTAAAGTTAAGTCTTAGCATTAAGACTTAGGGTTAAATCCCAGGGTTAAATTTCAAGGTAAAGTCTCAAGGTTAAGTCTCAGGGTTACGTGGTCAAGTTGTGTCTTAGGATTCAGTCTTAGGGTTAAGTTTTGAAGTTAAACTTGAGGTTAAGTCTTAGGGTTAAGTCTCAGGATTATGTCTTAGAGATAAGTCTTAAGTTTAAACCTTAAGCTTAAGTCTTAGGGTTAAGCCTTAAGGTTAAGTGTCAGGGTTAATTCCTAAAGGTTAAGTCTTAAGTTTACATCTCATAGATTGAGCCTTAGGGTTAATTAAGTCTTAAGTTTACATCTCATAGATTGAGTCTTAGGGTTAAGTCTTAGAGTACAATCTTGAGGATAAGTCTTATGGTTAATTCTCAGGGTTAAGTCTTAATGTTAAGTCTTAAGGTTGAGCCTTAAGGTTAAGTCTTAGGGTTAAGCCTTAGAGTTATGTCTTGGGGATAAGTCTTAGGGCTAAGTCTCAGGATTAAGTATCAAGGTTAAAGCTCAAGGATAAGTCTCAGGGCTACGTTTTAGGGTTAAGTCTTCAGGTTAAATCTTAGGTTTAAGTCTCAGTTTTCAGTTTTAGGGATAAGTCTTATGGATAAATTTCACGACTAAGTCTCAGGGTTGAGTCTTAAGGTTAAAACTTAACCTGAAGTCTTAGGGTTAAGTCTTATGGTTAAATCTTAATGTTAAATGGTAATTTTAAGTCTTAGCGTTCAGTCTAAAGTTTAAATCACAAGTTGAAGTCTTAGGGTTAACTCTTTAGAGTTACGTCTTGGGGATAAGTCTTAGGGTTAAGTCTCAACGTTTAAGTCCTAAGGTTAACTCTTAGGGTTAAATCTGTAAGGTCAACACTTAAGGTTAACTCTTAGGGTTAAGTTTAGGGTTAAGCCTTAAGGTTACATCTTCAAGTTAAATATTAAGGTTAAGTCTTAGGGTTATTTCTTAAGTTTAAGCCTGAGGGTTATATCTGAGCGTTAATTATTAAGTTGAAGTCTTAGAGTTCATTCTCAGGGTTAAGTCTTCAAGTTACTTCTTAAGGTTGAGGCTTAGGGTTAAGTTTTAAGGTTAAGTCCGAATGTTACATCTTAAAGTTAAGTCTTAGGGTTAAATCTCAGTGTTAAGTCTCAAGGTTAGGTCTCAGGGTAGAAGTCGTAAGGTTGTGTCTTAATGTTCAGTCTTATTGTTAAGTCTTAAAAGTTATATTTTAGGGTTCAGTCTTAGGGTTAAATTTTAAGGTTAAGTCTTCAGGTTAAGTCTTAAGGTGAAGTCTTATGGCTTGAGTCTTAGGGTTAAGTCTAAAGTTTAATTCATAACTTGAAGTCTTAGACTTAAGTCTTGGGGCTAAGTCTTAGGGTTTAGTCTTAAATCTTAGGTTTAAGTCTCAGTGTTGAGTCTTAGGGATAAGTCTTTGAATTAAGTCTTCAAGTTTTGTCTTAAGGTTTAACCTTAAGTTTAAATCATAGGGTTAAGTCTTAGGGTTAAGTATTGAGTGTAAATCTTAAGGTTACGCTTTAAGGTTAAGTCTTAATGGTACATCTTAAAGTTAAGTCTTAGCATTAAGGCTTAGGGTTAAATCCCAGGGTTAAATTTCAAGGTAAAGTCTCAAGGTTAAGTCTCAGGGTTACGTGGTCAAGTTGTGTCTTAGGATTCAGTCTTAGGGTTAAGTTTTGAAGTTAAACTTGAGGTTAAGTCTTAGGGTTAAGTCTCAGGATTATGTCTTAGGGATAAGTCTTAAGTTTAAACCTTAAGCTTAAGTCTTAGGGTTAAGCCTTAAGGTTAAGTGTCAGGGTTAATTCCTAAAGGTTAAGTCTTAAGTTTACATCTCATAGATTGAGTCTTAGGGTTAATTAAGTCTTAAGTTTACATCTCATAGATTGAGTCTTAGGGTTAAGTCTTCATCTTAAGTCTTAGGGTTAAGTCTTAGAGTACAATCTTGAGGATAAGTCTTATGGTTAATTCTCAGGGTTAAGTCTTAATGTTAAGTCTTAAGGTTGAGCCTTAAGGTTAAGTCTTAGGGTTAAGCCTTAGAGTTATGTCTTGGGGATAAGTCTTAGGGCTAAGTCTCAGGATTAAGTATCAAGGTTAAAGCTCAAGGATAAGTCTCAGGGCTACGTTTTAGGGTTAAGTCTTCAGGTTAAATCTTAGGTTTAAGTCTCAGTTTTCAGTTTTAGGGATAAGTCTTATGGATAAATTTCACGACTAAGTCTCAGGGTTGAGTCTTAAGGTTAAAACTTAACCTGAAGTCTTAGGGTTAAGTCTTATGGTTAAATCTTAATGTTAAATGGTAATTTTAAGTCTTAGCGTTCAGTCTAAAGTTTAAATCACAAGTTGAAGTCTTAGGGTTAACTCTTTAGAGTTACGTCTTGGGGATAAGTCTTAGGGTTAAGTCTCAACGTTTAAGTCCTAAGGTTAACTCTTAGGGTTAAATCTGTAAGGTCAACACTTAAGGTTAACTCTTAGGGTTAAGTTTAGGGTTAAGCCTTAAGGTTACATCTTCAAGTTAAATATTAAGGTTAAGTCTTAGGGTTATTTCATAAGTTTAAGTCTGAGGGTTATATCTGAGCGTTAATTATTAAGTTGAAGTCTTAGAGTTCATTCTCAGGGTTAAGTCTTCAAGTTACTTCTTAAGGTTGAGGCTTAGGGTTAAGTTTTAAGGTTAAGTCCGAATGTTACATCTTAAAGTTAAGTCTTAGGGTTAAATCTCAGTGTTAAGTCTCAAGGTTAGGTCTCAGGGTAGAAGTCGTAAGGTTGTGTCTTAATGTTCAGTCTTATTGTTAAGTCTTAAAAGTTATATTTTAGGGTTCAGTCTTAGGGTTAAATTTTAAGGTTAAGTCTTCAGGTTAAGTCTTAAGGTGAAGACTTATGGCTTGAGTCTTAGGGTTAAGTCTAAAGTTTAATTCATAACTTGAAGTCTTGGACTTAAGTCTTGGGGCTAAGTCTTAGGGTTTAGTCTTAAATCTTAGGTTTAAGTCTCAGTGTTGAGTCTTAGGGATAAGTCTTTGAATTAAGTCTTCAAGTTTTGTCTTAAGGTTTAACCTTAAGTTTAAATCATAGGGTTAAGTCTTAGGGTTAAGTATTGAGTGTAAATCTTAAGGTTACGCTTTAAGGTTAAGTCTTAATGGTACATCTTAAAGTTAAGTCTTAGCATTAAGGCTTAGGGTTAAATCCCAGGGTTAAATTTCAAGGTAAAGTCTCAAGGTTAAGTCTCAGGGTTACGTGGTCAAGTTGTGTCTTAGGATTCAGTCTTAGGGTTAAGTTTTGAAGTTAAACTTGAGGTTAAGTCTTAGGGTTAAGTCTCAGGATTATGTCTTAGGGATAAGTCTTAAGTTTAAACCTTAAGCTTAAGTCTTAGGGTTAAGTCTTAAGGTTAAGTCTTAAGTTTACATCTCATAGATTGAGTCTTAGGGTTAAGTCTTCATCTTAAGTCTTAGGGTTAAGTCTTAGAGTACAATCTTGAGGATAAGTCTTATGGTTAATTCTCAGGGTTAAGTCTTAATGTTAAGTCTTAAGGTTGAGCCTTAAGGTTAAGTCTTAGGGTTAAGCCTTAGAGTTATGTCTTGGGGATAAGTCTTAGGGCTAAGTCTCAGGATTAAGTATCAAGGTTAAAGCTCAAGGATAAGTCTCAGGGCTACGTTTTAGGGTTAAGTCTTCAGGTTAAATCTTAGGTTTAAGTCTCAGTTTTCAGTTTTAGGGATAAGTCTTCAGGATAAATTTCACGACTAAGTCTCAGGGTTGAGTCTTAAGGTTAAAACTTAACCTGAAGTCTTAGGGTTAAGTCTTATGGTTAAATCTTAATGTTAAATCGTAATTTTAAGTCTTAGCGTTCAGTCTAAAGTTTAAATCACAAGTTGAAGTCTTAGGGTTAACTCTTTAGAGTTAAGTCTTGGGGATAAGTCTTAGGGTTAAATCTGTAAGGTCAACACTTAAGGTTAACTCTTAGGGTTAAGTTTAGGGTTAAGCCTTAAGGTTACATCTTAAAGTTAAATATTAAGGTTAAGTCTTAGGGTTATTTCTTAAGTTTAAGCCTGAGGGTTATATCGGAGCGTTAATTATTAAGTTGAAGTCTTAGAGTTCATTCTCAGGGTTAAGTCTTCAAGTTACTTCTTAAGGTTGAGGCTTAGGGTTAAGTTTTAAGGTTAAGTCCGAATGTTACATCTTAAAGTTAAGTCTTAGGGTTAAATCTCAGTGTTAAGTCTCAAGGTAGAAGTCGTAAGGTTGTGTCTTAATGTTCAGTCTTATTGTTAAGTCTTAAAAGTTATATTTTAGGGTTCAGTCTTAGGGTTAAATTTTAAGGTTAAGTCTTCGGGTTAAGTCTTAAGGTGAAGTCTTATGGCTTGAGTCTTAGGGTTAAGTCTAAAGTTTAATTCATAAGTTGAAGTCTTAGACTTAAGTCTTGGGGCTAAGTCTTAGGGTTAAGTCTTAAATCTTAGGTTTACGTCTCAGTGTTGAGTCTTAGGGATAAGTCTTTGAATTAAGTCTTCAAGTTTTGTCTTAAGGTTTAACCTTAAGTTTAAATCATAGGGTTAAGTCTTAGGGTTAAGTATTGAGTGTAAATCTTAAGGTTACGCTTTAAGGTTAAGTCTTAATGGTACATCTTAAAGTTAAGTCTTAGCATTAAGACTTAGGGTTAAATCCCAGGGTTAAATTTCAAGGTAAAGTCTCAAGGTTAAGTCTCAGGGCTACGTGGTCAAGTTGTGTCCTAGGATTCAGTCTTAGGGTTAAGTTTTGAAGTTAAACTTGAGGTTAAGTCTTAGGGTTAAGTCTCAGGATTATGTCTTAGGGATAAGTCTTAAGTTTAAACCTTAAGCTTAAGTCTTAGGGTTAAGCCTTAAGGTTAAGTGTCAGGGTTAATTCCTAAAGGTTAAGTCTTAAGTTTACATCTCATAGATTGAGTCTTAGGGTTAATTAAGTCTTAAGTTTACATCTCATAGATTGAGTCTTAGGGTTAAATCTTCATCTTAAGTCTTAGGGTTAAGTCTTAGAGTACAATCTTGAGGATAAGTCTTATGGTTAAGTCTCAGGGTTAAGTCTTAAGGTTGAGCCTTAAGGTTAAGTCTTAGGGTTAAGCCTTAGAGTTATGTCTTGGGGATAAGTCTTAGGGCTAAGTCTCAGGATTAAGTATCAAGGTTAAAGCTCAAGGATAAGTCTCAGGGCTACGTTTTAGGGTTAAGTCTTCAGGTTAAATCTTAGGTTTAAGTCTCAGTTTTCAGTTTTCGGGATAAGTCTTATGGATAAATTTCACGACTAAGTCTCAGGGTTGAGTCTTAAGGTTAAAACTTAACCTGAAGTCTTAGGGTTAAGTCTTATGGTTAAATCTTAATGTTAAATCGTAATTTTAAGTCTTAGCGTTCAGTCTAAAGTTTAAATCACAAGTTGAAGTCTTAGGGTTAACTCTTTAGAGTTAAGTCTTGGGGATAAGTCTTAGGGTTAAGTCTTAACGTTTAAGTC
This sequence comes from Falco punctatus, assembly GCF_963210335.1. Classification (NCBI taxonomy): domain Eukaryota; kingdom Metazoa; phylum Chordata; class Aves; order Falconiformes; family Falconidae; genus Falco; species Falco punctatus. The sequence goes on along the minus strand of NW_027660223.1, from coordinate 1,078,689 downwards.
CTAAGGTTAACTCTTAGGGTTAAGTTTAGGGTTAAGCCTTAAGGTTACATCTTAAAGTTAAATATTAAGGTTAAGTCTTAGGGTTATTTCTTAAGTTTAAGCCTGAGGGTTATATCTGAGCGTTAATTATTAAGTTGAAGTCTTAGAGTTCATTCTCAGGGTTAAGTCTTCAAGTTACTTCTTAAGGTTGAGGCTTAGGGTTAAGTTTTAAGGTTAAGTCCGAATGTTACATCTTAAAGTTAAGTCTTAGGGTTAAATCTCAGTGTTAAGTCTCAAGCTTAGGTCTCAGGGTAGAAGTCGTAAGGTTGTGTCTTAATGTTCAGTCTTATTGTTAAGTCTTAAAATTTATATTATAGGGTTCAGTCTTAGGGTTAAATTTTAAGGTTAAGTCTTCGGGTTAAGTCTTAAGGTGAAGTCTTATGGCTTGAGTCTTAGGGTTAAGTCTAAAGTTTAATTCATAAGTTGAAGTCTTAGACTCAAGTCTTGGGGCTAAGTCTTAGGGTTAAGTCTTAAATCTTAGGTTTACGTCTCAGTGTTGAGTCTTAGGGATAAGTCTTTGAATTAAGTCTTCAAGTTTTGTCTTAAGGTTTAACCTTAAGTTTAAATCATAGGGTTAAGTCTTAGGGTTAAGTATTGAGTGTAAATCTTAAGGTTACGCTTTAAGGTTAAGTCTTAATGGTACATCTTAAAGTTAAGTCTTAGCATTAAGACTTAGGGTTAAATCCCAGGGTTAAATTTCAAGGTAAAGTCTCAAGGTTAAGTCTCAGGGTTACGTGGTCAAGTTGTGTCTTAGGATTCAGTCTTAGGGTTAAGTTTTGAAGTTAAACTTGAGGTTAAGTCTTAGGGTTAAGTCTCAGGATTATGTCTTAGGGATAAGTCTTAAGTTTAAACCTTAAGCTTAAGTCTTAGGGTTAAGCCTTAAGGTTAAGTGTCAGGGTTAATTCCTAAAGGTTAAGTCTTAAGTTTACATCTCATAGATTGAGTCTTAGGGTTAATTAAGTCTTAAGTTTACATCTCATAGATTGAGTCTTAGGGTTAAGTCTTCATCTTAAGTCTTAGGGTTAAGTCTTAGAGTACAATCTTGAGGATAAGTCTTATGGTTAAGTCTCAGGGTTAAGTCTTAATGTTAAGTCTTAAGGTTGAGCCTTAAGGTTAAGTCTTAGGGTTAAGCCTTAGAGTTATGTCTTGGGGATAAGTCTTAGGGCTAAGTCTCAGGATTAAGTATCAAGGTTAAAGCTCAAGGATAAGTCTCAGGGCTACGTTTTAGGGTTAAGTCTTCAGGTTAAATCTTAGGTTTAAGTCTCAGTTTTCAGTTTTAGGGATAAGTCTTATGGATAAATTTCACGACTAAGTCTCAGGGTTGAGTCTTAAGGTTAAAACTTAACCTGAAGTCTTAGGGTTAAGTCTTATGGTTAAATCTTAATGTTAAATCGTAATTTTAAGTCTTAGCGTTCAGTCTAAAGTTTAAATCACAAGTTGAAGTCTTAGGGTTAACTCTTTAGAGTTACGTCTTGGGGATAAGTCTTAGGGTTAAGTCTTAACGTTTCAGTCCTAAGGTTAACTCTTAGGGTTAAATCTGTAAGGTCAACACTTAAGGTTAACTCTTAGGGTTAAGTTTAGGGTTAAGCCTTAAGGTTACATCTTCAAGTTAAATATTAAGATTAAGTCTTAGGGTTATTTCTTAAGTTTAAGTCTGAGGGTTATATCTGAGCGTTAATTATTAAGTTGAAGTCTTAGAGTTCATTCTCAGGGTTAAGTCTTCAAGTTACTTCTTAAGGTTGAGGCTTAGTTTTAAGTTGTAAGGTTAAGTCCGAATGTTACATCTTAAAGTTAATCTTAGGGTTAAATCTCAGTGTTAAGTCTCAGGGTATAAGTCGTAAAGGTTGTGTCTTAATGTTCAGTCTTATTGTTAAGTCTTAAAAGTTGTATTTTAGGGTTCAGTCTTAGGGCTAAATTTTAAGGTTAAGTCTTTGGGTTAAGTCTTAAGGTGAAGTCTTATGGCTTGAGTCTTAGGGTTAAGTCTAAAGTTTAATTCGTAAGTTGAAGTCTTAGACTTAAGTCTTGGGGCTAAGTCTTAGGGTTAAGTCTTAAATCTTAGGTTTACGTCTCAGTGTTGAGTCTTAGGGATAAGTCTTTGAATTAAGTCTTCAAGTTTTGTCTTAAGGTTTAACCTTAAGTTTAAATCATAGGGTTAAGTCTTAGGGTTAAGTATTGAGTGTAAATCTTAAGGTTACGCTTTAAGGTTAAGTCTTAATGGTACATCTTAAAGTACATCTTAATGGTACATCTTAAGTCTTAGCATTAAGACTTAGGGTTAAATCCCAGGGTTAAATTTCAAGGTAAAGTCTCAAGGTTAAGTCTCAGGGCTACGTGGTCAAGTTGTGTCTTAGGATTCAGTCTCTAGGGTTAAGTTTTGAAGTTAAACTTGAGGTTAAGTCTTAGGGTTAAGTCTCAGGATTATGTCTTAGGGATAAGTCTTAAGTTTAAACCTTAAGCTTAAGTCTTAGGGTTAAGCCTTAAGGTTAAGTGTCAGGGTTAATTCCTAAAGGTTAAGTCTTAAGTTTACATCTCATAGATTGAGTCTTAGGGTTAAGTCTTCATCTTAAGTCTTAGGGTTAAGTCTTAGAGTACAATCTTGAGGATAAGTCTTATGGTTAAGACTCAGGGTTAAGTCTTAAGGTTGAGCCTTAAGGTTAAGTCTTAGGGGTAAGCCTTAGAGTTATGTCTTGGGGATAAGTCTTAGGGCTAAGTCTCAGGATTAAGTATCAAGGTTAAAGCTCAAGGATAAGTCTCAGGGCTACGTTTTAGGGTTAAGTCTTCAGGTTAAATCTTAGGTTTAAGTCTCAGTTTTCAGTTTTAGGGATAAGTCTTCAGGATAAATTTCACGATTAAGTCTCAGGGTTGAGTCTTATGGTTAAATCGTAATGTTACACCGAAATTTTAAGTCTTAGGGTTAAGTCTAAATCTAAGCCACAAGTTGAAGTCTTAGGGTTAACGCTTTAGAGTTAAGTCTTGGGGATAAGTCTTAGGGTTAAGTCTTAAAATTTAAGTCCTAAGGTTAACTCTTAGGGTTAAATCTGTAAGGTCAACACTTAAGGTTAACTCTTAGGGTTAAGTTTAGGGTTAAGTCTTAAGGTTACGTCTTAAAGTTAAATATTAAGGTTAAGTCTTGGGGTTATTTCTTAAGGTTAAGTCTGAGGGTTATATCGGAGCGTTAATTATTAAGTCTTAGAGTTAATTCTCAGGGTTAAGTCTTCAAGTTACTTCTTAAGGTTGAGTCTTAGTTTTAAGTTGTAAGGTTAAGTCCGAATGTTACATCTTAAAGTTAATCTTAGGGTTAAATCTCAGTGTTAAGTCTCAGGGTATAAGTCGTAAAGGTTGTGTCTTAATGTTCAGTCTTATTGTTAAGTCTTAAAAGTTGTATTTTAGGGTTCAGTCTTAGGGTTAAATTTTAAGGTTAAGTCTTAGGGTTAAGTCTTAAGGTGAAGTCTTATGGCTTGAGTCTGAGGGTTAAGTCTAAAGTTTAATTCATAAGTTGAAGTCTTAGACTTAAGTCTTGGGGCTAAGTCTTAGGGTTAAGTCTTAAATCGTAGGTTTAAGTCTCAGTGTTAAGTCTTAGGGATAAGTCTTTGAATTAAGTCTTCAAGTTTTGTCTTAAGGTTTAACCTTAAGTTCAAGCCATAGGGTTAAGTCTTAGGGTTACGTTTTGAGTGTAAATCTTAAGGTTACGTTTTAAGGTTAAGTCTTAATGGTACATCTTAAAGTTAAGTCTTAGCATTAAGACCTAGGGTTAAATCTCAGGGTTAAATTTCAAGGTAAAGTCTCAAGGTTAAGTCTCAGGGTTACGTGGTAAGGTTGTGTCTTAGGATTCAGTCTCTAGGGTTAAGTTTTGAAGTTAAACTTTAGGTTAAGTCTTAGGGTTAAGTCTCAGGTTTAAGTCTCAGGATTATGTCTTAGGGTTAAGTCTTAATGTGAAGTCTTAAATTTAAGTCTTAAGCTTAAGTCTTAGGGTTAAGCCTTAAGGTTAAGTGTCAGGGTTAATTCCTAAAGGTTAAGTCTTAAGTTTACATCTCACAGATTGAGTCTTAGGGTTAAGTCTTAGAGTACAATCCTGAGGATAAGTCTTATGGTTAAGTCTCAGGGTTAAGTCTTAAGGTTGAGCCTTAAGGTTAAGTCTTAGGGTTAAGCCTTAGAGTTATGTCTTGGGGATAAGTCTTAGGGCTAAGTCTCAGGATTAAGTATCAAGGGTAAAGCTCAAGGATAAGTCTCAGGGCTACGTTTTAGGGTTAAGTCTTCAGGTTAAATCTTAGGTTTAAGTCTCAGTTTTAAGTTTTAGGGATAAGTCTTCAGGATAAATTTCACGATTAAGTCTCAGGGTTGAGTCTTAAGGTTAAAACTTAACCTTAAGTCTTATGGTTAAGTCTTATGTTTAAATCGTAATGTTACATCGAAATTTTAAGTCTTAGGGTTAAGTCTAAATCTAAGCCACAAGTTGAAGTCTTAGGGTTAACGCTTTAGAGTTAAGACTTGGGGATAAGTCTTAGGGTTAAGTCTTAAAATTTAAGTCCTAAGGTTAACTCTTAGGGTTAAATCTGTAAGGTCAACACTTAAGGTTAACTCTTAGGGTTAAGTTTAGGGTTAAGTCTTAAGGTTACGTCTTAAAGTTAAATATTAAGGTTAAGTCTTGGGGTTATTTCTTAAGGTTAAGTCTGAGGGTTATATCGGAGCGTTAATTATTAAGTCTTAGAGTTCATTCTCAGGGTTAAGTCTTAAAGTTACTTCTTAAGGTTGAGACTTAGTTTTAAGTTGTAAGGTTAAGTCCGAATGTTACATCTTAAAGTTAATCTTAGGGTTAAATCTCAGTGTTAAGTCTCAGGGTATAAGTCGTAAAGGTTGTGTCTTAATGTTCAGTCTTATTGTTAAGTCTTAAAATTTATATTATAGGGTTCAGTCTTAGGGCTAAATTTTAAGGTTAAGTCTTTGGGTTAAGTCTTTGGGTTAAGTCTTATGGCTTGAGTCTTAGGGTTAAGTCTAAAGTTTAATTCATAAGTTGAAGTCTTAGACTTAAGTCTTGGGGCTAAGTCTTAGGGTTAAGTCTTAAATCTTAGGTTTAAGTCTCAGTGTTAAGTCTTAGGGATAAGTCTTTGAATTAAGTCTTCAAGTTTTGTCTTAAGGTTTAACCTTAAGTTTAAGTCATAGGGTTAAGTCTTAGGGTTACGTTTTGAGTGTAAATCTTAAGGTTACGTTTTAAGGTTAAGTCTTAATGGTACATCTTAAAGTTAAGTCTTAGCATTAAGATCTAGGGTTAAATCTCAGGGTTAAATTTCAAGGTAAAGTCTCAAGGATAAGTCTCAGGGTTACGTGGTAAGGTTGTGTCTTAGGATTCAGTCTCTAGGGTTAAGTTTTGAAGTTAAACTTTAGGTTAAGTCTTAGGGTTAAGTCTCAGGTTTAAGTCTCAGGATTATGTCTTAGGGTTAAGTCTTAATGTGAAGTCTTAAATTTAAGTCTTAAGCTTAAGTCTTAGGGTTAAGCCTTAAGGTTAAGTGTCAGGGTTAATTCCCAAAGGTTAAGTCTTAAGTTTACATCTCACAGATTGAGTCTTAGGGTTAAGTCTTCATTTTAAGTCTTAGGGTTAAGTCTTAGAGTACAATCCTGAGGATAAGTCTTATGGTTAAGTCTTAAGGTTGAGCCTTAAGGTTAAGTCTTAGGGGTAAGCCTTAGAGTTATGTCTTGGGGATAAGTCTTAGGGCTAAGTCTCAGGATTAAGTATCAAGGTTAAAGCTCAAGGATAAGTCTCAGGGCTACGTTTTAGGGTTAAGTCTTCAGGTTAAATCTTAGGTTTAAGTCTCAGTTTTAAGTTTTAGGGATAAGTCTTCAGGATAAATTTCACGATTAAGTCTCAGGGTTGAGTCTTAAGGTTAAAACTTAACCTTAAGTCTCAGGGTTAAGTCTTATGGTTAAATCGTAATGTTACATCGAAATTTTAAGTCTTAGGGTTAAGTCTAAATCTAAGCCACAAGTTGAAGTCTTAGGGTTAACGCTTTAGAGTTAAGACTTGGGGATAAGTCTTAGGGTTAAGTCTTAAAATTTAAGTCCTAAGGTTAACTCTTAGGGTTAAATCTGTAAGGTCAACACTTAAGGTTAACTCTTAGGGTTAAGTTTAGGGTTAAGTCTTAAGGTTACGTCTTAAAGTTAAATATTAAGGTTAAGTCTTGGGGTTATTTCTTAAGGTTAAGTCTGAGGGTTATATCGGAGCGTTAATTATTAAGTCTTAGAGTTCATTCTCAGGGTTAAGTCTTCAAGTTACTTCTTAAGGTTGAGACTTAGTTTTAAGTTGTAAGGTTAAGTCCGAATGTTACATCTTAAAGTTAATCTTAGGGTTAAATCTCAGTGTTAAGTCTCAGGGTATAAGTCGTAAAGGTTGTGTCTTAATGTTCAGTCTTATTGTTAAGTCTTAAAATTTATATTATAGGGTTCAGTCTTAGGGCTAAATTTTAAGGTTAAGTCTTTAGGTTAAGTCTTATGGCTTGAGTCTTAGGGTTAAGTCTAAAGTTTAATTCATAAGTTGAAGTCTTAGACTTAAGTCTTGGGGCTAAGTCTTAGGGTTAAGTCTTAAATCTTAGGTTTAAGTCTCAGTGTTAAGTCTTAGGGATAAGTCTTTGAATTAAGTCTTCAAGTTTTGTCTTAAGGTTTAACCTTAAGTTTAAGTCATAGGGTTAAGTCTTAGGGTTACGTTTTGAGTGTAAATCTTAAGGTTACGCTTTAAGGTTAAGTCTTAATGGTACATCTTAAAGTTAAGTCTTAGCATTAAGATCTAGGGTTAAATCTCAGGGTTAAATTTCAAGGTAAAGTCTCAAGGTTAAGTCTCAGGGTTACGTGGTAAGGTTGTGTCTTAGGATTCAGTCTCTAGGGTTAAGTTTTGAAGTTAAACTTTAGGTTAAGTCTTAGGGTTAAGTCTCAGGTTTAAGTCTCAGGATTATGTCTTAGGGTTAAGTCTTAATGTGAAGTCTTAAATTTAAGTCTTAAGCTTAAGTCTTAGGGTTAAGCCTTAAGGTTAAGTGTCAGGGTTAATTCCCAAAGGTTAAGTCTTAAGTTTACATCTCACAGATTGAGTCTTAGGGTTAAGTCTTCATTTTAAGTCTTAGGGTTAAGTCTTAGAGTACAATCCTGAGGATAAGTCTTATGGTTAAGTCTCAGGGTTAAGTCTTAAGGTTGAGCCTTAAGGTTAAGTCTTAGGGGTAAGCCTTAGAGTTATGTCTTGGGGATAAGTCTTAGGGCTAAGTCTCAGGATTAAGTATCAAGGTTAAAGCTCAAGGATAAGTCTCAGGGCTACGTTTTAGGGTTAAGTCTTCAGGTTAAATCTTAGGTTTAAGTCTCAGTTTTCAGTTTTAGGGATAAGTCTTCAGGATAAATTTCACGATTAAGTCTCAGGGTTGAGTCTTAAGGTTAAAACTTAACCTTAAGTCTCAGGGTTAAGTCTTATGGTTAAATCGTAATGTTACATCGGAATTTTAACTCTTAGGGTTAAGTCTAAATCTAAGCCACAAGTTGAAGTCTTAGGGTTAACGCTTTAGAGTTAAGACTTGGGGATAAGTCTTAGGGTTAAGTCTTAAAATTTAAGTCCTAAGGTTAACTCTTAGGGTTAAATCTGTAAGGTCAACACTTAAAGTTAACTCTTAGGGTTAAGTTTAGGGTTAAGTCTTAAGGTTACGTCTTAAAGTTAAATATTAAGGTTAAGTCTTGGGGTTATTTCTTAAGGTTAAGTCTGAGGGTTATATCGGAGCGTTAATTATTAAGTCTTAGAGATAATTCTCAGGGTTAAGTCTTCAAGTTACTTCTTAAGGTTGAGACTTAGTTTTAAGTTGTAAGGTTAAGTCCGAATGTTACATCTTAAAGTTAATCTTAGGGTTAAATCTCAGTGTTAAGTCTCAGGGTATAAGTCGTAAAGGTTGTGTCTTAATGTTCAGTCTTATTGTTAAGTCTTAAAAGTTGTATTTTAGGGTTCAGTCTTAGGGCTAAATTTTAAGGTTAAGTCTTTGGGTTAAGTCTTAAGGTGAAGTCTTATGGCTTGAGTCTTAGGGTTAAGTCTAAAGTTTAATTCATAAGTTGAAGTCTTAGACTTAAGTCTTGGGGCTAAGTCTTAGGGTTAAGTCTTAAACCTTAGGTTTAAGTCTCAGTGTTAAGTCTTAGGGATAAGTCTTTGAATTAAGTCTTCAAGTTTTGTCTTAAGGTTTAACCTTAAGTTTAAGTCATAGGGTTAAGCCTTAGGGTTACGTTTTGAGTGTAAATCTTAAGGTTACGTTTTAAGGTTAAGTCTTAATGGTACATCTTAAAGTTAAGTCTTAGCATTAAGACCTAGGGTTAAATCTCAGGGTTAAATTTCAAGGTAAAGTCTCAAGGTTAAGTCTCAGGGTTACGTGGTAAGGTTGTGTCTTAGGATTCAGTCTCTAGGGTTAAGTTTTGAAGTTAAACTTTAGGTTAAGTCTTAGGGTTAAGTCTCAGGTTTAAGTCTCAGGATTATGTCTTAGGGTTAAGTCTTAATGTGAAGTCTTAAATTTAAGTCTTAAGCTTAAATCTTAGGGTTAAGCCTTAAGGTTAAGTGTCAGGGTTAATTCCCAAAGGTTAAGTCTTAAGTTTACATCTGACAGATTGAGTCTTAGGGTTAAGTCTTCATTTTAAGTCTTAGGGTTAAGTCTTAGAGTACAATCCTGAGGATAAGTCTTATGGTTAAGTCTTAAGGTTGAGCCTTAAGGTTAAGTCTTAGGGTTAAGCCTTAGAGTTATGTCTTGGGGATAAGTCTTAGGGCTAAGTCTCAGGATTAAGTATCAAGGTTAAAGCTCAAGGATAAGTCTCAGGGCTACGTTTTAGGGTTAAGTCTTCAGGTTAAATCTTAGGTTTAAGTCTCAGTTTTCAGTTTTAGGGATAAGTCTTCAGGATAAATTTCACGATTAAGTCTCAGGGTTGAGTCTTAAGTTTAAAACTTAACCTTAAGTCTCAGGGTTAAGTCTTATGGTTAAATCGTAATGTTACATCGGAATTTTAAGTCTTGGGGTTAAGTCTAAATCTAAGCCACAAGTTGAAGTCTTAGGGTTAACGCTTTAGAGTTAAGACTTGGGGATAAGTCTTAGGGTTAAGTCTTAAAATTTAAGTCCTAAGGTTAACTCTTAGGGTTAAATCTGTAAGGTCAACACTTAAGGTTAACTCTTAGGGTTAAGTTTAGGGTTAAGTCTTAAGGTTACGTCTTAAAGTTAAATATTAAGGTTAAGTCTTGGGGTTATTTCTTAAGGTTAAGTCTGAGGGTTATATCGGAGCGTTAATTATTAAGTCTTAGAGTTAATTCTCAGGGTTAAGTCTTCAAGTTACTTCTTAAGGTTGAGACTTAGTTTTAAGTTGTAAGGTTAAGTCCGAATGTTACATCTTAAAGTTAATCTTAGGGTTAAATCTCAGTGTTAAGTCTCAGGGTATAAGTCGTAAAGGTTGTGTCTTAATGTTCAGTCTTATTGTTAAGTCTTAAAATTTATATTATAGGGTTCAGTCTTAGGGCTAAATTTTAAGGTTAAGTCTTTGGGTTAAGTCTTTGGGTTAAGTCTTATGGCTTGAGTCTTAGGGTTAAGTCTAAAGTTTAATTCATAAGTTGAAGTCTTAGACTTAAGTCTTGGGGCTAAGTCTTAGGGTTAAGTCTTAAATCTTAGGTTTAAGTCTCAGTGTTAAGTCTTAGGGATAAGTCTTTGAATTAAGTCTTCAAGTTTTGTCTTAAGGTTTAACCTTAAGTTTAAGTCATAGGGTTAACCCTTAGGGTTACGTTTTGAGTGTAAATCTTAAGGTTACGTTTTAAGGTTAAGTCTTAATGGTACATCTTAAAGTTAAGTCTTAGCATTAAGACCTAGGGTTAAATCTCAGGGTTAAATTTCAAGGTAAAGTCTCAAGGTTAAGTCTCAGGGTTACGTGGTAAGGTTGTGTCTTAGGATTCAGTCTCTAGGGTTAAGTTTTGAAGTTAAACTTTAGGTTAAGTCTTAGGGTTAAGTCTCAGGTTTAAGTCTCAGGATTATGTCTTAGGGTTAAGTCTTAATGTGAAGTCTTAAATTTAAGTCTTAAGCTTAAGTCTTAGGGTTAAGCCTTAAGGTTAAGTGTCAGGGTTAATTCCCAAAGGTTAAGTCTTAAGTTTACATCTCACAGATTGAGTCTTAGGGTTAAGTCTTCATTTTAAGTCTTAGGGTTAAGTCTTAGAGTACAATCCTGAGGATAAGTCTTATGGTTAAGTCTCAGGGTTAAGTCTTAAGGTTGAGCCTTAAGGTTAAGTCTTAGGGTTAAGCCTTAGAGTTATGTCTTGGGGATAAGTCTTAGGGCTAAGTCTCAGGATTAAGTATCAAGGGTAAAGCTCAAGGATAAGTCTCAGGGCTACGTTTTAGGGTTAAGTCTTCAGGTTAAATCTTAGGTTTAAGTCTCAGTTTTAATTTTTAGGGATAAGTCTTCAGGATAAATTTCACGAGTAAGTCTCAGGGTTGAGTCTTAAGGTTAAAACTTAACCTTAAGTCTCAGGGTTAAGTCTTATGGTTAAATCGTAATGTTACATCGAAATTTTAAGTCTTAGGGTTAAGTCTAAATCTAAGCCACAAGTTGAAGTCTTAGGGTTAACGCTTTAGAGTTAAGACTTGGGGATAAGTCTTAGGGTTAAGTCTTAAAATTTAAGTCCTAAGGTTAACTCTTAGGGTTAAATCTGTAAGGTCAACACTTAAGGTTAACTCTTAGGGTTAAGTTTAGGGTTAAGTCTTAAGGTTACGTCTTAATGTTAAATATTAAGGTTAAGTCTTGGGGTTATTTCTTAAGGTTAAGTCTGAGGGTTATATCGGAGCGTTAATTATTAAGTCTTAGAGTTCATTCTCAGGGTTAAGTCTTCAAGTTACTTCTTAAGGTTGAGACTTAGTTTTAAGTTGTAAGGTTAAGTCCGAATGTTACATCTTAAAGTTAATCTTAGGGTTAAATCTCAGTGTTAAGTCTCAGGGTATAAGTCGTAAAGGTTGTGTCTTAATGTTCAGTCTTATTGTTAAGTCTTAAAATTTATATTATAGGGTTCAGTCTTAGGGCTAAATTTTAAGGTTAAGTCTTTAGGTTAAGTCTTATGGCTTGAGTCTTAGGGTTAAGTCTAAAGTTTAATTCATAAGTTGAAGTCTTAGACTTAAGTCTTGGGGCTAAGTCTTAGGGTTAAGTCTTAAATCTTAGGTTTAAGTCTCAGTGTTAAGTCTTAGGGATAAGTCTTTGAATTAAGTCTTCAAGTTTTGTCTTAAGGTTTAACCTTAAGTTTAAGTCATAGGGTTAAGTCTTAGGGTTACGTTTTGAGTGTAAATCTTAAGGTTACGCTTTAAGGTTAAGTCTTAATGGTACATCTTAAAGTTAAGTCTTAGCATTAAGATCTAGGGTTAAATCTCAGGGTTAAATTTCAAGGTAAAGTCTCAAGGTTAAGTCTCAGGGTTACGTGGTAAGGTTGTGTCTTAGGATTCAGTCTCTAGGGTTAAGTTTTGAAGTTAAACTTTAGGTTAAGTCTTAGGGTTAAGTCTCAGGTTTAAGTCTCAGGATTATGTCTTAGGGTTAAGTCTTAATGTGAAGTCTTAAATTTAAGTCTTAAGCTTAAGTCTTAGGGTTAAGCCTTAAGGTTAAGTGTCAGGGTTAATTCCCAAAGGTTAAGTCTTAAGTTTACATCTCACAGATTGAGTCTTAGGGTTAAGTCTTCATTTTAAGTCTTAGGGTTAAGTCTTAGAGTACAATCCTGAGGATAAGTCTTATGGTTAAGTCTCAGGGTTAAGTCTTAAGGTTGAGCCTTAAGGTTAAGTCTTAGGGGTAAGCCTTAGAGTTATGTCTTGGGGATAAGTCTTAGGGCTAAGTCTCAGGATTAAGTATCAAGGTTAAAGCTCAAGGATAAGTCTCAGGGCTACGTTTTAGGGTTAAGTCTTCAGGTTAAATCTTAGGTTTAAGTCTCAGTTTTCAGTTTTAGGGATAAGTCTTCAGGATAAATTTCACGATTAAGTCTCAGGGTTGAGTCTTAAGGTTAAAACTTAACCTTAAGTCTCAGGGTTAAGTCTTATGGTTAAATCGTAATGTTACATCGGAATTTTAACTCTTAGGGTTAAGTCTAAATCTAAGCCACAAGTTGAAGTCTTAGGGTTAACGCTTTAGAGTTAAGACTTGGGGATAAGTCTTAGGGTTAAGTCTTAAAATTTAAGTCCTAAGGTTAACTCTTAGGGTTAAATCTGTAAGGTCAACACTTAAAGTTAACTCTTAGGGTTAAGTTTAGGGTTAAGTCTTAAGGTTACGTCTTAAAGTTAAATATTAAGGTTAAGTCTTGGGGTTATTTCTTAAGGTTAAGTCTGAGGGTTATATCGGAGCGTTAATTATTAAGTCTTAGAGATAATTCTCAGGGTTAAGTCTTCAAGTTACTTCTTAAGGTTGAGACTTAGTTTTAAGTTGTAAGGTTAAGTCCGAATGTTACATCTTAAAGTTAATCTTAGGGTTAAATCTCAGTGTTAAGTCTCAGGGTATAAGTCGTAAAGGTTGTGTCTTAATGTTCAGTCTTATTGTTAAGTCTTAAAAGTTGTATTTTAGGGTTCAGTCTTAGGGCTAAATTTTAAGGTTAAGTCTTTGGGTTAAGTCTTAAGGTGAAGTCTTATGGCTTGAGTCTTAGGGTTAAGTCTAAAGTTTAATTCATAAGTTGAAGTCTTAGACTTAAGTCTTGGGGCTAAGTCTTAGGGTTAAGTCTTAAACCTTAGGTTTAAGTCTCAGTGTTAAGTCTTAGGGATAAGTCTTTGAATTAAGTCTTCAAGTTTTGTCTTAAGGTTTAACCTTAAGTTTAAGTCATAGGGTTAAGCCTTAGGGTTACGTTTTGAGTGTAAATCTTAAGGTTACGTTTTAAGGTTAAGTCTTAATGGTACATCTTAAAGTTAAGTCTTAGCATTAAGACCTAGGGTTAAATCTCAGGGTTAAATTTCAAGGTAAAGTCTCAAGGTTAAGTCTCAGGGTTACGTGGTAAGGTTGTGTCTTAGGATTCAGTCTCTAGGGTTAAGTTTTGAAGTTAAACTTTAGGTTAAGTCTTAGGGTTAAGTCTCAGGTTTAAGTCTCAGGATTATGTCTTAGGGTTAAGTCTTAATGTGAAGTCTTAAATTTAAGTCTTAAGCTTAAATCTTAGGGTTAAGCCTTAAGGTTAAGTGTCAGGGTTAATTCCCAAAGGTTAAGTCTTAAGTTTACATCTGACAGATTGAGTCTTAGGGTTAAGTCTTCATTTTAAGTCTTAGGGTTAAGTCTTAGAGTACAATCCTGAGGATAAGTCTTATGGTTAAGTCTTAAGGTTGAGCCTTAAGGTTAAGTCTTAGGGTTAAGCCTTAGAGTTATGTCTTGGGGATAAGTCTTAGGGCTAAGTCTCAGGATTAAGTATCAAGGTTAAAGCTCAAGGATAAGTCTCAGGGCTACGTTTTAGGGTTAAGTCTTCAGGTTAAATCTTAGGTTTAAGTCTCAGTTTTAAGTTTTAGGGATAAGTCTTCAGGATAAATTTCACGATTAAGTCTCAGGGTTGAGTCTTAAGTTTAAAACTTAACCTTAAGTCTCAGGGTTAAGTCTTATGGTTAAATCGTAATGTTACATCGGAATTTTAAGTCTTGGGGTTAAGTCTAAATCTAAGCCACAAGTTGAAGTCTTAGGGTTAACGCTTTAGAGTTAAGACTTGGGGATAAGTCTTAGGGTTAAGTCTTAAAATTTAAGTCCTAAGGTTAACTCTTAGGGTTAAATCTGTAAGGTCAACACTTAAGGTTAACTCTTAGGGTTAAGTTTAGGGTTAAGTCTTAAGGTTACGTCTTAAAGTTAAATATTAAGGTTAAGTCTTGGGGTTATTTCTTAAGGTTAAGTCTGAGGGTTATATCGGAGCGTTAATTATTAAGTCTTAGAGTTAATTCTCAGGGTTAAGTCTTCAAGTTACTTCTTAAGGTTGAGACTTAGTTTTAAGTTGTAAGGTTAAGTCCGAATGTTACATCTTAAAGTTAATCTTAGGGTTAAATCTCAGTGTTAAGTCTCAGGGTATAAGTCGTAAAGGTTGTGTCTTAATGTTCAGTCTTATTGTTAAGTCTTAAAATTTATATTATAGGGTTCAGTCTTAGGGCTAAATTTTAAGGTTAAGTCTTTGGGTTAAGTCTTTGGGTTAAGTCTTATGGCTTGAGTCTTAGGGTTAAGTCTAAAGTTTAATTCATAAGTTGAAGTCTTAGACTTAAGTCTTGGGGCTAAGTCTTAGGGTTAAGTCTTAAATCTTAGGTTTAAGTCTCAGTGTTAAGTCTTAGGGATAAGTCTTTGAATTAAGTCTTCAAGTTTTGTCTTAAGGTTTAACCTTAAGTTTAAGTCATAGGGTTAACCCTTAGGGTTACGTTTTGAGTGTAAATCTTAAGGTTACGTTTTAAGGTTAAGTCTTAATGGTACATCTTAAAGTTAAGTCTTAGCATTAAGACCTAGGGTTAAATCTCAGGGTTAAATTTCAAGGTAAAGTCTCAAGGTTAAGTCTCAGGGTTACGTGGTAAGGTTGTGTCTTAGGATTCAGTCTCTAGGGTTAAGTTTTGAAGTTAAACTTTAGGTTAAGTCTTAGGGTTAAGTCTCAGGTTTAAGTCTCAGGATTATGTCTTAGGGTTAAGTCTTAATGTGAAGTCTTAAATTTAAGTCTTAAGCTTAAGTCTTAGGGTTAAGCCTTAAGGTTAAGTGTCAGGGTTAATTCCCAAAGGTTAAGTCTTAAGTTTACATCTCACAGATTGAGTCTTAGGGTTAAGTCTTCATTTTAAGTCTTAGGGTTAAGTCTTAGAGTACAATCCTGAGGATAAGTCTTATGGTTAAGTCTCAGGGTTAAGTCTTAAGGTTGAGCCTTAAGGTTAAGTCTTAGGGTTAAGCCTTAGAGTTATGTCTTGGGGATAAGTCTTAGGGCTAAGTCTCAGGATTAAGTATCAAGGGTAAAGCTCAAGGATAAGTCTCAGGGCTACGTTTTAGGGTTAAGTCTTCAGGTTAAATCTTAGGTTTAAGTCTCAGTTTTAATTTTTAGGGATAAGTCTTCAGGATAAATTTCACGAGTAAGTCTCAGGGTTGAGTCTTAAGGTTAAAACTTAACCTTAAGTCTCAGGGTTAAGTCTTATGGTTAAATCGTAATGTTACATCGAAATTTTAAGTCTTAGGGTTAAGTCTAAATCTAAGCCACAAGTTGAAGTCTTAGGGTTAACGCTTTAGAGTTAAGACTTGGGGATAAGTCTTAGGGTTAAGTCTTAAAATTTAAGTCCTAAGGTTAACTCTTAGGGTTAAATCTGTAAGGTCAACACTTAAGGTTAACTCTTAGGGTTAAGTTTAGGGTTAAGTCTTAAGGTTACGTCTTAATGTTAAATATTAAGGTTAAGTCTTGGGGTTATTTCTTAAGGTTAAGTCTGAGGGTTATATCGGAGCGTTAATTATTAAGTCTTAGAGTTCATTCTCAGGGTTAAGTCTTCAAGTTACTTCTTAAGGTTGAGACTTAGTTTTAAGTTGTAAGGTTAAGTCCGAATGTTACATCTTAAAGTTAATCTTAGGGTTAAATCTCAGTGTTAAGTCTCAGGGTATAAGTCGTAAAGGTTGTGTCTTAATGTTCAGTCTTATTGTTAAGTCTTAAAATTTATATTATAGGGTTCAGTCTTAGGGCTAAATTTTAAGGTTAAGTCTTTGGGTTAAGTCTTAAGGTGAAGTCTTATGGCTTGAGTCTTAGGGTTAAGTCTAAAGTTTAATTCATAAGTTGAAGTCTTAGACTTAAGTCTTGGGGCTAAGTCTTAGGGTTAAGTCTTAAATCTTAGGTTTAAGTCTCAGTGTTAAGTCTTAGGGATAAGTCTTTGAATTAAGTCTTCAAGTTTTGTCTTAAGGTTTAACCTTAAGTTTAAGTCATAGGGTTAAGTCTTAGGGTTACGTTTTGAGTGTAAATCTTAAGGTTACGTTTTAAGGTTAAGTCTTAATGGTACATCTTAAAGTTAAGTCTTAGCATTAAGACCTAGGGTTAAATCTCAGGGTTAAATTTCAAGGTAAAGTCTCAAGGTTAAGTCTCAGGGTTACGTGGTAAGGTTGTGTCTTAGGATTCAGTCTCTAGGGTTAAGTTTTGAAGTTAAACTTTAGGTTAAGTCTTAGGGTTAAGTCTCAGGTTTAAGTCTCAGGATTATGTCTTAGGGTTAAGTCTTAATGTGAAGTCTTAAATTTAAGTCTTAAGCTTAAGTCTTAGGGTTAAGCCTTAAGGTTAAGTGTCAGGGTTAATTCCCAAAGGTTAAGTCTTAAGTTTACATCTCACAGATTGAGTCTTAGGGTTAAGTCTTCATTTTAAGTCTTAGGGTTAAGTCTTAGAGTACAATCCTGAGGATAAGTCTTATGGTTAAGTCTCAGGGTTAAGTCTTAAGGTTGAGCCTTAAGGTTAAGTCTTAGGGGTAAGCCTTAGAGTTATGTCTTGGGGATAAGTCTTAGGGCTAAGTCTCAGGATTAAGTATCAAGGTTAAAGCTCAAGGATAAGTCTCAGGGCTACGTTTTAGGGTTAAGTCTTCAGGTTAAATCTTAGGTTTAAGTCTCAGTTTTCAGTTTTAGGGATAAGTCTTCAGGATAAATTTCACGATTAAGTCTCAGGGTTGAGTCTTAAGGTTAAAACTTAACCTTAAGTCTCAGGGTTAAGTCTTATGGTTAAATCATAATGTTACATCGGAATTTTAAGTCTTAGGGTTAAGTCTAAATCTAAGCCACAAGTTGAAGTCTTAGGGTTAACGCTTTAGAGTTAAGACTTGGGGATAAGTCTTAGGGTTAAGTCTTAAAATTTAAGTCCTAAGGTTAACTCTTAGGGTTAAATCTGTAAGGTCAACACTTAAAGTTAACTCTTAGGGTTAAGTTTAGGGTTAAGTCTTAAGGTTACGTCTTAAAGTTAAATATTAAGGTTAAGTCTTGGGGTTATTTCTAAAGGTTAAGTCTGAGGGTTATATCGGAGCGTTAATTATTAAGTCTTAGAGTTAATTCTCAGGGTTAAGTCTTCAAGTTACTTCTTAAGGTTGAGACTTAGTTTTAAGTTGTAAGGTTAAGTCCGAATGTTACATCTTAAAGTTAATCTTAGGGTTAAATCTCAGTGTTAAGTCTCAGGGTATAAGTCGTAAAGGTTGTGTCTTAATGTTCAGTCTTATTGTTAAGTCTTAAAAGTTGTATTTTAGGGTTCAGTCTTAGGGTTAAATTTTAAGGTTAAGTCTTAGGGTTAAGTCTTAAGGTGAAGTCTTATGGCTTGAGTCTTAGGGTTAAGTCTAAAGTTTAATTCATAAGTTGAAGTCTTAGACTTAAGTCTTGGGGCTAAGTCTTAGGGTTAAGTCTTAAATCTTAGGTTTAAGTCTCAGTGTTAAGTCTTAGGGATAAGTCTTTGAATTAAGTCTTCAAGTTTTGTCTTAAGGTTTAACCTTAAGTTTAAGTCATAGGGTTAAGCCTTAGGGTTACGTTTTGAGTGTAAATCTTAAGGTTACGTTTTAAGGTTAAGTCTTAATGGTACATCTTAAAGTTAAGTCTTAGCATTAAGACCTAGGGTTAAATCTCAGGGTTAAATTTCAAGGTAAAGTCTCAAGGTTAAGTCTCAGGGTTACGTGGTAAGGTTGTGTCTTAGGATTCAGTCTCTAGGGTTAAGTTTTGAAGTTAAACTTTAGGTTAAGTCTTAGGGTTAAGTCTCAGGTTTAAGTCTCAGGATTATGTCTTAGGGTTAAGTCTTAATGTGAAGTCTTAAATTTAAGTCTTAAGCTTAAGTCTTAGGGTTAAGCCTTAAGGTTAAGTGTCAGGGTTAATTCCCAAAGGTTAAGTCTTAAGTTTACATCTCACAGATTGAGTCTTAGGGTTAAGTCTTCATTTTAAGTCTTAGGGTTAAGTCTTAGAGTACAATCCTGAGGATAAGTCTTAGGGTTAAGTCTTAAGGTTGAGCCTTAAGGTTAAGTCTTAGGGGTAAGCCTTAGAGTTATGTCTTGGGGATAAGTCTTAGGGCTAAGTCTCAGGATTAAGTATCAAGGTTAAAGCTCAAGGATAAGTCTCAGGGCTACGTTTTAGGGTTAAGTCTTCAGGTTAAATCTTAGGTTTAAGTCTCAGTTTTCAGTTTTAGGGATAAGTCTTCAGGATAAATTTCACGATTAAGTCTCAGGGTTGAGTCTTAAGGTTAAAACTTAACCTTAAGTCTCAGGGTTAAGTCTTATGGTTAAATCGTAATGTTACATCGGAATTTTAAGTCTTAGGGTTAAGTCTAAATCTAAGCCACAAGTTGAAGTCTTAGGGTTAACGCTTTAGAGTTAAGACTTGGGGATAAGTCTTAGGGTTAAGTCTTAAAATTTAAGTCCTAAGGTTAACTCTTAGGGTTAAATCTGTAAGGTCAACACTTAAGGTTAACTCTTAGGGTTAAGTTTAGGGTTAAGTCTTAAGGTTACGTCTTAAAGTTAAATATTAAGGTTAAGTCTTGGGGTTATTTCTAAAGGTTAAGTCTGAGGGTTATATCGGAGCGTTAATTATTAAGTCTTAGAGTTAATTCTCAGGGTTAAGTCTTCAAGTTACTTCTTAAGGTTGAGACTTAGTTTTAAGTTGTAAGGTTAAGTCCGAATGTTACATCTTAAAGTTAATCTTAGGGTTAAATCTCAGTGTTAAGTCTCAGGGTATAAGTCGTAAAGGTTGTGTCTTAATGTTCAGTCTTATTGTTAAGTCTTAAAAGTTGTATTTTAGGGTTCAGTCTTAGGGTTAAATTTTAAGGTTAAGTCTTAGGGTTAAGTCTTAAGGTGAAGTCTTATGGCTTGAGTCTTAGGGTTAAGTCTAAAGTTTAATTCATAAGTTGAAGTCTTAGACTTAAGTCTTGGGGCTAAGTCTTAGGGTTAAGTCTTAAATCTTAGGTTTAAGTCTCAGTGTTAAGTCTTAGGGATAAGTCTTTGAATTAAGTCTTCAAGTTTTGTCTTAAGGTTTAACCTTAAGTTTAAGTCATAGGGTTAAGCCTTAGGGTTACGTTTTGAGTGTAAATCTTAAGGTTACGTTTTAAGGTTAAGTCTTAATGGTACATCTTAAAGTTAAGTCTTAGCATTAAGACCTAGGGTTAAATCTCAGGGTTAAATTTCAAGGTAAAGTCTCAAGGTTAAGTCTCAGGGTTACGTGGTAAGGTTGTGTCTTAGGATTCAGTCTCTAGGGTTAAGTTTTGAAGTTAAACTTTAGGTTAAGTCTTAGGGTTAAGTCTCAGGTTTAAGTCTCAGGATTATGTCTTAGGGTTAAGTCTTAATGTGAAGTCTTAAATTTAAGTCTTAAGCTTAAGTCTTAGGGTTAAGCCTTAAGGTTAAGTGTCAGGGTTAATTCCCAAAGGTTAAGTCTTAAGTTTACATCTCACAGATTGAGTCTTAGGGTTAAGTCTTCATTTTAAGTCTTAGGGTTAAGTCTTAGAGTACAATCCTGAGGATAAGTCTTAGGGTTAAGTCTTAAGGTTGAGCCTTAAGGTTAAGTCTTAGGGGTAAGCCTTAGAGTTATGTCTTGGGGATAAGTCTTAGGGCTAAGTCTCAGGATTAAGTATCAAGGTTAAAGCTCAAGGATAAGTCTCAGGGCTACGTTTTAGGGTTAAGTCTTCAGGTTAAATCTTAGGTTTAAGTCTCAGTTTTCAGTTTTAGGGATAAGTCTTCAGGATAAATTTCACGATTAAGTCTCAGGGTTGAGTCTTAAGGTTAAAACTTAACCTTAAGTCTCAGGGTTAAGTCTTATGGTTAAATCGTAATGTTACATCGGAATTTTAAGTCTTAGGGTTAAGTCTAAATCTAAGCCACAAGTTGAAGTCTTAGGGTTAACGCTTTAGAGTTAAGACTTGGGGATAAGTCTTAGGGTTAAGTCTTAAAATTTAAGTCCTAAGGTTAACTCTTAGGGTTAAATCTGTAAGGTCAACACTTAAAGTTAACTCTTAGGGTTAAGTTTAGGGTTAAGTCTTAAGGTTACGTCTTAAAGTTAAATATTAAGGTTAAGACTTGGGGTTATTTCTAAAGGTTAAGTCTGAGGGTTATATCGGAGCGTTAATTATTAAGTCTTAGAGTTAATTCTCAGGGTTAAGTCTTCAAGTTACTTCTTAAGGTTGAGACTTAGTTTTAAGTTGTAAGGTTAAGTCCGAATGTTACATCTTAAAGTTAATCTTAGGGTTAAATCTCAGTGTTAAGTCTCAGGGTATAAGTCGTAAAGGTTGTGTCTTAATGTTCAGTCTTATTGTTAAGTCTTAAAACTTGTATTTTAGGGTTCAGTCTTAGGGTTAAATTTTAAGGTTAAGTCTTAGGGTTAAGTCTTAAGGTGAAGTCTTATGGCTTGAGTCTTAGGGTTAAGTCTAAAGTTTAATTCATAAGTTGAAGTCTTAGACTTAAGTCTTGGGGCTAAGTCTTAGGGTTAAGTCTTAAATCTTAGGTTTAAGTCTCAGTGTTAAGTCTTAGGGATAAGTCTTTGAATTAAGTCTTCAAGTTTTGTCTTAAGGTTTAACCTTAAGTTTAAGTCATAGGGTTAAGTCTTAGGGTTACGTTTTGAGTGTAAATCTTAAGGTTACGTTTTAAGGTTAAGTCTTAATGGTACATCTTTAAAGTTAAGTCTTAGCATTAAGACCTAGGGTTAAATCTCAGGGTTAAATTTCAAGGTAAAGTCTCAAGGTTAAGTCTCAGGGTTACGTGGTAAGGTTGTGTCTTAGGATTCAGTCTCTAGGGTTAAGTTTTGAAGTTAAACTTTAGGTTAAGTCTTAGGGTTAAGTCTCAGGTTTAAGTCTCAGGATTATGTCTTAGGGTTAAGTCTTAATGTGAAGTCTTAAATTTAAGTCTTAAGCTTAAATCTTAGGGTTAAGCCTTAAGGTTAAGTGTCAGGGTTAATTCCCAAAGGTTAAGTCTTAAGTTTACATCTCACAGATTGAGTCTTAGGGTTAAGTCTTCATTTTAAGTCTTAGGGTTAAGTCTTAGAGTACAATCCTGAGGATAAGTCTTATGGTTAAGTCTTAAGGTTGAGCCTTAAGGTTAAGTCTTAGGGGTAAGCCTTAGAGTTATGTCTTGGGGATAAGTCTTAGGGCTAAGTCTCAGGATTAAGTATCAAGGTTAAAGCTCAAGGATAAGTCTCAGGGCTACGTTTTAGGGTTAAGTCTTCAGGTTAAATCTTAGGTTTAAGTCTCAGTTTTAAGTTTTAGGGATAAGTCTTCAGGATAAATTTCACGAGTAAGTCTCAGGGTTGAGTCTTAAGGTTAAAACTTAACCTGAAGTCTTAGGGTTAAGTCTTATGGTTAAATCTTAATGTTAAATCGTAATTTTAAGTCTTAGCGTTCAGTCTAAAGTTTAAATCACAAGTTGAAGTCTTAGGGTTAACTCTTTAGAGTTACGTCTTGGGGATAAGTCTTAGGGTTAAGTCTCAACGTTTAAGTCCTAAGGTTAACTC
This sequence comes from Falco punctatus, assembly GCF_963210335.1. Taxonomy (NCBI): domain Eukaryota; kingdom Metazoa; phylum Chordata; class Aves; order Falconiformes; family Falconidae; genus Falco; species Falco punctatus. The sequence continues at coordinate 1,057,260 of NW_027660223.1, read as the reverse complement.
TTAGGGTTAAATCTGTAAGGTCAACACTTAAGGTTAACTCTTAGGGTTAAGTTTAGGGTTAAGTCTTAAGGTTACGTCTTAATGTTAAATATTAAGGTTAAGTCTTGGGGTTATTTCTTAAGGTTAAGTCTGAGGGTTATATCGGAGCGTTAATTATTAAGTCTTAGAGTTCATTCTCAGGGTTAAGTCTTCAAGTTACTTCTTAAGGTTGAGACTTAGTTTTAAGTTGTAAGGTTAAGTCCGAATGTTACATCTTAAAGTTAATCTTAGGGTTAAATCTCAGTGTTAAGTCTCAGGGTATAAGTCGTAAAGGTTGTGTCTTAATGTTCAGTCTTATTGTTAAGTCTTAAAATTTATATTATAGGGTTCAGTCTTAGGGCTAAATTTTAAGGTTAAGTCTTTGGGTTAAGTCTTAAGGTGAAGTCTTATGGCTTGAGTCTTAGGGTTAAGTCTAAAGTTTAATTCATAAGTTGAAGTCTTAGACTTAAGTCTTGGGGCTAAGTCTTAGGGTTAAGTCTTAAATCTTAGGTTTAAGTCTCAGTGTTAAGTCTTAGGGATAAGTCTTTGAATTAAGTCTTCAAGTTTTGTCTTAAGGTTTAACCTTAAGTTTAAGTCATAGGGTTAAGTCTTAGGGTTACGTTTTGAGTGTAAATCTTAAGGTTACGTTTTAAGGTTAAGTCTTAATGGTACATCTTAAAGTTAAGTCTTAGCATTAAGACCTAGGGTTAAATCTCAGGGTTAAATTTCAAGGTAAAGTCTCAAGGTTAAGTCTCAGGGTTACGTGGTAAGGTTGTGTCTTAGGATTCAGTCTCTAGGGTTAAGTTTTGAAGTTAAACTTTAGGTTAAGTCTTAGGGTTAAGTCTCAGGTTTAAGTCTCAGGATTATGTCTTAGGGTTAAGTCTTAATGTGAAGTCTTAAATTTAAGTCTTAAGCTTAAGTCTTAGGGTTAAGCCTTAAGGTTAAGTGTCAGGGTTAATTCCCAAAGGTTAAGTCTTAAGTTTACATCTCACAGATTGAGTCTTAGGGTTAAGTCTTCATTTTAAGTCTTAGGGTTAAGTCTTAGAGTACAATCCTGAGGATAAGTCTTATGGTTAAGTCTCAGGGTTAAGTCTTAAGGTTGAGCCTTAAGGTTAAGTCTTAGGGGTAAGCCTTAGAGTTATGTCTTGGGGATAAGTCTTAGGGCTAAGTCTCAGGATTAAGTATCAAGGTTAAAGCTCAAGGATAAGTCTCAGGGCTACGTTTTAGGGTTAAGTCTTCAGGTTAAATCTTAGGTTTAAGTCTCAGTTTTCAGTTTTAGGGATAAGTCTTATGGATAAATTTCACGATTAAGTCTCAGGGTTGAGTCTTAAGGTTAAAACTTAACCTTAAGTCTCAGGGTTAAGTCTTATGGTTAAATCATAATGTTACATCGGAATTTTAAGTCTTAGGGTTAAGTCTAAATCTAAGCCACAAGTTGAAGTCTTAGGGTTAACGCTTTAGAGTTAAGACTTGGGGATAAGTCTTAGGGTTAAGTCTTAAAATTTAAGTCCTAAGGTTAACTCTTAGGGTTAAATCTGTAAGGTCAACACTTAAAGTTAACTCTTAGGGTTAAGTTTAGGGTTAAGTCTTAAGGTTACGTCTTAAAGTTAAATATTAAGGTTAAGTCTTGGGGTTATTTCTTAAGGTTAAGTCTGAGGGTTATATCGGAGCGTTAATTATTAAGTCTTAGAGTTAATTCTCAGGGTTAAGTCTTCAAGTTACTTCTTAAGGTTGAGACTTAGTTTTAAGTTGTAAGGTTAAGTCCGAATGTTACATCTTAAAGTTAATCTTAGGGTTAAATCTCAGTGTTAAGTCTCAGGGTATAAGTCGTAAAGGTTGTGTCTTAATGTTCAGTCTTATTGTTAAGTCTTAAAAGTTGTATTTTAGGGTTCAGTCTTAGGGTTAAATTTTAAGGTTAAGTCTTAGGGTTAAGTCTTAAGGTGAAGTCTTATGGCTTGAGTCTTAGGGTTAAGTCTAAAGTTTAATTCATAAGTTGAAGTCTTAGACTTAAGTCTTGGGGCTAAGTCTTAGGGTTAAGTCTTAAATCTTAGGTTTAAGTCTCAGTGTTAAGTCTTAGGGATAAGTCTTTGAATTAAGTCTTCAAGTTTTGTCTTAAGGTTTAACCTTAAGTTTAAGTCATAGGGTTAAGTCTTAGGGTTACGTTTTGAGTGTAAATCTTAAGGTTACGTTTTAAGGTTAAGTCTTAATGGTACATCTTAAAGTTAAGTCTTAGCATTAAGACCTAGGGTTAAATCTCAGGGTTAAATTTCAAGGTAAAGTCTCAAGGTTAAGTCTCAGGGTTACGTGGTAAGGTTGTGTCTTAGGATTCAGTCTCTAGGGTTAAGTTTTGAAGTTAAACTTTAGGTTAAGTCTTAGGGTTAAGTCTCAGGTTTAAGTCTCAGGATTATGTCTTAGGGTTAAGTCTTAATGTGAAGTCTTAAATTTAAGTCTTAAGCTTAAGTCTTAGGGTTAAGCCTTAAGGTTAAGTGTCAGGGTTAATTCCCAAAGGTTAAGTCTTAAGTTTACATCTCACAGATTGAGTCTTAGGGTTAAGTCTTCATTTTAAGTCTTAGGGTTAAGTCTTAGAGTACAATCCTGAGGATAAGTCTTATGGTTAAGTCTCAGGGTTAAGTCTTAAGGTTGAGCCTTAAGGTTAAGTCTTAGGGGTAAGCCTTAGAGTTATGTCTTGGGGATAAGTCTTAGGGCTAAGTCTCAGGATTAAGTATCAAGGTTAAAGCTCAAGGATAAGTCTCAGGGCTACGTTTTAGGGTTAAGTCTTCAGGTTAAATCTTAGGTTTAAGTCTCAGTTTTCAGTTTTAGGGATAAGTCTTATGGATAAATTTCACGATTAAGTCTCAGGGTTGAGTCTTAAGGTTAAAACTTAACCTTAAGTCTCAGGGTTAAGTCTTATGGTTAAATCATAATGTTACATCGGAATTTTAAGTCTTAGGGTTAAGTCTAAATCTAAGCCACAAGTTGAAGTCTTAGGGTTAACGCTTTAGAGTTAAGACTTGGGGATAAGTCTTAGGGTTAAGTCTTAAAATTTAAGTCCTAAGGTTAACTCTTAGGGTTAAATCTGTAAGGTCAACACTTAAAGTTAACTCTTAGGGTTAAGTTTAGGGTTAAGTCTTAAGGTTACGTCTTAAAGTTAAATATTAAGGTTAAGTCTTGGGGTTATTTCTTAAGGTTAAGTCTGAGGGTTATATCGGAGCGTTAATTATTAAGTCTTAGAGTTAATTCTCAGGGTTAAGTCTTCAAGTTACTTCTTAAGGTTGAGACTTAGTTTTAAGTTGTAAGGTTAAGTCCGAATGTTACATCTTAAAGTTAATCTTAGGGTTAAATCTCAGTGTTAAGTCTCAGGGTATAAGTCGTAAAGGTTGTGTCTTAATGTTCAGTCTTATTGTTAAGTCTTAAAAGTTGTATTTTAGGGTTCAGTCTTAGGGTTAAATTTTAAGGTTAAGTCTTAGGGTTAAGTCTTAAGGTGAAGTCTTATGGCTTGAGTCTTAGGGTTAAGTCTAAAGTTTAATTCATAAGTTGAAGTCTTAGACTTAAGTCTTGGGGCTAAGTCTTAGGGTTAAGTCTTAAATCTTAGGTTTAAGTCTCAGTGTTAAGTCTTAGGGATAAGTCTTTGAATTAAGTCTTCAAGTTTTGTCTTAAGGTTTAACCTTAAGTTTAAGTCATAGGGTTAAGCCTTAGGGTTACGTTTTGAGTGTAAATCTTAAGGTTACGTTTTAAGGTTAAGTCTTAATGGTACATCTTAAAGTTAAGTCTTAGCATTAAGACCTAGGGTTAAATCTCAGGGTTAAATTTCAAGGTAAAGTCTCAAGGTTAAGTCTCAGGGTTACGTGGTAAGGTTGTGTCTTAGGATTCAGTCTCTAGGGTTAAGTTTTGAAGTTAAACTTTAGGTTAAGTCTTAGGGTTAAGTCTCAGGTTTAAGTCTCAGGATTATGTCTTAGGGTTAAGTCTTAATGTGAAGTCTTAAATTTAAGTCTTAAGCTTAAGTCTTAGGGTTAAGCCTTAAGGTTAAGTGTCAGGGTTAATTCCCAAAGGTTAAGTCTTAAGTTTACATCTCACAGATTGAGTCTTAGGGTTAAGTCTTCATTTTAAGTCTTAGGGTTAAGTCTTAGAGTACAATCCTGAGGATAAGTCTTAGGGTTAAGTCTTAAGGTTGAGCCTTAAGGTTAAGTCTTAGGGGTAAGCCTTAGAGTTATGTCTTGGGGATAAGTCTTAGGGCTAAGTCTCAGGATTAAGTATCAAGGTTAAAGCTCAAGGATAAGTCTCAGGGCTACGTTTTAGGGTTAAGTCTTCAGGTTAAATCTTAGGTTTAAGTCTCAGTTTTCAGTTTTAGGGATAAGTCTTCAGGATAAATTTCACGATTAAGTCTCAGGGTTGAGTCTTAAGGTTAAAACTTAACCTTAAGTCTCAGGGTTAAGTCTTATGGTTAAATCGTAATGTTACATCGGAATTTTAAGTCTTAGGGTTAAGTCTAAATCTAAGCCACAAGTTGAAGTCTTAGGGTTAACGCTTTAGAGTTAAGACTTGGGGATAAGTCTTAGGGTTAAGTCTTAAAATTTAAGTCCTAAGGTTAACTCTTAGGGTTAAATCTGTAAGGTCAACACTTAAAGTTAACTCTTAGGGTTAAGTTTAGGGTTAAGTCTTAAGGTTACGTCTTAAAGTTAAATATTAAGGTTAAGACTTGGGGTTATTTCTAAAGGTTAAGTCTGAGGGTTATATCGGAGCGTTAATTATTAAGTCTTAGAGTTAATTCTCAGGGTTAAGTCTTCAAGTTACTTCTTAAGGTTGAGACTTAGTTTTAAGTTGTAAGGTTAAGTCCGAATGTTACATCTTAAAGTTAATCTTAGGGTTAAATCTCAGTGTTAAGTCTCAGGGTATAAGTCGTAAAGGTTGTGTCTTAATGTTCAGTCTTATTGTTAAGTCTTAAAACTTGTATTTTAGGGTTCAGTCTTAGGGTTAAATTTTAAGGTTAAGTCTTAGGGTTAAGTCTTAAGGTGAAGTCTTATGGCTTGAGTCTTAGGGTTAAGTCTAAAGTTTAATTCATAAGTTGAAGTCTTAGACTTAAGTCTTGGGGCTAAGTCTTAGGGTTAAGTCTTAAATCTTAGGTTTAAGTCTCAGTGTTAAGTCTTAGGGATAAGTCTTTGAATTAAGTCTTCAAGTTTTGTCTTAAGGTTTAACCTTAAGTTTAAGTCATAGGGTTAAGTCTTAGGGTTACGTTTTGAGTGTAAATCTTAAGGTTACGTTTTAAGGTTAAGTCTTAATGGTACATCTTTAAAGTTAAGTCTTAGCATTAAGACCTAGGGTTAAATCTCAGGGTTAAATTTCAAGGTAAAGTCTCAAGGTTAAGTCTCAGGGTTACGTGGTAAGGTTGTGTCTTAGGATTCAGTCTCTAGGGTTAAGTTTTGAAGTTAAACTTTAGGTTAAGTCTTAGGGTTAAGTCTCAGGTTTAAGTCTCAGGATTATGTCTTAGGGTTAAGTCTTAATGTGAAGTCTTAAATTTAAGTCTTAAGCTTAAATCTTAGGGTTAAGCCTTAAGGTTAAGTGTCAGGGTTAATTCCCAAAGGTTAAGTCTTAAGTTTACATCTCACAGATTGAGTCTTAGGGTTAAGTCTTCATTTTAAGTCTTAGGGTTAAGTCTTAGAGTACAATCCTGAGGATAAGTCTTATGGTTAAGTCTTAAGGTTGAGCCTTAAGGTTAAGTCTTAGGGGTAAGCCTTAGAGTTATGTCTTGGGGATAAGTCTTAGGGCTAAGTCTCAGGATTAAGTATCAAGGTTAAAGCTCAAGGATAAGTCTCAGGGCTACGTTTTAGGGTTAAGTCTTCAGGTTAAATCTTAGGTTTAAGTCTCAGTTTTAAGTTTTAGGGATAAGTCTTCAGGATAAATTTCACGATTAAGTCTCAGGGTTGAGTCTTAAGGTTAAAACTTAACCTTAAGTCTCAGGGTTAAGTCTTATGGTTAAATCGTAATGTTACATCGGAATTTTAAGTCTTAGGGTTAAGTCTAAATCTAAGCCACAAGTTGAAGTCTTAGGGTTAACGCTTTAGAGTTAAGACTTGGGGATAAGTCTTAGGGTTAAGTCTTAAAATTTAAGTCCTAAGGTTAACTCTTAGGGTTAAATCTGTAAGGTCAACACTTAAAGTTAACTCTTAGGGTTAAGTCTAGGGTTAAGTCTTAAGGTTACGTCTTAAAGTTAAATATTAAGGTTAAGTCTTGGGGTTATTTCTAAAGGTTAAGTCTGAGGGTTATATCGGAGCGTTAATTATTAAGTCTTAGAGTTAATTCTCAGGGTTAAGTCTTAAAGTTACTTCTTAAGGTTGAGACTTAGTTTTAAGTTGTAAGGTTAAGTCCGAATGTTACATCTTAAAGTTAATCTTAGGGTTAAATCTCAGTGTTAAGTCTCAGGGTATAAGTCGTAAAGGTTGTGTCTTAATGTTCAGTCTTATTGTTAAGTCTTAAAATTTATATTATAGGGTTCAGTCTTAGGGCTAAATTTTAAGGTTAAGTCTTTGGGTTAAGTCTTTGGGTTAAGTCTTATGGCTTGAGTCTTAGGGTTAAGTCTAAAGTTTAATTCATAAGTTGAAGTCTTAGACTTAAGTCTTGGGGCTAAGTCTTAGGGTTAAGTCTTAAATCTTAGGTTTAAGTCTCAGTGTTAAGTCTTAGGGATAAGTCTTTGAATTAAGTCTTCAAGTTTTGTCTTAAGGTTTAACCTTAAGTTTAAGTCATAGGGTTAAGCCTTAGGGTTACGTTTTGAGTGTAAATCTTAAGGTTACATTTTAAGGTTAAGTCTTAATGGTACATCTTAAAGTTAAGTCTTAGCATTAAGACCTAGGGTTAAATCTCAGGGTTAAATTTCAAGGTAAAGTCTCAAGGTTAAGTCTCAGGGTTACGTGGTAAGGTTGTGTCTTAGGATTCAGTCTCTAGGGTTAAGTTTTGAAGTTAAACTTTAGGTTAAGTCTTAGGGTTAAGTCTCAGGTTTAAGTCTCAGGATTATGTCTTAGGGTTAAGTCTTAATGTGAAGTCTTAAATTTAAGTCTTAAGCTTAAATCTTAGGGTTAAGCCTTAAGGTTAAGTGTCAGGGTTAATTCCCAAAGGTTAAGTCTTAAGTTTACATCTCACAGATTGAGTCTTAGGGTTAAGTCTTCATTTTAAGTCTTAGGGTTAAGTCTTAGAGTACAATCCTGAGGATAAGTCTTAGGGTTAAGTCTTAAGGTTGAGCCTTAAGGTTAAGTCTTAGGGGTAAGCCTTAGAGTTATGTCTTGGGGATAAGTCTTAGGGCTAAGTCTCAGGATTAAGTATCAAGGTTAAAGCTCAAGGATAAGTCTCAGGGCTACGTTTTAGGGTTAAGTCTTCAGGTTAAATCTTTGGTTTAAGTCTCAGTTTTCAGTTTTAGGGATAAGTCTTCAGGATAAATTTCACGATTAAGTCTCAGGGTTGAGTCTTAAGGTTAAAACTTAACCTTAAGTCTCAGGGTTAAGTCTTATGGTTAAATCGTAATGTTACATCGGAATTTTAAGTCTTGGGGTTAAGTCTAAATCTAAGCCACAAGTTGAAGTCTTAGGGTTAACGCTTTAGAGTTAAGACTTGGGGATAAGTCTTAGGGTTAAGTCTTAAAATTTAAGTCCTAAGGTTAACTCTTAGGGTTAAATCTGTAAGGTCAACACTTAAGGTTAACTCTTAGGGTTAAGTTTAGGGTTAAGTCTTAAGGTTACGTCTTAAAGTTAAATATTAAGGTTAAGTCTTGGGGTTATTTCTTAAGGTTAAGTCTGAGGGTTATATCGGAGCGTTAATTATTAAGTCTTAGAGTTAATTCTCAGGGTTAAGTCTTCAGGTTACTTCTTAAGGTTGAGACTTAGTTTTAAGTTGTAAGGTTAAGTCCGAATGTTACATCTTAAAGTTAATCTTAGGGTTAAATCTCAGTGTTAAGTCTCAGGGTATAAGTCGTAAAGGTTGTGTCTTAATGTTCAGTCTTATTGTTAAGTCTTAAAATTTATATTATAGGGTTCAGTCTTAGGGCTAAATTTTAAGGTTAAGTCTTTGGGTTAAGTCTTAAGGTGAAGTCTTATGGCTTGAGTCTTAGGGTTAAGTCTAAAGTTTAATTCATAAGTTGAAGTCTTAGACTTAAGTCTTGGGGCTAAGTCTTAGGGTTAAGTCTTAAATCTTAGGTTTAAGTCTCAGTGTTAAGTCTTAGGGATAAGTCTTTGAATTAAGTCTTCAAGTTTTGTCTTAAGGTTTAACCTTAAGTTTAAGTCATAGGGTTAAGTCTTAGGGTTACGTTTTGAGTGTAAATCTTAAGGTTACGTTTTAAGGTTAAGTCTTAATGGTACATCTTAAAGTTAAGTCTTAGCATTAAGACCTAGGGTTAAATCTCAGGGTTAAATTTCAAGGTAAAGTCTCAAGGTTAAGTCTCAGGGTTACGTGGTAAGGTTGTGTCTTAGGATTCAGTCTCTAGGGTTAAGTTTTGAAGTTAAACTTTAGGTTAAGTCTTAGGGTTAAGTCTCAGGTTTAAGTCTCAGGATTATGTCTTAGGGTTAAGTCTTAATGTGAAGTCTTAAATTTAAGTCTTAAGCTTAAGTCTTAGGGTTAAGCCTTAAGGTTAAGTGTCAGGGTTAATTCCCAAAGGTTAAGTCTTAAGTTTACATCTCACAGATTGAGTCTTAGGGTTAAGTCTTCATTTTAAGTCTTAGGGTTAAGTCTTAGAGTACAATCCTGAGGATAAGTCTTATGGTTAAGTCTTAAGGTTGAGCCTTAAGGTTAAGTCTTAGGGGTAAGCCTTAGAGTTATGTCTTGGGGATAAGTCTTAGGGCTAAGTCTCAGGATTAAGTATCAAGGTTAAAGCTCAAGGATAAGTCTCAGGGCTACGTTTTAGGGTTAAGTCTTCAGGTTAAATCTTAGGTTTAAGTCTCAGTTTTAAGTTTTAGGGATAAGTCTTCAGGATAAATTTCACGATTAAGTCTCAGGGTTGAGTCTTAAGGTTAAAACTTAACCTTAAGTCTCAGGGTTAAGTCTTATGGTTAAATCGTAATGTTACATCAGAATTTTAAGTCTTAGGGTTAAGTCTAAATCTAAGCCACAAGTTGAAGTCTTAGGGTTAACGCTTTAGAGTTAAGACTTGGGGATAAGTCTTAGGGTTAAGTCTTAAAATTTAAGTCCTAAGGTTAACTCTTAGGGTTAAATCTGTAAGGTCAACACTTAAAGTTAACTCTTAGGGTTAAGTTTAGGGTTAAGTCTTAAGGTTACGTCTTAAAGTTAAATATTAAGGTTAAGTCTTGGGGTTATTTCTAAAGGTTAAGTCTGAGGGTTATATCGGAGCGTTAATTATTAAGTCTTAGAGTTAATTCTCAGGGTTAAGTCTTCAAGTTACTTCTTAAGGTTGAGACTTAGTTTTAAGTTGTAAGGTTAAGTCCGAATGTTACATCTTAAAGTTAATCTTAGGGTTAAATCTCAGTGTTAAGTCTCAGGGTATAAGTCGTAAAGGTTGTGTCTTAATGTTCAGTCTTATTGTTAAGTCTTAAAAGTTGTATTTTAGGGTTCAGTCTTAGGGTTAAATTTTAAGGTTAAGTCTTAGGGTTAAGTCTTAAGGTGAAGTCTTATGGCTTGAGTCTTAGGGTTAAGTCTAAAGTTTAATTCATAAGTTGAAGTCTTAGACTTAAGTCTTGGGGCTAAGTCTTAGGGTTAAGTCTTAAATCTTAGGTTTAAGTCTCAGTGTTAAGTCTTAGGGATAAGTCTTTGAATTAAGTCTTCAAGTTTTGTCTTAAGGTTTAACCTTAAGTTTAAGTCATAGGGTTAAGCCTTAGGGTTACGTTTTGAGTGTAAATCTTAAGGTTACGTTTTAAGGTTAAGTCTTAATGGTACATCTTAAAGTTAAGTCTTAGCATTAAGACCTAGGGTTAAATCTCAGGGTTAAATTTCAAGGTAAAGTCTCAAGGTTAAGTCTCAGGGTTACGTGGTAAGGTTGTGTCTTAGGATTCAGTCTCTAGGGTTAAGTTTTGAAGTTAAACTTTAGGTTAAGTCTTAGGGTTAAGTCTCAGGTTTAAGTCTCAGGATTATGTCTTAGGGTTAAGTCTTAATGTGAAGTCTTAAATTTAAGTCTTAAGCTTAAGTCTTAGGGTTAAGCCTTAAGGTTAAGTGTCAGGGTTAATTCCCAAAGGTTAAGTCTTAAGTTTACATCTCACAGATTGAGTCTTAGGGTTAAGTCTTCATTTTAAGTCTTAGGGTTAAGTCTTAGAGTACAATCCTGAGGATAAGTCTTATGGTTAAGTCTTAAGGTTGAGCCTTAAGGTTAAGTCTTAGGGGTAAGCCTTAGAGTTATGTCTTGGGGATAAGTCTTAGGGCTAAGTCTCAGGATTAAGTATCAAGGTTAAAGCTCAAGGATAAGTCTCAGGGCTACGTTTTAGGGTTAAGTCTTCAGGTTAAATCTTAGGTTTAAGTCTCAGTTTTAAGTTTTAGGGATAAGTCTTCAGGATAAATTTCACGATTAAGTCTCAGGGTTGAGTCTTAAGGTTAAAACTTAACCTTAAGTCTCAGGGTTAAGTCTTATGGTTAAATCGTAATGTTACATCGGAATTTTAAGTCTTAGGGTTAAGTCTAAATCTAAGCCACAAGTTGAAGTCTTAGGGTTAACGCTTTAGAGTTAAGACTTGGGGATAAGTCTTAGGGTTAAGTCTTAAAATTTAAGTCCTAAGGTTAACTCTTAGGGTTAAATCTGTAAGGTCAACACTTAAAGTTAACTCTTAGGGTTAAGTTTAGGGTTAAGTCTTAAGGTTACGTCTTAAAGTTAAATATTAAGGTTAAGTCTTGGGGTTATTTCTAAAGGTTAAGTCTGAGGGTTATATCGGAGCGTTAATTATTAAGTCTTAGAGTTAATTCTCAGGGTTAAGTCTTCAAGTTACTTCTTAAGGTTGAGACTTAGTTTTAAGTTGTAAGGTTAAGTCCGAATGTTACATCTTAAAGTTAATCTTAGGGTTAAATCTCAGTGTTAAGTCTCAGGGTATAAGTCGTAAAGGTTGTGTCTTAATGTTCAGTCTTATTGTTAAGTCTTAAAAGTTGTATTTTAGGGTTCAGTCTTAGGGTTAAATTTTAAGGTTAAGTCTTAGGGTTAAGTCTTAAGGTGAAGTCTTATGGCTTGAGTCTTAGGGTTAAGTCTAAAGTTTAATTCATAAGTTGAAGTCTTAGACTTAAGTCTTGGGGCTAAGTCTTAGGGTTAAGTCTTAAATCTTAGGTTTAAGTCTCAGTGTTAAGTCTTAGGGATAAGTCTTTGAATTAAGTCTTCAAGTTTTGTCTTAAGGTTTAACCTTAAGTTTAAGTCATAGGGTTAAGCCTTAGGGTTACGTTTTGAGTGTAAATCTTAAGGTTACGTTTTAAGGTTAAGTCTTAATGGTACATCTTAAAGTTAAGTCTTAGCATTAAGACCTAGGGTTAAATCTCAGGGTTAAATTTCAAGGTAAAGTCTCAAGGTTAAGTCTCAGGGTTACGTGGTAAGGTTGTGTCTTAGGATTCAGTCTCTAGGGTTAAGTTTTGAAGTTAAACTTTAGGTTAAGTCTTAGGGTTAAGTCTCAGGTTTAAGTCTCAGGATTATGTCTTAGGGTTAAGTCTTAATGTGAAGTCTTAAATTTAAGTCTTAAGCTTAAGTCTTAGGGTTAAGCCTTAAGGTTAAGTGTCAGGGTTAATTCCCAAAGGTTAAGTCTTAAGTTTACATCTCACAGATTGAGTCTTAGGGTTAAGTCTTCATTTTAAGTCTTAGGGTTAAGTCTTAGAGTACAATCCTGAGGATAAGTCTTATGGTTAAGTCTTAAGGTTGAGCCTTAAGGTTAAGTCTTAGGGGTAAGCCTTAGAGTTATGTCTTGGGGATAAGTCTTAGGGCTAAGTCTCAGGATTAAGTATCAAGGTTAAAGCTCAAGGATAAGTCTCAGGGCTACGTTTTAGGGTTAAGTCTTCAGGTTAAATCTTAGGTTTAAGTCTCAGTTTTCAGTTTTAGGGATAAGTCTTATGGATAAATTTCACGATTAAGTCTCAGGGTTGAGTCTTAAGGTTAAAACTTAACCTTAAGTCTCAGGGTTAAGTCTTATGGTTAAATCATAATGTTACATCGGAATTTTAAGTCTTAGGGTTAAGTCTAAATCTAAGCCACAAGTTGAAGTCTTAGGGTTAACGCTTTAGAGTTAAGACTTGGGGATAAGTCTTAGGGTTAAGTCTTAAAATTTAAGTCCTAAGGTTAACTCTTAGGGTTAAATCTGTAAGGTCAACACTTAAAGTTAACTCTTAGGGTTAAGTTTAGGGTTAAGTCTTAAGGTTACGTCTTAAAGTTAAATATTAAGGTTAAGACTTGGGGTTATTTCTAAAGGTTAAGTCTGAGGGTTATATCGGAGCGTTAATTATTAAGTCTTAGAGTTAATTCTCAGGGTTAAGTCTTCAAGTTACTTCTTAAGGTTGAGACTTAGTTTTAAGTTGTAAGGTTAAGTCCGAATGTTACATCTTAAAGTTAATCTTAGGGTTAAATCTCAGTGTTAAGTCTCAGGGTATAAGTCGTAAAGGTTGTGTCTTAATGTTCAGTCTTATTGTTAAGTCTTAAAACTTGTATTTTAGGGTTCAGTCTTAGGGTTAAATTTTAAGGTTAAGTCTTAGGGTTAAGTCTTAAGGTGAAGTCTTATGGCTTGAGTCTTAGGGTTAAGTCTAAAGTTTAATTCATAAGTTGAAGTCTTAGACTTAAGTCTTGGGGCTAAGTCTTAGGGTTAAGTCTTAAATCTTAGGTTTAAGTCTCAGTGTTAAGTCTTAGGGATAAGTCTTTGAATTAAGTCTTCAAGTTTTGTCTTAAGGTTTAACCTTAAGTTTAAGTCATAGGGTTAAGTCTTCGGGTTACGTTTTGAGTGTAAATCTTAAGGTTACGTTTTAAGGTTAAGTCTTAATGGTACATCTTTAAAGTTAAGTCTTAGCATTAAGACCTAGGGTTAAATCTCAGGGTTAAATTTCAAGGTAAAGTCTCAAGGTTAAGTCTCAGGGTTACGTGGTAAGGTTGTGTCTTAGGATTCAGTCTCTAGGGTTAAGTTTTGAAGTTAAACTTTAGGTTAAGTCTTAGGGTTAAGTCTCAGGTTTAAGTCTCAGGATTATGTCTTAGGGTTAAGTCTTAATGTGAAGTCTTAAATTTAAGTCTTAAGCTTAAATCTTAGGGTTAAGCCTTAAGGTTAAGTGTCAGGGTTAATTCCCAAAGGTTAAGTCTTAAGTTTACATCTCACAGATTGAGTCTTAGGGTTAAGTCTTCATTTTAAGTCTTAGGGTTAAGTCTTAGAGTACAATCCTGAGGATAAGTCTTATGGTTAAGTCTTAAGGTTGAGCCTTAAGGTTAAGTCTTAGGGGTAAGCCTTAGAGTTATGTCTTGGGGATAAGTCTTAGGGCTAAGTCTCAGGATTAAGTATCAAGGTTAAAGCTCAAGGATAAGTCTCAGGGCTACGTTTTAGGGTTAAGTCTTCAGGTTAAATCTTAGGTTTAAGTCTCAGTTTTAAGTTTTAGGGATAAGTCTTCAGGATAAATTTCACGATTAAGTCTCAGGGTTGAGTCTTAAGGTTAAAACTTAACCTTAAGTCTCAGGGTTAAGTCTTATGGTTAAATCGTAATGTTACATCGGAATTTTAAGTCTTAGGGTTAAGTCTAAATCTAAGCCACAAGTTGAAGTCTTAGGGTTAACGCTTTAGAGTTAAGACTTGGGGATAAGTCTTAGGGTTAAGTCTTAAAATTTAAGTCCTAAGGTTAACTCTTAGGGTTAAATCTGTAAGGTCAACACTTAAAGTTAACTCTTAGGGTTAAGTTTAGGGTTAAGTCTTAAGGTTACGTCTTAAAGTTAAATATTAAGGTTAAGTCTTGGGGTTATTTCTTAAGGTTAAGTCTGAGGGTTATATCGGAGCGTTAATTATTAAGTCTTAGAGTTCATTCTCAGGGTTAAGTCTTCAAGTTACTTCTTAAGGTTGAGACTTAGTTTTAAGTTGTAAGGTTAAGTCCGAATGTTACATCTTAAAGTTAATCTTAGGGTTAAATCTCAGTGTTAAGTCTCAGGGTATAAGTCGTAAAGGTTGTGTCTTAATGTTCAGTCTTATTGTTAAGTCTTAAAAGTTGTATTTTAGGGTTCAGTCTTAGGGCTAAATTTTAAGGTTAAGTCTTTGGGTTAAGTCTTAAGGTGAAGTCTTATGGCTTGAGTCTTAGGGTTAAGTCTAAAGTTTAATTCATAAGTTGAAGTCTTAGACTTAAGTCTTGGGGCTAAGTCTTAGGGTTAAGTCTTAAACCTTAGGTTTAAGTCTCAGTGTTAAGTCTTAGGGATAAGTCTTTGAATTAAGTCTTCAAGTTTTGTCTTAAGGTTTAACCTTAAGTCATAGGGTTAAGTCTTCGGGTTACGTTTTGAGTGTAAATCTTAAGGTTACGTTTTAAGGTTAAGTCTTAATGGTACATCTTAAAGTTAAGTCTTAGCATTAAGACCTAGGGTTAAATCTCAGGGTTAAATTTCAAGGTAAAGTCTCAAGGTTAAGTCTCAGGGTTACGTGGTAAGGTTGTGTCTTAGGATTCAGTCTCTAGGGTTAAGTTTTGAAGTTAAACTTTAGGTTAAGTCTTAGGGTTAAGTCTCAGGTTTAAGTCTCAGGATTATGTCTTAGGGTTAAGTCTTAATGTGAAGTCTTAAATTTAAGTCTTAAGCTTAAGTCTTAGGGTTAAGCCTTAAGGTTAAGTGTCAGGGTTAATTCCCAAAGGTTAAGTCTTAAGTTTACATCTCACAGATTGAGTCTTAGGGTTAAGTCTTCATTTTAAGTCTTAGGGTTAAGTCTTAGAGTACAATCCTGAGGATAAGTCTTATGGTTAAGTCTTAAGGTTGAGCCTTAAGGTTAAGTCTTAGGGGTAAGCCTTAGAGTTATGTCTTGGGGATAAGTCTTAGGGCTAAGTCTCAGGATTAAGTATCAAGGTTAAAGCTCAAGGATAAGTCTCAGGGCTACGTTTTAGGGTTAAGTCTTCAGGTTAAATCTTAGGTTTAAGTCTCAGTTTTCAGTTTTAGGGATAAGTCTTATGGATAAATTTCACGATTAAGTCTCAGGGTTGAGTCTTAAGGTTAAAACTTAACCTTAAGTCTCAGGGTTAAGTCTTATGGTTAAATCATAATGTTACATCGGAATTTTAAGTCTTAGGGTTAAGTCTAAATCTAAGCCACAAGTTGAAGTCTTAGGGTTAACGCTTTAGAGTTAAGACTTGGGGATAAGTCTTAGGGTTAAGTCTTAAAATTTAAGTCCTAAGGTTAACTCTTAGGGTTAAATCTGTAAGGTCAACACTTAAAGTTAACTCTTAGGGTTAAGTTTAGGGTTAAGTCTTAAGGTTACGTCTTAAAGTTAAATATTAAGGTTAAGACTTGGGGTTATTTCTAAAGGTTAAGTCTGAGGGTTATATCGGAGCGTTAATTATTAAGTCTTAGAGTTAATTCTCAGGGTTAAGTCTTCAAGTTACTTCTTAAGGTTGAGACTTAGTTTTAAGTTGTAAGGTTAAGTCCGAATGTTACATCTTAAAGTTAATCTTAGGGTTAAATCTCAGTGTTAAGTCTCAGGGTATAAGTCGTAAAGGTTGTGTCTTAATGTTCAGTCTTATTGTTAAGTCTTAAAACTTGTATTTTAGGGTTCAGTCTTAGGGTTAAATTTTAAGGTTAAGTCTTAGGGTTAAGTCTTAAGGTGAAGTCTTATGGCTTGAGTCTTAGGGTTAAGTCTAAAGTTTAATTCATAAGTTGAAGTCTTAGACTTAAGTCTTGGGGCTAAGTCTTAGGGTTAAGTCTTAAATCTTAGGTTTAAGTCTCAGTGTTAAGTCTTAGGGATAAGTCTTTGAATTAAGTCTTCAAGTTTTGTCTTAAGGTTTAACCTTAAGTTTAAGTCATAGGGTTAAGTCTTCGGGTTACGTTTTGAGTGTAAATCTTAAGGTTACGTTTTAAGGTTAAGTCTTAATGGTACATCTTTAAAGTTAAGTCTTAGCATTAAGACCTAGGGTTAAATCTCAGGGTTAAATTTCAAGGTAAAGTCTCAAGGTTAAGTCTCAGGGTTACGTGGTAAGGTTGTGTCTTAGGATTCAGTCTCTAGGGTTAAGTTTTGAAGTTAAACTTTAGGTTAAGTCTTAGGGTTAAGTCTCAGGTTTAAGTCTCAGGATTATGTCTTAGGGTTAAGTCTTAATGTGAAGTCTTAAATTTAAGTCTTAAGCTTAAATCTTAGGGTTAAGCCTTAAGGTTAAGTGTCAGGGTTAATTCCCAAAGGTTAAGTCTTAAGTTTACATCTCACAGATTGAGTCTTAGGGTTAAGTCTTCATTTTAAGTCTTAGGGTTAAGTCTTAGAGTACAATCCTGAGGATAAGTCTTATGGTTAAGTCTTAAGGTTGAGCCTTAAGGTTAAGTCTTAGGGGTAAGCCTTAGAGTTATGTCTTGGGGATAAGTCTTAGGGCTAAGTCTCAGGATTAAGTATCAAGGTTAAAGCTCAAGGATAAGTCTCAGGGCTACGTTTTAGGGTTAAGTCTTCAGGTTAAATCTTAGGTTTAAGTCTCAGTTTTAAGTTTTAGGGATAAGTCTTCAGGATAAATTTCACGATTAAGTCTCAGGGTTGAGTCTTAAGGTTAAAACTTAACCTTAAGTCTCAGGGTTAAGTCTTATGGTTAAATCGTAATGTTACATCGGAATTTTAAGTCTTAGGGTTAAGTCTAAATCTAAGCCACAAGTTGAAGTCTTAGGGTTAACGCTTTAGAGTTAAGACTTGGGGATAAGTCTTAGGGTTAAGTCTTAAAATTTAAGTCCTAAGGTTAACTCTTAGGGTTAAATCTGTAAGGTCAACACTTAAGGTTAACTCTTAGGGTTAAGTTTAGGGTTAAGTCTTAAGGTTACGTCTTAAAGTTAAATATTAAGGTTAAGTCTTGGGGTTATTTCTTAAGGTTAAGTCTGAGGGTTATATCGGAGCGTTAATTATTAAGTCTTAGAGTTCATTCTCAGGGTTAAGTCTTCAAGTTACTTCTTAAGGTTGAGACTTAGTTTTAAGTTGTAAGGTTAAGTCCGAATGTTACATCTTAAAGTTAATCTTAGGGTTAAATCTCAGTGTTAAGTCTCAGGGTATAAGTCGTAAAGGTTGTGTCTTAATGTTCAGTCTTATTGTTAAGTCTTAAAAGTTGTATTATAGGGTTCAGTCTTAGGGCTAAATTTTAAGGTTAAGTCTTTGGGTTAAGTCTTAAGGTGAAGTCTTATGGCTTGAGTCTTAGGGTTAAGTCTAAAGTTTAATTCATAAGTTGAAGTCTTAGACTTAAGTCTTGGGGCTAAGTCTTAGGGTTAAGTCTTAAACCTTAGGTTTAAGTCTCAGTGTTAAGTCTTAGGGATAAGTCTTTGAATTAAGTCTTCAAGTTTTGTCTTAAGGTTTAACCTTAAGTCATAGGGTTAAGCCTTAGGGTTACGTTTTGAGTGTAAATCTTAAGGTTACGTTTTAAGGTTAAGTCTTAATGGTACATCTTAAAGTTAAGTCTTAGCATTAAGACCTAGGGTTAAATCTCAGGGTTAAATTTCAAGGTAAAGTCTCAAGGTTAAGTCTCAGGGTTACGTGGTAAGGTTGTGTCTTAGGATTCAGTCTCTAGGGTTAAGTTTTGAAGTTAAACTTTAGGTTAAGTCTTAGGGTTAAGTCTCAGGTTTAAGTCTCAGGATTATGTCTTAGGGTTAAGTCTTAATGTGAAGTCTTAAATTTAAGTCTTAAGCTTAAGTCTTAGGGTTAAGCCTTAAGGTTAAGTGTCAGGGTTAATTCCCAAAGGTTAAGTCTTAAGTTTACATCTCACAGATTGAGTCTTAGGGTTAAGTCTTCATTTTAAGTCTTAGGGTTAAGTCTTAGAGTACAATCCTGAGGATAAGTCTTAGGGTTAAGTCTTAAGGTTGAGCCTTAAGGTTAAGTCTTAGGGGTAAGCCTTAGAGTTATGTCTTGGGGATAAGTCTTAGGGCTAAGTCTCAGGATTAAGTATCAAGGTTAAAGCTCAAGGATAAGTCTCAGGGCTACGTTTTAGGGTTAAGTCTTCAGGTTAAATCTTAGGTTTAAGTCTCAGTTTTAAGTTTTAGGGATAAGTCTTCAGGATAAATTTCACGATTAAGTCTCAGGGTTGAGTCTTAAGGTTAAAACTTAACCTTAAGTCTCAGGGTTAAGTCTTATGGTTAAATCGTAATGTTACATCGGAATTTTAAGTCTTAGGGTTAAGTCTAAATCTAAGCCACAAGTTGAAGTCTTAGGGTTAACGCTTTAGAGTTAAGACTTGGGGATAAGTCTTAGGGTTAAGTCTTAAAATTTAAGTCCTAAGGTTAACTCTTAGGGTTAAATCTGTAAGGTCAACACTTAAGGTTAACTCTTAGGGTTAAGTTTAGGGTTAAGTCTTAAGGTTACGTCTTAAAGTTAAATATTAAGGTTAAGTCTTGGGGTTATTTCTTAAGGTTAAGTCTGAGGGTTATATCGGAGCGTTAATTATTAAGTCTTAGAGTTCATTCTCAGGGTTAAGTCTTCAAGTTACTTCTTAAGGTTGAGACTTAGTTTTAAGTTGTAAGGTTAAGTCCGAATGTTACATCTTAAAGTTAATCTTAGGGTTAAATCTCAGTGTTAAGTCTCAGGGTATAAGTCGTAAAGGTTGTGTCTTAATGTTCAGTCTTATTGTTAAGTCTTAAAAGTTGTATTATAGGGTTCAGTCTTAGGGCTAAATTTTAAGGTTAAGTCTTTGGGTTAAGTCTTAAGGTGAAGTCTTATGGCTTGAGTCTTAGGGTTAAGTCTAAAGTTTAATTCATAAGTTGAAGTCTTAGACTTAAGTCTTGGGGCTAAGTCTTAGGGTTAAGTCTTAAACCTTAGGTTTAAGTCTCAGTGTTAAGTCTTAGGGATAAGTCTTTGAATTAAGTCTTCAAGTTTTGTCTTAAGGTTTAACCTTAAGTCATAGGGTTAAGTCTTCGGGTTACGTTTTGAGTGTAAATCTTAAGGTTACGTTTTAAGGTTAAGTCTTAATGGTACATCTTAAAGTTAAGTCTTAGCATTAAGACCTAGGGTTAAATCTCAGGGTTAAATTTCAAGGTAAAGTCTCAAGGTTAAGTCTCAGGGTTACGTGGTAAGGTTGTGTCTTAGGATTCAGTCTCTAGGGTTAAGTTTTGAAGTTAAACTTTAGGTTAAGTCTTAGGGTTAAGTCTCAGGTTTAAGTCTCAGGATTATGTCTTAGGGTTAAGTCTTAATGTGAAGTCTTAAATTTAAGTCTTAAGCTTAAGTCTTAGGGTTAAGCCTTAAGGTTAAGTGTCAGGGTTAATTCCCAAAGGTTAAGTCTTAAGTTTACATCTCACAGATTGAGTCTTAGGGTTAAGTCTTCATTTTAAGTCTTAGGGTTAAGTCTTAGAGTACAATCCTGAGGATAAGTCTTATGGTTAAGTCTTAAGGTTGAGCCTTAAGGTTAAGTCTTAGGGTTAAGCCTTAGAGTTATGTCTTGGGGATAAGTCTTAGGGCTAAGTCTCAGGATTAAGTATCAAGGTTAAAGCTCAAGGATAAGTCTCAGGGCTACGTTTTAGGGTTAAGTCTTCAGGTTAAATCTTAGGTTTAAGTCTCAGTTTTAAGTTTTAGGGATAAGTCTTCAGGATAAATTTCACGATTAAGTCTCAGGGTTGAGTCTTAAGGTTAAAACTTAACCTTAAGTCTCAGGGTTAAGTCTTATGGTTAAATCGTAATGTTACATCGGAATTTTAAGTCTTGGGGTTAAGTCTAAATCTAAGCCACAAGTTGAAGTCTTAGGGTTAATGCTTTAGAGTTAAGACTTGGGGATAAGTCTTAGGGTTAAGTCTTAAAATTTAAGTCCTAAGGTTAACTCTTAGGGTTAAATCTGTAAGGTCAACACTTAAAGTTAACTCTTAGGGTTAAGTTTAGGGTTAAGTCTTAAGGTTACGTCTTAAAGTTAAATATTAAGGTTAAGACTTGGGGTTATTTCTAAAGGTTAAGTCTGAGGGTTATATCGGAGCGTTAATTATTAAGTCTTAGAGTTAATTCTCAGGGTTAAGTCTTCAAGTTACTTCTTAAGGTTGAGACTTAGTTTTAAGTTGTAAGGTTAAGTCCGAATGTTACATCTTAAAGTTAATCTTAGGGTTAAATCTCAGTGTTAAGTCTCAGGGTATAAGTCGTAAAGGTTGTGTCTTAATGTTCAGTCTTATTGTTAAGTCTTAAAACTTGTATTTTAGGGTTCAGTCTTAGGGTTAAATTTTAAGGTTAAGTCTTAGGGTTAAGTCTTAAGGTGAAGTCTTATGGCTTGAGTCTTAGGGTTAAGTCTAAAGTTTAATTCATAAGTTGAAGTCTTAGACTTAAGTCTTGGGGCTAAGTCTTAGGGTTAAGTCTTAAATCTTAGGTTTAAGTCTCAGTGTTAAGTCTTAGGGATAAGTCTTTGAATTAAGTCTTCAAGTTTTGTCTTAAGGTTTAACCTTAAGTTTAAGTCATAGGGTTAAGTCTTCGGGTTACGTTTTGAGTGTAAATCTTAAGGTTACGTTTTAAGGTTAAGTCTTAATGGTACATCTTTAAAGTTAAGTCTTAGCATTAAGACCTAGGGTTAAATCTCAGGGTTAAATTTCAAGGTAAAGTCTCAAGGTTAAGTCTCAGGGTTACGTGGTAAGGTTGTGTCTTAGGATTCAGTCTCTAGGGTTAAGTTTTGAAGTTAAACTTTAGGTTAAGTCTTAGGGTTAAGTCTCAGGTTTAAGTCTCAGGATTATGTCTTAGGGTTAAGTCTTAATGTGAAGTCTTAAATTTAAGTCTTAAGCTTAAGTCTTAGGGTTAAGCCTTAAGGTTAAGTGTCAGGGTTAATTCCCAAAGGTTAAGTCTTAAGTTTACATCTCACAGATTGAGTCTTAGGGTTAAGTCTTCATTTTAAGTCTTAGGGTTAAGTCTTAGAGTACAATCCTGAGGATAAGTCTTAGGGTTAAGTCTTAAGGTTGAGCCTTAAGGTTAAGTCTTAGGGGTAAGCCTTAGAGTTATGTCTTGGGGATAAGTCTTAGGGCTAAGTCTCAGGATTAAGTATCAAGGTTAAAGCTCAAGGATAAGTCTCAGGGCTACGTTTTAGGGTTAAGTCTTCAGGTTAAATCTTAGGTTTAAGTCTCAGTTTTAAGTTTTAGGGATAAGTCTTCAGGATAAATTTCACGATTAAGTCTCAGGGTTGAGTCTTAAGGTTAAAACTTAACCTTAAGTCTCAGGGTTAAGTCTTATGGTTAAATCGTAATGTTACATCGGAATTTTAAGTCTTAGGGTTAAGTCTAAATCTAAGCCACAAGTTGAAGTCTTAGGGTTAACGCTTTAGAGTTAAGACTTGGGGATAAGTCTTAGGGTTAAGTCTTAAAATTTAAGTCCTAAGGTTAACTCTTAGGGTTAAATCTGTAAGGTCAACACTTAAGGTTAAGTCTTAGGGTTAAGTTTAGGGTTAAGTCTTAAGGTTACGTCTTAAAGTTAAATATTAAGGTTAAGACTTGGGGTTATTTCTAAAGGTTAAGTCTGAGGGTTATATCGGAGCGTTAATTATTAAGTCTTAGAGTTAATTCTCAGGGTTAAGTCTTCAAGTTACTTCTTAAGGTTGAGACTTAGTTTTAAGTTGTAAGGTTAAGTCCGAATGTTACATCTTAAAGTTAATCTTAGGGTTAAATCTCAGTGTTAAGTCTCAGGGTATAAGTCGTAAAGGTTGTGTCTTAATGTTCAGTCTTATTGTTAAGTCTTAAAACTTGTATTTTAGGGTTCAGTCTTAGGGTTAAATTTTAAGGTTAAGTCTTAGGGTTAAGTCTTAAGGTGAAGTCTTA
Source organism: Falco punctatus (assembly GCF_963210335.1). Classification (NCBI taxonomy): domain Eukaryota; kingdom Metazoa; phylum Chordata; class Aves; order Falconiformes; family Falconidae; genus Falco; species Falco punctatus. The sequence continues at coordinate 1,035,428 of NW_027660223.1, read as the reverse complement.
TGGCTTGAGTCTTAGGGTTAAGTCTAAAGTTTAATTCATAAGTTGAAGTCTTAGACTTAAGTCTTGGGGCTAAGTCTTAGGGTTAAGTCTTAAACCTTAGGTTTAAGTCTCAGTGTTAAGTCTTAGGGATAAGTCTTTGAATTAAGTCTTCAAGTTTTGTCTTAAGGTTTAACCTTAAGTCATAGGGTTAAGTCTTCGGGTTACGTTTTGAGTGTAAATCTTAAGGTTACGTTTTAAGGTTAAGTCTTAATGGTACATCTTAAAGTTAAGTCTTAGCATTAAGACCTAGGGTTAAATCTCAGGGTTAAATTTCAAGGTAAAGTCTCAAGGTTAAGTCTCAGGGTTACGTGGTAAGGTTGTGTCTTAGGATTCAGTCTCTAGGGTTAAGTTTTGAAGTTAAACTTTAGGTTAAGTCTTAGGGTTAAGTCTCAGGTTTAAGTCTCAGGATTATGTCTTAGGGTTAAGTCTTAATGTGAAGTCTTAAATTTAAGTCTTAAGCTTAAGTCTTAGGGTTAAGCCTTAAGGTTAAGTGTCAGGGTTAATTCCCAAAGGTTAAGTCTTAAGTTTACATCTCACAGATTGAGTCTTAGGGTTAAGTCTTCATTTTAAGTCTTAGGGTTAAGTCTTAGAGTACAATCCTGAGGATAAGTCTTAGGGTTAAGTCTTAAGGTTGAGCCTTAAGGTTAAGTCTTAGGGGTAAGCCTTAGAGTTATGTCTTGGGGATAAGTCTTAGGGCTAAGTCTCAGGATTAAGTATCAAGGTTAAAGCTCAAGGATAAGTCTCAGGGCTACGTTTTAGGGTTAAGTCTTCAGGTTAAATCTTAGGTTTAAGTCTCAGTTTTAAGTTTTAGGGATAAGTCTTCAGGATAAATTTCACGATTAAGTCTCAGGGTTGAGTCTTAAGGTTAAAACTTAACCTTAAGTCTCAGGGTTAAGTCTTATGGTTAAATCGTAATGTTACATCGGAATTTTAAGTCTTAGGGTTAAGTCTAAATCTAAGCCACAAGTTGAAGTCTTAGGGTTAACGCTTTAGAGTTAAGACTTGGGGATAAGTCTTAGGGTTAAGTCTTAAAATTTAAGTCCTAAGGTTAACTCTTAGGGTTAAATCTGTAAGGTCAACACTTAAGGTTAACTCTTAGGGTTAAGTTTAGGGTTAAGTCTTAAGGTTACGTCTTAAAGTTAAATATTAAGGTTAAGTCTTGGGGTTATTTCTTAAGGTTAAGTCTGAGGGTTATATCGGAGCGTTAATTATTAAGTCTTAGAGTTCATTCTCAGGGTTAAGTCTTCAAGTTACTTCTTAAGGTTGAGACTTAGTTTTAAGTTGTAAGGTTAAGTCCGAATGTTACATCTTAAAGTTAATCTTAGGGTTAAATCTCAGTGTTAAGTCTCAGGGTATAAGTCGTAAAGGTTGTGTCTTAATGTTCAGTCTTATTGTTAAGTCTTAAAAGTTGTATTATAGGGTTCAGTCTTAGGGCTAAATTTTAAGGTTAAGTCTTTGGGTTAAGTCTTAAGGTGAAGTCTTATGGCTTGAGTCTTAGGGTTAAGTCTAAAGTTTAATTCATAAGTTGAAGTCTTAGACTTAAGTCTTGGGGCTAAGTCTTAGGGTTAAGTCTTAAATCTTAGGTTTAAGTCTCAGTGTTAAGTCTTAGGGATAAGTCTTTGAATTAAGTCTTCAAGTTTTGTCTTAAGGTTTAACCTTAAGTTTAAGTCATAGGGTTAAGCCTTAGGGTTACGTTTTGAGTGTAAATCTTAAGGTTACGTTTTAAGGTTAAGTCTTAATGGTACATCTTAAAGTTAAGTCTTAGCATTAAGACCTAGGGTTAAATCTCAGGGTTAAATTTCAAGGTAAAGTCTCAAGGTTAAGTCTCAGGGTTACGTGGTAAGGTTGTGTCTTAGGATTCAGTCTCTAGGGTTAAGTTTTGAAGTTAAACTTTAGGTTAAGTCTTAGGGTTAAGTCTCAGGTTTAAGTCTCAGGATTATGTCTTAGGGTTAAGTCTTAATGTGAAGTCTTAAATTTAAGTCTTAAGCTTAAGTCTTAGGGTTAAGCCTTAAGGTTAAGTGTCAGGGTTAATTCCCAAAGGTTAAGTCTTAAGTTTACATCTCACAGATTGAGTCTTAGGGTTAAGTCTTCATTTTAAGTCTTAGGGTTAAGTCTTAGAGTACAATCCTGAGGATAAGTCTTATGGTTAAGTCTTAAGGTTGAGCCTTAAGGTTAAGTCTTAGGGGTAAGCCTTAGAGTTATGTCTTGGGGATAAGTCTTAGGGCTAAGTCTCAGGATTAAGTATCAAGGTTAAAGCTCAAGGATAAGTCTCAGGGCTACGTTTTAGGGTTAAGTCTTCAGGTTAAATCTTAGGTTTAAGTCTCAGTTTTAAGTTTTAGGGATAAGTCTTCAGGATAAATTTCACGATTAAGTCTCAGGGTTGAGTCTTAAGGTTAAAACTTAACCTTAAGTCTCAGGGTTAAGTCTTATGGTTAAATCGTAATGTTACATCGGAATTTTAAGTCTTAGGGTTAAGTCTAAATCTAAGCCACAAGTTGAAGTCTTAGGGTTAACGCTTTAGAGTTAAGACTTGGGGATAAGTCTTAGGGTTAAGTCTTAAAATTTAAGTCCTAAGGTTAACTCTTAGGGTTAAATCTGTAAGGTCAACACTTAAAGTTAACTCTTAGGGTTAAGTTTAGGGTTAAGTCTTAAGGTTACGTCTTAAAGTTAAATATTAAGGTTAAGTCTTGGGGTTATTTCTTAAGGTTAAGTCTGAGGGTTATATCGGAGCGTTAATTATTAAGTCTTAGAGTTCATTCTCAGGGTTAAGTCTTCAAGTTACTTCTTAAGGTTGAGACTTAGTTTTAAGTTGTAAGGTTAAGTCCGAATGTTACATCTTAAAGTTAATCTTAGGGTTAAATCTCAGTGTTAAGTCTCAGGGTATAAGTCGTAAAGGTTGTGTCTTAATGTTCAGTCTTATTGTTAAGTCTTAAAAGTTGTATTTTAGGGTTCAGTCTTAGGGTTAAATTTTAAGGTTAAGTCTTAGGGTTAAGTCTTAAGGTGAAGTCTTATGGCTTGAGTCTTAGGGTTAAGTCTAAAGTTTAATTCATAAGTTGAAGTCTTAGACTTAAGTCTTGGGGCTAAGTCTTAGGGTTAAGTCTTAAATCTTAGGTTTAAGTCTCAGTGTTGAGTCTTAGGGATAAGTCTTTGAATTAAGTCTTCAAGTTTTGTCTTAAGGTTTAACCTTAAGTTTAAGTCATAGGGTTAAGTCTTAGGGTTACGTTTTGAGTGTAAATCTTAAGGTTACGTTTTAAGGTTAAGTCTTAATGGTACATCTTAAAGTTAAGTCTTAGCATTAAGACCTAGGGTTAAATCTCAGGGTTAAATTTCAAGGTAAAGTCTCAAGGTTAAGTCTCAGGGTTACGTGGTAAGGTTGTGTCTTAGGATTCAGTCTCTAGGGTTAAGTTTTGAAGTTAAACTTTAGGTTAAGTCTTAGGGTTAAGTCTCAGGTTTAAGTCTCAGGATTATGTCTTAGGGTTAAGTCTTAATGTGAAGTCTTAAATTTAAGTCTTAAGCTTAAATCTTAGGGTTAAGCCTTAAGGTTAAGTGTCAGGGTTAATTCCCAAAGGTTAAGTCTTAAGTTTACATCTCACAGATTGAGTCTTAGGGTTAAGTCTTCATTTTAAGTCTTAGGGTTAAGTCTTAGAGTACAATCCTGAGGATAAGTCTTAGGGTTAAGTCTTAAGGTTGAGCCTTAAGGTTAAGTCTTAGGGGTAAGCCTTAGAGTTATGTCTTGGGGATAAGTCTTAGGGCTAAGTCTCAGGATTAAGTATCAAGGTTAAAGCTCAAGGATAAGTCTCAGGGCTACGTTTTAGGGTTAAGTCTTCAGGTTAAATCTTAGGTTTAAGTCTCAGTTTTAAGTTTTAGGGATAAGTCTTCAGGATAAATTTCACGATTAAGTCTCAGGGTTGAGTCTTAAGGTTAAAACTTAACCTTAAGTCTCAGGGTTAAGTCTTATGGTTAAATCGTAATGTTACATCGGAATTTTAAGTCTTAGGGTTAAGTCTAAATCTAAGCCACAAGTTGAAGTCTTAGGGTTAACGCTTTAGAGTTAAGACTTGGGGATAAGTCTTAGGGTTAAGTCTTAAAATTTAAGTCCTAAGGTTAACTCTTAGGGTTAAATCTGTAAGGTCAACACTTAAGGTTAAGTCTTAGGGTTAAGTTTAGGGTTAAGTCTTAAGGTTACGTCTTAAAGTTAAATATTAAGGTTAAGTCTTGGGGTTATTTCTTAAGGTTAAGTCTGAGGGTTATATCGGAGCGTTAATTATTAAGTCTTAGAGTTCATTCTCAGGGTTAAGTCTTCAAGTTACTTCTTAAGGTTGAGACTTAGTTTTAAGTTGTAAGGTTAAGTCCGAATGTTACATCTTAAAGTTAATCTTAGGGTTAAATCTCAGTGTTAAGTCTCAGGGTATAAGTCGTAAAGGTTGTGTCTTAATGTTCAGTCTTATTGTTAAGTCTTAAAAGTTGTATTATAGGGTTCAGTCTTAGGGCTAAATTTTAAGGTTAAGTCTTTGGGTTAAGTCTTAAGGTGAAGTCTTATGGCTTGAGTCTTAGGGTTAAGTCTAAAGTTTAATTCATAAGTTGAAGTCTTAGACTTAAGTCTTGGGGCTAAGTCTTAGGGTTAAGTCTTAAATCTTAGGTTTAAGTCTCAGTGTTAAGTCTTAGGGATAAGTCTTTGAATTAAGTCTTCAAGTTTTGTCTTAAGGTTTAACCTTAAGTTTAAGTCATAGGGTTAAGTCTTAGGGTTACGTTTTGAGTGTAAATCTTAAGGTTACGTTTTAAGGTTAAGTCTTAATGGTACATCTTAAAGTTAAGTCTTAGCATTAAGACCTAGGGTTAAATCTCAGGGTTAAATTTCAAGGTAAAGTCTCAAGGTTAAGTCTCAGGGTTACGTGGTAAGGTTGTGTCTTAGGATTCAGTCTCTAGGGTTAAGTTTTGAAGTTAAACTTTAGGTTAAGTCTTAGGGTTAAGTCTCAGGTTTAAGTCTCAGGATTATGTCTTAGGGTTAAGTCTTAATGTGAAGTCTTAAATTTAAGTCTTAAGCTTAAGTCTTAGGGTTAAGCCTTAAGGTTAAGTGTCAGGGTTAATTCCCAAAGGTTAAGTCTTAAGTTTACATCTCACAGATTGAGTCTTAGGGTTAAGTCTTCATTTTAAGTCTTAGGGTTAAGTCTTAGAGTACAATCCTGAGGATAAGTCTTATGGTTAAGTCTTAAGGTTGAGCCTTAAGGTTAAGTCTTAGGGGTAAGCCTTAGAGTTATGTCTTGGGGATAAGTCTTAGGGCTAAGTCTCAGGATTAAGTATCAAGGTTAAAGCTCAAGGATAAGTCTCAGGGCTACGTTTTAGGGTTAAGTCTTCAGGTTAAATCTTAGGTTTAAGTCTCAGTTTTAAGTTTTAGGGATAAGTCTTCAGGATAAATTTCACGATTAAGTCTCAGGGTTGAGTCTTAAGGTTAAAACTTAACCTTAAGTCTCAGGGTTAAGTCTTATGGTTAAATCGTAATGTTACATCGGAATTTTAAGTCTTAGGGTTAAGTCTAAATCTAAGCCACAAGTTGAAGTCTTAGGGTTAACGCTTTAGAGTTAAGACTTGGGGATAAGTCTTAGGGTTAAGTCTTAAAATTTAAGTCCTAAGGTTAACTCTTAGGGTTAAATCTGTAAGGTCAACACTTAAAGTTAACTCTTAGGGTTAAGTTTAGGGTTAAGTCTTAAGGTTACGTCTTAAAGTTAAATATTAAGGTTAAGTCTTGGGGTTATTTCTTAAGGTTAAGTCTGAGGGTTATATCGGAGCGTTAATTATTAAGTCTTAGAGTTCATTCTCAGGGTTAAGTCTTCAAGTTACTTCTTAAGGTTGAGACTTAGTTTTAAGTTGTAAGGTTAAGTCCGAATGTTACATCTTAAAGTTAATCTTAGGGTTAAATCTCAGTGTTAAGTCTCAGGGTATAAGTCGTAAAGGTTGTGTCTTAATGTTCAGTCTTATTGTTAAGTCTTAAAAGTTGTATTTTAGGGTTCAGTCTTAGGGTTAAATTTTAAGGTTAAGTCTTAGGGTTAAGTCTTAAGGTGAAGTCTTATGGCTTGAGTCTTAGGGTTAAGTCTAAAGTTTAATTCATAAGTTGAAGTCTTAGACTTAAGTCTTGGGGCTAAGTCTTAGGGTTAAGTCTTAAATCTTAGGTTTAAGTCTCAGTGTTGAGTCTTAGGGATAAGTCTTTGAATTAAGTCTTCAAGTTTTGTCTTAAGGTTTAACCTTAAGTTTAAGTCATAGGGTTAAGTCTTAGGGTTACGTTTTGAGTGTAAATCTTAAGGTTACGTTTTAAGGTTAAGTCTTAATGGTACATCTTAAAGTTAAGTCTTAGCATTAAGACCTAGGGTTAAATCTCAGGGTTAAATTTCAAGGTAAAGTCTCAAGGTTAAGTCTCAGGGTTACGTGGTAAGGTTGTGTCTTAGGATTCAGTCTCTAGGGTTAAGTTTTGAAGTTAAACTTTAGGTTAAGTCTTAGGGTTAAGTCTCAGGTTTAAGTCTCAGGATTATGTCTTAGGGTTAAGTCTTAATGTGAAGTCTTAAATTTAAGTCTTAAGCTTAAATCTTAGGGTTAAGCCTTAAGGTTAAGTGTCAGGGTTAATTCCCAAAGGTTAAGTCTTAAGTTTACATCTCACAGATTGAGTCTTAGGGTTAAGTCTTCATTTTAAGTCTTAGGGTTAAGTCTTAGAGTACAATCCTGAGGATAAGTCTTATGGTTAAGTCTTAAGGTTGAGCCTTAAGGTTAAGTCTTAGGGGTAAGCCTTAGAGTTATGTCTTGGGGATAAGTCTTAGGGCTAAGTCTCAGGATTAAGTATCAAGGTTAAAGCTCAAGGATAAGTCTCAGGGCTACGTTTTAGGGTTAAGTCTTCAGGTTAAATCTTAGGTTTAAGTCTCAGTTTTAAGTTTTAGGGATAAGTCTTCAGGATAAATTTCACGATTAAGTCTCAGGGTTGAGTCTTAAGGTTAAAACTTAACCTTAAGTCTCAGGGTTAAGTCTTATGGTTAAATCGTAATGTTACATCGGAATTTTAAGTCTTGGGGTTAAGTCTAAATCTAAGCCACAAGTTGAAGTCTTAGGGTTAACGCTTTAGAGTTAAGACTTGGGGATAAGTCTTAGGGTTAAGTCTTAAAATTTAAGTCCTAAGGTTAACTCTTAGGGTTAAATCTGTAAGGTCAACACTTAAGGTTAACTCTTAGGGTTAAGTTTAGGGTTAAGTCTTAAGGTTACGTCTTAAAGTTAAATATTAAGGTTAAGTCTTGGGGTTATTTCTTAAGGTTAAGTCTGAGGGTTATATCGGAGCGTTAATTATTAAGTCTTAGAGTTAATTCTCAGGGTTAAGTCTTCAAGTTACTTCTTAAGGTTGAGACTTAGTTTTAAGTTGTAAGGTTAAGTCCGAATGTTACATCTTAAAGTTAATCTTAGGGTTAAATCTCAGTGTTAAGTCTCAGGGTATAAGTCGTAAAGGTTGTGTCTTAATGTTCAGTCTTATTGTTAAGTCTTAAAAGTTATATTTTAGGGTTCAGTCTTAGGGCTAAATTTTAAGGTTAAGTCTTTGGGTTAAGTCTTAAGGTGAAGTCTTATGGCTTGAGTCTTAGGGTTAAGTCTAAAGTTTAATTCATAAGTTGAAGTCTTAGACTTAAGTCTTGGGGCTAAGTCTTAGGGTTTAGTCTTAAATCTTAGGTTTAAGTCTCAGTGTTGAGTCTTAGGGATAAGTCTTTGAATTAAGTCTTCAAGTTTTGTCTTAAGGTTTAACCTTAAGTTTAAGTCATAGGGTTAAGTCTTAGGGTTACGTTTTGAGTGTAAATCTTAAGGTTACGTTTTAAGGTTAAGTCTTAATGGTACATCTTAAAGTTAAGTCTTAGCATTAAGACCTAGGGTTAAATCTCAGGGTTAAATTTCAAGGTAAAGTCTCAAGGTTAAGTCTCAGGGTTACGTGGTAAGGTTGTGTCTTAGGATTCAGTCTCTAGGGTTAAGTTTTGAAGTTAAACTTTAGGTTAAGTCTTAGGGTTAAGTCTCAGGTTTAAGTCTCAGGATTATGTCTTAGGGTTAAGTCTTAATGTGAAGTCTTAAATTTAAGTCTTAAGCTTAAGTCTTAGGGTTAAGCCTTAAGGTTAAGTGTCAGGGTTAATTCCCAAAGGTTAAGTCTTAAGTTTACATCTCACAGATTGAGTCTTAGGGTTAAGTCTTCATTTTAAGTCTTAGGGTTAAGTCTTAGAGTACAATCCTGAGGATAAGTCTTATGGTTAAGTCTTAAGGTTGAGCCTTAAGGTTAAGTCTTAGGGTTAAGCCTTAGAGTTATGTCTTGGGGATAAGTCTTAGGGCTAAGTCTCAGGATTAAGTATCAAGGTTAAAGCTCAAGGATAAGTCTCAGGGCTACGTTTTAGGGTTAAGTCTTCAGGTTAAATCTTAGGTTTAAGTCTCAGTTTTAAGTTTTAGGGATAAGTCTTCAGGATAAATTTCACGATTAAGTCTCAGGGTTGAGTCTTAAGGTTAAAACTTAACCTTAAGTCTCAGGGTTAAGTCTTATGGTTAAATCGTAATGTTACATCGGAATTTTAAGTCTTGGGGTTAAGTCTAAATCTAAGCCACAAGTTGAAGTCTTAGGGTTAACGCTTTAGAGTTAAGACTTGGGGATAAGTCTTAGGGTTAAGTCTTAAAATTTAAGTCCTAAGGTTAACTCTTAGGGTTAAATCTGTAAGGTCAACACTTAAGGTTAACTCTTAGGGTTAAGTTTAGGGTTAAGTCTTAAGGTTACGTCTTAAAGTTAAATATTAAGGTTAAGTCTTGGGGTTATTTCTTAAGGTTAAGTCTGAGGGTTATATCGGAGCGTTAATTATTAAGTCTTAGAGTTAATTCTCAGGGTTAAGTCTTAAAGTTACTTCTTAAGGTTGAGACTTAGTTTTAAGTTGTAAGGTTAAGTCCGAATGTTACATCTTAAAGTTAATCTTAGGGTTAAATCTCAGTGTTAAGTCTCAGGGTATAAGTCGTAAAGGTTGTGTCTTAATGTTCAGTCTTATTGTTAAGTCTTAAAAGTTGTATTTTAGGGTTCAGTCTTAGGGCTAAATTTTAAGGTTAAGTCTTAGGGTTAAGTCTTAAGGTGAAGTCTTATGGCTTGAGTCTTAGGGTTAAGTCTAAAGTTTAATTCATAAGTTGAAGTCTTAGACTTAAGTCTTGGGGCTAAGTCTTAGGGTTAAGTCTTAAACCTTAGGTTTAAGTCTCAGTGTTAAGTCTTAGGGATAAGTCTTTGAATTAAGTCTTCAAGTTTTGTCTTAAGGTTTAACCTTAAGTTTAAGTCATAGGGTTAAGTCTTAGGGTTACGTTTTGAGTGTAAATCTTAAGGTTACGTTTTAAGGTTAAGTCTTAATGGTACATCTTAAAGTTAAGTCTTAGCATTAAGACCTAGGGTTAAATCTCAGGGTTAAATTTCAAGGTAAAGTCTCAAGGTTAAGTCTCAGGGTTACGTGGTAAGGTTGTGTCTTAGGATTCAGTCTCTAGGGTTAAGTTTTGAAGTTAAACTTTAGGTTAAGTCTTAGGGTTAAGTCTCAGGTTTAAGTCTCAGGATTATGTCTTAGGGTTAAGTCTTAATGTGAAGTCTTAAATTTAAGTCTTAAGCTTAAATCTTAGGGTTAAGCCTTAAGGTTAAGTGTCAGGGTTAATTCCCAAAGGTTAAGTCTTAAGTTTACATCTCACAGATTGAGTCTTAGGGTTAAGTCTTCATTTTAAGTCTTAGGGTTAAGTCTTAGAGTACAATCCTGAGGATAAGTCTTATGGTTAAGTCTTAAGGTTGAGCCTTAAGGTTAAGTCTTAGGGGTAAGCCTTAGAGTTATGTCTTGGGGATAAGTCTTAGGGCTAAGTCTCAGGATTAAGTATCAAGGTTAAAGCTCAAGGATAAGTCTCAGGGCTACGTTTTAGGGTTAAGTCTTCAGGTTAAATCTTAGGTTTAAGTCTCAGTTTTAAGTTTTAGGGATAAGTCTTCAGGATAAATTTCACGATTAAGTCTCAGGGTTGAGTCTTAAGGTTAAAACTTAACCTTAAGTCTCAGGGTTAAGTCTTATGGTTAAATCGTAATGTTACATCGGAATTTTAAGTCTTGGGGTTAAGTCTAAATCTAAGCCACAAGTTGAAGTCTTAGGGTTAACGCTTTAGAGTTAAGACTTGGGGATAAGTCTTAGGGTTAAGTCTTAAAATTTAAGTCCTAAGGTTAACTCTTAGGGTTAAATCTGTAAGGTCAACACTTAAGGTTAACTCTTAGGGTTAAGTTTAGGGTTAAGTCTTAAGGTTACGTCTTAAAGTTAAATATTAAGGTTAAGTCTTGGGGTTATTTCTTAAGGTTAAGTCTGAGGGTTATATCGGAGCGTTAATTATTAAGTCTTAGAGTTAATTCTCAGGGTTAAGTCTTCAAGTTACTTCTTAAGGTTGAGACTTAGTTTTAAGTTGTAAGGTTAAGTCCGAATGTTACATCTTAAAGTTAATCTTAGGGTTAAATCTCAGTGTTAAGTCTCAGGGTATAAGTCGTAAAGGTTGTGTCTTAATGTTCAGTCTTATTGTTAAGTCTTAAAAGTTATATTTTAGGGTTCAGTCTTAGGGCTAAATTTTAAGGTTAAGTCTTTGGGTTAAGTCTTAAGGTGAAGTCTTATGGCTTGAGTCTTAGGGTTAAGTCTAAAGTTTAATTCATAAGTTGAAGTCTTAGACTTAAGTCTTGGGGCTAAGTCTTAGGGTTAAGTCTTAAATCTTAGGTTTAAGTCTCAGTGTTGAGTCTTAGGGATAAGTCTTTGAATTAAGTCTTCAAGTTTTGTCTTAAGGTTTAACCTTAAGTTTAAGTCATAGGGTTAAGTCTTAGGGTTACGTTTTGAGTGTAAATCTTAAGGTTACGTTTTAAGGTTAAGTCTTAATGGTACATCTTAAAGTTAAGTCTTAGCATTAAGACCTAGGGTTAAATCTCAGGGTTAAATTTCAAGGTAAAGTCTCAAGGTTAAGTCTCAGGGTTACGTGGTAAGGTTGTGTCTTAGGATTCAGTCTCTAGGGTTAAGTTTTGAAGTTAAACTTTAGGTTAAGTCTTAGGGTTAAGTCTCAGGTTTAAGTCTCAGGATTATGTCTTAGGGTTAAGTCTTAATGTGAAGTCTTAAATTTAAGTCTTAAGCTTAAGTCTTAGGGTTAAGCCTTAAGGTTAAGTGTCAGGGTTAATTCCCAAAGGTTAAGTCTTAAGTTTACATCTCACAGATTGAGTCTTAGGGTTAAGTCTTCATTTTAAGTCTTAGGGTTAAGTCTTAGAGTACAATCCTGAGGATAAGTCTTATGGTTAAGTCTTAAGGTTGAGCCTTAAGGTTAAGTCTTAGGGTTAAGCCTTAGAGTTATGTCTTGGGGATAAGTCTTAGGGCTAAGTCTCAGGATTAAGTATCAAGGTTAAAGCTCAAGGATAAGTCTCAGGTCTACGTTTTAGGGTTAAGTCTTCAGGTTAAATCTTAGGTTTAAGTCTCAGTTTTAAGTTTTAGGGATAAGTCTTCAGGATAAATTTCACGATTAAGTCTCAGGGTTGAGTCTTAAGGTTAAAACTTAACCTTAAGTCTCAGGGTTAAGTCTTATGGTTAAATCGTAATGTTACATCGGAATTTTAAGTCTTGGGGTTAAGTCTAAATCTAAGCCACAAGTTGAAGTCTTAGGGTTAATGCTTTAGAGTTAAGACTTGGGGATAAGTCTTAGGGTTAAGTCTTAAAATTTAAGTCCTAAGGTTAACTCTTAGGGTTAAATCTGTAAGGTCAACACTTAAGGTTAACTCTTAGGGTTAAGTTTAGGGTTAAGTCTTAAGGTTACGTCTTAAAGTTAAATATTAAGGTTAAGTCTTGGGGTTATTTCTTAAGGTTAAGTCTGAGGGTTATATCGGAGCGTTAATTATTAAGTCTTAGAGTTAATTCTCAGGGTTAAGTCTTAAAGTTACTTCTTAAGGTTGAGACTTAGTTTTAAGTTGTAAGGTTAAGTCCGAATGTTACATCTTAAAGTTAATCTTAGGGTTAAATCTCAGTGTTAAGTCTCAGGGTATAAGTCGTAAAGGTTGTGTCTTAATGTTCAGTCTTATTGTTAAGTCTTAAAAGTTGTATTTTAGGGTTCAGTCTTAGGGCTAAATTTTAAGGTTAAGTCTTAGGGTTAAGTCTTAAGGTGAAGTCTTATGGCTTGAGTCTTAGGGTTAAGTCTAAAGTTTAATTCATAAGTTGAAGTCTTAGACTTAAGTCTTGGGGCTAAGTCTTAGGGTTAAGTCTTAAACCTTAGGTTTAAGTCTCAGTGTTAAGTCTTAGGGATAAGTCTTTGAATTAAGTCTTCAAGTTTTGTCTTAAGGTTTAACCTTAAGTTTAAGTCATAGGGTTAACCCTTAGGGTTACGTTTTGAGTGTAAATCTTAAGGTTACGTTTTAAGGTTAAGTCTTAATGGTACATCTTAAAGTTAAGTCTTAGCATTAAGACCTAGGGTTAAATCTCAGGGTTAAATTTCAAGGTAAAGTCTCAAGGTTAAGTCTCAGGGTTACGTGGTAAGGTTGTGTCTTAGGATTCAGTCTCTAGGGTTAAGTTTTGAAGTTAAACTTTAGGTTAAGTCTTAGGGTTAAGTCTCAGGTTTAAGTCTCAGGATTATGTCTTAGGGTTAAGTCTTAATGTGAAGTCTTAAATTTAAGTCTTAAGCTTAAATCTTAGGGTTAAGCCTTAAGGTTAAGTGTCAGGGTTAATTCCCAAAGGTTAAGTCTTAAGTTTACATCTCACAGATTGAGTCTTAGGGTTAAGTCTTCATTTTAAGTCTTAGGGTTAAGTCTTAGAGTACAATCCTGAGGATAAGTCTTATGGTTAAGTCTTAAGGTTGAGCCTTAAGGTTAAGTCTTAGGGGTAAGCCTTAGAGTTATGTCTTGGGGATAAGTCTTAGGGCTAAGTCTCAGGATTAAGTATCAAGGTTAAAGCTCAAGGATAAGTCTCAGGGCTACGTTTTAGGGTTAAGTCTTCAGGTTAAATCTTAGGTTTAAGTCTCAGTTTTAAGTTTTAGGGATAAGTCTTCAGGATAAATTTCACGATTAAGTCTCAGGGTTGAGTCTTAAGGTTAAAACTTAACCTTAAGTCTCAGGGTTAAGTCTTATGGTTAAATCGTAATGTTACATCGGAATTTTAAGTCTTGGGGTTAAGTCTAAATCTAAGCCACAAGTTGAAGTCTTAGGGTTAACGCTTTAGAGTTAAGACTTGGGGATAAGTCTTAGGGTTAAGTCTTAAAATTTAAGTCCTAAGGTTAACTCTTAGGGTTAAATCTGTAAGGTCAACACTTAAGGTTAACTCTTAGGGTTAAGTTTAGGGTTAAGTCTTAAGGTTACGTCTTAAAGTTAAATATTAAGGTTAAGTCTTGGGGTTATTTCTTAAGGTTAAGTCTGAGGGTTATATCGGAGCGTTAATTATTAAGTCTTAGAGTTAATTCTCAGGGTTAAGTCTTCAAGTTACTTCTTAAGGTTGAGACTTAGTTTTAAGTTGTAAGGTTAAGTCCGAATGTTACATCTTAAAGTTAATCTTAGGGTTAAATCTCAGTGTTAAGTCTCAGGGTATAAGTCGTAAAGGTTGTGTCTTAATGTTCAGTCTTATTGTTAAGTCTTAAAAGTTGTATTTTAGGGTTCAGTCTTAGGGCTAAATTTTAAGGTTAAGTCTTAGGGTTAAGTCTTAAGGTGAAGTCTTATGGCTTGAGTCTTAGGGTTAAGTCTAAAGTTTAATTCATAAGTTGAAGTCTTAGACTTAAGTCTTGGGGCTAAGTCTTAGGGTTAAGTCTTAAACCTTAGGTTTAAGTCTCAGTGTTAAGTCTTAGGGATAAGTCTTTGAATTAAGTCTTCAAGTTTTGTCTTAAGGTTTAACCTTAAGTTTAAGTCATAGGGTTAAGTCTTAGGGTTACGTTTTGAGTGTAAACCTTAAGGTTACGTTTTAAGGTTAAGTCTTAATGGTACATCTTAAAGTTAAGTCTTAGCATTAAGACCTAGGGTTAAATCTCAGGGTTAAATTTCAAGGTAAAGTCTCAAGGTTAAGTCTCAGGGTTACGTGGTAAGGTTGTGTCTTAGGATTCAGTCTCTAGGGTTAAGTTTTGAAGTTAAACTTTAGGTTAAGTCTTAGGGTTAAGTCTCAGGTTTAAGTCTCAGGATTATGTCTTAGGGTTAAGTCTTAATGTGAAGTCTTAAATTTAAGTCTTAAGCTTAAATCTTAGGGTTAAGCCTTAAGGTTAAGTGTCAGGGTTAATTCCCAAAGGTTAAGTCTTAAGTTTACATCTCACAGATTGAGTCTTAGGGTTAAGTCTTCATTTTAAGTCTTAGGGTTAAGTCTTAGAGTACAATCCTGAGGATAAGTCTTATGGTTAAGTCTTAAGGTTGAGCCTTAAGGTTAAGTCTTAGGGGTAAGCCTTAGAGTTATGTCTTGGGGATAAGTCTTAGGGCTAAGTCTCAGGATTAAGTATCAAGGTTAAAGCTCAAGGATAAGTCTCAGGGCTACGTTTTAGGGTTAAGTCTTCAGGTTAAATCTTAGGTTTAAGTCTCAGTTTTAAGTTTTAGGGATAAGTCTTCAGGATAAATTTCACGATTAAGTCTCAGGGTTGAGTCTTAAGGTTAAAACTTAACCTTAAGTCTCAGGGTTAAGTCTTATGGTTAAATCGTAATGTTACATCGGAATTTTAAGTCTTGGGGTTAAGTCTAAATCTAAGCCACAAGTTGAAGTCTTAGGGTTAACGCTTTAGAGTTAAGACTTGGGGATAAGTCTTAGGGTTAAGTCTTAAAATTTAAGTCCTAAGGTTAACTCTTAGGGTTAAATCTGTAAGGTCAACACTTAAGGTTAACTCTTAGGGTTAAGTTTAGGGTTAAGTCTTAAGGTTACGTCTTAAAGTTAAATATTAAGGTTAAGTCTTGGGGTTATTTCTTAAGGTTAAGTCTGAGGGTTATATCGGAGCGTTAATTATTAAGTCTTAGAGTTAATTCTCAGGGTTAAGTCTTCAAGTTACTTCTTAAGGTTGAGACTTAGTTTTAAGTTGTAAGGTTAAGTCCGAATGTTACATCTTAAAGTTAATCTTAGGGTTAAATCTCAGTGTTAAGTCTCAGGGTATAAGTCGTAAAGGTTGTGTCTTAATGTTCAGTCTTATTGTTAAGTCTTAAAAGTTATATTTTAGGGTTCAGTCTTAGGGCTAAATTTTAAGGTTAAGTCTTTGGGTTAAGTCTTAAGGTGAAGTCTTATGGCTTGAGTCTTAGGGTTAAGTCTAAAGTTTAATTCATAAGTTGAAGTCTTAGACTTAAGTCTTGGGGCTAAGTCTTAGGGTTAAGTCTTAAACCTTAGGTTTAAGTCTCAGTGTTAAGTCTTAGGGATAAGTCTTTGAATTAAGTCTTCAAGTTTTGTCTTAAGGTTTAACCTTAAGTCATAGGGTTAAGCCTTAGGGTTACGTTTTGAGTGTAAATCTTAAGGTTACGTTTTAAGGTTAAGTCTTAATGGTACATCTTAAAGTTAAGTCTTAGCATTAAGACCTAGGGTTAAATCTCAGGGTTAAATTTCAAGGTAAAGTCTCAAGGTTAAGTCTCAGGGTTACGTGGTAAGGTTGTGTCTTAGGATTCAGTCTCTAGGGTTAAGTTTTGAAGTTAAACTTTAGGTTAAGTCTTAGGGTTAAGTCTCAGGTTTAAGTCTCAGGATTATGTCTTAGGGTTAAGTCTTAATGTGAAGTCTTAAATTTAAGTCTTAAGCTTAAGTCTTAGGGTTAAGCCTTAAGGTTAAGTGTCAGGGTTAATTCCCAAAGGTTAAGTCTTAAGTTTACATCTCACAGATTGAGTCTTAGGGTTAAGTCTTCATTTTAAGTCTTAGGGTTAAGTCTTAGAGTACAATCCTGAGGATAAGTCTTATGGTTAAGTCTTAAGGTTGAGCCTTAAGGTTAAGTCTTAGGGGTAAGCCTTAGAGTTATGTCTTGGGGATAAGTCTTAGGGCTAAGTCTCAGGATTAAGTATCAAGGTTAAAGCTCAAGGATAAGTCTCAGGGCTACGTTTTAGGGTTAAGTCTTCAGGTTAAATCTTAGGTTTAAGTCTCAGTTTTCAGTTTTAGGGATAAGTCTTATGGATAAATTTCACGATTAAGTCTCAGGGTTGAGTCTTAAGGTTAAAACTTAACCTTAAGTCTCAGGGTTAAGTCTTATGGTTAAATCATAATGTTACATCGGAATTTTAAGTCTTAGGGTTAAGTCTAAATCTAAGCCACAAGTTGAAGTCTTAGGGTTAACGCTTTAGAGTTAAGACTTGGGGATAAGTCTTAGGGTTAAGTCTTAAAATTTAAGTCCTAAGGTTAACTCTTAGGGTTAAATCTGTAAGGTCAACACTTAAGGTTAACTCTTAGGGTTAAGTTTAGGGTTAAGTCTTAAGGTTACGTCTTAAAGTTAAATATTAAGGTTAAGTCTTGGGGTTATTTCTTAAGGTTAAGTCTGAGGGTTATATCGGAGCGTTAATTATTAAGTCTTAGAGTTAATTCTCAGGGTTAAGTCTTCAAGTTACTTCTTAAGGTTGAGACTTAGTTTTAAGTTGTAAGGTTAAGTCCGAATGTTACATCTTAAAGTTAATCTTAGGGTTAAATCTCAGTGTTAAGTCTCAGGGTATAAGTCGTAACGGTTGTGTCTTAATGTTCATCTTATTGTTAAGTCTTAAAAGTTGTATTTTAGGGTTCAGTCTTAGGGCTAAATTTTAAGGTTAAGTCTTAGGGTTAAGTCTTTGGGTTAAGTCTTATGGCTTGAGTCTTAGGGTTAAGTCTAAAGTTTAATTCATAAGTTGAAGTCTTAGACTTAAGTCTTGGGGCTAAGTCTTAGGGTTAAGTCTTAAATCTTAGGTTTAAGTCTCAGTGTTAAGTCTTAGGGATAAGTCTTTGAATTAAGTCTTCAAGTTTTGTCTTAAGGTTTAACCTTAAGTTTAAGTCATAGGGTTAAGCCTTAGGGTTACGTTTTGAGTGTAAATCTTAAGGTTACGTTTTAAGGTTAAGTCTTAATGGTACATCTTAAAGTTAAGTCTTAGCATTAAGACCTAGGGTTAAATCTCAGGGTTAAATTTCAAGGTAAAGTCTCAAGGTTAAGTCTCAGGGTTACGTGGTAAGGTTGTGTCTTAGGATTCAGTCTCTAGGGTTAAGTTTTGAAGTTAAACTTTAGGTTAAGTCTTAGGGTTAAGTCTCAGGTTTAAGTCTCAGGATTATGTCTTAGGGTTAAGTCTTAATGTGAAGTCTTAAATTTAAGTCTTAAGCTTAAGTCTTAGGGTTAAGCCTTAAGGTTAAGTGTCAGGGTTAATTCCCAAAGGTTAAGTCTTAAGTTTACATCTCACAGATTGAGTCTTAGGGTTAAGTCTTCATTTTAAGTCTTAGGGTTAAGTCTTAGAGTACAATCCTGAGGATAAGTCTTATGGTTAAGTCTTAAGGTTGAGCCTTAAGGTTAAGTCTTAGGGGTAAGCCTTAGAGTTATGTCTTGGGGATAAGTCTTAGGGCTAAGTCTCAGGATTAAGTATCAAGGTTAAAGCTCAAGGATAAGTCTCAGGGCTACGTTTTAGGGTTAAGTCTTCAGGTTAAATCTTAGGTTTAAGTCTCAGTTTTAAGTTTTAGGGATAAGTCTTCAGGATAAATTTCACGATTAAGTCTCAGGGTTGAGTCTTAAGGTTAAAACTTAACCTTAAGTCTCAGGGTTAAGTCTTATGGTTAAATCGTAATGTTACATCGGAATTTTAAGTCTTGGGGTTAAGTCTAAATCTAAGCCACAAGTTGAAGTCTTAGGGTTAACGCTTTAGAGTTAAGACTTGGGGATAAGTCTTAGGGTTAAGTCTTAAAATTTAAGTCCTAAGGTTAACTCTTAGGGTTAAATCTGTAAGGTCAACACTTAAGGTTAACTCTTAGGGTTAAGTTTAGGGTTAAGTCTTAAGGTTACGTCTTAAAGTTAAATATTAAGGTTAAGTCTTGGGGTTATTTCTTAAGGTTAAGTCTGAGGGTTATATCGGAGCGTTAATTATTAAGTCTTAGAGTTAATTCTCAGGGTTAAGTCTTCAAGTTACTTCTTAAGGTTGAGACTTAGTTTTAAGTTGTAAGGTTAAGTCCGAATGTTACATCTTAAAGTTAATCTTAGGGTTAAATCTCAGTGTTAAGTCTCAGGGTATAAGTCGTAAAGGTTGTGTCTTAATGTTCAGTCTTATTGTTAAGTCTTAAAAGTTGTATTTTAGGGTTCAGTCTTAGGGCTAAATTTTAAGGTTAAGTCTTTGGGTTAAGTCTTAAGGTGAAGTCTTATGGCTTGAGTCTTAGGGTTAAGTCTAAAGTTTAATTCATAAGTTGAAGTCTTAGACTTAAGTCTTGGGGCTAAGTCTTAGGGTTAAGTCTTAAACCTTAGGTTTAAGTCTCAGTGTTGAGTCTTAGGGATAAGTCTTTGAATTAAGTCTTCAAGTTTTGTCTTAAGGTTTAACCTTAAGTTTAAGTCATAGGGTTAAGTCTTAGGGTTACGTTTTGAGTGTAAACCTTAAGGTTACGTTTTAAGGTTAAGTCTTAATGGTACATCTTAAAGTTAAGTCTTAGCATTAAGACCTAGGGTTAAATCTCAGGGTTAAATTTCAAGGTAAAGTCTCAAGGTTAAGTCTCAGGGTTACGTGGTAAGGTTGTGTCTTAGGATTCAGTCTCTAGGGTTAAGTTTTGAAGTTAAACTTTAGGTTAAGTCTTAGGGTTAAGTCTCAGGTTTAAGTCTCAGGATTATGTCTTAGGGTTAAGTCTTAATGTGAAGTCTTAAATTTAAGTCTTAAGCTTAAGTCTTAGGGTTAAGCCTTAAGGTTAAGTGTCAGGGTTAATTCCCAAAGGTTAAGTCTTAAGTTTACATCTCACAGATTGAGTCTTAGGGTTAAGTCTTCATTTTAAGTCTTAGGGTTAAGTCTTAGAGTACAATCCTGAGGATAAGTCTTATGGTTAAGTCTTAAGGTTGAGCCTTAAGGTTAAGTCTTAGGGTTAAGCCTTAGAGTTATGTCTTGGGGATAAGTCTTAGGGCTAAGTCTCAGGATTAAGTATCAAGGTTAAAGCTCAAGGATAAGTCTCAGGGCTACGTTTTAGGGTTAAGTCTTCAGGTTAAATCTTAGGTTTAAGTCTCAGTTTTCAGTTTTAGGGATAAGTCTTCAGGATAAATTTCACGATTAAGTCTCAGGGTTGAGTCTTAAGGTTAAAACTTAACCTTAAGTCTCAGGGTTAAGTCTTATGGTTAAATCATAATGTTACATCGGAATTTTAAGTCTTAGGGTTAAGTCTAAATCTAAGCCACAAGTTGAAGTCTTAGGGTTAACGCTTTAGAGTTAAGACTTGGGGATAAGTCTTAGGGTTAAGTCTTAAAATTTAAGTCCTAAGGTTAACTCTTAGGGTTAAATCTGTAAGGTCAACACTTAAGGTTAACTCTTAGGGTTAAGTTTAGGGTTAAGTCTTAAGGTTACGTCTTAAAGTTAAATATTAAGGTTAAGTCTTGGGGTTATTTCTTAAGGTTAAGTCTGAGGGTTATATCGGAGCGTTAATTATTAAGTCTTAGAGTTAATTCTCAGGGTTAAGTCTTCAAGTTACTTCTTAAGGTTGAGACTTAGTTTTAAGTTGTAAGGTTAAGTCCGAATGTTACATCTTAAAGTTAATCTTAGGGTTAAATCTCAGTGTTAAGTCTCAGGGTATAAGTCGTAACGGTTGTGTCTTAATGTTCATCTTATTGTTAAGTCTTAAAAGTTATATTATAGGGTTCAGTCTTAGGGCTAAATTTTAAGGTTAAGTCTTTGGGTTAAGTCTTTGGGTTAAGTCTTATGGCTTGAGTCTTAGGGTTAAGTCTAAAGTTTAATTCATAAGTTGAAGTCTTAGACTTAAGTCTTGGGGCTAAGTCTTAGGGTTAAGTCTTAAATCTTAGGTTTAAGTCTCAGTGTTAAGTCTTAGGGATAAGTCTTTGAATTAAGTCTTCAAGTTTTGTCTTAAGGTTTAACCTTAAGTTTAAGTCATAGGGTTAAGCCTTAGGGTTACGTTTTGAGTGTAAATCTTAAGGTTACGTTTTAAGGTTAAGTCTTAATGGTACATCTTAAAGTTAAGTCTTAGCATTAAGACCTAGGGTTAAATCTCAGGGTTAAATTTCAAGGTAAAGTCTCAAGGTTAAGTCTCAGGGTTACGTGGTAAGGTTGTGTCTTAGGATTCAGTCTCTAGGGTTAAGTTTTGAAGTTAAACTTTAGGTTAAGTCTTAGGGTTAAGTCTCAGGTTTAAGTCTCAGGATTATGTCTTAGGGTTAAGTCTTAATGTGAAGTCTTAAATTTAAGTCTTAAGCTTAAGTCTTAGGGTTAAGCCTTAAGGTTAAGTGTCAGGGTTAATTCCCAAAGGTTAAGTCTTAAGTTTACATCTCACAGATTGAGTCTTAGGGTTAAGTCTTCATTTTAAGTCTTAGGGTTAAGTCTTAGAGTACAATCCTGAGGATAAGTCTTATGGTTAAGTCTTAAGGTTGAGCCTTAAGGTTAAGTCTTAGGGTTAAGCCTTAGAGTTATGTCTTGGGGATAAGTCTTAGGGCTAAGTCTCAGGATTAAGTATCAAGGTTAAAGCTCAAGGATAAGTCTCAGGGCTACGTTTTAGGGTTAAGTCTTCAGGTTAAATCTTAGGTTTAAGTCTCAGTTTTCAGTTTTAGGGATAAGTCTTATGGATAAATTTCACGATTAAGTCTCAGGGTTGAGTCTTAAGGTTAAAACTTAACCTTAAGTCTCAGGGTTAAGTCTTATGGTTAAATCATAATGTTACATCGGAATTTTAAGTCTTAGGGTTAAGTCTAAATCTAAGCCACAAGTTGAAGTCTTAGGGTTAACGCTTTAGAGTTAAGACTTGGGGATAAGTCTTAGGGTTAAGTCTTAAAATTTAAGTCCTAAGGTTAACTCTTAGGGTTAAATCTGTAAGGTCAACACTTAAGGTTAACTCTTAGGGTTAAGTTTAGGGTTAAGTCTTAAGGTTACGTCTTAAAGTTAAATATTAAGGTTAAGTCTTGGGGTTATTTCTTAAGGTTAAGTCTGAGGGTTATATCGGAGCGTTAATTATTAAGTCTTAGAGTTAATTCTCAGGGTTAAGTCTTCAAGTTACTTCTTAAGGTTGAGACTTAGTTTTAAGTTGTAAGGTTAAGTCCGAATGTTACATCTTAAAGTTAATCTTAGGGTTAAATCTCAGTGTTAAGTCTCAGGGTATAAGTCGTAACGGTTGTGTCTTAATGTTCATCTTATTGTTAAGTCTTAAAATTTATATTATAGGGTTCAGTCTTAGGGCTAAATTTTAAGGTTAAGTCTTTGGGTTAAGTCTTTGGGTTAAGTCTTATGGCTTGAGTCTTAGGGTTAAGTCTAAAGTTTAATTCATAAGTTGAAGTCTTAGACTTAAGTCTTGGGGCTAAGTCTTAGGGTTAAGTCTTAAATCTTAGGTTTAAGTCTCAGTGTTAAGTCTTAGGGATAAGTCTTTGAATTAAGTCTTCAAGTTTTGTCTTAAGGTTTAACCTTAAGTTTAAGTCATAGGGTTAAGCCTTAGGGTTACGTTTTGAGTGTAAATCTTAAGGTTACGTTTTAAGGTTAAGTCTTAATGGTACATCTTAAAGTTAAGTCTTAGCATTAAGACCTAGGGTTAAATCTCAGGGTTAAATTTCAAGGTAAAGTCTCAAGGTTAAGTCTCAGGGTTACGTGGTAAGGTTGTGTCTTAGGATTCAGTCTCTAGGGTTAAGTTTTGAAGTTAAACTTTAGGTTAAGTCTTAGGGTTAAGTCTCAGGTTTAAGTCTCAGGATTATGTCTTAGGGTTAAGTCTTAATGTGAAGTCTTAAATTTAAGTCTTAAGCTTAAGTCTTAGGGTTAAGCCTTAAGGTTAAGTGTCAGGGTTAATTCCCAAAGGTTAAGTCTTAAGTTTACATCTCACAGATTGAGTCTTAGGGTTAAGTCTTCATTTTAAGTCTTAGGGTTAAGTCTTAGAGTACAATCCTGAGGATAAGTCTTATGGTTAAGTTTCAGGATTAAGTCTTAAGGTTGAGCCTTAAGGTTAAGTCTTAGGGGTAAGCCTTAGAGTTATGTCTTGGGGATAAGTCTTAGGGCTAAGTCTCAGGATTAAGTATCAAGGTTAAAGCTCAAGGATAAGTCTCAGGGCTACGTTTTAGGGTTAAGTCTTCAGGTTAAATCTTAGGTTTAAGTCTCAGTTTTCAGTTTTAGGGATAAGTCTTCAGGATAAATTTCACGATTAAGTCTCAGGGTTGAGTCTTAAGGTTAAAACTTAACCTTAAGTCTCAGGGTTAAGTCTTATGGTTAAATCGTAATGTTACATCGGAATTTTAAGTCTTGGGGTTAAGTCTAAATCTAAGCCACAAGTTGAAGTCTTAGGGTTAACGCTTTAGAGTTAAGACTTGGGGATAAGTCTTAGGGTTAAGTCTTAAAATTTAAGTCCTAAGGTTAACTCTTAGGGTTAAATCTGTAAGGTCAACACTTAAGGTTAACTCTTAGGGTTAAGTTTAGGGTTAAGTCTTAAGGTTACGTCTTAAAGTTAAATATTAAGGTTAAGTCTTGGGGTTATTTCTTAAGGTTAAGTCTGAGGGTTATATCGGAGCGTTAATTATTAAGTCTTAGAGTTAATTCTCAGGGTTAAGTCTTCAAGTTACTTCTTAAGGTTGAGACTTAGTTTTAAGTTGTAAGGTTAAGTCCGAATGTTACATCTTAAAGTTAATCTTAGGGTTAAATCTCAGTGTTAAGTCTCAGGGTATAAGTCGTAAAGGTTGTGTCTTAATGTTCAGTCTTATTGTTAAGTCTTAAAAGTTATATTTTAGGGTTCAGTCTTAGGGCTAAATTTTAAGGTTAAGTCTTTGGGTTAAGTCTTAAGGTGAAGTCTTATGGCTTGAGTCTTAGGGTTAAGTCTAAAGTTTAATTCATAAGTTGAAGTCTTAGACTTAAGTCTTGGGGCTAAGTCTTAGGGTTAAGTCTTAAATCTTAGGTTTAAGTCTCAGTGTTGAGTCTTAGGGATAAGTCTTTGAATTAAGTCTTCAAGTTTTGTCTTAAGGTTTAACCTTAAGTTTAAGTCATAGGGTTAAGTCTTAGGGTTACGTTTTGAGTGTAAATCTTAAGGTTACGTTTTAAGGTTAAGTCTTAATGGTACATCTTAAAGTTAAGTCTTAGCATTAAGACCTAGGGTTAAATCTCAGGGTTAAATTTCAAGGTAAAGTCTCAAGGTTAAGTCTCAGGGTTACGTGGTAAGGTTGTGTCTTAGGATTCAGTCTCTAGGGTTAAGTTTTGAAGTTAAACTTTAGGTTAAGTCTTAGGGTTAAGTCTCAGGTTTAAGTCTCAGGATTATGTCTTAGGGTTAAGTCTTAATGTGAAGTCTTAAATTTAAGTCTTAAGCTTAAGTCTTAGGGTTAAGCCTTAAGGTTAAGTGTCAGGGTTAATTCCCAAAGGTTAAGTCTTAAGTTTACATCTCACAGATTGAGTCTTAGGGTTAAGTCTTCATTTTAAGTCTTAGGGTTAAGTCTTAGAGTACAATCCTGAGGATAAGTCTTATGGTTAAGTCTTAAGGTTGAGCCTTAAGGTTAAGTCTTAGGGTTAAGCCTTAGAGTTATGTCTTGGGGATAAGTCTTAGGGCTAAGTCTCAGGATTAAGTATCAAGGTTAAAGCTCAAGGATAAGTCTCAGGGCTACGTTTTAGGGTTAAGTCTTCAGGTTAAATCTTAGGTTTAAGTCTCAGTTTTCAGTTTTAGGGATAAGTCTTCAGGATAAATTTCACGATTAAGTCTCAGGGTTGAGTCTTAAGGTTAAAACTTAACCTTAAGTCTCAGGGTTAAGTCTTATGGTTAAATCATAATGTTACATCGGAATTTTAAGTCTTAGGGTTAAGTCTAAATCTAAGCCACAAGTTGAAGTCTTAGGGTTAACGCTTTAGAGTTAAGACTTGGGGATAAGTCTTAGGGTTAAGTCTTAAAATTTAAGTCCTAAGGTTAACTCTTAGGGTTAAATCTGTAAGGTCAACACTTAAGGTTAACTCTTAGGGTTAAGTTTAGGGTTAAGTCTTAAGGTTACGTCTTAAAGTTAAATATTAAGGTTAAGTCTTGGGGTTATTTCTTAAGGTTAAGTCTGAGGGTTATATCGGAGCGTTAATTATTAAGTCTTAGAGTTAATTCTCAGGGTTAAGTCTTCAAGTTACTTCTTAAGGTTGAGACTTAGTTTTAAGTTGTAAGGTTAAGTCCGAATGTTACATCTTAAAGTTAATCTTAGGGTTAAATCTCAGTGTTAAGTCTCAGGGTATAAGTCGTAACGGTTGTGTCTTAATGTTCATCTTATTGTTAAGTCTTAAAATTTATATTATAGGGTTCAGTCTTAGGGCTAAATTTTAAGGTTAAGTCTTTGGGTTAAGTCTTTGGGTTAAGTCTTATGGCTTGAGTCTTAGGGTTAAGTCTAAAGTTTAATTCATAAGTTGAAGTCTTAGACTTAAGTCTTGGGGCTAAGTCTTAGGGTTAAGTCTTAAATCTTAGGTTTAAGTCTCAGTGTTAAGTCTTAGGGATAAGTCTTTGAATTAAGTCTTCAAGTTTTGTCTTAAGGTTTAACCTTAAGTTTAAGTCATAGGGTTAAGCCTTAGGGTTACGTTTTGAGTGTAAATCTTAAGGTTACGTTTTAAGGTTAAGTCTTAATGGTACATCTTAAAGTTAAGTCTTAGCATTAAGACCTAGGGTTAAATCTCAGGGTTAAATTTCAAGGTAAAGTCTCAAGGTTAAGTCTCAGGGTTACGTGGTAAGGTTGTGTCTTAGGATTCAGTCTCTAGGGTTAAGTTTTGAAGTTAAACTTTAGGTTAAGTCTTAGGGTTAAGTCTCAGGTTTAAGTCTCAGGATTATGTCTTAGGGTTAAGTCTTAATGTGAAGTCTTAAATTTAAGTCTTAAGCTTAAGTCTTAGGGTTAAGCCTTAAGGTTAAGTGTCAGGGTTAATTCCCAAAGGTTAAGTCTTAAGTTTACATCTCACAGATTGAGTCTTAGGGTTAAGTCTTCATTTTAAGTCTTAGGGTTAAGTCTTAGAGTACAATCCTGAGGATAAGTCTTATGGTTAAGTCTTAAGGTTGAGCCTTAAGGTTAAGTCTTAGGGTTAAGCCTTAGAGTTATGTCTTGGGGATAAGTCTTAGGGCTAAGTCTCAGGATTAAGTATCAAGGTTAAAGCTCAAGGATAAGTCTCAGGGCTACGTTTTAGGGTTAAGTCTTCAGGTTAAATCTTAGGTTTAAGTCTCAGTTTTCAGTTTTAGGGATAAGTCTTATGGATAAATTTCACGATTAAGTCTCAGGGTTGAGTCTTAAGGTTAAAACTTAACCTTAAGTCTCAGGGTTAAGTCTTATGGTTAAATCATAATGTTACATCGGAATTTTAAGTCTTGGGGTTAAGTCTAAATCTAAGCCACAAGTTGAAGTCTTAGGGTTAACGCTTTAGAGTTAAGACTTGGGGATAAGTCTTAGGGTTAAGTCTTAAAATTTAAGTCCTAAGGTTAACTCTTAGGGTTAAATCTGTAAGGTCAACACTTAAGGTTAACTCTTAGGGTTAAGTTTAGGGTTAAGTCTTAAGGTTACGTCTTAAAGTTAAATATTAAGGTTAAGTCTTGGGGTTATTTCTTAAGGTTAAGTCTGAGGGTTATATCGGAGCGTTAATTATTAAGTCTTAGAGTTAATTCTCAGGGTTAAGTCTTCAAGTTACTTCTTAAGGTTGAGACTTAGTTTTAAGTTGTAAGGTTAAGTCCGAATGTTACATCTTAAAGTTAATCTTAGGGTTAAATCTCAGTGTTAAGTCTCAGGGTATAAGTCGTAACGGTTGTGTCTTAATGTTCATCTTATTGTTAAGTCTTAAAATTTATATTATAGGGTTCAGTCTTAGGGCTAAATTTTAAGGTTAAGTCTTTGGGTTAAGTCTTTGGGTTAAGTCTTATGGCTTGAGTCTTAGGGTTAAGTCTAAAGTTTAATTCATAAGTTGAAGTCTTAGACTTAAGTCTTGGGGCTAAGTCTTAGGGTTAAGTCTTAAATCTTAGGTTTAAGTCTCAGTGTTAAGTCTTAGGGATAAGTCTTTGAATTAAGTCTTCAAGTTTTGTCTTAAGGTTTAACCTTAAGTTTAAGTCATAGGGTTAAGCCTTAGGGTTACGTTTTGAGTGTAAATCTTAAGGTTACGTTTTAAGGTTAAGTCTTAATGGTACATCTTAAAGTTAAGTCTTAGCATTAAGACCTAGGGTTAAATCTCAGGGTTAAATTTCAAGGTAAAGTCTCAAGGTTAAGTCTCAGGGTTACGTGGTAAGGTTGTGTCTTAGGATTCAGTCTCTAGGGTTAAGTTTTGAAGTTAAACTTTAGGTTAAGTCTTAGGGTTAAGTCTCAGGTTTAAGTCTCAGGATTATGTCTTAGGGTTAAGTCTTAATGTGAAGTCTTAAATTTAAGTCTTAAGCTTAAGTCTTAGGGTTAAGCCTTAAGGTTAAGTGTCAGGGTTAATTCCCAAAGGTTAAGTCTTAAGTTTACATCTCACAGATTGAGTCTTAGGGTTAAGTCTTCATTTTAAGTCTTAGGGTTAAGTCTTAGAGTACAATCCTGAGGATAAGTCTTATGGTTAAGTCTTAAGGTTGAGCCTTAAGGTTAAGTCTTAGGGTTAAGCCTTAGAGTTATGTCTTGGGGATAAGTCTTAGGGCTAAGTCTCAGGATTAAGTATCAAGGTTAAAGCTCAAGGATAAGTCTCAGGGCTACGTTTTAGGGTTAAGTCTTCAGGTTAAATCTTAGGTTTAAGTCTCAGTTTTCAGTTTTAGGGATAAGTCTTATGGATAAATTTCACGATTAAGTCTCAGGGTTGAGTCTTAAGGTTAAAACTTAACCTTAAGTCTCAGGGTTAAGTCTTATGGTTAAATCATAATGTTACATCGGAATTTTAAGTCTTAGGGTTAAGTCTAAATCTAAGCCACAAGTTGAAGTCTTAGGGTTAACGCTTTAGAGTTAAGACTTGGGGATAAGTCTTAGGGTTAAGTCTTAAAATTTAAGTCCTAAGGTTAACTCTTAGGGTTAAATCTGTAAGGTCAACACTTAAGGTTAACTCTTAGGGTTAAGTTTAGGGTTAAGTCTTAAGGTTACGTCTTAAAGTTAAATATTAAGGTTAAGTCTTGGGGTTATTTCTTAAGGTTAAGTCTGAGGGTTATATCGGAGCGTTAATTATTAAGTCTTAGAGTTAATTCTCAGGGTTAAGTCTTCAAGTTACTTCTTAAGGTTGAGACTTAGTTTTAAGTTGTAAGGTTAAGTCCGAATGTTACATCTTAAAGTTAATCTTAGGGTTAAATCTCAGTGTTAAGTCTCAGGGTATAAGTCGTAACGGTTGTGTCTTAATGTTCATCTTATTGTTAAGTCTTAAAATTTATATTATAGGGTTCAGTCTTAGGGCTAAATTTTAAGGTTAAGTCTTTGGGTTAAGTCTTTGGGTTAAGTCTTATGGCTTGAGTCTTAGGGTTAAGTCTAAAGTTTAATTCATAAGTTGAAGTCTTAGACTTAAGTCTTGGGGCTAAGTCTTAGGGTTAAGTCTTAAATCTTAGGTTTAAGTCTCAGTGTTAAGTCTTAGGGATAAGTCTTTGAATTAAGTCTTCAAGTTTTGTCTTAAGGTTTAACCTTAAGTTTAAGTCATAGGGTTAAGCCTTAGGGTTACGTTTTGAGTGTAAATCTTAAGGTTACGTTTTAAGGTTAAGTCTTAATGGTACATCTTAAAGTTAAGTCTTAGCATTAAGACCTAGGGTTAAATCTCAGGGTTAAATTTCAAGGTAAAGTCTCAAGGTTAAGTCTCAGGGTTACGTGGTAAGGTTGTGTCTTAGGATTCAGTCTCTAGGGTTAAGTTTTGAAGTTAAACTTTAGGTTAAGTCTTAGGGTTAAGTCTCAGGTTTAAGTCTCAGGATTATGTCTTAGGGTTAAGTCTTAATGTGAAGTCTTAAATTTAAGTCTTAAGCTTAAGTCTTAGGGTTAAGCCTTAAGGTTAAGTGTCAGGGTTAATTCCCAAAGGTTAAGTCTTAAGTTTACATCTCACAGATTGAGTCTTAGGGTTAAGTCTTCATTTTAAGTCTTAGGGTTAAGTCTTAGAGTACAATCCTGAGGATAAGTCTTAGGGTTAAGTCTTAAGGTTGAGCCTTAAGGTTAAGTCTTAGGGGTAAGCCTTAGAGTTATGTCTTGGGGATAAGTCTTAGGGCTAAGTCTCAGGATTAAGTATCAAGGTTAAAGCTCAAGGATAAGTCTCAGGGCTACGTTTTAGGGTTAAGTCTTCAGGTTAAATCTTAGGTTTAAGTCTCAGTTTTCAGTTTTAGGGATAAGTCTTCAGGATAAATTTCACGATTAAGTCTCAGGGTTGAGTCTTAAGGTTAAAACTTAACCTTAAGTCTCAGGGTTAAGTCTTATGGTTAAATCGTAATGTTACATCGGAATTTTAAGTCTTGGGGTTAAGTCTAAATCTAAGCCACAAGTTGAAGTCTTAGGGTTAACGCTTTAGAGTTAAGACTTGGGGATAAGTCTTAGGGTTAAGTCTTAAAATTTAAGTCCTAAGGTTAACTCTTAGGGTTAAATCTGTAAGGTCAACACTTAAGGTTAACTCTTAGGGTTAAGTTTAGGGTTAAGTCTTAAGGTTACGTCTTAAAGTTAAATATTAAGGTTAAGTCTTGGGGTTATTTCTTAAGGTTAAGTCTGAGGGTTATATCGGAGCGTTAATTATTAAGTCTTAGAGTTAATTCTCAGGGTTAAGTCTTCAAGTTACTTCTTAAGGTTGAGACTTAGTTTTAAGTTGTAAGGTTAAGTCCGAATGTTACATCTTAAAGTTAATCTTAGGGTTAAATCTCAGTGTTAAGTCTCAGGGTATAAGTCGTAAAGGTTGTGTCTTAATGTTCAGTCTTATTGTTAAGTCTTAAAAGTTATATTTTAGGGTTCAGTCTTAGGGCTAAATTTTAAGGTTAAGTCTTTGGGTTAAGTCTTAAGGTGAAGTCTTATGGCTTGAGTCTTAGGGTTAAGTCTAAAGTTTAATTCATAAGTTGAAGTCTTAGACTTAAGTCTTGGGGCTAAGTCTTAGGGTTAAGTCTTAAATCTTAGGTTTAAGTCTCAGTGTTGAGTCTTAGGGATAAGTCTTTGAATTAAGTCTTCAAGTTTTGTCTTAAGGTTTAACCTTAAGTTTAAGTCATAGGGTTAAGTCTTAGGGTTACGTTTTGAGTGTAAATCTTAAGGTTACGTTTTAAGGTTAAGTCTTAATGGTACATCTTAAAGTTAAGTCTTAGCATTAAGACCTAGGGTTAAATCTCAGGGTTAAATTTCAAGGTAAAGTCTCAAGGTTAAGTCTCAGGGTTACGTGGTAAGGTTGTGTCTTAGGATTCAGTCTCTAGGGTTAAGTTTTGAAGTTAAACTTTAGGTTAAGTCTTAGGGTTAAGTCTCAGGTTTAAGTCTCAGGATTATGTCTTAGGGTTAAGTCTTAATGTGAAGTCTTAAATTTAAGTCTTAAGCTTAAGTCTTAGGGTTAAGCCTTAAGGTTAAGTGTCAGGGTTAATTCCCAAAGGTTAAGTCTTAAGTTTACATCTCACAGATTGAGTCTTAGGGTTAAGTCTTCATTTTAAGTCTTAGGGTTAAGTCTTAGAGTACAATCCTGAGGATAAGTCTTATGGTTAAGTCTTAAGGTTGAGCCTTAAGGTTAAGTCTTAGGGTTAAGCCTTAGAGTTATGTCTTGGGGATAAGTCTTAGGGCTAAGTCTCAGGATTAAGTATCAAGGTTAAAGCTCAAGGATAAGTCTCAGGGCTACGTTTTAGGGTTAAGTCTTCAGGTTAAATCTTAGGTTTAAGTCTCAGTTTTAAGTTTTAGGGATAAGTCTTCAGGATAAATTTCACGATTAAGTCTCAGGGTTGAGTCTTAAGGTTAAAACTTAACCTTAAGTCTCAGGGTTAAGTCTTATGGTTAAATCGTAATGTTACATCGGAATTTTAAGTCTTGGGGTTAAGTCTAAATCTAAGCCACAAGTTGAAGTCTTAGGGTTAATGCTTTAGAGTTAAGACTTGGGGATAAGTCTTAGGGTTAAGTCTTAAAATTTAAGTCCTAAGGTTAACTCTTAGGGTTAAATCTGTAAGGTCAACACTTAAGGTTAACTCTTAGGGTTAAGTTTAGGGTTAAGTCTTAAGGTTACGTCTTAAAGTTAAATATTAAGGTTAAGTCTTGGGGTTATTTCTTAAGGTTAAGTCTGAGGGTTATATCGGAGCGTTAATTATTAAGTCTTAGAGTTAATTCTCAGGGTTAAGTCTTAAAGTTACTTCTTAAGGTTGAGACTTAGTTTTAAGTTGTAAGGTTAAGTCCGAATGTTACATCTTAAAGTTAATCTTAGGGTTAAATCTCAGTGTTAAGTCTCAGGGTATAAGTCGTAAAGGTTGTGTCTTAATGTTCAGTCTTATTGTTAAGTCTTAAAAGTTGTATTTTAGGGTTCAGTCTTAGGGCTAAATTTTAAGGTTAAGTCTTAGGGTTAAGTCTTAAGGTGAAGTCTTATGGCTTGAGTCTTAGGGTTAAGTCTAATGTTTAATTCATAAGTTGAAGTCTTAGACTTAAGTCTTGGGGCTAAGTCTTAGGGTTAAGTCTTAAACCTTAGGTTTAAGTCTCAGTGTTAAGTCTTAGGGATAAGTCTTTGAATTAAGTCTTCAAGTTTTGTCTTAAGGTTTAACCTTAAGTTTAAGTCATAGGGTTAAGTCTTAGGGTTACGTTTTGAGTGTAAATCTTAAGGTTACGTTTTAAGGTTAAGTCTTAATGGTACATCTTAAAGTTAAGTCTTAGCATTAAGACCTAGGGTTAAATCTCAGGGTTAAATTTCAAGGTAAAGTCTCAAGGTTAAGTCTCAGGGTTACGTGGTAAGGTTGTGTCTTAGGATTCAGTCTCTAGGGTTAAGTTTTGAAGTTAAACTTTAGGTTAAGTCTTAGGGTTAAGTCTCAGGTTTAAGTCTCAGGATTATGTCTTAGGGTTAAGTCTTAATGTGAAGTCTTAAATTTAAGTCTTAAGCTTAAATCTTAGGGTTAAGCCTTAAGGTTAAGTGTCAGGGTTAATTCCCAAAGGTTAAGTCTTAAGTTTACATCTCACAGATTGAGTCTTAGGGTTAAGTCTTCATTTTAAGTCTTAGGGTTAAGTCTTAGAGTACAATCCTGAGGATAAGTCTTATGGTTAAGTCTTAAGGTTGAGCCTTAAGGTTAAGTCTTAGGGTTAAGCCTTAGAGTTATGTCTTGGGGATAAGTCTTAGGGCTAAGTCTCAGGATTAAGTATCAAGGTTAAAGCTCAAGGATAAGTCTCAGGGCTACGTTTTAGGGTTAAGTCTTCAGGTTAAATCTTAGGTTTAAGTCTCAGTTTTAAGTTTTAGGGATAAGTCTTCAGGATAAATTTCACGATTAAGTCTCAGGGTTGAGTCTTAAGGTTAAAACTTAACCTTAAGTCTCAGGGTTAAGTCTTATGGTTAAATCGTAATGTTACATCGGAATTTTAAGTCTTGGGGTTAAGTCTAAATCTAAGCCACAAGTTGAAGTCTTAGGGTTAACGCTTTAGAGTTAAGACTTGGGGATAAGTCTTAGGGTTAAGTCTTAAAATTTAAGTCCTAAGGTTAACTCTTAGGGTTAAATCTGTAAGGTCAACACTTAAGGTTAACTCTTAGGGTTAAGTTTAGGGTTAAGTCTTAAGGTTACGTCTTAAAGTTAAATATTAAGGTTAAGTCTTGGGGTTATTTCTAAAGGTTAAGTCTGAGGGTTATATCGGAGCGTTAATTATTAAGTCTTAGAGTTAATTCTCAGGGTTAAGTCTTCAAGTTACTTCTTAAGGTTGAGACTTAGTTTTAAGTTGTAAGGTTAAGTCCGAATGTTACATCTTAAAGTTAATCTTAGGGTTAAATCTCAGTGTTAAGTCTCAGGGTATAAGTCGTAAAGGTTGTGTCTTAATGTTCAGTCTTATTGTTAAGTCTTAAAAGTTGTATTTTAGGGTTCAGTCTTAGGGCTAAATTTTAAGGTTAAGTCTTAGGGTTAAGTCTTAAGGTGAAGTCTTATGGCTTGAGTCTTAGGGTTAAGTCTAAAGTTTAATTCATAAGTTGAAGTCTTAGACTTAAGTCTTGGGGCTAAGTCTTAGGGTTAAGTCTTAAACCTTAGGTTTAAGTCTCAGTGTTAAGTCTTAGGGATAAGTCTTTGAATTAAGTCTTCAAGTTTTGTCTTAAGGTTTAACCTTAAGTTTAAGTCATAGGGTTAAGTCTTAGGGTTACGTTTTGAGTGTAAATCTTAAGGTTACGTTTTAAGGTTAAGTCTTAATGGTACATCTTAAAGTTAAGTCTTAGCATTAAGACCTAGGGTTAAATCTCAGGGTTAAATTTCAAGGTAAAGTCTCAAGGTTAAGTCTCAGGGTTACGTGGTAAGGTTGTGTCTTAGGATTCAGTCTCTAGGGTTAAGTTTTGAAGTTAAACTTTAGGTTAAGTCTTAGGGTTAAGTCTCAGGTTTAAGTCTCAGGATTATGTCTTAGGGTTAAGTCTTAATGTGAAGTCTTAAATTTAAGTCTTAAGCTTAAATCTTAGGGTTAAGCCTTAAGGTTAAGTGTCAGGGTTAATTCCCAAAGGTTAAGTCTTAAGTTTACATCTCACAGATTGAGTCTTAGGGTTAAGTCTTCATTTTAAGTCTTAGGGTTAAGTCTTAGAGTACAATCCTGAGGATAAGTCTTATGGTTAAGTCTTAAGGTTGAGCCTTAAGGTTAAGTCTTAGGGTTAAGCCTTAGAGTTATGTCTTGGGGATAAGTCTTAGGGCTAAGTCTCAGGATTAAGTATCAAGGTTAAAGCTCAAGGATAAGTCTCAGGGCTACGTTTTAGGGTTAAGTCTTCAGGTTAAATCTTAGGTTTAAGTCTCAGTTTTAAGTTTTAGGGATAAGTCTTCAGGATAAATTTCACGATTAAGTCTCAGGGTTGAGTCTTAAGGTTAAAACTTAACCTTAAGTCTCAGGGTTAAGTCTTATGGTTAAATCGTAATGTTACATCGGAATTTTAAGTCTTGGGGTTAAGTCTAAATCTAAGCCACAAGTTGAAGTCTTAGGGTTAACGCTTTAGAGTTAAGACTTGGGGATAAGTCTTAGGGTTAAGTCTTAAAATTTAAGTCCTAAGGTTAACTCTTAGGGTTAAATCTGTAAGGTCAACACTTAAGGTTAACTCTTAGGGTTAAGTTTAGGGTTAAGTCTTAAGGTTACGTCTTAAAGTTAAATATTAAGGTTAAGTCTTGGGGTTATTTCTTAAGGTTAAGTCTGAGGGTTATATCGGAGCGTTAATTATTAAGTCTTAGAGTTAATTCTCAGGGTTAAGTCTTAAAGTTACTTCTTAAGGTTGAGACTTAGTTTTAAGTTGTAAGGTTAAGTCCGAATGTTACATCTTAAAGTTAATCTTAGGGTTAAATCTCAGTGTTAAGTCTCAGGGTATAAGTCGTAAAGGTTGTGTCTTAATGTTCAGTCTTATTGTTAAGTCTTAAAAGTTGTATTTTAGGGTTCAGTCTTAGGGCTAAATTTTAAGGTTAAGTCTTAGGGTTAAGTCTTAAGGTGAAGTCTTATGGCTTGAGTCTTAGGGTTAAGTCTAAAGTTTAATTCATAAGTTGAAGTCTTAGACTTAAGTCTTGGGGCTAAGTCTTAGGGTTAAGTCTTAAACCTTAGGTTTAAGTCTCAGTGTTAAGTCTTAGGGATAAGTCTTTGAATTAAGTCTTCAAGTTTTGTCTTAAGGTTTAACCTTAAGTTTAAGTCATAGGGTTAAGTCTTAGGGTTACGTTTTGAGTGTAAATCTTAAGGTTACGTTTTAAGGTTAAGTCTTAATGGTACATCTTAAAGTTAAGTCTTAGCATTAAGACCTAGGGTTAAATCTCAGGGTTAAATTTCAAGGTAAAGTCTCAAGGTTAAGTCTCAGGGTTACGTGGTAAGGTTGTGTCTTAGGATTCAGTCTCTAGGGTTAAGTTTTGAAGTTAAACTTTAGGTTAAGTCTTAGGGTTAAGTCTCAGGTTTAAGTCTCAGGATTATGTCTTAGGGTTAAGTCTTAATGTGAAGTCTTAAATTTAAGTCTTAAGCTTAAATCTTAGGGTTAAGCCTTAAGGTTAAGTGTCAGGGTTAATTCCCAAAGGTTAAGTCTTAAGTTTACATCTCACAGATTGAGTCTTAGGGTTAAGTCTTCATTTTAAGTCTTAGGGTTAAGTCTTAGAGTACAATCCTGAGGATAAGTCTTATGGTTAAGTCTTAAGGTTGAGCCTTAAGGTTAAGTCTTAGGGGTAAGCCTTAGAGTTATGTCTTGGGGATAAGTCTTAGGGCTAAGTCTCAGGATTAAGTATCAAGGTTAAAGCTCAAGGATAAGTCTCAGGGCTAC
Source organism: Falco punctatus (assembly GCF_963210335.1). NCBI lineage: Eukaryota > Metazoa > Chordata > Aves > Falconiformes > Falconidae > Falco > Falco punctatus. The sequence goes on along the minus strand of NW_027660223.1, from coordinate 1,001,020 downwards.
GTTTTAGGGTTAAGTCTTCAGGTTAAATCTTAGGTTTAAGTCTCAGTTTTAAGTTTTAGGGATAAGTCTTCAGGATAAATTTCACGATTAAGTCTCAGGGTTGAGTCTTAAGGTTAAAACTTAACCTTAAGTCTCAGGGTTAAGTCTTATGGTTAAATCGTAATGTTACATCGGAATTTTAAGTCTTGGGGTTAAGTCTAAATCTAAGCCACAAGTTGAAGTCTTAGGGTTAACGCTTTAGAGTTAAGACTTGGGGATAAGTCTTAGGGTTAAGTCTTAAAATTTAAGTCCTAAGGTTAACTCTTAGGGTTAAATCTGTAAGGTCAACACTTAAGGTTAACTCTTAGGGTTAAGTTTAGGGTTAAGTCTTAAGGTTACGTCTTAAAGTTAAATATTAAGGTTAAGTCTTGGGGTTATTTCTTAAGGTTAAGTCTGAGGGTTATATCGGAGCGTTAATTATTAAGTCTTAGAGTTAATTCTCAGGGTTAAGTCTTAAAGTTACTTCTTAAGGTTGAGACTTAGTTTTAAGTTGTAAGGTTAAGTCCGAATGTTACATCTTAAAGTTAATCTTAGGGTTAAATCTCAGTGTTAAGTCTCAGGGTATAAGTCGTAAAGGTTGTGTCTTAATGTTCAGTCTTATTGTTAAGTCTTAAAAGTTGTATTTTAGGGTTCAGTCTTAGGGCTAAATTTTAAGGTTAAGTCTTAGGGTTAAGTCTTAAGGTGAAGTCTTATGGCTTGAGTCTTAGGGTTAAGTCTAAAGTTTAATTCATAAGTTGAAGTCTTAGACTTAAGTCTTGGGGCTAAGTCTTAGGGTTAAGTCTTAAACCTTAGGTTTAAGTCTCAGTGTTAAGTCTTAGGGATAAGTCTTTGAATTAAGTCTTCAAGTTTTGTCTTAAGGTTTAACCTTAAGTTTAAGTCATAGGGTTAAGTCTTAGGGTTACGTTTTGAGTGTAAATCTTAAGGTTACGTTTTAAGGTTAAGTCTTAATGGTACATCTTAAAGTTAAGTCTTAGCATTAAGACCTAGGGTTAAATCTCAGGGTTAAATTTCAAGGTAAAGTCTCAAGGTTAAGTCTCAGGGTTACGTGGTAAGGTTGTGTCTTAGGATTCAGTCTCTAGGGTTAAGTTTTGAAGTTAAACTTTAGGTTAAGTCTTAGGGTTAAGTCTCAGGTTTAAGTCTCAGGATTATGTCTTAGGGTTAAGTCTTAATGTGAAGTCTTAAATTTAAGTCTTAAGCTTAAATCTTAGGGTTAAGCCTTAAGGTTAAGTGTCAGGGTTAATTCCCAAAGGTTAAGTCTTAAGTTTACATCTCACAGATTGAGTCTTAGGGTTAAGTCTTCATTTTAAGTCTTAGGGTTAAGTCTTAGAGTACAATCCTGAGGATAAGTCTTATGGTTAAGTCTTAAGGTTGAGCCTTAAGGTTAAGTCTTAGGGGTAAGCCTTAGAGTTATGTCTTGGGGATAAGTCTTAGGGCTAAGTCTCAGGATTAAGTATCAAGGTTAAAGCTCAAGGATAAGTCTCAGGGCTACGTTTTAGGGTTAAGTCTTCAGGTTAAATCTTAGGTTTAAGTCTCAGTTTTAAGTTTTAGGGATAAGTCTTCAGGATAAATTTCACGATTAAGTCTCAGGGTTGAGTCTTAAGGTTAAAACTTAACCTTAAGTCTCAGGGTTAAGTCTTATGGTTAAATCGTAATGTTACATCGGAATTTTAAGTCTTGGGGTTAAGTCTAAATCTAAGCCACAAGTTGAAGTCTTAGGGTTAACGCTTTAGAGTTAAGACTTGGGGATAAGTCTTAGGGTTAAGTCTTAAAATTTAAGTCCTAAGGTTAACTCTTAGGGTTAAATCTGTAAGGTCAACACTTAAGGTTAACTCTTAGGGTTAAGTTTAGGGTTAAGTCTTAAGGTTACGTCTTAAAGTTAAATATTAAGGTTAAGTCTTGGGGTTATTTCTTAAGGTTAAGTCTGAGGGTTATATCGGAGCGTTAATTATTAAGTCTTAGAGTTAATTCTCAGGGTTAAGTCTTCAAGTTACTTCTTAAGGTTGAGACTTAGTTTTAAGTTGTAAGGTTAAGTCCGAATGTTACATCTTAAAGTTAATCTTAGGGTTAAATCTCAGTGTTAAGTCTCAGGGTATAAGTCGTAAAGGTTGTGTCTTAATGTTCAGTCTTATTGTTAAGTCTTAAAAGTTGTATTTTAGGGTTCAGTCTTAGGGCTAAATTTTAAGGTTAAGTCTTAGGGTTAAGTCTTAAGGTGAAGTCTTATGGCTTGAGTCTTAGGGTTAAGTCTAAAGTTTAATTCATAAGTTGAAGTCTTAGACTTAAGTCTTGGGGCTAAGTCTTAGGGTTAAGTCTTAAACCTTAGGTTTAAGTCTCAGTGTTAAGTCTTAGGGATAAGTCTTTGAATTAAGTCTTCAAGTTTTGTCTTAAGGTTTAACCTTAAGTTTAAGTCATAGGGTTAAGTCTTAGGGTTACGTTTTGAGTGTAAATCTTAAGGTTACGTTTTAAGGTTAAGTCTTAATGGTACATCTTAAAGTTAAGTCTTAGCATTAAGACCTAGGGTTAAATCTCAGGGTTAAATTTCAAGGTAAAGTCTCAAGGTTAAGTCTCAGGGTTACGTGGTAAGGTTGTGTCTTAGGATTCAGTCTCTAGGGTTAAGTTTTGAAGTTAAACTTTAGGTTAAGTCTTAGGGTTAAGTCTCAGGTTTAAGTCTCAGGATTATGTCTTAGGGTTAAGTCTTAATGTGAAGTCTTAAATTTAAGTCTTAAGCTTAAATCTTAGGGTTAAGCCTTAAGGTTAAGTGTCAGGGTTAATTCCCAAAGGTTAAGTCTTAAGTTTACATCTCACAGATTGAGTCTTAGGGTTAAGTCTTCATTTTAAGTCTTAGGGTTAAGTCTTAGAGTACAATCCTGAGGATAAGTCTTATGGTTAAGTCTTAAGGTTGAGCCTTAAGGTTAAGTCTTAGGGGTAAGCCTTAGAGTTATGTCTTGGGGATAAGTCTTAGGGCTAAGTCTCAGGATTAAGTATCAAGGTTAAAGCTCAAGGATAAGTCTCAGGGCTACGTTTTAGGGTTAAGTCTTCAGGTTAAATCTTAGGTTTAAGTCTCAGTTTTAAGTTTTAGGGATAAGTCTTCAGGATAAATTTCACGATTAAGTCTCAGGGTTGAGTCTTAAGGTTAAAACTTAACCTTAAGTCTCAGGGTTAAGTCTTATGGTTAAATCGTAATGTTACATCGGAATTTTAAGTCTTGGGGTTAAGTCTAAATCTAAGCCACAAGTTGAAGTCTTAGGGTTAACGCTTTAGAGTTAAGACTTGGGGATAAGTCTTAGGGTTAAGTCTTAAAATTTAAGTCCTAAGGTTAACTCTTAGGGTTAAATCTGTAAGGTCAACACTTAAGGTTAACTCTTAGGGTTAAGTTTAGGGTTAAGTCTTAAGGTTACGTCTTAAAGTTAAATATTAAGGTTAAGTCTTGGGGTTATTTCTTAAGGTTAAGTCTGAGGGTTATATCGGAGCGTTAATTATTAAGTCTTAGAGTTAATTCTCAGGGTTAAGTCTTAAAGTTACTTCTTAAGGTTGAGACTTAGTTTTAAGTTGTAAGGTTAAGTCCGAATGTTACATCTTAAAGTTAATCTTAGGGTTAAATCTCAGTGTTAAGTCTCAGGGTATAAGTCGTAAAGGTTGTGTCTTAATGTTCAGTCTTATTGTTAAGTCTTAAAAGTTGTATTTTAGGGTTCAGTCTTAGGGCTAAATTTTAAGGTTAAGTCTTAGGGTTAAGTCTTAAGGTGAAGTCTTATGGCTTGAGTCTTAGGGTTAAGTCTAAAGTTTAATTCATAAGTTGAAGTCTTAGACTTAAGTCTTGGGGCTAAGTCTTAGGGTTAAGTCTTAAACCTTAGGTTTAAGTCTCAGTGTTAAGTCTTAGGGATAAGTCTTTGAATTAAGTCTTCAAGTTTTGTCTTAAGGTTTAACCTTAAGTTTAAGTCATAGGGTTAAGTCTTAGGGTTACGTTTTGAGTGTAAATCTTAAGGTTACGTTTTAAGGTTAAGTCTTAATGGTACATCTTAAAGTTAAGTCTTAGCATTAAGACCTAGGGTTAAATCTCAGGGTTAAATTTCAAGGTAAAGTCTCAAGGTTAAGTCTCAGGGTTACGTGGTAAGGTTGTGTCTTAGGATTCAGTCTCTAGGGTTAAGTTTTGAAGTTAAACTTTAGGTTAAGTCTTAGGGTTAAGTCTCAGGTTTAAGTCTCAGGATTATGTCTTAGGGTTAAGTCTTAATGTGAAGTCTTAAATTTAAGTCTTAAGCTTAAATCTTAGGGTTAAGCCTTAAGGTTAAGTGTCAGGGTTAATTCCCAAAGGTTAAGTCTTAAGTTTACATCTCACAGATTGAGTCTTAGGGTTAAGTCTTCATTTTAAGTCTTAGGGTTAAGTCTTAGAGTACAATCCTGAGGATAAGTCTTATGGTTAAGTCTTAAGGTTGAGCCTTAAGGTTAAGTCTTAGGGGTAAGCCTTAGAGTTATGTCTTGGGGATAAGTCTTAGGGCTAAGTCTCAGGATTAAGTATCAAGGTTAAAGCTCAAGGATAAGTCTCAGGGCTACGTTTTAGGGTTAAGTCTTCAGGTTAAATCTTAGGTTTAAGTCTCAGTTTTAAGTTTTAGGGATAAGTCTTCAGGATAAATTTCACGATTAAGTCTCAGGGTTGAGTCTTAAGGTTAAAACTTAACCTTAAGTCTCAGGGTTAAGTCTTATGGTTAAATCGTAATGTTACATCGGAATTTTAAGTCTTGGGGTTAAGTCTAAATCTAAGCCACAAGTTGAAGTCTTAGGGTTAACGCTTTAGAGTTAAGACTTGGGGATAAGTCTTAGGGTTAAGTCTTAAAATTTAAGTCCTAAGGTTAACTCTTAGGGTTAAATCTGTAAGGTCAACACTTAAGGTTAACTCTTAGGGTTAAGTTTAGGGTTAAGTCTTAAGGTTACGTCTTAAAGTTAAATATTAAGGTTAAGTCTTGGGGTTATTTCTTAAGGTTAAGTCTGAGGGTTATATCGGAGCGTTAATTATTAAGTCTTAGAGTTAATTCTCAGGGTTAAGTCTTAAAGTTACTTCTTAAGGTTGAGACTTAGTTTTAAGTTGTAAGGTTAAGTCCGAATGTTACATCTTAAAGTTAATCTTAGGGTTAAATCTCAGTGTTAAGTCTCAGGGTATAAGTCGTAAAGGTTGTGTCTTAATGTTCAGTCTTATTGTTAAGTCTTAAAAGTTATATTTTAGGGTTCAGTCTTAGGGCTAAATTTTAAGGTTAAGTCTTTGGGTTAAGTCTTAAGGTGAAGTCTTATGGCTTGAGTCTTAGGGTTAAGTCTAAAGTTTAATTCATAAGTTGAAGTCTTAGACTTAAGTCTTGGGGCTAAGTCTTAAGTCTTAAATCTTAGGTTTAAGTCTCAGTGTTGAGTCTTAGGGATAAGTCTTTGAATTAAGTCTTCAAGTTTTGTCTTAAGGTTTAACCTTAAGTTTAAGTCATAGGGTTAAGTCTTAGGGTTACGTTTTGAGTGTAAATCTTAAGGTTACGTTTTAAGGTTAAGTCTTAATGGTACATCTTAAAGTTAAGTCTTAGCATTAAGACCTAGGGTTAAATCTCAGGGTTAAATTTCAAGGTAAAGTCTCAAGGTTAAGTCTCAGGGTTACGTGGTAAGGTTGTGTCTTAGGATTCAGTCTCTAGGGTTAAGTTTTGAAGTTAAACTTTAGGTTAAGTCTTAGGGTTAAGTCTCAGGTTTAAGTCTCAGGATTATGTCTTAGGGTTAAGTCTTAATGTGAAGTCTTAAATTTAAGTCTTAAGCTTAAGTCTTAGGGTTAAGCCTTAAGGTTAAGTGTCAGGGTTAATTCCCAAAGGTTAAGTCTTAAGTTTACATCTCACAGATTGAGTCTTAGGGTTAAGTCTTCATTTTAAGTCTTAGGGTTAAGTCTTAGAGTACAATCCTGAGGATAAGTCTTATGGTTAAGTCTTAAGGTTGAGCCTTAAGGTTAAGTCTTAGGGTTAAGCCTTAGAGTTATGTCTTGGGGATAAGTCTTAGGGCTAAGTCTCAGGATTAAGTATCAAGGTTAAAGCTCAAGGATAAGTCTCAGGGCTACGTTTTAGGGTTAAGTCTTCAGGTTAAATCTTAGGTTTAAGTCTCAGTTTTAAGTTTTAGGGATAAGTCTTCAGGATAAATTTCACGATTAAGTCTCAGGGTTGAGTCTTAAGGTTAAAACTTAACCTTAAGTCTCAGGGTTAAGTCTTATGGTTAAATCGTAATGTTACATCGGAATTTTAAGTCTTGGGGTTAAGTCTAAATCTAAGCCACAAGTTGAAGTCTTAGGGTTAACGCTTTAGAGTTAAGACTTGGGGATAAGTCTTAGGGTTAAGTCTTAAAATTTAAGTCCTAAGGTTAACTCTTAGGGTTAAATCTGTAAGGTCAACACTTAAGGTTAACTCTTAGGGTTAAGTTTAGGGTTAAGTCTTAAGGTTACGTCTTAAAGTTAAATATTAAGGTTAAGTCTTGGGGTTATTTCTTAAGGTTAAGTCTGAGGGTTATATCGGAGCGTTAATTATTAAGTCTTAGAGTTAATTCTCAGGGTTAAGTCTTCAAGTTACTTCTTAAGGTTGAGACTTAGTTTTAAGTTGTAAGGTTAAGTCCGAATGTTACATCTTAAAGTTAATCTTAGGGTTAAATCTCAGTGTTAAGTCTCAGGGTATAAGTCGTAAAGGTTGTGTCTTAATGTTCAGTCTTATTGTTAAGTCTTAAAAGTTGTATTTTAGGGTTCAGTCTTAGGGCTAAATTTTAAGGTTAAGTCTTAGGGTTAAGTCTTAAGGTGAAGTCTTATGGCTTGAGTCTTAGGGTTAAGTCTAAAGTTTAATTCATAAGTTGAAGTCTTAGACTTAAGTCTTGGGGCTAAGTCTTAGGGTTAAGTCTTAAACCTTAGGTTTAAGTCTCAGTGTTAAGTCTTAGGGATAAGTCTTTGAATTAAGTCTTCAAGTTTTGTCTTAAGGTTTAACCTTAAGTTTAAGTCATAGGGTTAAGTCTTAGGGTTACGTTTTGAGTGTAAATCTTAAGGTTACGTTTTAAGGTTAAGTCTTAATGGTACATCTTAAAGTTAAGTCTTAGCATTAAGACCTAGGGTTAAATCTCAGGGTTAAATTTCAAGGTAAAGTCTCAAGGTTAAGTCTCAGGGTTACGTGGTAAGGTTGTGTCTTAGGATTCAGTCTCTAGGGTTAAGTTTTGAAGTTAAACTTTAGGTTAAGTCTTAGGGTTAAGTCTCAGGTTTAAGTCTCAGGATTATGTCTTAGGGTTAAGTCTTAATGTGAAGTCTTAAATTTAAGTCTTAAGCTTAAATCTTAGGGTTAAGCCTTAAGGTTAAGTGTCAGGGTTAATTCCCAAAGGTTAAGTCTTAAGTTTACATCTCACAGATTGAGTCTTAGGGTTAAGTCTTCATTTTAAGTCTTAGGGTTAAGTCTTAGAGTACAATCCTGAGGATAAGTCTTATGGTTAAGTCTTAAGGTTGAGCCTTAAGGTTAAGTCTTAGGGGTAAGCCTTAGAGTTATGTCTTGGGGATAAGTCTTAGGGCTAAGTCTCAGGATTAAGTATCAAGGTTAAAGCTCAAGGATAAGTCTCAGGGCTACGTTTTAGGGTTAAGTCTTCAGGTTAAATCTTAGGTTTAAGTCTCAGTTTTAAGTTTTAGGGATAAGTCTTCAGGATAAATTTCACGATTAAGTCTCAGGGTTGAGTCTTAAGGTTAAAACTTAACCTTAAGTCTCAGGGTTAAGTCTTATGGTTAAATCGTAATGTTACATCGGAATTTTAAGTCTTGGGGTTAAGTCTAAATCTAAGCCACAAGTTGAAGTCTTAGGGTTAACGCTTTAGAGTTAAGACTTGGGGATAAGTCTTAGGGTTAAGTCTTAAAATTTAAGTCCTAAGGTTAACTCTTAGGGTTAAATCTGTAAGGTCAACACTTAAGGTTAACTCTTAGGGTTAAGTTTAGGGTTAAGTCTTAAGGTTACGTCTTAAAGTTAAATATTAAGGTTAAGTCTTGGGGTTATTTCTTAAGGTTAAGTCTGAGGGTTATATCGGAGCGTTAATTATTAAGTCTTAGAGTTAATTCTCAGGGTTAAGTCTTAAAGTTACTTCTTAAGGTTGAGACTTAGTTTTAAGTTGTAAGGTTAAGTCCGAATGTTACATCTTAAAGTTAATCTTAGGGTTAAATCTCAGTGTTAAGTCTCAGGGTATAAGTCGTAAAGGTTGTGTCTTAATGTTCAGTCTTATTGTTAAGTCTTAAAAGTTATATTTTAGGGTTCAGTCTTAGGGCTAAATTTTAAGGTTAAGTCTTTGGGTTAAGTCTTAAGGTGAAGTCTTATGGCTTGAGTCTTAGGGTTAAGTCTAAAGTTTAATTCATAAGTTGAAGTCTTAGACTTAAGTCTTGGGGCTAAGTCTTAAGTCTTAAATCTTAGGTTTAAGTCTCAGTGTTGAGTCTTAGGGATAAGTCTTTGAATTAAGTCTTCAAGTTTTGTCTTAAGGTTTAACCTTAAGTTTAAGTCATAGGGTTAAGTCTTAGGGTTACGTTTTGAGTGTAAATCTTAAGGTTACGTTTTAAGGTTAAGTCTTAATGGTACATCTTAAAGTTAAGTCTTAGCATTAAGACCTAGGGTTAAATCTCAGGGTTAAATTTCAAGGTAAAGTCTCAAGGTTAAGTCTCAGGGTTACGTGGTAAGGTTGTGTCTTAGGATTCAGTCTCTAGGGTTAAGTTTTGAAGTTAAACTTTAGGTTAAGTCTTAGGGTTAAGTCTCAGGTTTAAGTCTCAGGATTATGTCTTAGGGTTAAGTCTTAATGTGAAGTCTTAAATTTAAGTCTTAAGCTTAAGTCTTAGGGTTAAGCCTTAAGGTTAAGTGTCAGGGTTAATTCCCAAAGGTTAAGTCTTAAGTTTACATCTCACAGATTGAGTCTTAGGGTTAAGTCTTCATTTTAAGTCTTAGGGTTAAGTCTTAGAGTACAATCCTGAGGATAAGTCTTATGGTTAAGTCTTAAGGTTGAGCCTTAAGGTTAAGTCTTAGGGTTAAGCCTTAGAGTTATGTCTTGGGGATAAGTCTTAGGGCTAAGTCTCAGGATTAAGTATCAAGGTTAAAGCTCAAGGATAAGTCTCAGGGCTACGTTTTAGGGTTAAGTCTTCAGGTTAAATCTTAGGTTTAAGTCTCAGTTTTAAGTTTTAGGGATAAGTCTTCAGGATAAATTTCACGATTAAGTCTCAGGGTTGAGTCTTAAGGTTAAAACTTAACCTTAAGTCTCAGGGTTAAGTCTTATGGTTAAATCGTAATGTTACATCGGAATTTTAAGTCTTGGGGTTAAGTCTAAATCTAAGCCACAAGTTGAAGTCTTAGGGTTAATGCTTTAGAGTTAAGACTTGGGGATAAGTCTTAGGGTTAAGTCTTAAAATTTAAGTCCTAAGGTTAACTCTTAGGGTTAAATCTGTAAGGTCAACACTTAAGGTTAACTCTTAGGGTTAAGTTTAGGGTTAAGTCTTAAGGTTACGTCTTAAAGTTAAATATTAAGGTTAAGTCTTGGGGTTATTTCTTAAGGTTAAGTCTGAGGGTTATATCGGAGCGTTAATTATTAAGTCTTAGAGTTAATTCTCAGGGTTAAGTCTTAAAGTTACTTCTTAAGGTTGAGACTTAGTTTTAAGTTGTAAGGTTAAGTCCGAATGTTACATCTTAAAGTTAATCTTAGGGTTAAATCTCAGTGTTAAGTCTCAGGGTATAAGTCGTAAAGGTTGTGTCTTAATGTTCAGTCTTATTGTTAAGTCTTAAAAGTTGTATTTTAGGGTTCAGTCTTAGGGCTAAATTTTAAGGTTAAGTCTTAGGGTTAAGTCTTAAGGTGAAGTCTTATGGCTTGAGTCTTAGGGTTAAGTCTAAAGTTTAATTCATAAGTTGAAGTCTTAGACTTAAGTCTTGGGGCTAAGTCTTAGGGTTAAGTCTTAAACCTTAGGTTTAAGTCTCAGTGTTAAGTCTTAGGGATAAGTCTTTGAATTAAGTCTTCAAGTTTTGTCTTAAGGTTTAACCTTAAGTTTAAGTCATAGGGTTAAGTCTTAGGGTTACGTTTTGAGTGTAAATCTTAAGGTTACGTTTTAAGGTTAAGTCTTAATGGTACATCTTAAAGTTAAGTCTTAGCATTAAGACCTAGGGTTAAATCTCAGGGTTAAATTTCAAGGTAAAGTCTCAAGGTTAAGTCTCAGGGTTACGTGGTAAGGTTGTGTCTTAGGATTCAGTCTCTAGGGTTAAGTTTTGAAGTTAAACTTTAGGTTAAGTCTTAGGGTTAAGTCTCAGGTTTAAGTCTCAGGATTATGTCTTAGGGTTAAGTCTTAATGTGAAGTCTTAAATTTAAGTCTTAAGCTTAAATCTTAGGGTTAAGCCTTAAGGTTAAGTGTCAGGGTTAATTCCCAAAGGTTAAGTCTTAAGTTTACATCTCACAGATTGAGTCTTAGGGTTAAGTCTTCATTTTAAGTCTTAGGGTTAAGTCTTAGAGTACAATCCTGAGGATAAGTCTTATGGTTAAGTCTTAAGGTTGAGCCTTAAGGTTAAGTCTTAGGGGTAAGCCTTAGAGTTATGTCTTGGGGATAAGTCTTAGGGCTAAGTCTCAGGATTAAGTATCAAGGTTAAAGCTCAAGGATAAGTCTCAGGGCTACGTTTTAGGGTTAAGTCTTCAGGTTAAATCTTAGGTTTAAGTCTCAGTTTTAAGTTTTAGGGATAAGTCTTCAGGATAAATTTCACGATTAAGTCTCAGGGTTGAGTCTTAAGGTTAAAACTTAACCTTAAGTCTCAGGGTTAAGTCTTATGGTTAAATCGTAATGTTACATCGGAATTTTAAGTCTTGGGGTTAAGTCTAAATCTAAGCCACAAGTTGAAGTCTTAGGGTTAACGCTTTAGAGTTAAGACTTGGGGATAAGTCTTAGGGTTAAGTCTTAAAATTTAAGTCCTAAGGTTAACTCTTAGGGTTAAATCTGTAAGGTCAACACTTAAGGTTAACTCTTAGGGTTAAGTTTAGGGTTAAGTCTTAAGGTTACGTCTTAAAGTTAAATATTAAGGTTAAGTCTTGGGGTTATTTCTTAAGGTTAAGTCTGAGGGTTATATCGGAGCGTTAATTATTAAGTCTTAGAGTTAATTCTCAGGGTTAAGTCTTCAAGTTACTTCTTAAGGTTGAGACTTAGTTTTAAGTTGTAAGGTTAAGTCCGAATGTTACATCTTAAAGTTAATCTTAGGGTTAAATCTCAGTGTTAAGTCTCAGGGTATAAGTCGTAAAGGTTGTGTCTTAATGTTCAGTCTTATTGTTAAGTCTTAAAAGTTGTATTTTAGGGTTCAGTCTTAGGGCTAAATTTTAAGGTTAAGTCTTAGGGTTAAGTCTTAAGGTGAAGTCTTATGGCTTGAGTCTTAGGGTTAAGTCTAAAGTTTAATTCATAAGTTGAAGTCTTAGACTTAAGTCTTGGGGCTAAGTCTTAGGGTTAAGTCTTAAACCTTAGGTTTAAGTCTCAGTGTTAAGTCTTAGGGATAAGTCTTTGAATTAAGTCTTCAAGTTTTGTCTTAAGGTTTAACCTTAAGTTTAAGTCATAGGGTTAAGTCTTAGGGTTACGTTTTGAGTGTAAATCTTAAGGTTACGTTTTAAGGTTAAGTCTTAATGGTACATCTTAAAGTTAAGTCTTAGCATTAAGACCTAGGGTTAAATCTCAGGGTTAAATTTCAAGGTAAAGTCTCAAGGTTAAGTCTCAGGGTTACGTGGTAAGGTTGTGTCTTAGGATTCAGTCTCTAGGGTTAAGTTTTGAAGTTAAACTTTAGGTTAAGTCTTAGGGTTAAGTCTCAGGTTTAAGTCTCAGGATTATGTCTTAGGGTTAAGTCTTAATGTGAAGTCTTAAATTTAAGTCTTAAGCTTAAATCTTAGGGTTAAGCCTTAAGGTTAAGTGTCAGGGTTAATTCCCAAAGGTTAAGTCTTAAGTTTACATCTCACAGATTGAGTCTTAGGGTTAAGTCTTCATTTTAAGTCTTAGGGTTAAGTCTTAGAGTACAATCCTGAGGATAAGTCTTATGGTTAAGTCTTAAGGTTGAGCCTTAAGGTTAAGTCTTAGGGGTAAGCCTTAGAGTTATGTCTTGGGGATAAGTCTTAGGGCTAAGTCTCAGGATTAAGTATCAAGGTTAAAGCTCAAGGATAAGTCTCAGGGCTACGTTTTAGGGTTAAGTCTTCAGGTTAAATCTTAGGTTTAAGTCTCAGTTTTAAGTTTTAGGGATAAGTCTTCAGGATAAATTTCACGATTAAGTCTCAGGGTTGAGTCTTAAGGTTAAAACTTAACCTTAAGTCTCAGGGTTAAGTCTTATGGTTAAATCGTAATGTTACATCGGAATTTTAAGTCTTGGGGTTAAGTCTAAATCTAAGCCACAAGTTGAAGTCTTAGGGTTAACGCTTTAGAGTTAAGACTTGGGGATAAGTCTTAGGGTTAAGTCTTAAAATTTAAGTCCTAAGGTTAACTCTTAGGGTTAAATCTGTAAGGTCAACACTTAAGGTTAACTCTTAGGGTTAAGTTTAGGGTTAAGTCTTAAGGTTACGTCTTAAAGTTAAATATTAAGGTTAAGTCTTGGGGTTATTTCTTAAGGTTAAGTCTGAGGGTTATATCGGAGCGTTAATTATTAAGTCTTAGAGTTAATTCTCAGGGTTAAGTCTTAAAGTTACTTCTTAAGGTTGAGACTTAGTTTTAAGTTGTAAGGTTAAGTCCGAATGTTACATCTTAAAGTTAATCTTAGGGTTAAATCTCAGTGTTAAGTCTCAGGGTATAAGTCGTAAAGGTTGTGTCTTAATGTTCAGTCTTATTGTTAAGTCTTAAAAGTTATATTTTAGGGTTCAGTCTTAGGGCTAAATTTTAAGGTTAAGTCTTTGGGTTAAGTCTTAAGGTGAAGTCTTATGGCTTGAGTCTTAGGGTTAAGTCTAAAGTTTAATTCATAAGTTGAAGTCTTAGACTTAAGTCTTGGGGCTAAGTCTTAGGGTTAAGTCTTAAATCTTAGGTTTAAGTCTCAGTGTTGAGTCTTAGGGATAAGTCTTTGAATTAAGTCTTCAAGTTTTGTCTTAAGGTTTAACCTTAAGTTTAAGTCATAGGGTTAAGTCTTAGGGTTACGTTTTGAGTGTAAATCTTAAGGTTACGTTTTAAGGTTAAGTCTTAATGGTACATCTTAAAGTTAAGTCTTAGCATTAAGACCTAGGGTTAAATCTCAGGGTTAAATTTCAAGGTAAAGTCTCAAGGTTAAGTCTCAGGGTTACGTGGTAAGGTTGTGTCTTAGGATTCAGTCTCTAGGGTTAAGTTTTGAAGTTAAACTTTAGGTTAAGTCTTAGGGTTAAGTCTCAGGTTTAAGTCTCAGGATTATGTCTTAGGGTTAAGTCTTAATGTGAAGTCTTAAATTTAAGTCTTAAGCTTAAGTCTTAGGGTTAAGCCTTAAGGTTAAGTGTCAGGGTTAATTCCCAAAGGTTAAGTCTTAAGTTTACATCTCACAGATTGAGTCTTAGGGTTAAGTCTTCATTTTAAGTCTTAGGGTTAAGTCTTAGAGTACAATCCTGAGGATAAGTCTTATGGTTAAGTCTCAGGGTTAAGTCTTAAGGTTGAGCCTTAAGGTTAAGTCTTAGGGGTAAGCCTTAGAGTTATGTCTTGGGGATAAGTCTTAGGGCTAAGTCTCAGGATTAAGTATCAAGGTTAAAGCTCAAGGATAAGTCTCAGGGCTACGTTTTAGGGTTAAGTCTTCAGGTTAAATCTTAGGTTTAAGTCTCAGTTTTCAGTTTTAGGGATAAGTCTTCAGGATAAATTTCACGATTAAGTCTCAGGGTTGAGTCTTAAGGTTAAAACTTAACCTTAAGTCTCAGGGTTAAGTCTTATGGTTAAATCATAATGTTACATCGGAATTTTAAGTCTTAGGGTTAAGTCTAAATCTAAGCCACAAGTTGAAGTCTTAGGGTTAACGCTTTAGAGTTAAGACTTGGGGATAAGTCTTAGGGTTAAGTCTTAAAATTTAAGTCCTAAGGTTAACTCTTAGGGTTAAATCTGTAAGGTCAACACTTAAGGTTAACTCTTAGGGTTAAGTTTAGGGTTAAGTCTTAAGGTTACGTCTTAAAGTTAAATATTAAGGTTAAGTCTTGGGGTTATTTCTAAAGGTTAAGTCTGAGGGTTATATCGGAGCGTTAATTATTAAGTCTTAGAGTTAATTCTCAGGGTTAAGTCTTCAAGTTACTTCTTAAGGTTGAGACTTAGTTTTAAGTTGTAAGGTTAAGTCCGAATGTTACATCTTAAAGTTAATCTTAGGGTTAAATCTCAGTGTTAAGTCTCAGGGTATAAGTCGTAACGGTTGTGTCTTAATGTTCATCTTATTGTTAAGTCTTAAAATTTATATTATAGGGTTCAGTCTTAGGGCTAAATTTTAAGGTTAAGTCTTTGGGTTAAGTCTTTGGGTTAAGTCTTATGGCTTGAGTCTTAGGGTTAAGTCTAAAGTTTAATTCATAAGTTGAAGTCTTAGACTTAAGTCTTGGGGCTAAGTCTTAGGGTTAAGTCTTAAATCTTAGGTTTAAGTCTCAGTGTTAAGTCTTAGGGATAAGTCTTTGAATTAAGTCTTCAAGTTTTGTCTTAAGGTTTAACCTTAAGTTTAAGTCATAGGGTTAAGCCTTAGGGTTACGTTTTGAGTGTAAATCTTAAGGTTACGTTTTAAGGTTAAGTCTTAATGGTACATCTTAAAGTTAAGTCTTAGCATTAAGACCTAGGGTTAAATCTCAGGGTTAAATTTCAAGGTAAAGTCTCAAGGTTAAGTCTCAGGGTTACGTGGTAAGGTTGTGTCTTAGGATTCAGTCTCTAGGGTTAAGTTTTGAAGTTAAACTTTAGGTTAAGTCTTAGGGTTAAGTCTCAGGTTTAAGTCTCAGGATTATGTCTTAGGGTTAAGTCTTAATGTGAAGTCTTAAATTTAAGTCTTAAGCTTAAGTCTTAGGGTTAAGCCTTAAGGTTAAGTGTCAGGGTTAATTCCCAAAGGTTAAGTCTTAAGTTTACATCTCACAGATTGAGTCTTAGGGTTAAGTCTTCATTTTAAGTCTTAGGGTTAAGTCTTAGAGTACAATCCTGAGGATAAGTCTTATGGTTAAGTCTTAAGGTTGAGCCTTAAGGTTAAGTCTTAGGGGTAAGCCTTAGAGTTATGTCTTGGGGATAAGTCTTAGGGCTAAGTCTCAGGATTAAGTATCAAGGTTAAAGCTCAAGGATAAGTCTCAGGGCTACGTTTTAGGGTTAAGTCTTCAGGTTAAATCTTAGGTTTAAGTCTCAGTTTTAAGTTTTAGGGATAAGTCTTCAGGATAAATTTCACGATTAAGTCTCAGGGTTGAGTCTTAAGGTTAAAACTTAACCTTAAGTCTCAGGGTTAAGTCTTATGGTTAAATCGTAATGTTACATCGGAATTTTAAGTCTTGGGGTTAAGTCTAAATCTAAGCCACAAGTTGAAGTCTTAGGGTTAACGCTTTAGAGTTAAGACTTGGGGATAAGTCTTAGGGTTAAGTCTTAAAATTTAAGTCCTAAGGTTAACTCTTAGGGTTAAATCTGTAAGGTCAACACTTAAGGTTAACTCTTAGGGTTAAGTTTAGGGTTAAGTCTTAAGGTTACGTCTTAAAGTTAAATATTAAGGTTAAGTCTTGGGGTTATTTCTTAAGGTTAAGTCTGAGGGTTATATCGGAGCGTTAATTATTAAGTCTTAGAGTTAATTCTCAGGGTTAAGTCTTAAAGTTACTTCTTAAGGTTGAGACTTAGTTTTAAGTTGTAAGGTTAAGTCCGAATGTTACATCTTAAAGTTAATCTTAGGGTTAAATCTCAGTGTTAAGTCTCAGGGTATAAGTCGTAAAGGTTGTGTCTTAATGTTCAGTCTTATTGTTAAGTCTTAAAAGTTGTATTTTAGGGTTCAGTCTTAGGGCTAAATTTTAAGGTTAAGTCTTAGGGTTAAGTCTTAAGGTGAAGTCTTATGGCTTGAGTCTTAGGGTTAAGTCTAAAGTTTAATTCATAAGTTGAAGTCTTAGACTTAAGTCTTGGGGCTAAGTCTTAGGGTTAAGTCTTAAACCTTAGGTTTAAGTCTCAGTGTTAAGTCTTAGGGATAAGTCTTTGAATTAAGTCTTCAAGTTTTGTCTTAAGGTTTAACCTTAAGTTTAAGTCATAGGGTTAAGTCTTAGGGTTACGTTTTGAGTGTAAATCTTAAGGTTACGTTTTAAGGTTAAGTCTTAATGGTACATCTTAAAGTTAAGTCTTAGCATTAAGACCTAGGGTTAAATCTCAGGGTTAAATTTCAAGGTAAAGTCTCAAGGTTAAGTCTCAGGGTTACGTGGTAAGGTTGTGTCTTAGGATTCAGTCTCTAGGGTTAAGTTTTGAAGTTAAACTTTAGGTTAAGTCTTAGGGTTAAGTCTCAGGTTTAAGTCTCAGGATTATGTCTTAGGGTTAAGTCTTAATGTGAAGTCTTAAATTTAAGTCTTAAGCTTAAATCTTAGGGTTAAGCCTTAAGGTTAAGTGTCAGGGTTAATTCCCAAAGGTTAAGTCTTAAGTTTACATCTCACAGATTGAGTCTTAGGGTTAAGTCTTCATTTTAAGTCTTAGGGTTAAGTCTTAGAGTACAATCCTGAGGATAAGTCTTATGGTTAAGTCTTAAGGTTGAGCCTTAAGGTTAAGTCTTAGGGGTAAGCCTTAGAGTTATGTCTTGGGGATAAGTCTTAGGGCTAAGTCTCAGGATTAAGTATCAAGGTTAAAGCTCAAGGATAAGTCTCAGGGCTACGTTTTAGGGTTAAGTCTTCAGGTTAAATCTTAGGTTTAAGTCTCAGTTTTAAGTTTTAGGGATAAGTCTTCAGGATAAATTTCACGATTAAGTCTCAGGGTTGAGTCTTAAGGTTAAAACTTAACCTTAAGTCTCAGGGTTAAGTCTTATGGTTAAATCGTAATGTTACATCGGAATTTTAAGTCTTAGCGTTCAGTCTAAATCTAAGCCACAAGTTGAAGTCTTAGGGTTAACGCTTTAGAGTTAAGACTTGGGGATAAGTCTTAGGGTTAAGTCTTAAAATTTAAGTCCTAAGGTTAACTCTTAGGGTTAAATCTGTAAGGTCAACACTTAAGGTTAACTCTTAGGGTTAAGTTTAGGGTTAAGTCTTAAGGTTACGTCTTAAAGTTAAATATTAAGGTTAAGTCTTGGGGTTATTTCTTAAGGTTAAGTCTGAGGGTTATATCGGAGCGTTAATTATTAAGTCTTAGAGTTAATTCTCAGGGTTAAGTCTTCAAGTTACTTCTTAAGGTTGAGACTTAGTTTTAAGTTGTAAGGTTAAGTCCGAATGTTACATCTTAAAGTTAATCTTAGGGTTAAATCTCAGTGTTAAGTCTCAGGGTATAAGTCGTAACGGTTGTGTCTTAATGTTCATCTTATTGTTAAGTCTTAAAATTTATATTATAGGGTTCAGTCTTAGGGCTAAATTTTAAGGTTAAGTCTTTGGGTTAAGTCTTTGGGTTAAGTCTTATGGCTTGAGTCTTAGGGTTAAGTCTAAAGTTTAATTCATAAGTTGAAGTCTTAGACTTAAGTCTTGGGGCTAAGTCTTAGGGTTAAGTCTTAAATCTTAGGTTTAAGTCTCAGTGTTAAGTCTTAGGGATAAGTCTTTGAATTAAGTCTTCAAGTTTTGTCTTAAGGTTTAACCTTAAGTTTAAGTCATAGGGTTAAGCCTTAGGGTTACGTTTTGAGTGTAAATCTTAAGGTTACGTTTTAAGGTTAAGTCTTAATGGTACATCTTAAAGTTAAGTCTTAGCATTAAGACCTAGGGTTAAATCTCAGGGTTAAATTTCAAGGTAAAGTCTCAAGGTTAAGTCTCAGGGTTACGTGGTAAGGTTGTGTCTTAGGATTCAGTCTCTAGGGTTAAGTTTTGAAGTTAAACTTTAGGTTAAGTCTTAGGGTTAAGTCTCAGGTTTAAGTCTCAGGATTATGTCTTAGGGTTAAGTCTTAATGTGAAGTCTTAAATTTAAGTCTTAAGCTTAAGTCTTAGGGTTAAGCCTTAAGGTTAAGTGTCAGGGTTAATTCCCAAAGGTTAAGTCTTAAGTTTACATCTCACAGATTGAGTCTTAGGGTTAAGTCTTCATTTTAAGTCTTAGGGTTAAGTCTTAGAGTACAATCCTGAGGATAAGTCTTATGGTTAAGTTTCAGGGTTAAGTCTTAAGGTTGAGCCTTAAGGTTAAGTCTTAGGGGTAAGCCTTAGAGTTATGTCTTGGGGATAAGTCTTAGGGCTAAGTCTCAGGATTAAGTATCAAGGTTAAAGCTCAAGGATAAGTCTCAGGGCTACGTTTTAGGGTTAAGTCTTCAGGTTAAATCTTAGGTTTAAGTCTCAGTTTTCAGTTTTAGGGATAAGTCTTATGGATAAATTTCACGATTAAGTCTCAGGGTTGAGTCTTAAGGTTAAAACTTAACCTTAAGTCTCAGGGTTAAGTCTTATGGTTAAATCGTAATGTTACATCGGAATTTTAAGTCTTAGGGTTAAGTCTAAATCTAAGCCACAAGTTGAAGTCTTAGGGTTAACGCTTTAGAGTTAAGACTTGGGGATAAGTCTTAGGGTTAAGTCTTAAAATTTAAGTCCTAAGGTTAACTCTTAGGGTTAAATCTGTAAGGTCAACACTTAAGGTTAACTCTTAGGGTTAAGTTTAGGGTTAAGTCTTAAGGTTACGTCTTAAAGTTAAATATTAAGGTTAAGTCTTGGGGTTATTTCTTAAGGTTAAGTCTGAGGGTTATATCGGAGCGTTAATTATTAAGTCTTAGAGTTAATTCTCAGGGTTAAGTCTTAAAGTTACTTCTTAAGGTTGAGACTTAGTTTTAAGTTGTAAGGTTAAGTCCGAATGTTACATCTTAAAGTTAATCTTAGGGTTAAATCTCAGTGTTAAGTCTCAGGGTATAAGTCGTAAAGGTTGTGTCTTAATGTTCAGTCTTATTGTTAAGTCTTAAAATTTATATTATAGGGTTCAGTCTTAGGGCTAAATTTTAAGGTTAAGTCTTTGGGTTAAGTCTTTGGGTTAAGTCTTATGGCTTGAGTCTTAGGGTTAAGTCTAAAGTTTAATTCATAAGTTGAAGTCTTAGACTTAAGTCTTGGGGCTAAGTCTTAGGGTTAAGTCTTAAATCTTAGGTTTAAGTCTCAGTGTTAAGTCTTAGGGATAAGTCTTTGAATTAAGTCTTCAAGTTTTGTCTTAAGGTTTAACCTTAAGTTTAAGTCATAGGGTTAACCCTTAGGGTTACGTTTTGAGTGTAAATCTTAAGGTTACGTTTTAAGGTTAAGTCTTAATGGTACATCTTAAAGTTAAGTCTTAGCATTAAGACCTAGGGTTAAATCTCAGGGTTAAATTTCAAGGTAAAGTCTCAAGGTTAAGTCTCAGGGTTACGTGGTAAGGTTGTGTCTTAGGATTCAGTCTCTAGGGTTAAGTTTTGAAGTTAAACTTTAGGTTAAGTCTTAGGGTTAAGTCTCAGGTTTAAGTCTCAGGATTATGTCTTAGGGTTAAGTCTTAATGTGAAGTCTTAAATTTAAGTCTTAAGCTTAAGTCTTAGGGTTAAGCCTTAAGGTTAAGTGTCAGGGTTAATTCCCAAAGGTTAAGTCTTAAGTTTACATCTCACAGATTGAGTCTTAGGGTTAAGTCTTCATTTTAAGTCTTAGGGTTAAGTCTTAGAGTACAATCCTGAGGATAAGTCTTATGGTTAAGTCTCAGGGTTAAGTCTTAAGGTTGAGCCTTAAGGTTAAGTCTTAGGGTTAAGCCTTAGAGTTATGTCTTGGGGATAAGTCTTAGGGCTAAGTCTCAGGATTAAGTATCAAGGGTAAAGCTCAAGGATAAGTCTCAGGGCTACGTTTTAGGGTTAAGTCTTCAGGTTAAATCTTAGGTTTAAGTCTCAGTTTTAAGTTTTAGGGATAAGTCTTCAGGATAAATTTCACGATTAAGTCTCAGGGTTGAGTCTTAAGGTTAAAACTTAACCTTAAGTCTCAGGGTTAAGTCTTATGGTTAAATCGTAATGTTACATCGGAATTTTAAGTCTTAGGGTTAAGTCTAAATCTAAGCCACAAGTTGAAGTCTTAGGGTTAACGCTTTAGAGTTAAGACTTGGGGATAAGTCTTAGGGTTAAGTCTTAAAATTTAAGTCCTAAGGTTAACTCTTAGGGTTAAATCTGTAAGGTCAACACTTAAGGTTAACTCTTAGGGTTAAGTTTAGGGTTAAGTCTTAAGGTTACGTCTTAATGTTAAATATTAAGGTTAAGTCTTGGGGTTATTTCTTAAGGTTAAGTCTGAGGGTTATATCGGAGCGTTAATTATTAAGTCTTAGAGTTCATTCTCAGGGTTAAGTCTTCAAGTTACTTCTTAAGGTTGAGACTTAGTTTTAAGTTGTAAGGTTAAGTCCGAATGTTACATCTTAAAGTTAATCTTAGGGTTAAATCTCAGTGTTAAGTCTCAGGGTATAAGTCGTAAAGGTTGTGTCTTAATGTTCAGTCTTATTGTTAAGTCTTAAAAGTTGTATTTTAGGGTTCAGTCTTAGGGCTAAATTTTAAGGTTAAGTCTTTGGGTTAAGTCTTAAGGTGAAGTCTTATGGCTTGAGTCTTAGGGTTAAGTCTAAAGTTTAATTCATAAGTTGAAGTCTTAGACTTAAGTCTTGGGGCTAAGTCTTAGGGTTAAGTCTTAAACCTTAGGTTTAAGTCTCAGTGTTAAGTCTTAGGGATAAGTCTTTGAATTAAGTCTTCAAGTTTTGTCTTAAGGTTTAACCTTAAGTCATAGGGTTAAGTCTTAGGGTTACGTTTTGAGTGTAAATCTTAAGGTTACGCTTTAAGGTTAAGTCTTAATGGTACATCTTAAAGTTAAGTCTTAGCATTAAGACCTAGGGTTAAATCTCAGGGTTAAATTTCAAGGTAAAGTCTCAAGGTTAAGTCTCAGGGTTACGTGGTAAGGTTGTGTCTTAGGATTCAGTCTCTAGGGTTAAGTTTTGAAGTTAAACTTTAGGTTAAGTCTTAGGGTTAAGTCTCAGGTTTAAGTCTCAGGATTATGTCTTAGGGTTAAGTCTTAATGTGAAGTCTTAAATTTAAGTCTTAAGCTTAAGTCTTAGGGTTAAGCCTTAAGGTTAAGTGTCAGGGTTAATTCCCAAAGGTTAAGTCTTAAGTTTACATCTCACAGATTGAGTCTTAGGGTTAAGTCTTCATTTTAAGTCTTAGGGTTAAGTCTTAGAGTACAATCCTGAGGATAAGTCTTATGGTTAAGTCTTAAGGTTGAGCCTTAAGGTTAAGTCTTAGGGGTAAGCCTTAGAGTTATGTCTTGGGGATAAGTCTTAGGGCTAAGTCTCAGGATTAAGTATCAAGGTTAAAGCTCAAGGATAAGTCTCAGGGCTACGTTTTAGGGTTAAGTCTTCAGGTTAAATCTTAGGTTTAAGTCTCAGTTTTAAGTTTTAGGGATAAGTCTTCAGGATAAATTTCACGATTAAGTCTCAGGGTTGAGTCTTAAGGTTAAAACTTAACCTTAAGTCTCAGGGTTAAGTCTTATGGTTAAATCGTAATGTTACATCGGAATTTTAAGTCTTAGGGTTAAGTCTAAATCTAAGCCACAAGTTGAAGTCTTAGGGTTAACGCTTTAGAGTTAAGACTTGGGGATAAGTCTTAGGGTTAAGTCTTAAAATTTAAGTCCTAAGGTTAACTCTTAGGGTTAAATCTGTAAGGTCAACACTTAAGGTTAACTCTTAGGGTTAAGTTTAGGGTTAAGTCTTAAGGTTACGTCTTAAAGTTAAATATTAAGGTTAAGTCTTGGGGTTATTTCTTAAGGTTAAGTCTGAGGGTTATATCGGAGCGTTAATTATTAAGTCTTAGAGTTCATTCTCAGGGTTAAGTCTTCAAGTTACTTCTTAAGGTTGAGACTTAGTTTTAAGTTGTAAGGTTAAGTCCGAATGTTACATCTTAAAGTTAATCTTAGGGTTAAATCTCAGTGTTAAGTCTCAGGGTATAAGTCGTAAAGGTTGTGTCTTAATGTTCAGTCTTATTGTTAAGTCTTAAAAGTTGTATTATAGGGTTCAGTCTTAGGGCTAAATTTTAAGGTTAAGTCTTTGGGTTAAGTCTTAAGGTGAAGTCTTATGGCTTGAGTCTTAGGGTTAAGTCTAAAGTTTAATTCATAAGTTGAAGTCTTAGACTTAAGTCTTGGGGCTAAGTCTTAGGGTTAAGTCTTAAATCTTAGGTTTAAGTCTCAGTGTTAAGTCTTAGGGATAAGTCTTTGAATTAAGTCTTCAAGTTTTGTCTTAAGGTTTAACCTTAAGTTTAAGTCATAGGGTTAAGCCTTAGGGTTACGTTTTGAGTGTAAATCTTAAGGTTACGTTTTAAGGTTAAGTCTTAATGGTACATCTTAAAGTTAAGTCTTAGCATTAAGACCTAGGGTTAAATCTCAGGGTTAAATTTCAAGGTAAAGTCTCAAGGTTAAGTCTCAGGGTTACGTGGTAAGGTTGTGTCTTAGGATTCAGTCTCTAGGGTTAAGTTTTGAAGTTAAACTTTAGGTTAAGTCTTAGGGTTAAGTCTCAGGTTTAAGTCTCAGGATTATGTCTTAGGGTTAAGTCTTAATGTGAAGTCTTAAATTTAAGTCTTAAGCTTAAATCTTAGGGTTAAGCCTTAAGGTTAAGTGTCAGGGTTAATTCCCAAAGGTTAAGTCTTAAGTTTACATCTCACAGATTGAGTCTTAGGGTTAAGTCTTCATTTTAAGTCTTAGGGTTAAGTCTTAGAGTACAATCCTGAGGATAAGTCTTATGGTTAAGTCTTAAGGTTGAGCCTTAAGGTTAAGTCTTAGGGGTAAGCCTTAGAGTTATGTCTTGGGGATAAGTCTTAGGGCTAAGTCTCAGGATTAAGTATCAAGGTTAAAGCTCAAGGATAAGTCTCAGGGCTACGTTTTAGGGTTAAGTCTTCAGGTTAAATCTTAGGTTTAAGTCTCAGTTTTAAGTTTTAGGGATAAGTCTTCAGGATAAATTTCACGATTAAGTCTCAGGGTTGAGTCTTAAGGTTAAAACTTAACCTTAAGTCTCAGGGTTAAGTCTTATGGTTAAATCGTAATGTTACATCGGAATTTTAAGTCTTGGGGTTAAGTCTAAATCTAAGCCACAAGTTGAAGTCTTAGGGTTAACGCTTTAGAGTTAAGACTTGGGGATAAGTCTTAGGGTTAAGTCTTAAAATTTAAGTCCTAAGGTTAACTCTTAGGGTTAAATCTGTAAGGTCAACACTTAAGGTTAACTCTTAGGGTTAAGTTTAGGGTTAAGTCTTAAGGTTACGTCTTAAAGTTAAATATTAAGGTTAAGTCTTGGGGTTATTTCTTAAGGTTAAGTCTGAGGGTTATATCGGAGCGTTAATTATTAAGTCTTAGAGTTAATTCTCAGGGTTAAGTCTTAAAGTTACTTCTTAAGGTTGAGACTTAGTTTTAAGTTGTAAGGTTAAGTCCGAATGTTACATCTTAAAGTTAATCTTAGGGTTAAATCTCAGTGTTAAGTCTCAGGGTATAAGTCGTAAAGGTTGTGTCTTAATGTTCAGTCTTATTGTTAAGTCTTAAAAGTTGTATTTTAGGGTTCAGTCTTAGGGCTAAATTTTAAGGTTAAGTCTTTGGGTTAAGTCTTAAGGTGAAGTCTTATGGCTTGAGTCTTAGGGTTAAGTCTAAAGTTTAATTCATAAGTTGAAGTCTTAGACTTAAGTCTTGGGGCTAAGTCTTAGGGTTAAGTCTTAAATCTTAGGTTTAAGTCTCAGTGTTAAGTCTTAGGGATAAGTCTTTGAATTAAGTCTTCAAGTTTTGTCTTAAGGTTTAACCTTAAGTTTAAGTCATAGGGTTAAGTCTTAGGGTTACGTTTTGAGTGTAAATCTTAAGGTTACGTTTTAAGGTTAAGTCTTAATGGTACATCTTAAAGTTAAGTCTTAGCATTAAGACCTAGGGTTAAATCTCAGGGTTAAATTTCAAGGTAAAGTCTCAAGGTTAAGTCTCAGGGTTACGTGGTAAGGTTGTGTCTTAGGATTCAGTCTCTAGGGTTAAGTTTTGAAGTTAAACTTTAGGTTAAGTCTTAGGGTTAAGTCTCAGGTTTAAGTCTCAGGATTATGTCTTAGGGTTAAGTCTTAATGTGAAGTCTTAAATTTAAGTCTTAAGCCTAAGTCTTAGGGTTAAGCCTTAAGGTTAAGTGTCAGGGTTAATTCCCAAAGGTTAAGTCTTAAGTTTACATCTCACAGATTGAGTCTTAGGGTTAAGTCTTCATTTTAAGTCTTAGGGTTAAGTCTTAGAGTACAATCCTGAGGATAAGTCTTATGGTTAAGTCTCAGGGTTAAGTCTTAAGGTTGAGCCTTAAGGTTAAGTCTTAGGGTTAAGCCTTAGAGTTATGTCTTGGGGATAAGTCTTAGGGCTAAGTCTCAGGATTAAGTATCAAGGGTAAAGCTCAAGGATAAGTCTCAGGGCTACGTTTTAGGGTTAAGTCTTCAGGTTAAATCTTAGGTTTAAGTCTCAGTTTTAAGTTTTAGGGATAAGTCTTCAGGATAAATTTCACGATTAAGTCTCAGGGTTGAGTCTTAAGGTTAAAACTTAACCTTAAGTCTCAGGGTTAAGTCTTATGGTTAAATCGTAATGTTACATCGGAATTTTAAGTCTTAGGGTTAAGTCTAAATCTAAGCCACAAGTTGAAGTCTTAGGGTTAACGCTTTAGAGTTAAGACTTGGGGATAAGTCTTAGGGTTAAGTCTTAAAATTTAAGTCCTAAGGTTAACTCTTAGGGTTAAATCTGTAAGGTCAACACTTAAGGTTAACTCTTAGGGTTAAGTTTAGGGTTAAGTCTTAAGGTTACGTCTTAATGTTAAATATTAAGGTTAAGTCTTGGGGTTATTTCTTAAGGTTAAGTCTGAGGGTTATATCGGAGCGTTAATTATTAAGTCTTAGAGTTCATTCTCAGGGTTAAGTCTTCAAGTTACTTCTTAAGGTTGAGACTTAGTTTTAAGTTGTAAGGTTAAGTCCGAATGTTACATCTTAAAGTTAATCTTAGGGTTAAATCTCAGTGTTAAGTCTCAGGGTATAAGTCGTAAAGGTTGTGTCTTAATGTTCAGTCTTATTGTTAAGTCTTAAAAGTTGTATTTTAGGGTTCAGTCTTAGGGCTAAATTTTAAGGTTAAGTCTTTGGGTTAAGTCTTAAGGTGAAGTCTTATGGCTTGAGTCTTAGGGTTAAGTCTAAAGTTTAATTCATAAGTTGAAGTCTTAGACTTAAGTCTTGGGGCTAAGTCTTAGGGTTAAGTCTTAAACCTTAGGTTTAAGTCTCAGTGTTAAGTCTTAGGGATAAGTCTTTGAATTAAGTCTTCAAGTTTTGTCTTAAGGTTTAACCTTAAGTCATAGGGTTAAGTCTTAGGGTTACGTTTTGAGTGTAAATCTTAAGGTTATGCTTTAAGGTTAAGTCTTAATGGTACATCTTAAAGTTAAGTCTTAGCATTAAGACCTAGGGTTAAATCTCAGGGTTAAATTTCAAGGTAAAGTCTCAAGGTTAAGTCTCAGGGTTACGTGGTAAGGTTGTGTCTTAGGATTCAGTCTCTAGGGTTAAGTTTTGAAGTTAAACTTTAGGTTAAGTCTTAGGGTTAAGTCTCAGGTTTAAGTCTCAGGATTATGTCTTAGGGTTAAGTCTTAATGTGAAGTCTTAAATTTAAGTCTTAAGCTTAAGTCTTAGGGTTAAGCCTTAAGGTTAAGTGTCAGGGTTAATTCCCAAAGGTTAAGTCTTAAGTTTACATCTCACAGATTGAGTCTTAGGGTTAAGTCTTCATTTTAAGTCTTAGGGTTAAGTCTTAGAGTACAATCCTGAGGATAAGTCTTATGGTTAAGTCTTAAGGTTGAGCCTTAAGGTTAAGTCTTAGGGGTAAGCCTTAGAGTTATGTCTTGGGGATAAGTCTTAGGGCTAAGTCTCAGGATTAAGTATCAAGGTTAAAGCTCAAGGATAAGTCTCAGGGCTACGTTTTAGGGTTAAGTCTTCAGGTTAAATCTTAGGTTTAAGTCTCAGTTTTAAGTTTTAGGGATAAGTCTTCAGGATAAATTTCACGATTAAGTCTCAGGGTTGAGTCTTAAGGTTAAAACTTAACCTTAAGTCTCAGGGTTAAGTCTTATGGTTAAATCGTAATGTTACATCGGAATTTTAAGTCTTAGGGTTAAGTCTAAATCTAAGCCACAAGTTGAAGTCTTAGGGTTAACGCTTTAGAGTTAAGACTTGGGGATAAGTCTTAGGGTTAAGTCTTAAAATTTAAGTCCTAAGGTTAACTCTTAGGGTTAAATCTGTAAGGTCAACACTTAAGGTTAACTCTTAGGGTTAAGTTTAGGGTTAAGTCTTAAGGTTACGTCTTAAAGTTAAATATTAAGGTTAAGTCTTGGGGTTATTTCTTAAGGTTAAGTCTGAGGGTTATATCGGAGCGTTAATTATTAAGTCTTAGAGTTCATTCTCAGGGTTAAGTCTTCAAGTTACTTCTTAAGGTTGAGACTTAGTTTTAAGTTGTAAGGTTAAGTCCGAATGTTACATCTTAAAGTTAATCTTAGGGTTAAATCTCAGTGTTAAGTCTCAGGGTATAAGTCGTAAAGGTTGTGTCTTAATGTTCAGTCTTATTGTTAAGTCTTAAAAGTTGTATTATAGGGTTCAGTCTTAGGGCTAAATTTTAAGGTTAAGTCTTTGGGTTAAGTCTTAAGGTGAAGTCTTATGGCTTGAGTCTTAGGGTTAAGTCTAAAGTTTAATTCATAAGTTGAAGTCTTAGACTTAAGTCTTGGGGCTAAGTCTTAGGGTTAAGTCTTAAATCTTAGGTTTAAGTCTCAGTGTTAAGTCTTAGGGATAAGTCTTTGAATTAAGTCTTCAAGTTTTGTCTTAAGGTTTAACCTTAAGTTTAAGTCATAGGGTTAAGCCTTAGGGTTACGTTTTGAGTGTAAATCTTAAGGTTACGTTTTAAGGTTAAGTCTTAATGGTACATCTTAAAGTTAAGTCTTAGCATTAAGACCTAGGGTTAAATCTCAGGGTTAAATTTCAAGGTAAAGTCTCAAGGTTAAGTCTCAGGGTTACGTGGTAAGGTTGTGTCTTAGGATTCAGTCTCTAGGGTTAAGTTTTGAAGTTAAACTTTAGGTTAAGTCTTAGGGTTAAGTCTCAGGTTTAAGTCTCAGGATTATGTCTTAGGGTTAAGTCTTAATGTGAAGTCTTAAATTTAAGTCTTAAGCTTAAATCTTAGGGTTAAGCCTTAAGGTTAAGTGTCAGGGTTAATTCCCAAAGGTTAAGTCTTAAGTTTACATCTCACAGATTGAGTCTTAGGGTTAAGTCTTCATTTTAAGTCTTAGGGTTAAGTCTTAGAGTACAATCCTGAGGATAAGTCTTATGGTTAAGTCTTAAGGTTGAGCCTTAAGGTTAAGTCTTAGGGGTAAGCCTTAGAGTTATGTCTTGGGGATAAGTCTTAGGGCTAAGTCTCAGGATTAAGTATCAAGGTTAAAGCTCAAGGATAAGTCTCAGGGCTACGTTTTAGGGTTAAGTCTTCAGGTTAAATCTTAGGTTTAAGTCTCAGTTTTAAGTTTTAGGGATAAGTCTTCAGGATAAATTTCACGATTAAGTCTCAGGGTTGAGTCTTAAGGTTAAAACTTAACCTTAAGTCTCAGGGTTAAGTCTTATGGTTAAATCGTAATGTTACATCGGAATTTTAAGTCTTGGGGTTAAGTCTAAATCTAAGCCACAAGTTGAAGTCTTAGGGTTAACGCTTTAGAGTTAAGACTTGGGGATAAGTCTTAGGGTTAAGTCTTAAAATTTAAGTCCTAAGGTTAACTCTTAGGGTTAAATCTGTAAGGTCAACACTTAAGGTTAACTCTTAGGGTTAAGTTTAGGGTTAAGTCTTAAGGTTACGTCTTAAAGTTAAATATTAAGGTTAAGTCTTGGGGTTATTTCTTAAGGTTAAGTCTGAGGGTTATATCGGAGCGTTAATTATTAAGTCTTAGAGTTAATTCTCAGGGTTAAGTCTTAAAGTTACTTCTTAAGGTTGAGACTTAGTTTTAAGTTGTAAGGTTAAGTCCGAATGTTACATCTTAAAGTTAATCTTAGGGTTAAATCTCAGTGTTAAGTCTCAGGGTATAAGTCGTAAAGGTTGTGTCTTAATGTTCAGTCTTATTGTTAAGTCTTAAAAGTTGTATTTTAGGGTTCAGTCTTAGGGCTAAATTTTAAGGTTAAGTCTTTGGGTTAAGTCTTAAGGTGAAGTCTTATGGCTTGAGTCTTAGGGTTAAGTCTAAAGTTTAATTCATAAGTTGAAGTCTTAGACTTAAGTCTTGGGGCTAAGTCTTAGGGTTAAGTCTTAAATCTTAGGTTTAAGTCTCAGTGTTAAGTCTTAGGGATAAGTCTTTGAATTAAGTCTTCAAGTTTTGTCTTAAGGTTTAACCTTAAGTTTAAGTCATAGGGTTAAGTCTTAGGGTTACGTTTTGAGTGTAAATCTTAAGGTTACGTTTTAAGGTTAAGTCTTAATGGTACATCTTAAAGTTAAGTCTTAGCATTAAGACCTAGGGTTAAATCTCAGGGTTAAATTTCAAGGTAAAGTCTCAAGGTTAAGTCTCAGGGTTACGTGGTAAGGTTGTGTCTTAGGATTCAGTCTCTAGGGTTAAGTTTTGAAGTTAAACTTTAGGTTAAGTCTTAGGGTTAAGTCTCAGGTTTAAGTCTCAGGATTATGTCTTAGGGTTAAGTCTTAATGTGAAGTCTTAAATTTAAGTCTTAAGCCTAAGTCTTAGGGTTAAGCCTTAAGGTTAAGTGTCAGGGTTAATTCCCAAAGGTTAAGTCTTAAGTTTACATCTCACAGATTGAGTCTTAGGGTTAAGTCTTCATTTTAAGTCTTAGGGTTAAGTCTTAGAGTACAATCCTGAGGATAAGTCTTATGGTTAAGTCTCAGGGTTAAGTCTTAAGGTTGAGCCTTAAGGTTAAGTCTTAGGGTTAAGCCTTAGAGTTATGTCTTGGGGATAAGTCTTAGGGCTAAGTCTCAGGATTAAGTATCAAGGGTAAAGCTCAAGGATAAGTCTCAGGGCTACGTTTTAGGGTTAAGTCTTCAGGTTAAATCTTAGGTTTAAGTCTCAGTTTTAAGTTTTAGGGATAAGTCTTCAGGATAAATTTCACGATTAAGTCTCAGGGTTGAGTCTTAAGGTTAAAACTTAACCTTAAGTCTCAGGGTTAAGTCTTATGGTTAAATCGTAATGTTACATCGGAATTTTAAGTCTTAGGGTTAAGTCTAAATCTAAGCCACAAGTTGAAGTCTTAGGGTTAACGCTTTAGAGTTAAGACTTGGGGATAAGTCTTAGGGTTAAGTCTTAAAATTTAAGTCCTAAGGTTAACTCTTAGGGTTAAATCTGTAAGGTCAACACTTAAGGTTAACTCTTAGGGTTAAGTTTAGGGTTAAGTCTTAAGGTTACGTCTTAATGTTAAATATTAAGGTTAAGTCTTGGGGTTATTTCTTAAGGTTAAGTCTGAGGGTTATATCGGAGCGTTAATTATTAAGTCTTAGAGTTCATTCTCAGGGTTAAGTCTTCAAGTTACTTCTTAAGGTTGAGACTTAGTTTTAAGTTGTAAGGTTAAGTCCGAATGTTACATCTTAAAGTTAATCTTAGGGTTAAATCTCAGTGTTAAGTCTCAGGGTATAAGTCGTAAAGGTTGTGTCTTAATGTTCAGTCTTATTGTTAAGTCTTAAAAGTTGTATTTTAGGGTTCAGTCTTAGGGCTAAATTTTAAGGTTAAGTCTTTGGGTTAAGTCTTAAGGTGAAGTCTTATGGCTTGAGTCTTAGGGTTAAGTCTAAAGTTTAATTCATAAGTTGAAGTCTTAGACTTAAGTCTTGGGGCTAAGTCTTAGGGTTAAGTCTTAAACCTTAGGTTTAAGTCTCAGTGTTAAGTCTTAGGGATAAGTCTTTGAATTAAGTCTTCAAGTTTTGTCTTAAGGTTTAACCTTAAGTCATAGGGTTAAGTCTTAGGGTTACGTTTTGAGTGTAAATCTTAAGGTTACGCTTTAAGGTTAAGTCTTAATGGTACATCTTAAAGTTAAGTCTTAGCATTAAGACCTAGGGTTAAATCTCAGGGTTAAATTTCAAGGTAAAGTCTCAAGGTTAAGTCTCAGGGTTACGTGGTAAGGTTGTGTCTTAGGATTCAGTCTCTAGGGTTAAGTTTTGAAGTTAAACTTTAGGTTAAGTCTTAGGGTTAAGTCTCAGGTTTAAGTCTCAGGATTATGTCTTAGGGTTAAGTCTTAATGTGAAGTCTTAAATTTAAGTCTTAAGCTTAAGTCTTAGGGTTAAGCCTTAAGGTTAAGTGTCAGGGTTAATTCCCAAAGGTTAAGTCTTAAGTTTACATCTCACAGATTGAGTCTTAGGGTTAAGTCTTCATTTTAAGTCTTAGGGTTAAGTCTTAGAGTACAATCCTGAGGATAAGTCTTATGGTTAAGTCTTAAGGTTGAGCCTTAAGGTTAAGTCTTAGGGGTAAGCCTTAGAGTTATGTCTTGGGGATAAGTCTTAGGGCTAAGTCTCAGGATTAAGTATCAAGGTTAAAGCTCAAGGATAAGTCTCAGGGCTACGTTTTAGGGTTAAGTCTTCAGGTTAAATCTTAGGTTTAAGTCTCAGTTTTAAGTTTTAGGGATAAGTCTTCAGGATAAATTTCACGATTAAGTCTCAGGGTTGAGTCTTAAGGTTAAAACTTAACCTTAAGTCTCAGGGTTAAGTCTTATGGTTAAATCGTAATGTTACATCGGAATTTTAAGTCTTAGGGTTAAGTCTAAATCTAAGCCACAAGTTGAAGTCTTAGGGTTAACGCTTTAGAGTTAAGACTTGGGGATAAGTCTTAGGGTTAAGTCTTAAAATTTAAGTCCTAAGGTTAACTCTTA
Source organism: Falco punctatus (assembly GCF_963210335.1). Classification (NCBI taxonomy): domain Eukaryota; kingdom Metazoa; phylum Chordata; class Aves; order Falconiformes; family Falconidae; genus Falco; species Falco punctatus. Next base: position 970,121 of record NW_027660223.1, on the reverse strand, counting down.
GGGTTAAATCTGTAAGGTCAACACTTAAGGTTAACTCTTAGGGTTAAGTTTAGGGTTAAGTCTTAAGGTTACGTCTTAAAGTTAAATATTAAGGTTAAGTCTTGGGGTTATTTCTTAAGGTTAAGTCTGAGGGTTATATCGGAGCGTTAATTATTAAGTCTTAGAGTTCATTCTCAGGGTTAAGTCTTCAAGTTACTTCTTAAGGTTGAGACTTAGTTTTAAGTTGTAAGGTTAAGTCCGAATGTTACATCTTAAAGTTAATCTTAGGGTTAAATCTCAGTGTTAAGTCTCAGGGTATAAGTCGTAAAGGTTGTGTCTTAATGTTCAGTCTTATTGTTAAGTCTTAAAAGTTGTATTATAGGGTTCAGTCTTAGGGCTAAATTTTAAGGTTAAGTCTTTGGGTTAAGTCTTAAGGTGAAGTCTTATGGCTTGAGTCTTAGGGTTAAGTCTAAAGTTTAATTCATAAGTTGAAGTCTTAGACTTAAGTCTTGGGGCTAAGTCTTAGGGTTAAGTCTTAAATCTTAGGTTTAAGTCTCAGTGTTAAGTCTTAGGGATAAGTCTTTGAATTAAGTCTTCAAGTTTTGTCTTAAGGTTTAACCTTAAGTTTAAGTCATAGGGTTAAGCCTTAGGGTTACGTTTTGAGTGTAAATCTTAAGGTTACGTTTTAAGGTTAAGTCTTAATGGTACATCTTAAAGTTAAGTCTTAGCATTAAGACCTAGGGTTAAATCTCAGGGTTAAATTTCAAGGTAAAGTCTCAAGGTTAAGTCTCAGGGTTACGTGGTAAGGTTGTGTCTTAGGATTCAGTCTCTAGGGTTAAGTTTTGAAGTTAAACTTTAGGTTAAGTCTTAGGGTTAAGTCTCAGGTTTAAGTCTCAGGATTATGTCTTAGGGTTAAGTCTTAATGTGAAGTCTTAAATTTAAGTCTTAAGCTTAAATCTTAGGGTTAAGCCTTAAGGTTAAGTGTCAGGGTTAATTCCCAAAGGTTAAGTCTTAAGTTTACATCTCACAGATTGAGTCTTAGGGTTAAGTCTTCATTTTAAGTCTTAGGGTTAAGTCTTAGAGTACAATCCTGAGGATAAGTCTTATGGTTAAGTCTTAAGGTTGAGCCTTAAGGTTAAGTCTTAGGGGTAAGCCTTAGAGTTATGTCTTGGGGATAAGTCTTAGGGCTAAGTCTCAGGATTAAGTATCAAGGTTAAAGCTCAAGGATAAGTCTCAGGGCTACGTTTTAGGGTTAAGTCTTCAGGTTAAATCTTAGGTTTAAGTCTCAGTTTTAAGTTTTAGGGATAAGTCTTCAGGATAAATTTCACGATTAAGTCTCAGGGTTGAGTCTTAAGGTTAAAACTTAACCTTAAGTCTCAGGGTTAAGTCTTATGGTTAAATCGTAATGTTACATCGGAATTTTAAGTCTTGGGGTTAAGTCTAAATCTAAGCCACAAGTTGAAGTCTTAGGGTTAACGCTTTAGAGTTAAGACTTGGGGATAAGTCTTAGGGTTAAGTCTTAAAATTTAAGTCCTAAGGTTAACTCTTAGGGTTAAATCTGTAAGGTCAACACTTAAGGTTAACTCTTAGGGTTAAGTTTAGGGTTAAGTCTTAAGGTTACGTCTTAAAGTTAAATATTAAGGTTAAGTCTTGGGGTTATTTCTTAAGGTTAAGTCTGAGGGTTATATCGGAGCGTTAATTATTAAGTCTTAGAGTTAATTCTCAGGGTTAAGTCTTAAAGTTACTTCTTAAGGTTGAGACTTAGTTTTAAGTTGTAAGGTTAAGTCCGAATGTTACATCTTAAAGTTAATCTTAGGGTTAAATCTCAGTGTTAAGTCTCAGGGTATAAGTCGTAAAGGTTGTGTCTTAATGTTCAGTCTTATTGTTAAGTCTTAAAAGTTGTATTTTAGGGTTCAGTCTTAGGGCTAAATTTTAAGGTTAAGTCTTTGGGTTAAGTCTTAAGGTGAAGTCTTATGGCTTGAGTCTTAGGGTTAAGTCTAAAGTTTAATTCATAAGTTGAAGTCTTAGACTTAAGTCTTGGGGCTAAGTCTTAGGGTTAAGTCTTAAATCTTAGGTTTAAGTCTCAGTGTTAAGTCTTAGGGATAAGTCTTTGAATTAAGTCTTCAAGTTTTGTCTTAAGGTTTAACCTTAAGTTTAAGTCATAGGGTTAAGTCTTAGGGTTACGTTTTGAGTGTAAATCTTAAGGTTACGTTTTAAGGTTAAGTCTTAATGGTACATCTTAAAGTTAAGTCTTAGCATTAAGACCTAGGGTTAAATCTCAGGGTTAAATTTCAAGGTAAAGTCTCAAGGTTAAGTCTCAGGGTTACGTGGTAAGGTTGTGTCTTAGGATTCAGTCTCTAGGGTTAAGTTTTGAAGTTAAACTTTAGGTTAAGTCTTAGGGTTAAGTCTCAGGTTTAAGTCTCAGGATTATGTCTTAGGGTTAAGTCTTAATGTGAAGTCTTAAATTTAAGTCTTAAGCCTAAGTCTTAGGGTTAAGCCTTAAGGTTAAGTGTCAGGGTTAATTCCCAAAGGTTAAGTCTTAAGTTTACATCTCACAGATTGAGTCTTAGGGTTAAGTCTTCATTTTAAGTCTTAGGGTTAAGTCTTAGAGTACAATCCTGAGGATAAGTCTTATGGTTAAGTCTTAAGGTTGAGCCTTAAGGTTAAGTCTTAGGGGTAAGCCTTAGAGTTATGTCTTGGGGATAAGTCTTAGGGCTAAGTCTCAGGATTAAGTATCAAGGTTAAAGCTCAAGGATAAGTCTCAGGGCTACGTTTTAGGGTTAAGTCTTCAGGTTAAATCTTAGGTTTAAGTCTCAGTTTTCAGTTTTAGGGATAAGTCTTCAGGATAAATTTCACGATTAAGTCTCAGGGTTGAGTCTTAAGGTTAAAACTTAACCTTAAGTCTCAGGGTTAAGTCTTATGGTTAAATCGTAATGTTACATCGGAATTTTAAGTCTTAGGGTTAAGTCTAAATCTAAGCCACAAGTTGAAGTCTTAGGGTTAACGCTTTAGAGTTAAGACTTGGGGATAAGTCTTAGGGTTAAGTCTTAAAATTTAAGTCCTAAGGTTAACTCTTAGGGTTAAATCTGTAAGGTCAACACTTAAGGTTAAGTCTTAGGGTTAAGTTTAGGGTTAAGTCTTAAGGTTACGTCTTAAAGTTAAATATTAAGGTTAAGTCTTGGGGTTATTTCTTAAGGTTAAGTCTGAGGGTTATATCGGAGCGTTAATTATTAAGTCTTAGAGTTAATTCTCAGGGTTAAGTCTTCAAGTTACTTCTTAAGGTTGAGACTTAGTTTTAAGTTGTAAGGTTAAGTCCGAATGTTACATCTTAAAGTTAATCTTAGGGTTAAATCTCAGTGTTAAGTCTCAGGGTATAAGTCGTAAAGGTTGTGTCTTAATGTTCAGTCTTATTGTTAAGTCTTAAAAGTTGTATTATAGGGTTCAGTCTTAGGGCTAAATTTTAAGGTTAAGTCTTTGGGTTAAGTCTTTGGGTTAAGTCTTATGGCTTGAGTCTTAGGGTTAAGTCTAAAGTTTAATTCATAAGTTGAAGTCTTAGACTTAAGTCTTGGGGCTAAGTCTTAGGGTTAAGTCTTAAATCTTAGGTTTAAGTCTCAGTGTTAAGTCTTAGGGATAAGTCTTTGAATTAAGTCTTCAAGTTTTGTCTTAAGGTTTAACCTTAAGTTTAAGTCATAGGGTTAAGCCTTAGGGTTACGTTTTGAGTGTAAATCTTAAGGTTACGTTTTAAGGTTAAGTCTTAATGGTACATCTTAAAGTTAAGTCTTAGCATTAAGACCTAGGGTTAAATCTCAGGGTTAAATTTCAAGGTAAAGTCTCAAGGTTAAGTCTCAGGGTTACGTGGTAAGGTTGTGTCTTAGGATTCAGTCTCTAGGGTTAAGTTTTGAAGTTAAACTTTAGGTTAAGTCTTAGGGTTAAGTCTCAGGTTTAAGTCTCAGGATTATGTCTTAGGGTTAAGTCTTAATGTGAAGTCTTAAATTTAAGTCTTAAGCTTAAATCTTAGGGTTAAGCCTTAAGGTTAAGTGTCAGGGTTAATTCCCAAAGGTTAAGTCTTAAGTTTACATCTCACAGATTGAGTCTTAGGGTTAAGTCTTCATTTTAAATCTTAGGGTTAAGTCTTAGAGTACAATCCTGAGGATAAGTCTTATGGTTAAGTCTTAAGGTTGAGCCTTAAGGTTAAGTCTTAGGGGTAAGCCTTAGAGTTATGTCTTGGGGATAAGTCTTAGGGCTAAGTCTCAGGATTAAGTATCAAGGTTAAAGCTCAAGGATAAGTCTCAGGGCTACGTTTTAGGGTTAAGTCTTCAGGTTAAATCTTAGGTTTAAGTCTCAGTTTTAAGTTTTAGGGATAAGTCTTCAGGATAAATTTCACGATTAAGTCTCAGGGTTGAGTCTTAAGGTTAAAACTTAACCTTAAGTCTCAGGGTTAAGTCTTATGGTTAAATCGTAATGTTACATCGGAATTTTAAGTCTTAGGGTTAAGTCTAAATCTAAGCCACAAGTTGAAGTCTTAGGGTTAACGCTTTAGAGTTAAGACTTGGGGATAAGTCTTAGGGTTAAGTCTTAAAATTTAAGTCCTAAGGTTAACTCTTAGGGTTAAATCTGTAAGGTCAACACTTAAAGTTAACTCTTAGGGTTAAGTTTAGGGTTAAGTCTTAAGGTTACGTCTTAAAGTTAAATATTAAGGTTAAGTCTTGGGGTTATTTCTTAAGGTTAAGTCTGAGGGTTATATCGGAGCGTTAATTATTAAGTCTTAGAGTTAATTCTCAGGGTTAAGTCTTAAAGTTACTTCTTAAGGTTGAGACTTAGTTTTAAGTTGTAAGGTTAAGTCCGAATGTTACATCTTAAAGTTAATCTTAGGGTTAAATCTCAGTGTTAAGTCTCAGGGTATAAGTCGTAAAGGTTGTGTCTTAATGTTCAGTCTTATTGTTAAGTCTTAAAATTTATATTATAGGGTTCAGTCTTAGGGCTAAATTTTAAGGTTAAGTCTTTGGGTTAAGTCTTATGGCTTGAGTCTTAGGGTTAAGTCTAAAGTTTAATTCATAAGTTGAAGTCTTAGACTTAAGTCTTGGGGCTAAGTCTTAGGGTTAAGTCTTAAATCTTAGGTTTAAGTCTCAGTGTTAAGTCTTAGGGATAAGTCTTTGAATTAAGTCTTCAAGTTTTGTCTTAAGGTTTAACCTTAAGTTTAAGTCATAGGGTTAAGTCTTAGGGTTACGTTTTGAGTGTAAATCTTAAGGTTACGTTTTAAGGTTAAGTCTTAATGGTACATCTTAAAGTTAAGTCTTAGCATTAAGACCTAGGGTTAAATCTCAGGGTTAAATTTCAAGGTAAAGTCTCAAGGTTAAGTCTCAGGGTTACGTGGTAAGGTTGTGTCTTAGGATTCAGTCTCTAGGGTTAAGTTTTGAAGTTAAACTTTAGGTTAAGTCTTAGGGTTAAGTCTCAGGTTTAAGTCTCAGGATTCTGTCTTAGGGTTAAGTCTTAATGTGAAGTCTTAAATTTAAGTCTTAAGCTTAAGTCTTAGGGTTAAGCCTTAAGGTTAAGTGTCAGGGTTAATTCCCAAAGGTTAAGTCTTAAGTTTACATCTCACAGATTGAGTCTTAGGGTTAAGTCTTCATTTTAAGTCTTAGGGTTAAGTCTTAGAGTACAATCCTGAGGATAAGTCTTATGGTTAAGTCTTAAGGTTGAGCCTTAAGGTTAAGTCTTAGGGGTAAGCCTTAGAGTTATGTCTTGGGGATAAGTCTTAGGGCTAAGTCTCAGGATTAAGTATCAAGGTTAAAGCTCAAGGATAAGTCTCAGGGCTACGTTTTAGGGTTAAGTCTTCAGGTTAAATCTTAGGTTTAAGTCTCAGTTTTAAGTTTTAGGGATAAGTCTTCAGGATAAATTTCACGATTAAGTCTCAGGGTTGAGTCTTAAGGTTAAAACTTAACCTTAAGTCTCAGGGTTAAGTCTTATGGTTAAATCGTAATGTTACATCGGAATTTTAAGTCTTAGGGTTAAGTCTAAATCTAAGCCACAAGTTGAAGTCTTAGGGTTAACGCTTTAGAGTTAAGACTTGGGGATAAGTCTTAGGGTTAAGTCTTAAAATTTAAGTCCTAAGGTTAACTCTTAGGGTTAAATCTGTAAGGTCAACACTTAAGGTTAACTCTTAGGGTTAAGTTTAGGGTTAAGTCTTAAGGTTACGTCTTAAAGTTAAATATTAAGGTTAAGTCTTGGGGTTATTTCTTAAGGTTAAGTCTGAGGGTTATATCGGAGCGTTAATTATTAAGTCTTAGAGTTCATTCTCAGGGTTAAGTCTTCAAGTTACTTCTTAAGGTTGAGACTTAGTTTTAAGTTGTAAGGTTAAGTCCGAATGTTACATCTTAAAGTTAATCTTAGGGTTAAATCTCAGTGTTAAGTCTCAGGGTATAAGTCGTAAAGGTTGTGTCTTAATGTTCAGTCTTATTGTTAAGTCTTAAAAGTTGTATTATAGGGTTCAGTCTTAGGGCTAAATTTTAAGGTTAAGTCTTTGGGTTAAGTCTTAAGGTGAAGTCTTATGGCTTGAGTCTTAGGGTTAAGTCTAAAGTTTAATTCATAAGTTGAAGTCTTAGACTTAAGTCTTGGGGCTAAGTCTTAGGGTTAAGTCTTAAATCTTAGGTTTAAGTCTCAGTGTTAACTCTTAGGGATAAGTCTTTGAATTAAGTCTTCAAGTTTTGTCTTAAGGTTTAACCTTAAGTTTAAGTCATAGGGTTAAGTCTTAGGGTTACGTTTTGAGTGTAAATCTTAAGGTTACGTTTTAAGGTTAAGTCTTAATGGTACATCTTAAAGTTAAGTCTTAGCATTAAGACCTAGGGTTAAATCTCAGGGTTAAATTTCAAGGTAAAGTCTCAAGGTTAAGTCTCAGGGTTACGTGGTAAGGTTGTGTCTTAGGATTCAGTCTCTAGGGTTAAGTTTTGAAGTTAAACTTTAGGTTAAGTCTTAGGGTTAAGTCTCAGGTTTAAGTCTCAGGATTATGTCTTAGGGTTAAGTCTTAATGTGAAGTCTTAAATTTAAGTCTTAAGCTTAAATCTTAGGGTTAAGCCTTAAGGTTAAGTGTCAGGGTTAATTCCCAAAGGTTAAGTCTTAAGTTTACATCTCACAGATTGAGTCTTAGGGTTAAGTCTTCATTTTAAGTCTTAGGGTTAAGTCTTAGAGTACAATCCTGAGGATAAGTCTTATGGTTAAGTCTTAAGGTTGAGCCTTAAGGTTAAGTCTTAGGGGTAAGCCTTAGAGTTATGTCTTGGGGACAAGTCTTAGGGCTAAGTCTCAGGATTAAGTATCAAGGTTAAAGCTCAAGGATAAGTCTCAGGGCTACGTTTTAGGGTTAAGTCTTCAGGTTAAATCTTAGGTTTAAGTCTCAGTTTTAAGTTTTAGGGATAAGTCTTCAGGATAAATTTCACGATTAAGTCTCAGGGTTGAGTCTTAAGGTTAAAACTTAACCTTAAGTCTCAGGGTTAAGTCTTATGGTTAAATCGTAATGTTACATCGGAATTTTAAGTCTTAGCGTTCAGTCTAAATCTAAGCCACAAGTTGAAGTCTTAGGGTTAACGCTTTAGAGTTAAGACTTGGGGATAAGTCTTAGGGTTAAGTCTTAAAATTTAAGTCCTAAGGTTAACTCTTAGGGTTAAATCTGTAAGGTCAACACTTAAAGTTAACTCTTAGGGTTAAGTTTAGGGTTAAGTCTTAAGGTTACGTCTTAAAGTTAAATATTAAGGTTAAGTCTTGGGGTTATTTCTTAAGGTTAAGTCTGAGGGTTATATCGGAGCGTTAATTATTAAGTCTTAGAGTTAATTCTCAGGGTTAAGTCTTCAAGTTACTTCTTAAGGTTGAGACTTAGTTTTAAGTTGTAAGGTTAAGTCCGAATGTTACATCTTAAAGTTAATCTTAGGGTTAAATCTCAGTGTTAAGTCTCAGGGTATAAGTCGTAAAGGTTGTGTCTTAATGTTCAGTCTTATTGTTAAGTCTTAAAAGTTGTATTTTAGGGTTCAGTCTTAGGGCTAAATTTTAAGGTTAAGTCTTTGGGTTAAGTCTTAAGGTGAAGTCTTATGGCTTGAGTCTTAGGGTTAAGTCTAAAGTTTAATTCATAAGTTGAAGTCTTAGACTTAAGTCTTGGGGCTAAGTCTTAGGGTTAAGTCTTAAATCTTAGGTTTAAGTCTCAGTGTTAAGTCTTAGGGATAAGTCTTTGAATTAAGTCTTCAAGTTTTGTCTTAAGGTTTAACCTTAAGTTTAAATCATAGGGTTAAGCCTTAGGGTTACGTTTTGAGTGTAAATCTTAAGGTTACGTTTTAAGGTTAAGTCTTAATGGTACATCTTAAAGTTAAGTCTTAGCATTAAGACCTAGGGTTAAATCTCAGGGTTAAATTTCAAGGTAAAGTCTCAAGGTTAAGTCTCAGGGTTACGTGGTAAGGTTGTGTCTTAGGATTCAGTCTCTAGGGTTAAGTTTTGAAGTTAAACTTTAGGTTAAGTCTTAGGGTTAAGTCTCAGGTTTAAGTCTCAGGATTATGTCTTAGGGTTAAGTCTTAATGTGAAGTCTTAAATTTAAGTCTTAAGCTTAAGTCTTAGGGTTAAGCCTTAAGGTTAAGTGTCAGGGTTAATTCCCAAAGGTTAAGTCTTAAGTTTACATCTCACAGATTGAGTCTTAGGGTTAAGTCTTCATTTTAAGTCTTAGGGTTAAGTCTTAGAGTACAATCCTGAGGATAAGTCTTATGGTTAAGTCTTAAGGTTGAGCCTTAAGGTTAAGTCTTAGGGGTAAGCCTTAGAGTTATGTCTTGGGGATAAGTCTTAGGGCTAAGTCTCAGGATTAAGTATCAAGGTTAAAGCTCAAGGATAAGTCTCAGGGCTACGTTTTAGGGTTAAGTCTTCAGGTTAAATCTTAGGTTTAAGTCTCAGTTTTAAGTTTTAGGGATAAGTCTTCAGGATAAATTTCACGATTAAGTCTCAGGGTTGAGTCTTAAGGTTAAAACTTAACCTTAAGTCTCAGGGTTAAGTCTTATGGTTAAATCGTAATGTTACATCGGAATTTTAAGTCTTGGGGTTAAGTCTAAATCTAAGCCACAAGTTGAAGTCTTAGGGTTAACGCTTTAGAGTTAAGACTTGGGGATAAGTCTTAGGGTTAAGTCTTAAAATTTAAGTCCTAAGGTTAACTCTTAGGGTTAAATCTGTAAGGTCAACACTTAAGGTTAAGTCTTAGGGTTAAGTTTAGGGTTAAGTCTTAAGGTTACGTCTTAAAGTTAAATATTAAGGTTAAGTCTTGGGGTTATTTCTTAAGGTTAAGTCTGAGGGTTATATCGGAGCGTTAATTATTAAGTCTTAGAGTTAATTCTCAGGGTTAAGTCTTCAAGTTACTTCTTAAGGTTGAGACTTAGTTTTAAGTTGTAAGGTTAAGTCCGAATGTTACATCTTAAAGTTAATCTTAGGGTTAAATCTCAGTGTTAAGTCTCAGGGTATAAGTCGTAAAGGTTGTGTCTTAATGTTCAGTCTTATTGTTAAGTCTTAAAAGTTGTATTATAGGGTTCAGTCTTAGGGCTAAATTTTAAGGTTAAGTCTTTGGGTTAAGTCTTAAGGTGAAGTCTTATGGCTTGAGTCTTAGGGTTAAGTCTAAAGTTTAATTCATAAGTTGAAGTCTTAGACTTAAGTCTTGGGGCTAAGTCTTAGGGTTAAGTCTTAAATCTTAGGTTTAAGTCTCAGTGTTGAGTCTTAGGGATAAGTCTTTGAATTAAGTCTTCAAGTTTTGTCTTAAGGTTTAACCTTAAGTTTAAGTCATAGGGTTAAGTCTTAGGGTTACGTTTTGAGTGTAAATCTTAAGGTTACGTTTTAAGGTTAAGTCTTAATGGTACATCTTAAAGTTAAGTCTTAGCATTAAGACCTAGGGTTAAATCTCAGGGTTAAATTTCAAGGTAAAGTCTCAAGGTTAAGTCTCAGGGTTACGTGGTAAGGTTGTGTCTTAGGATTCAGTCTCTAGGGTTAAGTTTTGAAGTTAAACTTTAGGTTAAGTCTTAGGGTTAAGTCTCAGGTTTAAGTCTCAGGATTATGTCTTAGGGTTAAGTCTTAATGTGAAGTCTTAAATTTAAGTCTTAAGCTTAAATCTTAGGGTTAAGCCTTAAGGTTAAGTGTCAGGGTTAATTCCCAAAGGTTAAGTCTTAAGTTTACATCTCACAGATTGAGTCTTAGGGTTAAGTCTTCATTTTAAGTCTTAGGGTTAAGTCTTAGAGTACAATCCTGAGGATAAGTCTTATGGTTAAGTCTTAAGGTTGAGCCTTAAGGTTAAGTCTTAGGGGTAAGCCTTAGAGTTATGTCTTGGGGATAAGTCTTAGGGCTAAGTCTCAGGATTAAGTATCAAGGTTAAAGCTCAAGGATAAGTCTCAGGGCTACGTTTTAGGGTTAAGTCTTCAGGTTAAATCTTAGGTTTAAGTCTCAGTTTTAAGTTTTAGGGATAAGTCTTCAGGATAAATTTCACGATTAAGTCTCAGGGTTGAGTCTTAAGGTTAAAACTTAACCTTAAGTCTCAGGGTTAAGTCTTATGGTTAAATCGTAATGTTACATCGGAATTTTAAGTCTTAGGGTTAAGTCTAAATCTAAGCCACAAGTTGAAGTCTTAGGGTTAACGCTTTAGAGTTAAGACTTGGGGATAAGTCTTAGGGTTAAGTCTTAAAATTTAAGTCCTAAGGTTAACTCTTAGGGTTAAATCTGTAAGGTCAACACTTAAGGTTAACTCTTAGGGTTAAGTCTAGGGTTAAGTCTTAAGGTTACGTCTTAAAGTTAAATATTAAGGTTAAGTCTTGGGGTTATTTCTTAAGGTTAAGTCTGAGGGTTATATCGGAGCGTTAATTATTAAGTCTTAGAGTTAATTCTCAGGGTTAAGTCTTCAAGTTACTTCTTAAGGTTGAGACTTAGTTTTAAGTTGTAAGGTTAAGTCCGAATGTTACATCTTAAAGTTAATCTTAGGGTTAAATCTCAGTGTTAAGTCTCAGGGTATAAGTCGTAAAGGTTGTGTCTTAATGTTCAGTCTTATTGTTAAGTCTTAAAAGTTGTATTTTAGGGTTCAGTCTTAGGGCTAAATTTTAAGGTTAAGTCTTTGGGTTAAGTCTTAAGGTGAAGTCTTATGGCTTGAGTCTTAGGGTTAAGTCTAAAGTTTAATTCATAAGTTGAAGTCTTAGACTTAAGTCTTGGGGCTAAGTCTTAGGGTTAAGTCTTAAATCTTAGGTTTAAGTCTCAGTGTTGAGTCTTAGGGATAAGTCTTTGAATTAAGTCTTCAAATTTTGTCTTAAGGTTTAACCTTAAGTTTAAGTCATAGGGTTAAGTCTTCGGGTTACGTTTTGAGTGTAAATCTTAAGGTTACGTTTTAAGGTTAAGTCTTAATGGTACATCTTAAAGTTAAGTCTTAGCATTAAGACCTAGGGTTAAATCTCAGGGTTAAATTTCAAGGTAAAGTCTCAAGGTTAAGTCTCAGGGTTACGTGGTAAGGTTGTGTCTTAGGATTCAGTCTCTAGGGTTAAGTTTTGAAGTTAAACTTTAGGTTAAGTCTTAGGGTTAAGTCTCAGGATTATGTCTTAGGGTTAAGTCTTAATGTGAAGTCTTAAATTTAAGTCTTAAGCTTAAATCTTAGGGTTAAGCCTTAAGGTTAAGTGTCAGGGTTAATTCCCAAAGGTTAAGTCTTAAGTTTACATCTCACAGATTGAGTCTTAGGGTTAAGTCTTCATTTTAAGTCTTAGGGTTAAGTCTTAGAGTACAATCCTGAGGATAAGTCTTAGGGTTAAGTCTTAAGGTTGAGCCTTAAGGTTAAGTCTTAGGGGTAAGCCTTAGAGTTATGTCTTGGGGATAAGTCTTAGGGCTAAGTCTCAGGATTAAGTATCAAGGTTAAAGCTCAAGGATAAGTCTCAGGGCTACGTTTTAGGGTTAAGTCTTCAGGTTAAATCTTAGGTTTAAGTCTCAGTTTTAAGTTTTAGGGATAAGTCTTCAGGATAAATTTCACGATTAAGTCTCAGGGTTGAGTCTTAAGGTTAAAACTTAACCTTAAGTCTCAGGGTTAAGTCTTATGGTTAAATCGTAATGTTACATCGGAATTTTAAGTCTTAGCGTTCAGTCTAAATCTAAGCCACAAGTTGAAGTCTTAGGGTTAACGCTTTAGAGTTAAGACTTGGGGATAAGTCTTAGGGTTAAGTCTTAAAATTTAAGTCCTAAGGTTAACTCTTAGGGTTAAATCTGTAAGGTCAACACTTAAAGTTAACTCTTAGGGTTAAGTTTAGGGTTAAGTCTTAAGGTTACGTCTTAAAGTTAAATATTAAGGTTAAGTCTTGGGGTTATTTCTTAAGGTTAAGTCTGAGGGTTATATCGGAGCGTTAATTATTAAGTCTTAGAGTTCATTCTCAGGGTTAAGTCTTCAAGTTACTTCTTAAGGTTGAGACTTAGTTTTAAGTTGTAAGGTTAAGTCCGAATGTTACATCTTAAAGTTAATCTTAGGGTTAAATCTCAGTGTTAAGTCTCAGGGTATAAGTCGTAAAGGTTGTGTCTTAATGTTCAGTCTTATTGTTAAGTCTTAAAAGTTGTATTATAGGGTTCAGTCTTAGGGCTAAATTTTAAGGTTAAGTCTTTGGGTTAAGTCTTAAGGTGAAGTCTTATGGCTTGAGTCTTAGGGTTAAGTCTAAAGTTTAATTCATAAGTTGAAGTCTTAGACTTAAGTCTTGGGGCTAAGTCTTAGGGTTAAGTCTTAAATCTTAGGTTTAAGTCTCAGTGTTAAGTCTTAGGGATAAGTCTTTGAATTAAGTCTTCAAGTTTTGTCTTAAGGTTTAACCTTAAGTTTAAGTCATAGGGTTAAGTCTTAGGGTTACGTTTTGAGTGTAAATCTTAAGGTTACGTTTTAAGGTTAAGTCTTAATGGTACATCTTAAAGTTAAGTCTTAGCATTAAGACCTAGGGTTAAATCTCAGGGTTAAATTTCAAGGTAAAGTCTCAAGGTTAAGTCTCAGGGTTACGTGGTAAGGTTGTGTCTTAGGATTCAGTCTCTAGGGTTAAGTTTTGAAGTTAAACTTTAGGTTAAGTCTTAGGGTTAAGTCTCAGGATTATGTCTTAGGGTTAAGTCTTAATGTGAAGTCTTAAATTTAAGTCTTAAGCTTAAATCTTAGGGTTAAGCCTTAAGGTTAAGTGTCAGGGTTAATTCCCAAAGGTTAAGTCTTAAGTTTACATCTCACAGATTGAGTCTTAGGGTTAAGTCTTCATTTTAAGTCTTAGGGTTAAGTCTTAGAGTACAATCCTGAGGATAAGTCTTATGGTTAAGTCTTAAGGTTGAGCCTTAAGGTTAAGTCTTAGGGGTAAGCCTTAGAGTTATGTCTTGGGGATAAGTCTTAGGGCTAAGTCTCAGGATTAAGTATCAAGGTTAAAGCTCAAGGATAAGTCTCAGGGCTACGTTTTAGGGTTAAGTCTTCAGGTTAAATCTTAGGTTTAAGTCTCAGTTTTAAGTTTTAGGGATAAGTCTTCAGGATAAATTTCACGATTAAGTCTCAGGGTTGAGTCTTAAGGTTAAAACTTAACCTTAAGTCTCAGGGTTAAGTCTTATGGTTAAATCGTAATGTTACATCGGAATTTTAAGTCTTGGGGTTAAGTCTAAATCTAAGCCACAAGTTGAAGTCTTAGGGTTAACGCTTTAGAGTTAAGACTTGGGGATAAGTCTTAGGGTTAAGTCTTAAAATTTAAGTCCTAAGGTTAACTCTTAGGGTTAAATCTGTAAGGTCAACACTTAAGGTTAACTCTTAGGGTTAAGTTTAGGGTTAAGTCTTAAGGTTACGTCTTAAAGTTAAATATTAAGGTTAAGTCTTGGGGTTATTTCTTAAGGTTAAGTCTGAGGGTTATATCGGAGCGTTAATTATTAAGTCTTAGAGTTAATTCTCAGGGTTAAGTCTTCAAGTTACTTCTTAAGGTTGAGACTTAGTTTTAAGTTGTAAGGTTAAGTCCGAATGTTACATCTTAAAGTTAATCTTAGGGTTAAATCTCAGTGTTAAGTCTCAGGGTATAAGTCGTAAAGGTTGTGTCTTAATGTTCAGTCTTATTGTTAAGTCTCAAAAGTTGTATTTTAGGGTTCAGTCTTAGGGCTAAATTTTAAGGTTAAGTCTTTGGGTTAAGTCTTAAGGTGAAGTCTTATGGCTTGAGTCTTAGGGTTAAGTCTAAAGTTTAATTCATAAGTTGAAGTCTTAGACTTAAGTCTTGGGGCTAAGTCTTAGGGTTAAGTCTTAAATCTTAGGTTTAAGTCTCAGTGTTAAGTCTTAGGGATAAGTCTTTGAATTAAGTCTTCAAGTTTTGTCTTAAGGTTTAACCTTAAGTTTAAGTCATAGGGTTAAGTCTTAGGGTTACGTTTTGAGTGTAAATCTTAAGGTTACGTTTTAAGGTTAAGTCTTAATGGTACATCTTAAAGTTAAGTCTTAGCATTAAGACCTAGGGTTAAATTTCAAGGTAAAGTCTCAAGGTTAAGTCTCAGGGTTACGTGGTAAGGTTGTGTCTTAGGATTCAGTCTCTAGGGTTAAGTTTTGAAGTTAAACTTTAGGTTAAGTCTTAGGGTTAAGTCTCAGGTTTAAGTCTCAGGATTATGTCTTAGGGTTAAGTCTTAATGTGAAGTCTTAAATTTAAGTCTTAAGCTTAAATCTTAGGGTTAAGCCTTAAGGTTAAGTGTCAGGGTTAATTCCCAAAGGTTAAGTCTTAAGTTTACATCTCACAGATTGAGTCTTAGGGTTAAGTCTTCATTTTAAGTCTTAGGGTTAAGTCTTAGAGTACAATCCTGAGGATAAGTCTTATGGTTAAGTCTTAAGGTTGAGCCTTAAGGTTAAGTCTTAGGGGTAAGCCTTAGAGTTATGTCTTGGGGATAAGTCTTAGGGCTAAGTCTCAGGATTAAGTATCAAGGTTAAAGCTCAAGGATAAGTCTCAGGGCTACGTTTTAGGGTTAAGTCTTCAGGTTAAATCTTAGGTTTAAGTCTCAGTTTTAAGTTTTAGGGATAAGTCTTCAGGATAAATTTCACGATTAAGTCTCAGGGTTGAGTCTTAAGGTTAAAACTTAACCTTAAGTCTCAGGGTTAAGTCTTATGGTTAAATCGTAATGTTACATCGGAATTTTAAGTCTTAGCGTTCAGTCTAAATCTAAGCCACAAGTTGAAGTCTTAGGGTTAACGCTTTAGAGTTAAGACTTGGGGATAAGTCTTAGGGTTAAGTCTTAAAATTTAAGTCCTAAGGTTAACTCTTAGGGTTAAATCTGTAAGGTCAACACTTAAAGTTAACTCTTAGGGTTAAGTTTAGGGTTAAGTCTTAAGGTTACGTCTTAAAGTTAAATATTAAGGTTAAGTCTTGGGGTTATTTCTTAAGGTTAAGTCTGAGGGTTATATCGGAGCGTTAATTATTAAGTCTTAGAGTTCATTCTCAGGGTTAAGTCTTCAAGTTACTTCTTAAGGTTGAGACTTAGTTTTAAGTTGTAAGGTTAAGTCCGAATGTTACATCTTAAAGTTAATCTTAGGGTTAAATCTCAGTGTTAAGTCTCAGGGTATAAGTCGTAAAGGTTGTGTCTTAATGTTCAGTCTTATTGTTAAGTCTTAAAAGTTGTATTATAGGGTTCAGTCTTAGGGCTAAATTTTAAGGTTAAGTCTTTGGGTTAAGTCTTAAGGTGAAGTCTTATGGCTTGAGTCTTAGGGTTAAGTCTAAAGTTTAATTCATAAGTTGAAGTCTTAGACTTAAGTCTTGGGGCTAAGTCTTAGGGTTAAGTCTTAAATCTTAGGTTTAAGTCTCAGTGTTAAGTCTTAGGGATAAGTCTTTGAATTAAGTCTTCAAGTTTTGTCTTAAGGTTTAACCTTAAGTTTAAGTCATAGGGTTAAGTCTTAGGGTTACGTTTTGAGTGTAAATCTTAAGGTTACGTTTTAAGGTTAAGTCTTAATGGTACATCTTAAAGTTAAGTCTTAGCATTAAGACCTAGGGTTAAATCTCAGGGTTAAATTTCAAGGTAAAGTCTCAAGGTTAAGTCTCAGGGTTACGTGGTAAGGTTGTGTCTTAGGATTCAGTCTCTAGGGTTAAGTTTTGAAGTTAAACTTTAGGTTAAGTCTTAGGGTTAAGTCTCAGGATTATGTCTTAGGGTTAAGTCTTAATGTGAAGTCTTAAATTTAAGTCTTAAGCTTAAATCTTAGGGTTAAGCCTTAAGGTTAAGTGTCAGGGTTAATTCCCAAAGGTTAAGTCTTAAGTTTACATCTCACAGATTGAGTCTTAGGGTTAAGTCTTCATTTTAAGTCTTAGGGTTAAGTCTTAGAGTACAATCCTGAGGATAAGTCTTATGGTTAAGTCTTAAGGTTGAGCCTTAAGGTTAAGTCTTAGGGGTAAGCCTTAGAGTTATGTCTTGGGGATAAGTCTTAGGGCTAAGTCTCAGGATTAAGTATCAAGGTTAAAGCTCAAGGATAAGTCTCAGGGCTACGTTTTAGGGTTAAGTCTTCAGGTTAAATCTTAGGTTTAAGTCTCAGTTTTAAGTTTTAGGGATAAGTCTTCAGGATAAATTTCACGATTAAGTCTCAGGGTTGAGTCTTAAGGTTAAAACTTAACCTTAAGTCTCAGGGTTAAGTCTTATGGTTAAATCGTAATGTTACATCGGAATTTTAAGTCTTGGGGTTAAGTCTAAATCTAAGCCACAAGTTGAAGTCTTAGGGTTAACGCTTTAGAGTTAAGACTTGGGGATAAGTCTTAGGGTTAAGTCTTAAAATTTAAGTCCTAAGGTTAACTCTTAGGGTTAAATCTGTAAGGTCAACACTTAAGGTTAAGTCTTAGGGTTAAGTTTAGGGTTAAGTCTTAAGGTTACGTCTTAAAGTTAAATATTAAGGTTAAGTCTTGGGGTTATTTCTTAAGGTTAAGTCTGAGGGTTATATCGGAGCGTTAATTATTAAGTCTTAGAGTTAATTCTCAGGGTTAAGTCTTCAAGTTACTTCTTAAGGTTGAGACTTAGTTTTAAGTTGTAAGGTTAAGTCCGAATGTTACATCTTAAAGTTAATCTTAGGGTTAAATCTCAGTGTTAAGTCTCAGGGTATAAGTCGTAAAGGTTGTGTCTTAATGTTCAGTCTTATTGTTAAGTCTTAAAAGTTGTATTATAGGGTTCAGTCTTAGGGCTAAATTTTAAGGTTAAGTCTTTGGGTTAAGTCTTAAGGTGAAGTCTTATGGCTTGAGTCTTAGGGTTAAGTCTAAAGTTTAATTCATAAGTTGAAGTCTTAGACTTAAGTCTTGGGGCTAAGTCTTAGGGTTAAGTCTTAAATCTTAGGTTTAAGTCTCAGTGTTAAGTCTTAGGGATAAGTCTTTGAATTAAGTCTTCAAGTTTTGTCTTAAGGTTTAACCTTAAGTTTAAGTCATAGGGTTAAGTCTTAGGGTTACGTTTTGAGTGTAAATCTTAAGGTTACGTTTTAAGGTTAAGTCTTAATGGTACATCTTAAAGTTAAGTCTTAGCATTAAGACCTAGGGTTAAATTTCAAGGTAAAGTCTCAAGGTTAAGTCTCAGGGTTACGTGGTAAGGTTGTGTCTTAGGATTCAGTCTCTAGGGTTAAGTTTTGAAGTTAAACTTTAGGTTAAGTCTTAGGGTTAAGTCTCAGGTTTAAGTCTCAGGATTATGTCTTAGGGTTAAGTCTTAATGTGAAGTCTTAAATTTAAGTCTTAAGCTTAAATCTTAGGGTTAAGCCTTAAGGTTAAGTGTCAGGGTTAATTCCCAAAGGTTAAGTCTTAAGTTTACATCTCACAGATTGAGTCTTAGGGTTAAGTCTTCATTTTAAGTCTTAGGGTTAAGTCTTAGAGTACAATCCTGAGGATAAGTCTTATGGTTAAGTCTTAAGGTTGAGCCTTAAGGTTAAGTCTTAGGGGTAAGCCTTAGAGTTATGTCTTGGGGATAAGTCTTAGGGCTAAGTCTCAGGATTAAGTATCAAGGTTAAAGCTCAAGGATAAGTCTCAGGGCTACGTTTTAGGGTTAAGTCTTCAGGTTAAATCTTAGGTTTAAGTCTCAGTTTTAAGTTTTAGGGATAAGTCTTCAGGATAAATTTCACGATTAAGTCTCAGGGTTGAGTCTTAAGGTTAAAACTTAACCTTAAGTCTCAGGGTTAAGTCTTATGGTTAAATCGTAATGTTACATCGGAATTTTAAGTCTTGGGGTAAGTCTAAATCTAAGCCACAAGTTGAAGTCTTAGGGTTAACGCTTTAGAGTTAAGACTTGGGGATAAGTCTTAGGGTTAAGTCTTAAAATTTAAGTCCTAAGGTTAACTCTTAGGGTTAAATCTGTAAGGTCAACACTTAAGGTTAACTCTTAGGGTTAAGTTTAGGGTTAAGTCTTAAGGTTACGTCTTAAAGTTAAATATTAAGGTTAAGTCTTGGGGTTATTTCTTAAGGTTAAGTCTGAGGGTTATATCGGAGCGTTAATTATTAAGTCTTAGAGTTAATTCTCAGGGTTAAGTCTTCAAGTTACTTCTTAAGGTTGAGACTTAGTTTTAAGTTGTAAGGTTAAGTCCGAATGTTACATCTTAAAGTTAATCTTAGGGTTAAATCTCAGTGTTAAGTCTCAGGGTATAAGTCGTAAAGGTTGTGTCTTAATGTTCAGTCTTATTGTTAAGTCTTAAAAGTTGTATTATAGGGTTCAGTCTTAGGGCTAAATTTTAAGGTTAAGTCTTTGGGTTAAGTCTTAAGGTGAAGTCTTATGGCTTGAGTCTTAGGGTTAAGTCTAAAGTTTAATTCATAAGTTGAAGTCTTAGACTTAAGTCTTGGGGCTAAGTCTTAGGGTTAAGTCTTAAATCTTAGGTTTAAGTCTCAGTGTTAAGTCTTAGGGATAAGTCTTTGAATTAAGTCTTCAAGTTTTGTCTTAAGGTTTAACCTTAAGTTTAAGTCATAGGGTTAAGTCTTAGGGTTACGTTTTGAGTGTAAATCTTAAGGTTACGTTTTAAGGTTAAGTCTTAATGGTACATCTTAAAGTTAAGTCTTAGCATTAAGACCTAGGGTTAAATCTCAGGGTTAAATTTCAAGGTAAAGTCTCAAGGTTAAGTCTCAGGGTTACGTGGTAAGGTTGTGTCTTAGGATTCAGTCTCTAGGGTTAAGTTTTGAAGTTAAACTTTAGGTTAAGTCTTAGGGTTAAGTCTCAGGATTATGTCTTAGGGTTAAGTCTTAATGTGAAGTCTTAAATTTAAGTCTTAAGCTTAAATCTTAGGGTTAAGCCTTAAGGTTAAGTGTCAGGGTTAATTCCCAAAGGTTAAGTCTTAAGTTTACATCTCACAGATTGAGTCTTAGGGTTAAGTCTTCATTTTAAGTCTTAGGGTTAAGTCTTAGAGTACAATCCTGAGGATAAGTCTTATGGTTAAGTCTTAAGGTTGAGCCTTAAGGTTAAGTCTTAGGGGTAAGCCTTAGAGTTATGTCTTGGGGATAAGTCTTAGGGCTAAGTCTCAGGATTAAGTATCAAGGTTAAAGCTCAAGGATAAGTCTCAGGGCTACGTTTTAGGGTTAAGTCTTCAGGTTAAATCTTAGGTTTAAGTCTCAGTTTTAAGTTTTAGGGATAAGTCTTCAGGATAAATTTCACGATTAAGTCTCAGGGTTGAGTCTTAAGGTTAAAACTTAACCTTAAGTCTCAGGGTTAAGTCTTATGGTTAAATCGTAATGTTACATCGGAATTTTAAGTCTTGGGGTTAAGTCTAAATCTAAGCCACAAGTTGAAGTCTTAGGGTTAACGCTTTAGAGTTAAGACTTGGGGATAAGTCTTAGGGTTAAGTCTTAAAATTTAAGTCCTAAGGTTAACTCTTAGGGTTAAATCTGTAAGGTCAACACTTAAGGTTAAGTCTTAGGGTTAAGTTTAGGGTTAAGTCTTAAGGTTACGTCTTAAAGTTAAATATTAAGGTTAAGTCTTGGGGTTATTTCTTAAGGTTAAGTCTGAGGGTTATATCGGAGCGTTAATTATTAAGTCTTAGAGTTAATTCTCAGGGTTAAGTCTTCAAGTTACTTCTTAAGGTTGAGACTTAGTTTTAAGTTGTAAGGTTAAGTCCGAATGTTACATCTTAAAGTTAATCTTAGGGTTAAATCTCAGTGTTAAGTCTCAGGGTATAAGTCGTAAAGGTTGTGTCTTAATGTTCAGTCTTATTGTTAAGTCTTAAAAGTTGTATTATAGGGTTCAGTCTTAGGGCTAAATTTTAAGGTTAAGTCTTTGGGTTAAGTCTTAAGGTGAAGTCTTATGGCTTGAGTCTTAGGGTTAAGTCTAAAGTTTAATTCATAAGTTGAAGTCTTAGACTTAAGTCTTGGGGCTAAGTCTTAGGGTTAAGTCTTAAATCTTAGGTTTAAGTCTCAGTGTTAAGTCTTAGGGATAAGTCTTTGAATTAAGTCTTCAAGTTTTGTCTTAAGGTTTAACCTTAAGTTTAAGTCATAGGGTTAAGTCTTAGGGTTACGTTTTGAGTGTAAATCTTAAGGTTACGTTTTAAGGTTAAGTCTTAATGGTACATCTTAAAGTTAAGTCTTAGCATTAAGACCTAGGGTTAAATCTCAGGGTTAAATTTCAAGGTAAAGTCTCAAGGTTAAGTCTCAGGGTTACGTGGTAAGGTTGTGTCTTAGGATTCAGTCTCTAGGGTTAAGTTTTGAAGTTAAACTTTAGGTTAAGTCTTAGGGTTAAGTCTCAGGATTATGTCTTAGGGTTAAGTCTTAATGTGAAGTCTTAAATTTAAGTCTTAAGCTTAAATCTTAGGGTTAAGCCTTAAGGTTAAGTGTCAGGGTTAATTCCCAAAGGTTAAGTCTTAAGTTTACATCTCACAGATTGAGTCTTAGGGTTAAGTCTTCATTTTAAGTCTTAGGGTTAAGTCTTAGAGTACAATCCTGAGGATAAGTCTTATGGTTAAGTCTTAAGGTTGAGCCTTAAGGTTAAGTCTTAGGGGTAAGCCTTAGAGTTATGTCTTGGGGATAAGTCTTAGGGCTAAGTCTCAGGATTAAGTATCAAGGTTAAAGCTCAAGGATAAGTCTCAGGGCTACGTTTTAGGGTTAAGTCTTCAGGTTAAATCTTAGGTTTAAGTCTCAGTTTTAAGTTTTAGGGATAAGTCTTCAGGATAAATTTCACGATTAAGTCTCAGGGTTGAGTCTTAAGGTTAAAACTTAACCTTAAGTCTCAGGGTTAAGTCTTATGGTTAAATCGTAATGTTACATCGGAATTTTAAGTCTTGGGGTTAAGTCTAAATCTAAGCCACAAGTTGAAGTCTTAGGGTTAACGCTTTAGAGTTAAGACTTGGGGATAAGTCTTAGGGTTAAGTCTTAAAATTTAAGTCCTAAGGTTAACTCTTAGGGTTAAATCTGTAAGGTCAACACTTAAGGTTAAGTCTTAGGGTTAAGTTTAGGGTTAAGTCTTAAGGTTACGTCTTAAAGTTAAATATTAAGGTTAAGTCTTGGGGTTATTTCTTAAGGTTAAGTCTGAGGGTTATATCGGAGCGTTAATTATTAAGTCTTAGAGTTAATTCTCAGGGTTAAGTCTTCAAGTTACTTCTTAAGGTTGAGACTTAGTTTTAAGTTGTAAGGTTAAGTCCGAATGTTACATCTTAAAGTTAATCTTAGGGTTAAATCTCAGTGTTAAGTCTCAGGGTATAAGTCGTAAAGGTTGTGTCTTAATGTTCAGTCTTATTGTTAAGTCTTAAAAGTTGTATTATAGGGTTCAGTCTTAGGGCTAAATTTTAAGGTTAAGTCTTTGGGTTAAGTCTTAAGGTGAAGTCTTATGGCTTGAGTCTTAGGGTTAAGTCTAAAGTTTAATTCATAAGTTGAAGTCTTAGACTTAAGTCTTGGGGCTAAGTCTTAGGGTTAAGTCTTAAATCTTAGGTTTAAGTCTCAGTGTTAAGTCTTAGGGATAAGTCTTTGAATTAAGTCTTCAAGTTTTGTCTTAAGGTTTAACCTTAAGTTTAAGTCATAGGGTTAAGTCTTAGGGTTACGTTTTGAGTGTAAATCTTAAGGTTACGTTTTAAGGTTAAGTCTTAATGGTACATCTTAAAGTTAAGTCTTAGCATTAAGACCTAGGGTTAAATTTCAAGGTAAAGTCTCAAGGTTAAGTCTCAGGGTTACGTGGTAAGGTTGTGTCTTAGGATTCAGTCTCTACGGTTAAGTTTTGAAGTTAAACTTTAGGTTAAGTCTTAGGGTTAAGTCTCAGGTTTAAGTCTCAGGATTATGTCTTAGGGTTAAGTCTTAATGTGAAGTCTTAAATTTAAGTCTTAAGCTTAAATCTTAGGGTTAAGCCTTAAGGTTAAGTGTCAGGGTTAATTCCCAAAGGTTAAGTCTTAAGTTTACATCTCACAGATTGAGTCTTAGGGTTAAGTCTTCATTTTAAGTCTTAGGGTTAAGTCTTAGAGTACAATCCTGAGGATAAGTCTTATGGTTAAGTCTTAAGGTTGAGCCTTAAGGTTAAGTCTTAGGGGTAAGCCTTAGAGTTATGTCTTGGGGATAAGTCTTAGGGCTAAGTCTCAGGATTAAGTATCAAGGTTAAAGCTCAAGGATAAGTCTCAGGGCTACGTTTTAGGGTTAAGTCTTCAGGTTAAATCTTAGGTTTAAGTCTCAGTTTTAAGTTTTAGGGATAAGTCTTCAGGATAAATTTCACGATTAAGTCTCAGGGTTGAGTCTTAAGGTTAAAACTTAACCTTAAGTCTCAGGGTTAAGTCTTATGGTTAAATCGTAATGTTACATCGGAATTTTAAGTCTTAGGGTTAAGTCTAAATCTAAGCCACAAGTTGAAGTCTTAGGGTTAACGCTTTAGAGTTAAGACTTGGGGATAAGTCTTAGGGTTAAGTCTTAAAATTTAAGTCCTAAGGTTAACTCTTAGGGTTAAATCTGTAAGGTCAACACTTAAGGTTAACTCTTAGGGTTAAGTCTAGGGTTAAGTCTTAAGGTTACGTCTTAAAGTTAAATATTAAGGTTAAGTCTTGGGGTTATTTCTTAAGGTTAAGTCTGAGGGTTATATCGGAGCGTTAATTATTAAGTCTTAGAGTTAATTCTCAGGGTTAAGTCTTCAAGTTACTTCTTAAGGTTGAGACTTAGTTTTAAGTTGTAAGGTTAAGTCCGAATGTTACATCTTAAAGTTAATCTTAGGGTTAAATCTCAGTGTTAAGTCTCAGGGTATAAGTCGTAAAGGTTGTGTCTTAATGTTCAGTCTTATTGTTAAGTCTTAAAAGTTGTATTTTAGGGTTCAGTCTTAGGGCTAAATTTTAAGGTTAAGTCTTTGGGTTAAGTCTTAAGGTGAAGTCTTATGGCTTGAGTCTTAGGGTTAAGTCTAAAGTTTAATTCATAAGTTGAAGTCTTAGACTTAAGTCTTGGGGCTAAGTCTTAGGGTTAAGTCTTAAATCTTAGGTTTAAGTCTCAGTGTTGAGTCTTAGGGATAAGTCTTTGAATTAAGTCTTCAAGTTTTGTCTTAAGGTTTAACCTTAAGTTTAAGTCATAGGGTTAAGTCTTAGGGTTACGTTTTGAGTGTAAATCTTAAGGTTACGTTTTAAGGTTAAGTCTTAATGGTACATCTTAAAGTTAAGTCTTAGCATTAAGACCTAGGGTTAAATCTCAGGGTTAAATTTCAAGGTAAAGTCTCAAGGTTAAGTCTCAGGGTTACGTGGTAAGGTTGTGTCTTAGGATTCAGTCTCTAGGGTTAAGTTTTGAAGTTAAACTTTAGGTTAAGTCTTAGGGTTAAGTCTCAGGTTTAAGTCTCAGGATTATGTCTTAGGGTTAAGTCTTAATGTGAAGTCTTAAATTTAAGTCTTAAGCTTAAGTCTTAGGGTTAAGCCTTAAGGTTAAGTGTCAGGGTTAATTCCCAAAGGTTAAGTCTTAAGTTTACATCTCACAGATTGAGTCTTAGGGTTAAGTCTTCATTTTAAGTCTTAGGGTTAAGTCTTAGAGTACAATCCTGAGGATAAGTCTTATGGTTAAGTCTTAAGGTTGAGCCTTAAGGTTAAGTCTTAGGGGTAAGCCTTAGAGTTATGTCTTGGGGATAAGTCTTAGGGCTAAGTCTCAGGATTAAGTATCAAGGTTAAAGCTCAAGGATAAGTCTCAGGGCTACGTTTTAGGGTTAAGTCTTCAGGTTAAATCTTAGGTTTAAGTCTCAGTTTTAAGTTTTAGGGATAAGTCTTCAGGATAAATTTCACGATTAAGTCTCAGGGTTGAGTCTTAAGGTTAAAACTTAACCTTAAGTCTCAGGGTTAAGTCTTATGGTTAAATCGTAATGTTACATCGGAATTTTAAGTCTTAGGGTTAAGTCTAAATCTAAGCCACAAGTTGAAGTCTTAGGGTTAACGCTTTAGAGTTAAGACTTGGGGATAAGTCTTAGGGTTAAGTCTTAAAATTTAAGTCCTAAGGTTAACTCTTAGGGTTAAATCTGTAAGGTCAACACTTAAAGTTAACTCTTAGGGTTAAGTTTAGGGTTAAGTCTTAAGGTTACGTCTTAAAGTTAAATATTAAGGTTAAGTCTTGGGGTTATTTCTTAAGGTTAAGTCTGAGGGTTATATCGGAGCGTTAATTATTAAGTCTTAGAGTTCATTCTCAGGGTTAAGTCTTCAAGTTACTTCTTAAGGTTGAGACTTAGTTTTAAGTTGTAAGGTTAAGTCCGAATGTTACATCTTAAAGTTAATCTTAGGGTTAAATCTCAGTGTTAAGTCTCAGGGTATAAGTCGTAAAGGTTGTGTCTTAATGTTCAGTCTTATTGTTAAGTCTTAAAAGTTGTATTTTAGGGTTCAGTCTTAGGGCTAAATTTTAAGGTTAAGTCTTTGGGTTAAGTCTTAAGGTGAAGTCTTATGGCTTGAGTCTTAGGGTTAAGTCTAAAGTTTAATTCATAAGTTGAAGTCTTAGACTTAAGTCTTGGGGCTAAGTCTTAGGGTTAAGTCTTAAATCTTAGGTTTAAGTCTCAGTGTTAAGTCTTAGGGATAAGTCTTTGAATTAAGTCTTCAAGTTTTGTCTTAAGGTTTAACCTTAAGTTTAAGTCATAGGGTTAAGTCTTAGGGTTACGTTTTGAGTGTAAATCTTAAGGTTACGTTTTAAGGTTAAGTCTTAATGGTACATCTTAAAGTTAAGTCTTAGCATTAAGACCTAGGGTTAAATTTCAAGGTAAAGTCTCAAGGTTAAGTCTCAGGGTTACGTGGTAAGGTTGTGTCTTAGGATTCAGTCTCTAGGGTTAAGTTTTGAAGTTAAACTTTAGGTTAAGTCTTAGGGTTAAGTCTCAGGTTTAAGTCTCAGGATTATGTCTTAGGGTTAAGTCTTAATGTGAAGTCTTAAATTTAAGTCTTAAGCTTAAATCTTAGGGTTAAGCCTTAAGGTTAAGTGTCAGGGTTAATTCCCAAAGGTTAAGTCTTAAGTTTACATCTCACAGATTGAGTCTTAGGGTTAAGTCTTCATTTTAAGTCTTAGGGTTAAGTCTTAGAGTACAATCCTGAGGATAAGTCTTATGGTTAAGTCTTAAGGTTGAGCCTTAAGGTTAAGTCTTAGGGGTAAGCCTTAGAGTTATGTCTTGGGGATAAGTCTTAGGGCTAAGTCTCAGGATTAAGTATCAAGGTTAAAGCTCAAGGATAAGTCTCAGGGCTACGTTTTAGGGTTAAGTCTTCAGGTTAAATCTTAGGTTTAAGTCTCAGTTTTAAGTTTTAGGGATAAGTCTTCAGGATAAATTTCACGATTAAGTCTCAGGGTTGAGTCTTAAGGTTAAAACTTAACCTTAAGTCTCAGGGTTAAGTCTTATGGTTAAATCGTAATGTTACATCGGAATTTTAAGTCTTAGGGTTAAGTCTAAATCTAAGCCACAAGTTGAAGTCTTAGGGTTAACGCTTTAGAGTTAAGACTTGGGGATAAGTCTTAGGGTTAAGTCTTAAAATTTAAGTCCTAAGGTTAACTCTTAGGGTTAAATCTGTAAGGTCAACACTTAAGGTTAACTCTTAGGGTTAAGTTTAGGGTTAAGTCTTAAGGTTACGTCTTAAAGTTAAATATTAAGGTTAAGTCTTGGGGTTATTTCTTAAGGTTAAGTCTGAGGGTTATATCGGAGCGTTAATTATTAAGTCTTAGAGTTAATTCTCAGGGTTAAGTCTTCAAGTTACTTCTTAAGGTTGAGACTTAGTTTTAAGTTGTAAGGTTAAGTCCGAATGTTACATCTTAAAGTTAATCTTAGGGTTAAATCTCAGTGTTAAGTCTCAGGGTATAAGTCGTAAAGGTTGTGTCTTAATGTTCAGTCTTATTGTTAAGTCTTAAAAGTTGTATTTTAGGGTTCAGTCTTAGGGCTAAATTTTAAGGTTAAGTCTTTGGGTTAAGTCTTAAGGTGAAGTCTTATGGCTTGAGTCTTAGGGTTAAGTCTAAAGTTTAATTCATAAGTTGAAGTCTTAGACTTAATTCTTGGGGCTAAGTCTTAGGGTTAAGTCTTAAATCTTAGGTTTAAGTCTCAGTGTTGAGTCTTAGGGATAAGTCTTTGAATTAAGTCTTCAAGTTTTGTCTTAAGGTTTAACCTTAAGTTTAAGTCATAGGGTTAAGTCTTAGGGTTACGTTTTGAGTGTAAATCTTAAGGTTACGTTTTAAGGTTAAGTCTTAATGGTACATCTTAAAGTTAAGTCTTAGCATTAAGACCTAGGGTTAAATCTCAGGGTTAAATTTCAAGGTAAAGTCTCAAGGTTAAGTCTCAGGGTTACGTGGTAAGGTTGTGTCTTAGGATTCAGTCTCTAGGGTTAAGTTTTGAAGTTAAACTTTAGGTTAAGTCTTAGGGTTAAGTCTCAGGTTTAAGTCTCAGGATTATGTCTTAGGGTTAAGTCTTAATGTGAAGTCTTAAATTTAAGTCTTAAGCTTAAATCTTAGGGTTAAGCCTTAAGGTTAAGTGTCAGGGTTAATTCCCAAAGGTTAAGTCTTAAGTTTACATCTCACAGATTGAGTCTTAGGGTTAAGTCTTCATTTTAAGTCTTAGGGTTAAGTCTTAGAGTACAATCCTGAGGATAAGTCTTATGGTTAAGTCTTAAGGTTGAGCCTTAAGGTTAAGTCTTAGGGTTAAGCCTTAGAGTTATGTCTTGGGGATAAGTCTTAGGGCTAAGTCTCAGGATTAAGTATCAAGGTTAAAGCTCAAGGATAAGTCTCAGGGCTACGTTTTAGGGTTAAGTCTTCAGGTTAAATCTTAGGTTTAAGTCTCAGTTTTAAGTTTTAGGGATAAGTCTTCAGGATAAATTTCACGATTAAGTCTCAGGGTTGAGTCTTAAGGTTAAAACTTAACCTTAAGTCTCAGGGTTAAGTCTTATGGTTAAATCGTAATGTTACATCGGAATTTTAAGTCTTGGGGTTAAGTCTAAATCTAAGCCACAAGTTGAAGTCTTAGGGTTAACGCTTTAGAGTTAAGACTTGGGGATAAGTCTTAGGGTTAAGTCTTAAAATTTAAGTCCTAAGGTTAACTCTTAGGGTTAAATCTGTAAGGTCAACACTTAAGGTTAACTCTTAGGGTTAAGTTTAGGGTTAAGTCTTAAGGTTACGTCTTAAAGTTAAATATTAAGGTTAAGTCTTGGGGTTATTTCTTAAGGTTAAGTCTGAGGGTTATATCGGAGCGTTAATTATTAAGTCTTAGAGTTAATTCTCAGGGTTAAGTCTTCAAGTTACTTCTTAAGGTTGAGACTTAGTTTTAAGTTGTAAGGTTAAGTCCGAATGTTACATCTTAAAGTTAATCTTAGGGTTAAATCTCAGTGTTAAGTCTCAGGGTATAAGTCGTAAAGGTTGTGTCTTAATGTTCAGTCTTATTGTTAAGTCTTAAAAGTTGTATTATAGGGTTCAGTCTTAGGGCTAAATTTTAAGGTTAAGTCTTTGGGTTAAGTCTTAAGGTGAAGTCTTATGGCTTGAGTCTTAGGGTTAAGTCTAAAGTTTAATTCATAAGTTGAAGTCTTAGACTTAAGTCTTGGGGCTAAGTCTTAGGGTTAAGTCTTAAATCTTAGGTTTAAGTCTCAGTGTTAAGTCTTAGGGATAAGTCTTTGAATTAAGTCTTCAAGTTTTGTCTTAAGGTTTAACCTTAAGTTTAAGTCATAGGGTTAAGTCTTAGGGTTACGTTTTGAGTGTAAATCTTAAGGTTACGTTTTAAGGTTAAGTCTTAATGGTACATCTTAAAGTTAAGTCTTAGCATTAAGACCTAGGGTTAAATCTCAGGGTTAAATTTCAAGGTAAAGTCTCAAGGTTAAGTCTCAGGGTTACGTGGTAAGGTTGTGTCTTAGGATTCAGTCTCTAGGGTTAAGTTTTGAAGTTAAACTTTAGGTTAAGTCTTAGGGTTAAGTCTCAGGTTTAAGTCTCAGGATTATGTCTTAGGGTTAAGTCTTAATGTGAAGTCTTAAATTTAAGTCTTAAGCTTAAATCTTAGGGTTAAGCCTTAAGGTTAAGTGTCAGGGTTAATTCCCAAAGGTTAAGTCTTAAGTTTACATCTCATAGATTGAGTCTTAGGGTTAAGTCTTCATTTTAAGTCTTAGGGTTAAGTCTTAGAGTACAATCCTGAGGATAAGTCTTATGGTTAAGTCTTAAGGTTGAGCCTTAAGGTTAAGTCTTAGGGGTAAGCCTTAGAGTTATGTCTTGGGGATAAGTCTTAGGGCTAAGTCTCAGGATTAAGTATCAAGGTTAAAGCTCAAGGATAAGTCTCAGGGCTACGTTTTAGGGTTAAGTCTTCAGGTTAAATCTTAGGTTTAAGTCTCAGTTTTAAGTTTTAGGGATAAGTCTTCAGGATAAATTTCACGATTAAGTCTCAGGGTTGAGTCTTAAGGTTAAAACTTAACCTTAAGTCTCAGGGTTAAGTCTTATGGTTAAATCGTAATGTTACATCGGAATTTTAAGTCTTAGCGTTCAGTCTAAATCTAAGCCACAAGTTGAAGTCTTAGGGTTAACGATTTAGAGTTAAGACTTGGGGATAAGTCTTAGGGTTAAGTCTTAAAATTTAAGTCCTAAGGTTAACTCTTAGGGTTAAATCTGTAAGGTCAACACTTAAAGTTAACTCTTAGGGTTAAGTTTAGGGTTAAGTCTTAAGGTTACGTCTTAAAGTTAAATATTAAGGTTAAGTCTTGGGGTTATTTCTTAAGGTTAAGTCTGAGGGTTATATCGGAGCGTTAATTATTAAGTCTTAGAGTTAATTCTCAGGGTTAAGTCTTCAAGTTACTTCTTAAGGTTGAGACTTAGTTTTAAGTTGTAAGGTTAAGTCCGAATGTTACATCTTAAAGTTAATCTTAGGGTTAAATCTCAGTGTTAAGTCTCAGGGTATAAGTCGTAAAGGTTGTGTCTTAATGTTCAGTCTTATTGTTAAGTCTTAAAAGTTATATTTTAGGGTTCAGTCTTAGGGCTAAATTTTAAGGTTAAGTCTTTGGGTTAAGTCTTAAGGTGAAGTCTTATGGCTTGAGTCTTAGGGTTAAGTCTAAAGTTTAATTCATAAGTTGAAGTCTTAGACTTAAGTCTTGGGGCTAAGTCTTAAGTCTTAAATCTTAGGTTTAAGTCTCAGTGTTGAGTCTTAGGGATAAGTCTTTGAATTAAGTCTTCAAGTTTTGTCTTAAGGTTTAACCTTAAGTTTAAGTCATAGGGTTAAGTCTTAGGGTTACGTTTTGAGTGTAAATCTTAAGGTTACGTTTTAAGGTTAAGTCTTAATGGTACATCTTAAAGTTAAGTCTTAGCATTAAGACCTAGGGTTAAATCTCAGGGTTAAATTTCAAGGTAAAGTCTCAAGGTTAAGTCTCAGGGTTACGTGGTAAGGTTGTGTCTTAGGATTCAGTCTCTAGGGTTAAGTTTTGAAGTTAAACTTTAGGTTAAGTCTTAGGGTTAAGTCTCAGGTTTAAGTCTCAGGATTATGTCTTAGGGTTAAGTCTTAATGTGAAGTCTTAAATTTAAGTCTTAAGCTTAAATCTTAGGGTTAAGCCTTAAGGTTAAGTGTCAGGGTTAATTCCCAAAGGTTAAGTCTTAAGTTTACATCTCACAGATTGAGTCTTAGGGTTAAGTCTTCATTTTAAGTCTTAGGGTTAAGTCTTAGAGTACAATCCTGAGGATAAGTCTTATGGTTAAGTCTTAAGGTTGAGCCTTAAGGTTAAGTCTTAGGGGTAAGCCTTAGAGTTATGTCTTGGGGATAAGTCTTAGGGCTAAGTCTCAGGATTAAGTATCAAGGTTAAAGCTCAAGGATAAGTCTCAGGGCTACGTTTTAGGGTTAAGTCTTCAGGTTAAATCTTAGGTTTAAGTCTCAGTTTTAAGTTTTAGGGATAAGTCTTCAGGATAAATTTCACGATTAAGTCTCAGGGTTGAGTCTTAAGGTTAAAACTTAACCTTAAGTCTCAGGGTTAAGTCTTATGGTTAAATCGTAATGTTACATCGGAATTTTAAGTCTTAGGGTTAAGTCTAAATCTAAGCCACAAGTTGAAGTCTTAGGGTTAACGCTTTAGAGTTAAGACTTGGGGATAAGTCTTAGGGTTAAGTCTTAAAATTTAAGTCCTAAGGTTAACTCTTAGGGTTAAATCTGTAAGGTCAACACTTAAGGTTAACTCTTAGGGTTAAGTTTAGGGTTAAGTCTTAAGGTTACGTCTTAAAGTTAAATATTAAGGTTAAGTCTTGGGGTTATTTCTTAAGGTTAAGTCTGAGGGTTATATCGGAGCGTTAATTATTAAGTCTTAGAGTTAATTCTCAGGGTTAAGTCTTCAAGTTACTTCTTAAGGTTGAGACTTAGTTTTAAGTTGTAAGGTTAAGTCCGAATGTTACATCTTAAAGTTAATCTTAGGGTTAAATCTCAGTGTTAAGTCTCAGGGTATAAGTCGTAAAGGTTGTGTCTTAATGTTCAGTCTTATTGTTAAGTCTTAAAAGTTGTATTTTAGGGTTCAGTCTTAGGGCTAAATTTTAAGGTTAAGTCTTTGGGTTAAGTCTTAAGGTGAAGTCTTATGGCTTGAGTCTTAGGGTTAAGTCTAAAGTTTAATTCATAAGTTGAAGTCTTAGACTTAAGTCTTGGGGCTAAGTCTTAGGGTTAAGTCTTAAATCTTAGGTTTAAGTCTCAGTGTTGAGTCTTAGGGATAAGTCTTTGAATTAAGTCTTCAAGTTTTGTCTTAAGGTTTAACCTTAAGTTTAAGTCATAGGGTTAAGTCTTAGGGTTACGTTTTGAGTGTAAATCTTAAGGTTACGTTTTAAGGTTAAGTCTTAATGGTACATCTTAAAGTTAAGTCTTAGCATTAAGACCTAGGGTTAAATCTCAGGGTTAAATTTCAAGGTAAAGTCTCAAGGTTAAGTCTCAGGGTTACGTGGTAAGGTTGTGTCTTAGGATTCAGTCTCTAGGGTTAAGTTTTGAAGTTAAACTTTAGGTTAAGTCTTAGGGTTAAGTCTCAGGTTTAAGTCTCAGGATTATGTCTTAGGGTTAAGTCTTAATGTGAAGTCTTAAATTTAAGTCTTAAGCTTAAATCTTAGGGTTAAGCCTTAAGGTTAAGTGTCAGGGTTAATTCCCAAAGGTTAAGTCTTAAGTTTACATCTCACAGATTGAGTCTTAGGGTTAAGTCTTCATTTTAAGTCTTAGGGTTAAGTCTTAGAGTACAATCCTGAGGATAAGTCTTATGGTTAAGTCTTAAGGTTGAGCCTTAAGGTTAAGTCTTAGGGTTAAGCCTTAGAGTTATGTCTTGGGGATAAGTCTTAGGGCTAAGTCTCAGGATTAAGTATCAAGGTTAAAGCTCAAGGATAAGTCTCAGGGCTACGTTTTAGGGTTAAGTCTTCAGGTTAAATCTTAGGTTTAAGTCTCAGTTTTAAGTTTTAGGGATAAGTCTTCAGGATAAATTTCACGATTAAGTCTCAGGGTTGAGTCTTAAGGTTAAAACTTAACCTTAAGTCTCAGGGTTAAGTCTTATGGTTAAATCGTAATGTTACATCGGAATTTTAAGTCTTGGGGTTAAGTCTAAATCTAAGCCACAAGTTGAAGTCTTAGGGTTAACGCTTTAGAGTTAAGACTTGGGGATAAGTCTTAGGGTTAAGTCTTAAAATTTAAGTCCTAAGGTTAACTCTTAGGGTTAAATCTGTAAGGTCAACACTTAAGGTTAACTCTTAGGGTTAAGTTTAGGGTTAAGTCTTAAGGTTACGTCTTAAAGTTAAATATTAAGGTTAAGTCTTGGGGTTATTTCTTAAGGTTAAGTCTGAGGGTTATATCGGAGCGTTAATTATTAAGTCTTAGAGTTAATTCTCAGGGTTAAGTCTTCAAGTTACTTCTTAAGGTTGAGACTTAGTTTTAAGTTGTAAGGTTAAGTCCGAATGTTACATCTTAAAGTTAATCTTAGGGTTAAATCTCAGTGTTAAGTCTCAGGGTATAAGTCGTAAAGGTTGTGTCTTAATGTTCAGTCTTATTGTTAAGTCTTAAAAGTTGTATTATAGGGTTCAGTCTTAGGGCTAAATTTTAAGGTTAAGTCTTTGGGTTAAGTCTTAAGGTGAAGTCTTATGGCTTGAGTCTTAGGGTTAAGTCTAAAGTTTAATTCATAAGTTGAAGTCTTAGACTTAAGTCTTGGGGCTAAGTCTTAGGGTTAAGTCTTAAATCTTAGGTTTAAGTCTCAGTGTTAAGTCTTAGGGATAAGTCTTTGAATTAAGTCTTCAAGTTTTGTCTTAAGGTTTAACCTTAAGTTTAAGTCATAGGGTTAAGTCTTAGGGTTACGTTTTGAGTGTAAATCTTAAGGTTACGTTTTAAGGTTAAGTCTTAATGGTACATCTTAAAGTTAAGTCTTAGCATTAAGACCTAGGGTTAAATCTCAGGGTTAAATTTCAAGGTAAAGTCTCAAGGTTAAGTCTCAGGGTTACGTGGTAAGGTTGTGTCTTAGGATTCAGTCTCTAGGGTTAAGTTTTGAAGTTAAACTTTAGGTTAAGTCTTAGGGTTAAGTCTCAGGTTTAAGTCTCAGGATTATGTCTTAGGGTTAAGTCTTAATGTGAAGTCTTAAATTTAAGTCTTAAGCTTAAATCTTAGGGTTAAGCCTTAAGGTTAAGTGTCAGGGTTAATTCCCAAAGGTTAAGTCTTAAGTTTACATCTCATAGATTGAGTCTTAGGGTTAAGTCTTCATTTTAAGTCTTAGGGTTAAGTCTTAGAGTACAATCCTGAGGATAAGTCTTATGGTTAAGTCTTAAGGTTGAGCCTTAAGGTTAAGTCTTAGGGGTAAGCCTTAGAGTTATGTCTTGGGGATAAGTCTTAGGGCTAAGTCTCAGGATTAAGTATCAAGGTTAAAGCTCAAGGATAAGTCTCAGGGCTACGTTTTAGGGTTAAGTCTTCAGGTTAAATCTTAGGTTTAAGTCTCAGTTTTAAGTTTTAGGGATAAGTCTTCAGGATAAATTTCACGATTAAGTCTCAGGGTTGAGTCTTAAGGTTAAAACTTAACCTTAAGTCTCAGGGTTAAGTCTTATGGTTAAATCGTAATGTTACATCGGAATTTTAAGTCTTAGCGTTCAGTCTAAATCTAAGCCACAAGTTGAAGTCTTAGGGTTAACGATTTAGAGTTAAGACTTGGGGATAAGTCTTAGGGTTAAGTCTTAAAATTTAAGTCCTAAGGTTAACTCTTAGGGTTAAATCTGTAAGGTCAACACTTAAAGTTAACTCTTAGGGTTAAGTTTAGGGTTAAGTCTTAAGGTTACGTCTTAAAGTTAAATATTAAGGTTAAGTCTTGGGGTTATTTCTTAAGGTTAAGTCTGAGGGTTATATCGGAGCGTTAATTATTAAGTCTTAGAGTTAATTCTCAGGGTTAAGTCTTCAAGTTACTTCTTAAGGTTGAGACTTAGTTTTAAGTTGTAAGGTTAAGTCCGAATGTTACATCTTAAAGTTAATCTTAGGGTTAAATCTCAGTGTTAAGTCTCAGGGTATAAGTCGTAAAGGTTGTGTCTTAATGTTCAGTCTTATTGTTAAGTCTTAAAAGTTGTATTATAGGGTTCAGTCTTAGGGCTAAATTTTAAGGTTAAGTCTTTGGGTTAAGTCTTAAGGTGAAGTCTTATGGCTTGAGTCTTAGGGTTAAGTCTAAAGTTTAATTCATAAGTTGAAGTCTTAGACTTAAGTCTTGGGGCTAAGTCTTAGGGTTAAGTCTTAAATCTTAGGTTTAAGTCTCAGTGTTAAGTCTTAGGGATAAGTCTTTGAATTAAGTCTTCAAGTTTTGTCTTAAGGTTTAACCTTAAGTTTAAGTCATAGGGTTAAGTCTTAGGGTTACGTTTTGAGTGTAAATCTTAAGGTTACGTTTTAAGGTTAAGTCTTAATGGTACATCTTAAAGTTAAGTCTTAGCATTAAGACCTAGGGTTAAATTTCAAGGTAAAGTCTCAAGGTTAAGTCTCAGGGTTACGTGGTAAGGTTGTGTCTTAGGATTCAGTCTCTAGGGTTAAGTTTTGAAGTTAAACTTTAGGTTAAGTCTTAGGGTTAAGTCTCAGGTTTAAGTCTCAGGATTATGTCTTAGGGTTAAGTCTTAATGTGAAGTCTTAAATTTAAGTCTTAAGCTTAAATCTTAGGGTTAAGCCTTAAGGTTAAGTGTCAGGGTTAATTCCCAAAGGTTAAGTCTTAAGTTTACATCTCACAGATTGAGTCTTAGGGTTAAGTCTTCATTTTAAGTCTTAGGGTTAAGTCTTAGAGTACAATCCTGAGGATAAGTCTTATGGTTAAGTCTTAAGGTTGAGCCTTAAGGTTAAGTCTTAGGGGTAAGCCTTAGAGTTATGTCTTGGGGATAAGTCTTAGGGCTAAGTCTCAGGATTAAGTATCAAGGTTAAAGCTCAAGGATAAGTCTCAGGGCTACGTTTTAGGGTTAAGTCTTCAGGTTAAATCTTAGGTTTAAGTCTCAGTTTTCAGTTTTAGGGATAAGTCTTCAGGATAAATTTCACGATTAAGTCTCAGGGTTGAGTCTTAAGGTTAAAACTTAACCTTAAGTCTCAGGGTTAAGTCTTATGGTTAAATCGTAATGTTACATCGGAATTTTAAGTCTTAGCGTTCAGTCTAAATCTAAGCCACAAGTTGAAGTCTTAGGGTTAACGCTTTAGAGTTAAGACTTGGGGATAAGTCTTAGGGTTAAGTCTTAAAATTTAAGTCCTAAGGTTAACTCTTAGGGTTAAATCTGTAAGGTCAACACTTAAAGTTAACTCTTAGGGTTAAGTTTAGGGTTAAGTCTTAAGGTTACGTCTTAAAGTTAAATATTAAGGTTAAGTCTTGGGGTTATTTCTTAAGGTTAAGTCTGAGGGTTATATCGGAGCGTTAATTATTAAGTCTTAGAGTTAATTCTCAGGGTTAAGTCTTCAAGTTACTTCTTAAGGTTGAGACTTAGTTTTAAGTTGTAAGGTTAAGTCCGAATGTTACATCTTAAAGTTAATCTTAGGGTTAAATCTCAGTGTTAAGTCTCAGGGTATAAGTCGTAAAGGTTGTGTCTTAATGTTCAGTCTTATTGTTAAGTCTTAAAAGTTGTATTTTAGGGTTCAGTCTTAGGGCTAAATTTTAAGGTTAAGTCTTTGGGTTAAGTCTTAAGGTGAAGTCTTATGGCTTGAGTCTTAGGGTTAAGTCTAAAGTTTAATTCATAAGTTGAAGTCTTAGACTTAAGTCTTGGGGCTAAGTCTTAGGGTTAAGTCTTAAATCTTAGGTTTAAGTCTCAGTGTTGAGTCTTAGGGATAAGTCTTTGAATTAAGTCTTCAAGTTTTGTCTTAAGGTTTAACCTTAAGTTTAAGTCATAGGGTTAAGTCTTAGGGTTACGTTTTGAGTGTAAATCTTAAGGTTACGTTTTAAGGTTAAGTCTTAATGGTACATCTTAAAGTTAAGTCTTAGCATTAAGACCTAGGGTTAAATCTCAGGGTTAAATTTCAAGGTAAAGTCTCAAGGTTAAGTCTCAGGGTTACGTGGTAAGGTTGTGTCTTAGGATTCAGTCTCTAGGGTTAAG
The DNA here is from genome assembly GCF_963210335.1 of Falco punctatus. Classification (NCBI taxonomy): domain Eukaryota; kingdom Metazoa; phylum Chordata; class Aves; order Falconiformes; family Falconidae; genus Falco; species Falco punctatus. The sequence goes on along the minus strand of NW_027660223.1, from coordinate 934,308 downwards.
TTTTGAAGTTAAACTTTAGGTTAAGTCTTAGGGTTAAGTCTCAGGTTTAAGTCTCAGGATTATGTCTTAGGGTTAAGTCTTAATGTGAAGTCTTAAATTTAAGTCTTAAGCTTAAATCTTAGGGTTAAGCCTTAAGGTTAAGTGTCAGGGTTAATTCCCAAAGGTTAAGTCTTAAGTTTACATCTCACAGATTGAGTCTTAGGGTTAAGTCTTCATTTTAAGTCTTAGGGTTAAGTCTTAGAGTACAATCCTGAGGATAAGTCTTATGGTTAAGTCTTAAGGTTGAGCCTTAAGGTTAAGTCTTAGGGTTAAGCCTTAGAGTTATGTCTTGGGGATAAGTCTTAGGGCTAAGTCTCAGGATTAAGTATCAAGGTTAAAGCTCAAGGATAAGTCTCAGGGCTACGTTTTAGGGTTAAGTCTTCAGGTTAAATCTTAGGTTTAAGTCTCAGTTTTCAGTTTTAGGGATAAGTCTTCAGGATAAATTTCACGATTAAGTCTCAGGGTTGAGTCTTAAGGTTAAAACTTAACCTTAAGTCTCAGGGTTAAGTCTTATGGTTAAATCGTAATGTTACATCGGAATTTTAAGTCTTAGCGTTCAGTCTAAATCTAAGCCACAAGTTGAAGTCTTAGGGTTAACGCTTTAGAGTTAAGACTTGGGGATAAGTCTTAGGGTTAAGTCTTAAAATTTAAGTCCTAAGGTTAACTCTTAGGGTTAAATCTGTAAGGTCAACACTTAAAGTTAACTCTTAGGGTTAAGTTTAGGGTTAAGTCTTAAGGTTACGTCTTAAAGTTAAATATTAAGGTTAAGTCTTGGGGTTATTTCTTAAGGTTAAGTCTGAGGGTTATATCGGAGCGTTAATTATTAAGTCTTAGAGTTAATTCTCAGGGTTAAGTCTTCAAGTTACTTCTTAAGGTTGAGACTTAGTTTTAAGTTGTAAGGTTAAGTCCGAATGTTACATCTTAAAGTTAATCTTAGGGTTAAATCTCAGTGTTAAGTCTCAGGGTATAAGTCGTAAAGGTTGTGTCTTAATGTTCAGTCTTATTGTTAAGTCTTAAAAGTTGTATTTTAGGGTTCAGTCTTAGGGCTAAATTTTAAGGTTAAGTCTTTGGGTTAAGTCTTAAGGTGAAGTCTTATGGCTTGAGTCTTAGGGTTAAGTCTAAAGTTTAATTCATAAGTTGAAGTCTTAGACTTAAGTCTTGGGGCTAAGTCTTAGGGTTAAGTCTTAAATCTTAGGTTTAAGTCTCAGTGTTGAGTCTTAGGGATAAGTCTTTGAATTAAGTCTTCAAGTTTTGTCTTAAGGTTTAACCTTAAGTTTAAGTCATAGGGTTAAGTCTTAGGGTTACGTTTTGAGTGTAAATCTTAAGGTTACGTTTTAAGGTTAAGTCTTAATGGTACATCTTAAAGTTAAGTCTTAGCATTAAGACCTAGGGTTAAATCTCAGGGTTAAATTTCAAGGTAAAGTCTCAAGGTTAAGTCTCAGGGTTACGTGGTAAGGTTGTGTCTTAGGATTCAGTCTCTAGGGTTAAGTTTTGAAGTTAAACTTTAGGTTAAGTCTTAGGGTTAAGTCTCAGGTTTAAGTCTCAGGATTATGTCTTAGGGTTAAGTCTTAATGTGAAGTCTTAAATTTAAGTCTTAAGCTTAAATCTTAGGGTTAAGCCTTAAGGTTAAGTGTCAGGGTTAATTCCCAAAGGTTAAGTCTTAAGTTTACATCTCACAGATTGAGTCTTAGGGTTAAGTCTTCATTTTAAGTCTTAGGGTTAAGTCTTAGAGTACAATCCTGAGGATAAGTCTTATGGTTAAGTCTTAAGGTTGAGCCTTAAGGTTAAGTCTTAGGGTTAAGCCTTAGAGTTATGTCTTGGGGATAAGTCTTAGGGCTAAGTCTCAGGATTAAGTATCAAGGTTAAAGCTCAAGGATAAGTCTCAGGGCTACGTTTTAGGGTTAAGTCTTCAGGTTAAATCTTAGGTTTAAGTCTCAGTTTTCAGTTTTAGGGATAAGTCTTCAGGATAAATTTCACGAGTAAGTCTCAGGGTTGAGTCTTAAGGTTAAAACTTAACCTTAAGTCTCAGGGTTAAGTCTTATGGTTAAATCGTAATGTTACATCGGAATTTTAAGTCTTGGGGTTAAGTCTAAATCTAAGCCACAAGTTGAAGTCTTAGGGTTAACGCTTTAGAGTTAAGACTTGGGGATAAGTCTTAGGGTTAAGTCCTAAAATTTAAGTCCTAAGGTTAACTCTTAGGGTTAAATCTGTAAGGTCAACACTTAAGGTTAAGTCTTAGGGTTAAGTTTAGGGTTAAGTCTTAAGGTTACGTCTTAAAGTTAAATATTAAGGTTAAGTCTTGGGGTTATTTCTTAAGGTTAAGTCTGAGGGTTATATCGGAGCGTTAATTATTAAGTCTTAGAGTTAATTCTCAGGGTTAAGTCTTCAAGTTACTTCTTAAGGTTGAGACTTAGTTTTAAGTTGTAAGGTTAAGTCCGAATGTTACATCTTAAAGTTAATCTTAGGGTTAAATCTCAGTGTTAAGTCTCAGGGTATAAGTCGTAAAGGTTGTGTCTTAATGTTCAGTCTTATTGTTAAGTCTTAAAATTTATATTATAGGGTTCAGTCTTAGGGCTAAATATTAAGGTTAAGTCTTTGGGTTAAGTCTTAAGGTGAAGTCTTATGGCTTGAGTCTTAGGGTTAAGTCTAAAGTTTAATTCATAAGTTGAAGTCTTAGACTTAAGTCTTGGGGCTAAGTCTTAGGGTTAAGTCTTAAATCTTAGGTTTAAGTCTCAGTGTTGAGTCTTAGGGATAAGTCTTTGAATTAAGTCTTCAAGTTTTGTCTTAAGGTTTAACCTTAAGTTTAAGTCATAGGGTTAAGTCTTAGGGTTACGTTTTGAGTGTAAATCTTAAGGTTACGTTTTAAGGTTAAGTCTTAATGGTACATCTTAAAGTTAAGTCTTAGCATTAAGACCTAGGGTTAAATCTCAGGGTTAAATTTCAAGGTAAAGTCTCAAGGTTAAGTCTCAGGGTTACGTGGTAAGGTTGTGTCTTAGGATTCAGTCTCTAGGGTTAAGTTTTGAAGTTAAACTTTAGGTTAAGTCTTAGGGTTAAGTCTCAGGTTTAAGTCTCAGGATTATGTCTTAGCGTTAAGTCTTAATGTGAAGTCTTAAATTTAAGTCTTAAGCTTAAGTCTTAGGGTTAAGCCTTAAGGTTAAGTGTCAGGGTTAATTCCCAAAGGTTAAGTCTTAAGTTTACATCTCACAGATTGAGTCTTAGGGTTAAGTCTTCATTTTAAGTCTTAGGGTTAAGTCTTAGAGTACAATCCTGAGGATAAGTCTTATGGTTAAGTCTCAGGGTTAAGTCTTAAGGTTAAGTCTTAGGGTTAAGCCTTAGAGTTATGTCTTGGGGATAAGTCTTAGGGCTAAGTCTCAGGATTAAGTATCAAGGTTAAAGCTCAAGGATAAGTCTCAGGGCTACGTTTTAGGGTTAAGTCTTCAGGTTAAATCTTAGGTTTAAGTCTCAGTTTTCAGTTTTAGGGATAAGTCTTCAGGATAAATTTCACGAGTAAGTCTCAGGGTTGAGTCTTAAGGTTAAAACTTAACCTTAAGTCTCAGGGTTAAGTCTTATGGTTAAATCGTAATGTTACATCGGAATTTTAAGTCTTGGGGTTAAGTCTAAATCTAAGCCACAAGTTGAAGTCTTAGGGTTAACGCTTTAGAGTTAAGACTTGGGGATAAGTCTTAGGGTTAAGTCTTAAAATTTAAGTCCTAAGGTTAACTCTTAGGGTTAAATCTGTAAGGTCAACACTTAAGGTTAAGTCTTAGGGTTAAGTTTAGGGTTAAGTCTTAAGGTTACGTCTTAAAGTTAAATATTAAGGTTAAGTCTTGGGGTTATTTCTAAAGGTTAAGTCTGAGGGTTATATCGGAGCGTTAATTATTAAGTCTTAGAGTTAATTCTCAGGGTTAAGTCTTCAAGTTACTTCTTAAGGTTGAGACTTAGTTTTAAGTTGTAAGGTTAAGTCCGAATGTTACATCTTAAAGTTAATCTTAGGGTTAAATCTCAGTGTTAAGTCTCAGGGTATAAGTCGTAAAGGTTGTGTCTTAATGTTCAGTCTTATTGTTAAGTCTTAAAAGTTGTATTTTAGGGTTCAGTCTTAGGGCTAAATTTTAAGGTTAAGTCTTTGGGTTAAGTCTTAAGGTGAAGTCTTATGGCTTGAGTCTTAGGGTTAAGTCTAAAGTTTAATTCATAAGTTGAAGTCTTAGACTTAAGTCTTGGGGCTAAGTCTTAGGGTTAAGTCTTAAATCTTAGGTTTAAGTCTCAGTGTTGAGTCTTAGGGATAAGTCTTTGAATTAAGTCTTCAAGTTTTGTCTTAAGGTTTAACCTTAAGTTTAAGTCATAGGGTTAAGTCTTAGGGTTACGTTTTGAGTGTAAATCTTAAGGTTACGTTTTAAGGTTAAGTCTTAATGGTACATCTTAAAGTTAAGTCTTAGCATTAAGACCTAGGGTTAAATTTCAAGGTAAAGTCTCAAGGTTAAGTCTCAGGGTTACGTGGTAAGGTTGTGTCTTAGGATTCAGTCTCTAGGGTTAAGTTTTGAAGTTAAACTTTAGGTTAAGTCTTAGGGTTAAGTCTCAGGTTTAAGTCTCAGGATTATGTCTTAGGGTTAAGTCTTAATGTGAAGTCTTAAATTTAAGTCTTAAGCTTAAGTCTTAGGGTTAAGCCTTAAGGTTAAGTGTCAGGGTTAATTCCCAAAGGTTAAGTCTTAAGTTTACATCTCACAGATTGAGTCTTAGGGTTAAGTCTTCATTTTAAGTCTTAGGGTTAAGTCTTAGAGTACAATCCTGAGGATAAGTCTTATGGTTAAGTCTTAAGGTTGAGCCTTAAGGTTAAGTCTTAGGGTTAAGCCTTAGAGTTATGTCTTGGGGATAAGTCTTAGGGCTAAGTCTCAGGATTAAGTATCAAGGTTAAAGCTCAAGGATAAGTCTCAGGGCTACGTTTTAGGGTTAAGTCTTCAGGTTAAATCTTAGGTTTAAGTCTCAGTTTTCAGTTTTAGGGATAAGTCTTCAGGATAAATTTCACGATTAAGTCTCAGGGTTGAGTCTTAAGGTTAAAACTTAACCTTAAGTCTCAGGGTTAAGTCTTATGGTTAAATCGTAATGTTACATCGGAATTTTAAGTCTTGGGGTTAAGTCTAAATCTAAGCCACAAGTTGAAGTCTTAGGGTTAACGCTTTAGAGTTAAGACTTGGGGATAAGTCTTAGGGTTAAGTCTTAAAATTTAAGTCCTAAGGTTAACTCTTAGGGTTAAATCTGTAAGGTCAACACTTAAGGTTAAGTCTTAGGGTTAAGTTTAGGGTTAAGTCTTAAGGTTACGTCTTAAAGTTAAATATTAAGGTTAAGTCTTGGGGTTATTTCTTAAGGTTAAGTCTGAGGGTTATATCGGAGCGTTAATTATTAAGTCTTAGAGTTAATTCTCAGGGTTAAGTCTTCAAGTTACTTCTTAAGGTTGAGACTTAGTTTTAAGTTGTAAGGTTAAGTCCGAATGTTACATCTTAAAGTTAATCTTAGGGTTAAATCTCAGTGTTAAGTCTCAGGGTATAAGTCGTAAAGGTTGTGTCTTAATGTTCAGTCTTATTGTTAAGTCTTAAAATTTATATTATAGGGTTCAGTCTTAGGGCTAAATTTTAAGGTTAAGTCTTTGGGTTAAGTCTTAAGGTGAAGTCTTATGGCTTGAGTCTTAGGGTTAAGTCTAAAGTTTAATTCATAAGTTGAAGTCTTAGACTTAAGTCTTGGGGCTAAGTCTTAGGGTTAAGTCTTAAATCTTAGGTTTAAGTCTCAGTGTTAAGTCTTAGGGATAAGTCTTTGAATTAAGTCTTCAAGTTTTGTCTTAAGGTTTAACCTTAAGTTTAAGTCATAGGGTTAAGTCTTAGGGTTACGTTTTGAGTGTAAATCTTAAGGTTACGTTTTAAGGTTAAGTCTTAATGGTACATCTTAAAGTTAAGTCTTAGCATTAAGACCTAGGGTTAAATCTCAGGGTTAAATTTCAAGGTAAAGTCTCAAGGTTAAGTCTCAGGGTTACGTGGTAAGGTTGTGTCTTAGGATTCAGTCTCTAGGGTTAAGTTTTGAAGTTAAACTTTAGGTTAAGTCTTAGGGTTAAGTCTCAGGTTTAAGTCTCAGGATTATGTCTTAGGGTTAAGTCTTAATGTGAAGTCTTAAATTTAAGTCTTAAGCTTAAGTCTTAGGGTTAAGCCTTAAGGTTAAGTGTCAGGGTTAATTCCCAAAGGTTAAGTCTTAAGTTTACATCTCACAGATTGAGTCTTAGGGTTAAGTCTTCATTTTAAGTCTTAGGGTTAAGTCTTAGAGTACAATCCTGAGGATAAGTCTTATGGTTAAGTCTTAAGGTTGAGCCTTAAGGTTAAGTCTTAGGGGTAAGCCTTAGAGTTATGTCTTGGGGATAAGTCTTAGGGCTAAGTCTCAGGATTAAGTATCAAGGTTAAAGCTCAAGGATAAGTCTCAGGGCTACGTTTTAGGGTTAAGTCTTCAGGTTAAATCTTAGGTTTAAGTCTCAGTTTTAAGTTTTAGGGATAAGTCTTCAGGATAAATTTCACGATTAAGTCTCAGGGTTGAGTCTTAAGGTTAAAACTTAACCTTAAGTCTCAGGGTTAAGTCTTATGGTTAAATCGTAATGTTACATCGGAATTTTAAGTCTTAGCGTTCAGTCTAAATCTAAGCCACAAGTTGAAGTCTTAGGGTTAACGCTTTAGAGTTAAGACTTGGGGATAAGTCTTAGGGTTAAGTCTTAAAATTTAAGTCCTAAGGTTAACTCTTAGGGTTAAATCTGTAAGGTCAACACTTAAAGTTAACTCTTAGGGTTAAGTTTAGGGTTAAGTCTTAAGGTTACGTCTTAAAGTTAAATATTAAGGTTAAGTCTTGGGGTTATTTCTTAAGGTTAAGTCTGAGGGTTATATCGGAGCGTTAATTATTAAGTCTTAGAGTTAATTCTCAGGGTTAAGTCTTCAAGTTACTTCTTAAGGTTGAGACTTAGTTTTAAGTTGTAAGGTTAAGTCCGAATGTTACATCTTAAAGTTAATCTTAGGGTTAAATCTCAGTGTTAAGTCTCAGGGTATAAGTCGTAAAGGTTGTGTCTTAATGTTCAGTCTTATTGTTAAGTCTTAAAAGTTGTATTTTAGGGTTCAGTCTTAGGGCTAAATTTTAAGGTTAAGTCTTTGGGTTAAGTCTTAAGGTGAAGTCTTATGGCTTGAGTCTTAGGGTTAAGTCTAAAGTTTAATTCATAAGTTGAAGTCTTAGACTTAAGTCTTGGGGCTAAGTCTTAGGGTTAAGTCTTAAATCTTAGGTTTAAGTCTCAGTGTTAAGTCTTAGGGATAAGTCTTTGAATTAAGTCTTCAAGTTTTGTCTTAAGGTTTAACCTTAAGTTTAAGTCATAGGGTTAAGTCTTAGGGTTACGTTTTGAGTGTAAATCTTAAGGTTACGTTTTAAGGTTAAGTCTTAATGGTACATCTTAAAGTTAAGTCTTAGCATTAAGACCTAGGGTTAAATTTCAAGGTAAAGTCTCAAGGTTAAGTCTCAGGGTTACGTGGTAAGGTTGTGTCTTAGGATTCAGTCTCTAGGGTTAAGTTTTGAAGTTAAACTTTAGGTTAAGTCTTAGGGTTAAGTCTCAGGTTTAAGTCTCAGGATTATGTCTTAGGGTTAAGTCTTAATGTGAAGTCTTAAATTTAAGTCTTAAGCTTAAGTCTTAGGGTTAAGCCTTAAGGTTAAGTGTCAGGGTTAATTCCCAAAGGTTAAGTCTTAAGTTTACATCTCACAGATTGAGTCTTAGGGTTAAGTCTTCATTTTAAGTCTTAGGGTTAAGTCTTAGAGTACAATCCTGAGGATAAGTCTTATGGTTAAGTCTCAGGGTTGAGCCTTAAGGTTAAGTCTTAGGGGTAAGCCTTAGAGTTATGTCTTGGGGATAAGTCTTAGGGCTAAGTCTCAGGATTAAGTATCAAGGTTAAAGCTCAAGGATAAGTCTCAGGGCTACGTTTTAGGGTTAAGTCTTCAGGTTAAATCTTAGGTTTAAGTCTCAGTTTTCAGTTTTAGGGATAAGTCTTCAGGATAAATTTCACGATTAAGTCTCAGGGTTGAGTCTTAAGGTTAAAACTTAACCTTAAGTCTCAGGGTTAAGTCTTATGGTTAAATCGTAATGTTACATCGGAATTTTAAGTCTTAGCGTTCAGTCTAAATCTAAGCCACAAGTTGAAGTCTTAGGGTTAACGCTTTAGAGTTAAGACTTGGGGATAAGTCTTAGGGTTAAGTCTTAAAATTTAAGTCCTAAGGTTAACTCTTAGGGTTAAATCTGTAAGGTCAACACTTAAAGTTAACTCTTAGGGTTAAGTTTAGGGTTAAGTCTTAAGGTTACGTCTTAAAGTTAAATATTAAGGTTAAGTCTTGGGGTTATTTCTTAAGGTTAAGTCTGAGGGTTATATCGGAGCGTTAATTATTAAGTCTTAGAGTTAATTCTCAGGGTTAAGTCTTCAAGTTACTTCTTAAGGTTGAGACTTAGTTTTAAGTTGTAAGGTTAAGTCCGAATGTTACATCTTAAAGTTAATCTTAGGGTTAAATCTCAGTGTTAAGTCTCAGGGTATAAGTCGTAAAGGTTGTGTCTTAATGTTCAGTCTTATTGTTAAGTCTTAAAAGTTGTATTTTAGGGTTCAGTCTTAGGGCTAAATTTTAAGGTTAAGTCTTTGGGTTAAGTCTTAAGGTGAAGTCTTATGGCTTGAGTCTTAGGGTTAAGTCTAAAGTTTAATTCATAAGTTGAAGTCTTAGACTTAAGTCTTGGGGCTAAGTCTTAGGGTTAAGTCTTAAATCTTAGGTTTAAGTCTCAGTGTTAAGTCTTAGGGATAAGTCTTTGAATTAAGTCTTCAAGTTTTGTCTTAAGGTTTAACCTTAAGTTTAAGTCATAGGGTTAAGTCTTAGGGTTACGTTTTGAGTGTAAATCTTAAGGTTACGTTTTAAGGTTAAGTCTTAATGGTACATCTTAAAGTTAAGTCTTAGCATTAAGACCTAGGGTTAAATTTCAAGGTAAAGTCTCAGGGTTACGTGGTAAGGTTGTGTCTTAGGATTCAGTCTCTAGGGTTAAGTTTTGAAGTTAAACTTTAGGTTAAGTCTTAGGGTTAAGTCTCAGGTTTAAGTCTCAGGATTATGTCTTAGGGTTAAGTCTTAATGTGAAGTCTTAAATTTAAGTCTTAAGCTTAAGTCTTAGGGTTAAGCCTTAAGGTTAAGTGTCAGGGTTAATTCCCAAAGGTTAAGTCTTAAGTTTACATCTCACAGATTGAGTCTTAGGGTTAAGTCTTCATTTTAAGTCTTAGGGTTAAGTCTTAGAGTACAATCCTGAGGATAAGTCTTATGGTTAAGTCTTAAGGTTGAGCCTTAAGGTTAAGTCTTAGGGGTAAGCCTTAGAGTTATGTCTTGGGGATAAGTCTTAGGGCTAAGTCTCAGGATTAAGTATCAAGGTTAAAGCTCAAGGATAAGTCTCAGGGCTACGTTTTAGGGTTAAGTCTTCAGGTTAAATCTTAGGTTTAAGTCTCAGTTTTCAGTTTTAGGGATAAGTCTTCAGGATAAATTTCACGATTAAGTCTCAGGGTTGAGTCTTAAGGTTAAAACTTAACCTTAAGTCTCAGGGTTAAGTCTTATGGTTAAATCGTAATGTTACATCGGAATTTTAAGTCTTAGCGTTCAGTCTAAATCTAAGCCACAAGTTGAAGTCTTAGGGTTAACGCTTTAGAGTTAAGACTTGGGGATAAGTCTTAGGGTTAAGTCTTAAAATTTAAGTCCTAAGGTTAACTCTTAGGGTTAAATCTGTAAGGTCAACACTTAAGGTTAACTCTTAGGGTTAAGTTTAGGGTTAAGTCTTAAGGTTACGTCTTAAAGTTAAATATTAAGGTTAAGTCTTGGGGTTATTTCTAAAGGTTAAGTCTGAGGGTTATATCGGAGCGTTAATTATTAAGTCTTAGAGTTAATTCTCAGGGTTAAGTCTTCAAGTTACTTCTTAAGGTTGAGACTTAGTTTTAAGTTGTAAGGTTAAGTCCGAATGTTACATCTTAAAGTTAATCTTAGGGTTAAATCTCAGTGTTAAGTCTCAGGGTATAAGTCGTAAAGGTTGTGTCTTAATGTTCAGTCTTATTGTTAAGTCTTAAAAGTTGTATTTTAGGGTTCAGTCTTAGGGCTAAATTTTAAGGTTAAGTCTTTGGGTTAAGTCTTAAGGTGAAGTCTTATGGCTTGAGTCTTAGGGTTAAGTCTAAAGTTTAATTCATAAGTTGAAGTCTTAGACTTAATTCTTGGGGCTAAGTCTTAGGGTTAAGTCTTAAATCTTAGGTTTAAGTCTCAGTGTTAAGTCTTAGGGATAAGTCTTTGAATTAAGTCTTCAAGTTTTGTCTTAAGGTTTAACCTTAAGTTTAAGTCATAGGGTTAAGTCTTAGGGTTACGTTTTGAGTGTAAATCTTAAGGTTACGTTTTAAGGTTAAGTCTTAATGGTACATCTTAAAGTTAAGTCTTAGCATTAAGACCTAGGGTTAAATCTCAGGGTTAAATTTCAAGGTAAAGTCTCAAGGTTAAGTCTCAGGGTTACGTGGTAAGGTTGTGTCTTAGGATTCAGTCTCTAGGGTTAAGTTTTGAAGTTAAACTTTAGGTTAAGTCTTAGGGTTAAGTCTCAGGTTTAAGTCTCAGGATTATGTCTTAGGGTTAAGTCTTAATGTGAAGTCTTAAATTTAAGTCTTAAGCTTAAATCTTAGGGTTAAGCCTTAAGGTTAAGTGTCAGGGTTAATTCCCAAAGGTTAAGTCTTAAGTTTACATCTCACAGATTGAGTCTTAGGGTTAAGTCTTCATTTTAAGTCTTAGGGTTAAGTCTTAGAGTACAATCCTGAGGATAAGTCTTATGGTTAAGTCTTAAGGTTGAGCCTTAAGGTTAAGTCTTAGGGGTAAGCCTTAGAGTTATGTCTTGGGGATAAGTCTTAGGGCTAAGTCTCAGGATTAAGTATCAAGGTTAAAGCTCAAGGATAAGTCTCAGGGCTACGTTTTAGGGTTAAGTCTTCAGGTTAAATCTTAGGTTTAAGTCTCAGTTTTAAGTTTTAGGGATAAGTCTTCAGGATAAATTTCACGATTAAGTCTCAGGGTTGAGTCTTAAGGTTAAAACTTAACCTTAAGTCTCAGGGTTAAGTCTTATGGTTAAATCGTAATGTTACATCGGAATTTTAAGTCTTGGGGTTAAGTCTAAATCTAAGCCACAAGTTGAAGTCTTAGGGTTAACGCTTTAGAGTTAAGACTTGGGGATAAGTCTTAGGGTTAAGTCTTAAAATTTAAGTCCTAAGGTTAACTCTTAGGGTTAAATCTGTAAGGTCAACACTTAAGGTTAACTCTTAGGGTTAAGTTTAGGGTTAAGTCTTAAGGTTACGTCTTAAAGTTAAATATTAAGGTTAAGTCTTGGGGTTATTTCTTAAGGTTAAGTCTGAGGGTTATATCGGAGCGTTAATTATTAAGTCTTAGAGTTAATTCTCAGGGTTAAGTCTTCAAGTTACTTCTTAAGGTTGAGACTTAGTTTTAAGTTGTAAGGTTAAGTCCGAATGTTACATCTTAAAGTTAATCTTAGGGTTAAATCTCAGTGTTAAGTCTCAGGGTATAAGTCGTAAAGGTTGTGTCTTAATGTTCAGTCTTATTGTTAAGTCTTAAAAGTTGTATTATAGGGTTCAGTCTTAGGGCTAAATTTTAAGGTTAAGTCTTTGGGTTAAGTCTTAAGGTGAAGTCTTATGGCTTGAGTCTTAGGGTTAAGTCTAAAGTTTAATTCATAAGTTGAAGTCTTAGACTTAAGTCTTGGGGCTAAGTCTTAGGGTTAAGTCTTAAATCTTAGGTTTAAGTCTCAGTGTTAAGTCTTAGGGATAAGTCTTTGAATTAAGTCTTCAAGTTTTGTCTTAAGGTTTAACCTTAAGTTTAAGTCATAGGGTTAAGTCTTAGGGTTACGTTTTGAGTGTAAATCTTAAGGTTACGTTTTAAGGTTAAGTCTTAATGGTACATCTTAAAGTTAAGTCTTAGCATTAAGACCTAGGGTTAAATCTCAGGGTTAAATTTCAAGGTAAAGTCTCAAGGTTAAGTCTCAGGGTTACGTGGTAAGGTTGTGTCTTAGGATTCAGTCTCTAGGGTTAAGTTTTGAAGTTAAACTTTAGGTTAAGTCTTAGGGTTAAGTCTCAGGTTTAAGTCTCAGGATTATGTCTTAGGGTTAAGTCTTAATGTGAAGTCTTAAATTTAAGTCTTAAGCTTAAGTCTTAGGGTTAAGCCTTAAGGTTAAGTGTCAGGGTTAATTCCCAAAGGTTAAGTCTTAAGTTTACATCTCACAGATTGAGTCTTAGGGTTAAGTCTTCATTTTAAGTCTTAGGGTTAAGTCTTAGAGTACAATCCTGAGGATAAGTCTTATGGTTAAGTCTTAAGGTTGAGCCTTAAGGTTAAGTCTTAGGGGTAAGCCTTAGAGTTATGTCTTGGGGATAAGTCTTAGGGCTAAGTCTCAGGATTAAGTATCAAGGTTAAAGCTCAAGGATAAGTCTCAGGGCTACGTTTTAGGGTTAAGTCTTCAGGTTAAATCTTAGGTTTAAGTCTCAGTTTTCAGTTTTAGGGATAAGTCTTCAGGATAAATTTCACGAGTAAGTCTCAGGGTTGAGTCTTAAGGTTAAAACTTAACCTTAAGTCTCAGGGTTAAGTCTTATGGTTAAATCGTAATGTTACATCGGAATTTTAAGTCTTAGGGTTAAGTCTAAATCTAAGCCACAAGTTGAAGTCTTAGGGTTAACGCTTTAGAGTTAAGACTTGGGGATAAGTCTTAGGGTTAAGTCTTAAAATTTAAGTCCTAAGGTTAACTCTTAGGGTTAAATCTGTAAGGTCAACACTTAAAGTTAACTCTTAGGGTTAAGTTTAGGGTTAAGTCTTAAGGTTACGTCTTAAAGTTAAATATTAAGGTTAAGTCTTGGGGTTATTTCTTAAGGTTAAGTCTGAGGGTTATATCGGAGCGTTAATTATTAAGTCTTAGAGTTAATTCTCAGGGTTAAGTCTTCAAGTTACTTCTTAAGGTTGAGACTTAGTTTTAAGTTGTAAGGTTAAGTCCGAATGTTACATCTTAAAGTTAATCTTAGGGTTAAATCTCAGTGTTAAGTCTCAGGGTATAAGTCGTAAAGGTTGTGTCTTAATGTTCAGTCTTATTGTTAAGTCTCAAAAGTTGTATTTTAGGGTTCAGTCTTAGGGCTAAATTTTAAGGTTAAGTCTTTGGGTTAAGTCTTAAGGTGAAGTCTTATGGCTTGAGTCTTAGGGTTAAGTCTAAAGTTTAATTCATAAGTTGAAGTCTTAGACTTAAGTCTTGGGGCTAAGTCTTAGGGTTAAGTCTTAAATCTTAGGTTTAAGTCTCAGTGTTAAGTCTTAGGGATAAGTCTTTGAATTAAGTCTTCAAGTTTTGTCTTAAGGTTTAACCTTAAGTTTAAGTCATAGGGTTAAGTCTTAGGGTTACGTTTTGAGTGTAAATCTTAAGGTTACGTTTTAAGGTTAAGTCTTAATGGTACATCTTAAAGTTAAGTCTTAGCATTAAGACCTAGGGTTAAATCTCAGGGTTAAATTTCAAGGTAAAGTCTCAAGGTTAAGTCTCAGGGTTACGTGGTAAGGTTGTGTCTTAGGATTCAGTCTCTAGGGTTAAGTTTTGAAGTTAAACTTTAGGTTAAGTCTTAGGGTTAAGTCTCAGGTTTAAGTCTCAGGATTATGTCTTAGGGTTAAGTCTTAATGTGAAGTCTTAAATTTAAGTCTTAAGCTTAAGTCTTAGGGTTAAGCCTTAAGGTTAAGTGTCAGGGTTAATTCCCAAAGGTTAAGTCTTAAGTTTACATCTCACAGATTGAGTCTTAGGGTTAAGTCTTCATTTTAAGTCTTAGGGTTAAGTCTTAGAGTACAATCCTGAGGATAAGTCTTATGGTTAAGTCTCAGGGTTAAGTCTTAAGGTTGAGCCTTAAGGTTAAGTCTTAGGGGTAAGCCTTAGAGTTATGTCTTGGGGATAAGTCTTAGGGCTAAGTCTCAGGATTAAGTATCAAGGTTAAAGCTCAAGGATAAGTCTCAGGGCTACGTTTTAGGGTTAAGTCTTCAGGTTAAATCTTAGGTTTAAGTCTCAGTTTTCAGTTTTAGGGATAAGTCTTCAGGATAAATTTCACGATTAAGTCTCAGGGTTGAGTCTTAAGGTTAAAACTTAACCTTAAGTCTCAGGGTTAAGTCTTATGGTTAAATCGTAATGTTACATCGGAATTTTAAGTCTTGGGGTTAAGTCTAAATCTAAGCCACAAGTTGAAGTCTTAGGGTTAACGCTTTAGAGTTAAGACTTGGGGATAAGTCTTAGGGTTAAGTCTTAAAATTTAAGTCCTAAGGTTAACTCTTAGGGTTAAATCTGTAAGGTCAACACTTAAAGTTAACTCTTAGGGTTAAGTTTAGGGTTAAGTCTTAAGGTTACGTCTTAAAGTTAAATATTAAGGTTAAGTCTTGGGGTTATTTCTTAAGGTTAAGTCTGAGGGTTATATCGGAGCGTTAATTATTAAGTCTTAGAGTTAATTCTCAGGGTTAAGTCTTCAAGTTACTTCTTAAGGTTGAGACTTAGTTTTAAGTTGTAAGGTTAAGTCCGAATGTTACATCTTAAAGTTAATCTTAGGGTTAAATCTCAGTGTTAAGTCTCAGGGTATAAGTCGTAAAGGTTGTGTCTTAATGTTCAGTCTTATTGTTAAGTCTCAAAAGTTGTATTTTAGGGTTCAGTCTTAGGGCTAAATTTTAAGGTTAAGTCTTTGGGTTAAGTCTTAAGGTGAAGTCTTATGGCTTGAGTCTTAGGGTTAAGTCTAAAGTTTAATTCATAAGTTGAAGTCTTAGACTTAAGTCTTGGGGCTAAGTCTTAGGGTTAAGTCTTAAATCTTAGGTTTAAGTCTCAGTGTTAAGTCTTAGGGATAAGTCTTTGAATTAAGTCTTCAAGTTTTGTCTTAAGGTTTAACCTTAAGTTTAAGTCATAGGGTTAAGTCTTAGGGTTACGTTTTGAGTGTAAATCTTAAGGTTACGTTTTAAGGTTAAGTCTTAATGGTACATCTTAAAGTTAAGTCTTAGCATTAAGACCTAGGGTTAAATCTCAGGGTTAAATTTCAAGGTAAAGTCTCAAGGTTAAGTCTCAGGGTTACGTGGTAAGGTTGTGTCTTAGGATTCAGTCTCTAGGGTTAAGTTTTGAAGTTAAACTTTAGGTTAAGTCTTAGGGTTAAGTCTCAGGTTTAAGTCTCAGGATTATGTCTTAGGGTTAAGTCTTAATGTGAAGTCTTAAATTTAAGTCTTAAGCTTAAGTCTTAGGGTTAAGCCTTAAGGTTAAGTGTCAGGGTTAATTCCCAAAGGTTAAGTCTTAAGTTTACATCTCACAGATTGAGTCTTAGGGTTAAGTCTTCATTTTAAGTCTTAGGGTTAAGTCTTAGAGTACAATCCTGAGGATAAGTCTTATGGTTAAGTCTCAGGGTTAAGTCTTAAGGTTGAGCCTTAAGGTTAAGTCTTAGGGGTAAGCCTTAGAGTTATGTCTTGGGGATAAGTCTTAGGGCTAAGTCTCAGGATTAAGTATCAAGGTTAAAGCTCAAGGATAAGTCTCAGGGCTACGTTTTAGGGTTAAGTCTTCAGGTTAAATCTTAGGTTTAAGTCTCAGTTTTCAGTTTTAGGGATAAGTCTTCAGGATAAATTTCACGATTAAGTCTCAGGGTTGAGTCTTAAGGTTAAAACTTAACCTTAAGTCTCAGGGTTAAGTCTTATGGTTAAATCGTAATGTTACATCGGAATTTTAAGTCTTGGGGTTAAGTCTAAATCTAAGCCACAAGTTGAAGTCTTAGGGTTAACGCTTTAGAGTTAAGACTTGGGGATAAGTCTTAGGGTTAAGTCTTAAAATTTAAGTCCTAAGGTTAACTCTTAGGGTTAAATCTGTAAGGTCAACACTTAAAGTTAACTCTTAGGGTTAAGTTTAGGGTTAAGTCTTAAGGTTACGTCTTAAAGTTAAATATTAAGGTTAAGTCTTGGGGTTATTTCTTAAGGTTAAGTCTGAGGGTTATATCGGAGCGTTAATTATTAAGTCTTAGAGTTCATTCTCAGGGTTAAGTCTTCAAGTTACTTCTTAAGGTTGAGACTTAGTTTTAAGTTGTAAGGTTAAGTCCGAATGTTACATCTTAAAGTTAATCTTAGGGTTAAATCTCAGTGTTAAGTCTCAGGGTATAAGTCGTAAAGGTTGTGTCTTAATGTTCAGTCTTATTGTTAAGTCTTAAAAGTTGTATTTTAGGGTTCAGTCTTAGGGCTAAATTTTAAGGTTAAGTCTTTGGGTTAAGTCTTAAGGTGAAGTCTTATGGCTTGAGTCTTAGGGTTAAGTCTAAAGTTTAATTCATAAGTTTAAGTCTTAGACTTAAGTCTTGGGGCTAAGTCTTAGGGTTAAGTCTTAAATCTTAGGTTTAAGTCTCAGTGTTAAGTCTTAGGGATAAGTCTTTGAATTAAGTCTTCAAGTTTTGTCTTAAGGTTTAACCTTAAGTTTAAGTCATAGGGTTAAGTCTTAGGGTTACGTTTTGAGTGTAAATCTTAAGGTTACGTTTTAAGGTTAAGTCTTAATGGTACATCTTAAAGTTAAGTCTTAGCATTAAGACCTAGGGTTAAATCTCAGGGTTAAATTTCAAGGTAAAGTCTCAAGGTTAAGTCTCAGGGTTACGTGGTAAGGTTGTGTCTTAGGATTCAGTCTCTAGGGTTAAGTTTTGAAGTTAAACTTTAGGTTAAGTCTTAGGGTTAAGTCTCAGGTTTAAGTCTCAGGATTATGTCTTAGGGTTAAGTCTTAATGTGAAGTCTTAAATTTAAGTCTTAAGCTTAAGTCTTAGGGTTAAGCCTTAAGGTTAAGTGTCAGGGTTAATTCCCAAAGGTTAAGTCTTAAGTTTACATCTCACAGATTGAGTCTTAGGGTTAAGTCTTCATTTTAAGTCTTAGGGTTAAGTCTTAGAGTACAATCCTGAGGATAAGTCTTATGGTTAAGTTTCAGGGTTAAGTCTTAAGGTTGAGCCTTAAGGTTAAGTCTTAGGGGTAAGCCTTAGAGTTATGTCTTGGGGATAAGTCTTAGGGCTAAGTCTCAGGATTAAGTATCAAGGTTAAAGCTCAAGGATAAGTCTCAGGGCTACGTTTTAGGGTTAAGTCTTCAGGTTAAATCTTAGGTTTAAGTCTCAGTTTTCAGTTTTAGGGATAAGTCTTCAGGATAAATTTCACGAGTAAGTCTCAGGGTTGAGTCTTAAGGTTAAAACTTAACCTTAAGTCTCAGGGTTAAGTCTTATGGTTAAATCGTAATGTTACATCGGAATTTTAAGTCTTGGGGTTAAGTCTAAATCTAAGCCACAAGTTGAAGTCTTAGGGTTAACGCTTTAGAGTTAAGACTTGGGGATAAGTCTTAGGGTTAAGTCTTAAAATTTAAGTCCTAAGGTTAACTCTTAGGGTTAAATCTGTAAGGTCAACACTTAAAGTTAACTCTTAGGGTTAAGTTTAGGGTTAAGTCTTAAGGTTACGTCTTAAAGTTAAATATTAAGGTTAAGTCTTGGGGTTATTTCTTAAGGTTAAGTCTGAGGGTTATATCGGAGCGTTAATTATTAAGTCTTAGAGTTCATTCTCAGGGTTAAGTCTTCAAGTTACTTCTTAAGGTTGAGACTTAGTTTTAAGTTGTAAGGTTAAGTCCGAATGTTACATCTTAAAGTTAATCTTAGGGTTAAATCTCAGTGTTAAGTCTCAGGGTATAAGTCGTAAAGGTTGTGTCTTAATGTTCAGTCTTATTGTTAAGTCTTAAAAGTTGTATTTTAGGGTTCAGTCTTAGGGCTAAATTTTAAGGTTAAGTCTTTGGGTTAAGTCTTAAGGTGAAGTCTTATGGCTTGAGTCTTAGGGTTAAGTCTAAAGTTTAATTCATAAGTTTAAGTCTTAGACTTAAGTCTTGGGGCTAAGTCTTAGGGTTAAGTCTTAAATCTTAGGTTTAAGTCTCAGTGTTAAGTCTTAGGGATAAGTCTTTGAATTAAGTCTTCAAGTTTTGTCTTAAGGTTTAACCTTAAGTTTAAGTCATAGGGTTAAGTCTTAGGGTTACGTTTTGAGTGTAAATCTTAAGGTTACGTTTTAAGGTTAAGTCTTAATGGTACATCTTAAAGTTAAGTCTTAGCATTAAGACCTAGGGTTAAATCTCAGGGTTAAATTTCAAGGTAAAGTCTCAAGGTTAAGTCTCAGGGTTACGTGGTAAGGTTGTGTCTTAGGATTCAGTCTCTAGGGTTAAGTTTTGAAGTTAAACTTTAGGTTAAGTCTTAGGGTTAAGTCTCAGGTTTAAGTCTCAGGATTATGTCTTAGGGTTAAGTCTTAATGTGAAGTCTTAAATTTAAGTCTTAAGCTTAAGTCTTAGGGTTAAGCCTTAAGGTTAAGTGTCAGGGTTAATTCCCAAAGGTTAAGTCTTAAGTTTACATCTCACAGATTGAGTCTTAGGGTTAAGTCTTCATTTTAAGTCTTAGGGTTAAGTCTTAGAGTACAATCCTGAGGATAAGTCTTATGGTTAAGTCTCAGGGTTAAGTCTTAAGGTTGAGCCTTAAGGTTAAGTCTTAGGGGTAAGCCTTAGAGTTATGTCTTGGGGATAAGTCTTAGGGCTAAGTCTCAGGATTAAGTATCAAGGTTAAAGCTCAAGGATAAGTCTCAGGGCTACGTTTTAGGGTTAAGTCTTCAGGTTAAATCTTAGGTTTAAGTCTCAGTTTTCAGTTTTAGGGATAAGTCTTCAGGATAAATTTCACGAGTAAGTCTCAGGGTTGAGTCTTAAGGTTAAAACTTAACCTTAAGTCTCAGGGTTAAGTCTTATGGTTAAATCGTAATGTTACATCGGAATTTTAAGTCTTAGGGTTAAGTCTAAATCTAAGCCACAAGTTGAAGTCTTAGGGTTAACGCTTTAGAGTTAAGACTTGGGGATAAGTCTTAGGGTTAAGTCTTAAAATTTAAGTCCTAAGGTTAACTCTTAGGGTTAAATCTGTAAGGTCAACACTTAAAGTTAACTCTTAGGGTTAAGTTTAGGGTTAAGTCTTAAGGTTACGTCTTAAAGTTAAATATTAAGGTTAAGTCTTGGGGTTATTTCTTAAGGTTAAGTCTGAGGGTTATATCGGAGCGTTAATTATTAAGTCTTAGAGTTAATTCTCAGGGTTAAGTCTTCAAGTTACTTCTTAAGGTTGAGACTTAGTTTTAAGTTGTAAGGTTAAGTCCGAATGTTACATCTTAAAGTTAATCTTAGGGTTAAATCTCAGTGTTAAGTCTCAGGGTATAAGTCGTAAAGGTTGTGTCTTAATGTTCAGTCTTATTGTTAAGTCTCAAAAGTTGTATTTTAGGGTTCAGTCTTAGGGCTAAATTTTAAGGTTAAGTCTTTGGGTTAAGTCTTAAGGTGAAGTCTTATGGCTTGAGTCTTAGGGTTAAGTCTAAAGTTTAATTCATAAGTTGAAGTCTTAGACTTAAGTCTTGGGGCTAAGTCTTAGGGTTAAGTCTTAAATCTTAGGTTTAAGTCTCAGTGTTAAGTCTTAGGGATAAGTCTTTGAATTAAGTCTTCAAGTTTTGTCTTAAGGTTTAACCTTAAGTTTAAGTCATAGGGTTAAGTCTTAGGGTTACGTTTTGAGTGTAAATCTTAAGGTTACGTTTTAAGG
Source organism: Falco punctatus (assembly GCF_963210335.1). Taxonomy (NCBI): domain Eukaryota; kingdom Metazoa; phylum Chordata; class Aves; order Falconiformes; family Falconidae; genus Falco; species Falco punctatus. Next base: position 914,593 of record NW_027660223.1, on the reverse strand, counting down.
TTAAGTCTTAATGGTACATCTTAAAGTTAAGTCTTAGCATTAAGACCTAGGGTTAAATCTCAGGGTTAAATTTCAAGGTAAAGTCTCAAGGTTAAGTCTCAGGGTTACGTGGTAAGGTTGTGTCTTAGGATTCAGTCTCTAGGGTTAAGTTTTGAAGTTAAACTTTAGGTTAAGTCTTAGGGTTAAGTCTCAGGTTTAAGTCTCAGGATTATGTCTTAGGGTTAAGTCTTAATGTGAAGTCTTAAATTTAAGTCTTAAGCTTAAGTCTTAGGGTTAAGCCTTAAGGTTAAGTGTCAGGGTTAATTCCCAAAGGTTAAGTCTTAAGTTTACATCTCACAGATTGAGTCTTAGGGTTAAGTCTTCATTTTAAGTCTTAGGGTTAAGTCTTAGAGTACAATCCTGAGGATAAGTCTTATGGTTAAGTCTCAGGGTTAAGTCTTAAGGTTGAGCCTTAAGGTTAAGTCTTAGGGGTAAGCCTTAGAGTTATGTCTTGGGGATAAGTCTTAGGGCTAAGTCTCAGGATTAAGTATCAAGGTTAAAGCTCAAGGATAAGTCTCAGGGCTACGTTTTAGGGTTAAGTCTTCAGGTTAAATCTTAGGTTTAAGTCTCAGTTTTCAGTTTTAGGGATAAGTCTTCAGGATAAATTTCACGAGTAAGTCTCAGGGTTGAGTCTTAAGGTTAAAACTTAACCTTAAGTCTCAGGGTTAAGTCTTATGGTTAAATCGTAATGTTACATCGGAATTTTAAGTCTTGGGGTTAAGTCTAAATCTAAGCCACAAGTTGAAGTCTTAGGGTTAACGCTTTAGAGTTAAGACTTGGGGATAAGTCTTAGGGTTAAGTCTTAAAATTTAAGTCCTAAGGTTAACTCTTAGGGTTAAATCTGTAAGGTCAACACTTAAAGTTAACTCTTAGGGTTAAGTTTAGGGTTAAGTCTTAAGGTTACGTCTTAAAGTTAAATATTAAGGTTAAGTCTTGGGGTTATTTCTTAAGGTTAAGTCTGAGGGTTATATCGGAGCGTTAATTATTAAGTCTTAGAGTTCATTCTCAGGGTTAAGTCTTCAAGTTACTTCTTAAGGTTGAGACTTAGTTTTAAGTTGTAAGGTTAAGTCCGAATGTTACATCTTAAAGTTAATCTTAGGGTTAAATCTCAGTGTTAAGTCTCAGGGTATAAGTCGTAAAGGTTGTGTCTTAATGTTCAGTCTTATTGTTAAGTCTTAAAAGTTGTATTTTAGGGTTCAGTCTTAGGGCTAAATTTTAAGGTTAAGTCTTTGGGTTAAGTCTTAAGGTGAAGTCTTATGGCTTGAGTCTTAGGGTTAAGTCTAAAGTTTAATTCATAAGTTTAAGTCTTAGACTTAAGTCTTGGGGCTAAGTCTTAGGGTTAAGTCTTAAATCTTAGGTTTAAGTCTCAGTGTTAAGTCTTAGGGATAAGTCTTTGAATTAAGTCTTCAAGTTTTGTCTTAAGGTTTAACCTTAAGTTTAAGTCATAGGGTTAAGTCTTAGGGTTACGTTTTGAGTGTAAATCTTAAGGTTACGTTTTAAGGTTAAGTCTTAATGGTACATCTTAAAGTTAAGTCTTAGCATTAAGACCTAGGGTTAAATCTCAGGGTTAAATTTCAAGGTAAAGTCTCAAGGTTAAGTCTCAGGGTTACGTGGTAAGGTTGTGTCTTAGGATTCAGTCTCTAGGGTTAAGTTTTGAAGTTAAACTTTAGGTTAAGTCTTAGGGTTAAGTCTCAGGTTTAAGTCTCAGGATTATGTCTTAGGGTTAAGTCTTAATGTGAAGTCTTAAATTTAAGTCTTAAGCTTAAGTCTTAGGGTTAAGCCTTAAGGTTAAGTGTCAGGGTTAATTCCCAAAGGTTAAGTCTTAAGTTTACATCTCACAGATTGAGTCTTAGGGTTAAGTCTTCATTTTAAGTCTTAGGGTTAAGTCTTAGAGTACAATCCTGAGGATAAGTCTTATGGTTAAGTCTCAGGGTTAAGTCTTAAGGTTGAGCCTTAAGGTTAAGTCTTAGGGGTAAGCCTTAGAGTTATGTCTTGGGGATAAGTCTTAGGGCTAAGTCTCAGGATTAAGTATCAAGGTTAAAGCTCAAGGATAAGTCTCAGGGCTACGTTTTAGGGTTAAGTCTTCAGGTTAAATCTTAGGTTTAAGTCTCAGTTTTCAGTTTTAGGGATAAGTCTTCAGGATAAATTTCACGATTAAGTCTCAGGGTTGAGTCTTAAGGTTAAAACTTAACCTTAAGTCTCAGGGTTAAGTCTTATGGTTAAATCGTAATGTTACATCGGAATTTTAAGTCTTAGGGTTAAGTCTAAATCTAAGCCACAAGTTGAAGTCTTAGGGTTAACGCTTTAGAGTTAAGACTTGGGGATAAGTCTTAGGGTTAAGTCTTAAAATTTAAGTCCTAAGGTTAACTCTTAGGGTTAAATCTGTAAGGTCAACACTTAAGGTTAACTCTTAGGGTTAAGTTTAGGGTTAAGTCTTAAGGTTACGTCTTAAAGTTAAATATTAAGGTTAAGTCTTGGGGTTATTTCTTAAGGTTAAGTCTGAGGGTTATATCGGAGCGTTAATTATTAAGTCTTAGAGTTAATTCTCAGGGTTAAGTCTTCAAGTTACTTCTTAAGGTTGAGACTTAGTTTTAAGTTGTAAGGTTAAGTCCGAATGTTACATCTTAAAGTTAATCTTAGGGTTAAATCTCAGTGTTAAGTCTCAGGGTATAAGTCGTAAAGGTTGTGTCTTAATGTTCAGTCTTATTGTTAAGTCTCAAAAGTTGTATTTTAGGGTTCAGTCTTAGGGCTAAATTTTAAGGTTAAGTCTTTGGGTTAAGTCTTAAGGTGAAGTCTTATGGCTTGAGTCTTAGGGTTAAGTCTAAAGTTTAATTCATAAGTTGAAGTCTTAGACTTAAGTCTTGGGGCTAAGTCTTAGGGTTAAGTCTTAAATCTTAGGTTTAAGTCTCAGTGTTAAGTCTTAGGGATAAGTCTTTGAATTAAGTCTTCAAGTTTTGTCTTAAGGTTTAACCTTAAGTTTAAGTCATAGGGTTAAGTCTTAGGGTTACGTTTTGAGTGTAAATCTTAAGGTTACGTTTTAAGGTTAAGTCTTAATGGTACATCTTAAAGTTAAGTCTTAGCATTAAGACCTAGGGTTAAATCTCAGGGTTAAATTTCAAGGTAAAGTCTCAAGGTTAAGTCTCAGGGTTACGTGGTAAGGTTGTGTCTTAGGATTCAGTCTCTAGGGTTAAGTTTTGAAGTTAAACTTTAGGTTAAGTCTTAGGGTTAAGTCTCAGGTTTAAGTCTCAGGATTATGTCTTAGGGTTAAGTCTTAATGTGAAGTCTTAAATTTAAGTCTTAAGCTTAAGTCTTAGGGTTAAGCCTTAAGGTTAAGTGTCAGGGTTAATTCCCAAAGGTTAAGTCTTAAGTTTACATCTCACAGATTGAGTCTTAGGGTTAAGTCTTCATTTTAAGTCTTAGGGTTAAGTCTTAGAGTACAATCCTGAGGATAAGTCTTATGGTTAAGTCTCAGGGTTAAGTCTTAAGGTTGAGCCTTAAGGTTAAGTCTTAGGGGTAAGCCTTAGAGTTATGTCTTGGGGATAAGTCTTAGGGCTAAGTCTCAGGATTAAGTATCAAGGTTAAAGCTCAAGGATAAGTCTCAGGGCTACGTTTTAGGGTTAAGTCTTCAGGTTAAATCTTAGGTTTAAGTCTCAGTTTTCAGTTTTAGGGATAAGTCTTCAGGATAAATTTCACGATTAAGTCTCAGGGTTGAGTCTTAAGGTTAAAACTTAACCTTAAGTCTCAGGGTTAAGTCTTATGGTTAAATCGTAATGTTACATCGGAATTTTAAGTCTTGGGGTTAAGTCTAAATCTAAGCCACAAGTTGAAGTCTTAGGGTTAACGCTTTAGAGTTAAGACTTGGGGATAAGTCTTAGGGTTAAGTCTTAAAATTTAAGTCCTAAGGTTAACTCTTAGGGTTAAATCTGTAAGGTCAACACTTAAGGTTAAGTCTTAGGGTTAAGTTTAGGGTTAAGTCTTAAGGTTACGTCTTAAAGTTAAATATTAAGGTTAAGTCTTGGGGTTATTTCTTAAGGTTAAGTCTGAGGGTTATATCGGAGCGTTAATTATTAAGTCTTAGAGTTAATTCTCAGGGTTAAGTCTTCAAGTTACTTCTTAAGGTTGAGACTTAGTTTTAAGTTGTAAGGTTAAGTCCGAATGTTACATCTTAAAGTTAATCTTAGGGTTAAATCTCAGTGTTAAGTCTCAGGGTATAAGTCGTAAAGGTTGTGTCTTAATGTTCAGTCTTATTGTTAAGTCTTAAAAGTTGTATTTTAGGGTTCAGTCTTAGGGCTAAATTTTAAGGTTAAGTCTTTGGGTTAAGTCTTAAGGTGAAGTCTTATGGCTTGAGTCTTAGGGTTAAGTCTAAAGTTTAATTCATAAGTTGAAGTCTTAGACTTAAGTCTTGGGGCTAAGTCTTAGGGTTAAGTCTTAAATCTTAGGTTTAAGTCTCAGTGTTAAGTCTTAGGGATAAGTCTTTGAATTAAGTCTTCAAGTTTTGTCTTAAGGTTTAACCTTAAGTTTAAGTCATAGGGTTAAGTCTTCGGGTTACGTTTTGAGTGTAAATCTTAAGGTTACGTTTTAAGGTTAAGTCTTAATGGTACATCTTAAAGTTAAGTCTTAGCATTAAGACCTAGGGTTAAATCTCAGGGTTAAATTTCAAGGTAAAGTCTCAAGGTTAAGTCTCAGGGTTACGTGGTAAGGTTGTGTCTTAGGATTCAGTCTCTAGGGTTAAGTTTTGAAGTTAAACTTTAGGTTAAGTCTTAGGGTTAAGTCTCAGGTTTAAGTCTCAGGATTATGTCTTAGGGTTAAGTCTTAATGTGAAGTCTTAAATTTAAGTCTTAAGCTTAAGTCTTAGGGTTAAGCCTTAAGGTTAAGTGTCAGGGTTAATTCCCAAAGGTTAAGTCTTAAGTTTACATCTCACAGATTGAGTCTTAGGGTTAAGTCTTCATTTTAAGTCTTAGGGTTAAGTCTTAGAGTACAATCCTGAGGATAAGTCTTATGGTTAAGTCTCAGGGTTAAGTCTTAAGGTTGAGCCTTAAGGTTAAGTCTTAGGGGTAAGCCTTAGAGTTATGTCTTGGGGATAAGTCTTAGGGCTAAGTCTCAGGATTAAGTATCAAGGTTAAAGCTCAAGGATAAGTCTCAGGGCTACGTTTTAGGGTTAAGTCTTCAGGTTAAATCTTAGGTTTAAGTCTCAGTTTTAAGTTTTAGGGATAAGTCTTCAGGATAAATTTCACGATTAAGTCTCAGGGTTGAGTCTTAAGGTTAAAACTTAACCTTAAGTCTCAGGGTTAAGTCTTATGGTTAAATCGTAATGTTACATCGGAATTTTAAGTCTTAGCGTTCAGTCTAAATCTAAGCCACAAGTTGAAGTCTTAGGGTTAACGCTTTAGAGTTAAGACTTGGGGATAAGTCTTAGGGTTAAGTCTTAAAATTTAAGTCCTAAGGTTAACTCTTAGGGTTAAATCTGTAAGGTCAACACTTAAGGTTAAGTCTTAGGGTTAAGTTTAGGGTTAAGTCTTAAGGTTACGTCTTAAAGTTAAATATTAAGGTTAAGTCTTGGGGTTATTTCTTAAGGTTAAGTCTGAGGGTTATATCGGAGCGTTAATTATTAAGTCTTAGAGTTAATTCTCAGGGTTAAGTCTTCAAGTTACTTCTTAAGGTTGAGACTTAGTTTTAAGTTGTAAGGTTAAGTCCGAATGTTACATCTTAAAGTTAATCTTAGGGTTAAATCTCAGTGTTAAGTCTCAGGGTATAAGTCGTAAAGGTTGTGTCTTAATGTTCAGTCTTATTGTTAAGTCTTAAAAGTTGTATTTTAGGGTTCAGTCTTAGGGCTAAATTTTAAGGTTAAGTCTTTGGGTTAAGTCTTAAGGTGAAGTCTTATGGCTTGAGTCTTAGGGTTAAGTCTAAAGTTTAATTCATAAGTTGAAGTCTTAGACTTAAGTCTTGGGGCTAAGTCTTAGGGTTAAGTCTTAAATCTTAGGTTTAAGTCTCAGTGTTAAGTCTTAGGGATAAGTCTTTGAATTAAGTCTTCAAGTTTTGTCTTAAGGTTTAACCTTAAGTTTAAGTCATAGGGTTAAGTCTTCGGGTTACGTTTTGAGTGTAAATCTTAAGGTTACGTTTTAAGGTTAAGTCTTAATGGTACATCTTAAAGTTAAGTCTTAGCATTAAGACCTAGGGTTAAATCTCAGGGTTAAATTTCAAGGTAAAGTCTCAAGGTTAAGTCTCAGGGTTACGTGGTAAGGTTGTGTCTTAGGATTCAGTCTCTAGGGTTAAGTTTTGAAGTTAAACTTTAGGTTAAGTCTTAGGGTTAAGTCTCAGGTTTAAGTCTCAGGATTATGTCTTAGGGTTAAGTCTTAATGTGAAGTCTTAAATTTAAGTCTTAAGCTTAAATCTTAGGGTTAAGCCTTAAGGTTAAGTGTCAGGGTTAATTCCCAAAGGTTAAGTCTTAAGTTTACATCTCACAGATTGAGTCTTAGGGTTAAGTCTTCATTTTAAGTCTTAGGGTTAAGTCTTAGAGTACAATCCTGAGGATAAGTCTTATGGTTAAGTCTTAAGGTTGAGCCTTAAGGTTAAGTCTTAGGGGTAAGCCTTAGAGTTATGTCTTGGGGATAAGTCTTAGGGCTAAGTCTCAGGATTAAGTATCAAGGTTAAAGCTCAAGGATAAGTCTCAGGGCTACGTTTTAGGGTTAAGTCTTCAGGTTAAATCTTAGGTTTAAGTCTCAGTTTTAAGTTTTAGGGATAAGTCTTCAGGATAAATTTCACGATTAAGTCTCAGGGTTGAGTCTTAAGGTTAAAACTTAACCTTAAGTCTCAGGGTTAAGTCTTATGGTTAAATCGTAATGTTACATCGGAATTTTAAGTCTTGGGGTTAAGTCTAAATCTAAGCCACAAGTTGAAGTCTTAGGGTTAACGCTTTAGAGTTAAGACTTGGGGATAAGTCTTAGGGTTAAGTCTTAAAATTTAAGTCCTAAGGTTAACTCTTAGGGTTAAATCTGTAAGGTCAACACTTAAGGTTAAGTCTTAGGGTTAAGTTTAGGGTTAAGTCTTAAGGTTACGTCTTAAAGTTAAATATTAAGGTTAAGTCTTGGGGTTATTTCTTAAGGTTAAGTCTGAGGGTTATATCGGAGCGTTAATTATTAAGTCTTAGAGTTCATTCTCAGGGTTAAGTCTTCAAGTTACTTCTTAAGGTTGAGACTTAGTTTTAAGTTGTAAGGTTAAGTCCGAATGTTACATCTTAAAGTTAATCTTAGGGTTAAATCTCAGTGTTAAGTCTCAGGGTATAAGTCGTAAAGGTTGTGTCTTAATGTTCAGTCTTATTGTTAAGTCTTAAAATTTATATTATAGGGTTCAGTCTTAGGGCTAAATTTTAAGGTTAAGTCTTTGGGTTAAGTCTTAAGGTGAAGTCTTATGGCTTGAGTCTTAGGGTTAAGTCTAAAGTTTAATTCATAAGTTGAAGTCTTAGACTTAAGTCTTGGGGCTAAGTCTTAGGGTTAAGTCTTAAATCTTAGGTTTAAGTCTCAGTGTTAAGTCTTAGGGATAAGTCTTTGAATTAAGTCTTCAAGTTTTGTCTTAAGGTTTAACCTTAAGTTTAAGTCATAGGGTTAAGTCTTCGGGTTACGTTTTGAGTGTAAATCTTAAGGTTACGTTTTAAGGTTAAGTCTTAATGGTACATCTTAAAGTTAAGTCTTAGCATTAAGACCTAGGGTTAAATCTCAGGGTTAAATTTCAAGGTAAAGTCTCAAGGTTAAGTCTCAGGGTTACGTGGTAAGGTTGTGTCTTAGGATTCAGTCTCTAGGGTTAAGTTTTGAAGTTAAACTTTAGGTTAAGTCTTAGGGTTAAGTCTCAGGTTTAAGTCTCAGGATTATGTCTTAGGGTTAAGTCTTAATGTGAAGTCTTAAATTTAAGTCTTAAGCTTAAGTCTTAGGGTTAAGCCTTAAGGTTAAGTGTCAGGGTTAATTCCCAAAGGTTAAGTCTTAAGTTTACATCTCACAGATTGAGTCTTAGGGTTAAGTCTTCATTTTAAGTCTTAGGGTTAAGTCTTAGAGTACAATCCTGAGGATAAGTCTTATGGTTAAGTCTTAAGGTTGAGCCTTAAGGTTAAGTCTTAGGGGTAAGCCTTAGAGTTATGTCTTGGGGATAAGTCTTAGGGCTAAGTCTCAGGATTAAGTATCAAGGTTAAAGCTCAAGGATAAGTCTCAGGGCTACGTTTTAGGGTTAAGTCTTCAGGTTAAATCTTAGGTTTAAGTCTCAGTTTTCAGTTTTAGGGATAAGTCTTCAGGATAAATTTCACGATTAAGTCTCAGGGTTGAGTCTTAAGGTTAAAACTTAACCTTAAGTCTCAGGGTTAAGTCTTATGGTTAAATCGTAATGTTACATCGGAATTTTAAGTCTTAGGGTTAAGTCTAAATCTAAGCCACAAGTTGAAGTCTTAGGGTTAACGCTTTAGAGTTAAGACTTGGGGATAAGTCTTAGGGTTAAGTCTTAAAATTTAAGTCCTAAGGTTAACTCTTAGGGTTAAATCTGTAAGGTCAACACTTAAGGTTAAGTCTTAGGGTTAAGTTTAGGGTTAAGTCTTAAGGTTACGTCTTAAAGTTAAATATTAAGGTTAAGTCTTGGGGTTATTTCTTAAGGTTAAGTCTGAGGGTTATATCGGAGCGTTAATTATTAAGTCTTAGAGTTAATTCTCAGGGTTAAGTCTTCAAGTTACTTCTTAAGGTTGAGACTTAGTTTTAAGTTGTAAGGTTAAGTCCGAATGTTACATCTTAAAGTTAATCTTAGGGTTAAATCTCAGTGTTAAGTCTCAGGGTATAAGTCGTAAAGGTTGTGTCTTAATGTTCAGTCTTATTGTTAAGTCTTAAAAGTTGTATTTTAGGGTTCAGTCTTAGGGCTAAATTTTAAGGTTAAGTCTTTGGGTTAAGTCTTAAGGTGAAGTCTTATGGCTTGAGTCTTAGGGTTAAGTCTAAAGTTTAATTCATAAGTTGAAGTCTTAGACTTAAGTCTTGGGGCTAAGTCTTAGGGTTAAGTCTTAAATCTTAGGTTTAAGTCTCAGTGTTAAGTCTTAGGGATAAGTCTTTGAATTAAGTCTTCAAGTTTTGTCTTAAGGTTTAACCTTAAGTTTAAGTCATAGGGTTAAGTCTTAGGGTTACGTTTTGAGTGTAAATCTTAAGGTTACGTTTTAAGGTTAAGTCTTAATGGTACATCTTAAAGTTAAGTCTTAGCATTAAGACCTAGGGTTAAATCTCAGGGTTAAATTTCAAGGTAAAGTCTCAAGGTTAAGTCTCAGGGTTACGTGGTAAGGTTGTGTCTTAGGATTCAGTCTCTAGGGTTAAGTTTTGAAGTTAAACTTTAGGTTAAGTCTTAGGGTTAAGTCTCAGGTTTAAGTCTCAGGATTATGTCTTAGGGTTAAGTCTTAATGTGAAGTCTTAAATTTAAGTCTTAAGCTTAAATCTTAGGGTTAAGCCTTAAGGTTAAGTGTCAGGGTTAATTCCCAAAGGTTAAGTCTTAAGTTTACATCTCACAGATTGAGTCTTAGGGTTAAGTCTTCATTTTAAGTCTTAGGGTTAAGTCTTAGAGTACAATCCTGAGGATAAGTCTTATGGTTAAGTCTTAAGGTTGAGCCTTAAGGTTAAGTCTTAGGGTTAAGCCTTAGAGTTATGTCTTGGGGATAAGTCTTAGGGCTAAGTCTCAGGATTAAGTATCAAGGTTAAAGCTCAAGGATAAGTCTCAGGGCTACGTTTTAGGGTTAAGTCTTCAGGTTAAATCTTAGGTTTAAGTCTCAGTTTTAAGTTTTAGGGATAAGTCTTCAGGATAAATTTCACGATTAAGTCTCAGGGTTGAGTCTTAAGGTTAAAACTTAACCTTAAGTCTCAGGGTTAAGTCTTATGGTTAAATCGTAATGTTACATCGGAATTTTAAGTCTTAGGGTTAAGTCTAAATCTAAGCCACAAGTTGAAGTCTTAGGGTTAACGCTTTAGAGTTAAGACTTGGGGATAAGTCTTAGGGTTAAGTCTTAAAATTTAAGTCCTAAGGTTAACTCTTAGGGTTAAATCTGTAAGGTCAACACTTAAGGTTAAGTCTTAGGGTTAAGTTTAGGGTTAAGTCTTAAGGTTACGTCTTAAAGTTAAATATTAAGGTTAAGTCTTGGGGTTATTTCTTAAGGTTAAGTCTGAGGGTTATATCGGAGCGTTAATTATTAAGTCTTAGAGTTAATTCTCAGGGTTAAGTCTTCAAGTTACTTCTTAAGGTTGAGACTTAGTTTTAAGTTGTAAGGTTAAGTCCGAATGTTACATCTTAAAGTTAATCTTAGGGTTAAATCTCAGTGTTAAGTCTCAGGGTATAAGTCGTAAAGGTTGTGTCTTAATGTTCAGTCTTATTGTTAAGTCTTAAAAGTTGTATTTTAGGGTTCAGTCTTAGGGCTAAATTTTAAGGTTAAGTCTTTGGGTTAAGTCTTAAGGTGAAGTCTTATGGCTTGAGTCTTAGGGTTAAGTCTAAAGTTTAATTCATAAGTTGAAGTCTTAGACTTAAGTCTTGGGGCTAAGTCTTAGGGTTAAGTCTTAAATCTTAGGTTTAAGTCTCAGTGTTAAGTCTTAGGGATAAGTCTTTGAACTAAGTCTTCAAGTTTTGTCTTAAGGTTTAACCTTAAGTTTAAGTCATAGGGTTAAGCCTTAGGGTTACGTTTTGAGTGTAAATCTTAAGGTTACGTTTTAAGGTTAAGTCTTAATGGTACATCTTAAAGTTAAGTCTTAGCATTAAGACCTAGGGTTAAATCTCAGGGTTAAATTTCAAGGTAAAGTCTCAAGGTTAAGTCTCAGGGTTACGTGGTAAGGTTGTGTCTTAGGATTCAGTCTCTAGGGTTAAGTTTTGAAGTTAAACTTTAGGTTAAGTCTTAGGGTTAAGTCTCAGGTTTAAGTCTCAGGATTATGTCTTAGGGTTAAGTCTTAATGTGAAGTCTTAAATTTAAGTCTTAAGCTTAAATCTTAGGGTTAAGCCTTAAGGTTAAGTGTCAGGGTTAATTCCCAAAGGTTAAGTCTTAAGTTTACATCTCACAGATTGAGTCTTAGGGTTAAGTCTTCATTTTAAGTCTTAGGGTTAAGTCTTAGAGTACAATCCTGAGGATAAGTCTTATGGTTAAGTCTTAAGGTTGAGCCTTAAGGTTAAGTCTTAGGGTTAAGCCTTAGAGTTATGTCTTGGGGATAAGTCTTAGGGCTAAGTCTCAGGATTAAGTATCAAGGTTAAAGCTCAAGGATAAGTCTCAGGGCTACGTTTTAGGGTTAAGTCTTCAGGTTAAATCTTAGGTTTAAGTCTCAGTTTTAAGTTTTAGGGATAAGTCTTCAGGATAAATTTCACGATTAAGTCTCAGGGTTGAGTCTTAAGGTTAAAACTTAACCTTAAGTCTCAGGGTTAAGTCTTATGGTTAAATCGTAATGTTACATCGGAATTTTAAGTCTTAGGGTTAAGTCTAAATCTAAGCCACAAGTTGAAGTCTTAGGGTTAACGCTTTAGAGTTAAGACTTGGGGATAAGTCTTAGGGTTAAGTCTTAAAATTTAAGTCCTAAGGTTAACTCTTAGGGTTAAATCTGTAAGGTCAACACTTAAGGTTAAGTCTTAGGGTTAAGTTTAGGGTTAAGTCTTAAGGTTACGTCTTAAAGTTAAATATTAAGGTTAAGTCTTGGGGTTATTTCTTAAGGTTAAGTCTGAGGGTTATATCGGAGCGTTAATTATTAAGTCTTAGAGTTAATTCTCAGGGTTAAGTCTTCAAGTTACTTCTTAAGGTTGAGACTTAGTTTTAAGTTGTAAGGTTAAGTCCGAATGTTACATCTTAAAGTTAATCTTAGGGTTAAATCTCAGTGTTAAGTCTCAGGGTATAAGTCGTAAAGGTTGTGTCTTAATGTTCAGTCTTATTGTTAAGTCTTAAAAGTTGTATTTTAGGGTTCAGTCTTAGGGCTAAATTTTAAGGTTAAGTCTTTGGGTTAAGTCTTAAGGTGAAGTCTTATGGCTTGAGTCTTAGGGTTAAGTCTAAAGTTTAATTCATAAGTTGAAGTCTTAGACTTAAGTCTTGGGGCTAAGTCTTAGGGTTAAGTCTTAAATCTTAGGTTTAAGTCTCAGTGTTAAGTCTTAGGGATAAGTCTTTGAATTAAGTCTTCAAGTTTTGTCTTAAGGTTTAACCTTAAGTTTAAGTCATAGGGTTAAGTCTTAGGGTTACGTTTTGAGTGTAAATCTTAAGGTTACGTTTTAAGGTTAAGTCTTAATGGTACATCTTAAAGTTAAGTCTTAGCATTAAGACCTAGGGTTAAATCTCAGGGTTAAATTTCAAGGTAAAGTCTCAAGGTTAAGTCTCAGGGTTACGTGGTAAGGTTGTGTCTTAGGATTCAGTCTCTAGGGTTAAGTTTTGAAGTTAAACTTTAGGTTAAGTCTTAGGGTTAAGTCTCAGGTTTAAGTCTCAGGATTATGTCTTAGGGTTAAGTCTTAATGTGAAGTCTTAAATTTAAGTCTTAAGCTTAAATCTTAGGGTTAAGCCTTAAGGTTAAGTGTCAGGGTTAATTCCCAAAGGTTAAGTCTTAAGTTTACATCTCACAGATTGAGTCTTAGGGTTAAGTCTTCATTTTAAGTCTTAGGGTTAAGTCTTAGAGTACAATCCTGAGGATAAGTCTTATGGTTAAGTCTTAAGGTTGAGCCTTAAGGTTAAGTCTTAGGGGTAAGCCTTAGAGTTATGTCTTGGGGATAAGTCTTAGGGCTAAGTCTCAGGATTAAGTATCAAGGTTAAAGCTCAAGGATAAGTCTCAGGGCTACGTTTTAGGGTTAAGTCTTCAGGTTAAATCTTAGGTTTAAGTCTCAGTTTTAAGTTTTAGGGATAAGTCTTCAGGATAAATTTCACGATTAAGTCTCAGGGTTGAGTCTTAAGGTTAAAACTTAACCTTAAGTCTCAGGGTTAAGTCTTATGGTTAAATCGTAATGTTACATCGGAATTTTAAGTCTTGGGGTTAAGTCTAAATCTAAGCCACAAGTTGAAGTCTTAGGGTTAACGCTTTAGAGTTAAGACTTGGGGATAAGTCTTAGGGTTAAGTCTTAAAATTTAAGTCCTAAGGTTAACTCTTAGGGTTAAATCTGTAAGGTCAACACTTAAAGTTAACTCTTAGGGTTAAGTTTAGGGTTAAGTCTTAAGGTTACGTCTTAAAGTTAAATATTAAGGTTAAGTCTTGGGGTTATTTCTTAAGGTTAAGTCTGAGGGTTATATCGGAGCGTTAATTATTAAGTCTTAGAGTTAATTCTCAGGGTTAAGTCTTCAAGTTACTTCTTAAGGTTGAGACTTAGTTTTAAGTTGTAAGGTTAAGTCCGAATGTTACATCTTAAAGTTAATCTTAGGGTTAAATCTCAGTGTTAAGTCTCAGGGTATAAGTCGTAAAGGTTGTGTCTTAATGTTCAGTCTTATTGTTAAGTCTTAAAAGTTGTATTTTAGGGTTCAGTCTTAGGGCTAAATTTTAAGGTTAAGTCTTTGGGTTAAGTCTTAAGGTGAAGTCTTATGGCTTGAGTCTTAGGGTTAAGTCTAAAGTTTAATTCATAAGTTGAAGTCTTAGACTTAAGTCTTGGGGCTAAGTCTTAGGGTTAAGTCTTAAATCTTAGGTTTAAGTCTCAGTGTTGAGTCTTAGGGATAAGTCTTTGAATTAAGTCTTCAAGTTTTGTCTTAAGGTTTAACCTTAAGTTTAAGTCATAGGGTTAAGCCTTAGGGTTACGTTTTGAGTGTAAATCTTAAGGTTACGTTTTAAGGTTAAGTCTTAATGGTACATCTTAAAGTTAAGTCTTAGCATTAAGACCTAGGGTTAAATCTCAGGGTTAAATTTCAAGGTAAAGTCTCAAGGTTAAGTCTCAGGGTTACGTGGTAAGGTTGTGTCTTAGGATTCAGTCTCTAGGGTTAAGTTTTGAAGTTAAACTTTAGGTTAAGTCTTAGGGTTAAGTCTCAGGTTTAAGTCTCAGGATTATGTCTTAGGGTTAAGTCTTAATGTGAAGTCTTAAATTTAAGTCTTAAGCTTAAATCTTAGGGTTAAGCCTTAAGGTTAAGTGTCAGGGTTAATTCCCAAAGGTTAAGTCTTAAGTTTACATCTCACAGATTGAGTCTTAGGGTTAAGTCTTCATTTTAAGTCTTAGGGTTAAGTCTTAGAGTACAATCCTGAGGATAAGTCTTATGGTTAAGTCTTAAGGTTGAGCCTTAAGGTTAAGTCTTAGGGTTAAGCCTTAGAGTTATGTCTTGGGGATAAGTCTTAGGGCTAAGTCTCAGGATTAAGTATCAAGGTTAAAGCTCAAGGATAAGTCTCAGGGCTACGTTTTAGGGTTAAGTCTTCAGGTTAAATCTTAGGTTTAAGTCTCAGTTTTAAGTTTTAGGGATAAGTCTTCAGGATAAATTTCACGATTAAGTCTCAGGGTTGAGTCTTAAGGTTAAAACTTAACCTTAAGTCTCAGGGTTAAGTCTTATGGTTAAATCGTAATGTTACATCGGAATTTTAAGTCTTAGGGTTAAGTCTAAATCTAAGCCACAAGTTGAAGTCTTAGGGTTAACGCTTTAGAGTTAAGACTTGGGGATAAGTCTTAGGGTTAAGTCTTAAAATTTAAGTCCTAAGGTTAACTCTTAGGGTTAAATCTGTAAGGTCAACACTTAAGGTTAAGTCTTAGGGTTAAGTTTAGGGTTAAGTCTTAAGGTTACGTCTTAAAGTTAAATATTAAGGTTAAGTCTTGGGGTTATTTCTTAAGGTTAAGTCTGAGGGTTATATCGGAGCGTTAATTATTAAGTCTTAGAGTTAATTCTCAGGGTTAAGTCTTCAAGTTACTTCTTAAGGTTGAGACTTAGTTTTAAGTTGTAAGGTTAAGTCCGAATGTTACATCTTAAAGTTAATCTTAGGGTTAAATCTCAGTGTTAAGTCTCAGGGTATAAGTCGTAAAGGTTGTGTCTTAATGTTCAGTCTTATTGTTAAGTCTTAAAAGTTGTATTTTAGGGTTCAGTCTTAGGGCTAAATTTTAAGGTTAAGTCTTTGGGTTAAGTCTTAAGGTGAAGTCTTATGGCTTGAGTCTTAGGGTTAAGTCTAAAGTTTAATTCATAAGTTGAAGTCTTAGACTTAAGTCTTGGGGCTAAGTCTTAGGGTTAAGTCTTAAATCTTAGGTTTAAGTCTCAGTGTTAAGTCTTAGGGATAAGTCTTTGAATTAAGTCTTCAAGTTTTGTCTTAAGGTTTAACCTTAAGTTTAAGTCATAGGGTTAAGTCTTCGGGTTACGTTTTGAGTGTAAATCTTAAGGTTACGTTTTAAGGTTAAGTCTTAATGGTACATCTTAAAGTTAAGTCTTAGCATTAAGACCTAGGGTTAAATCTCAGGGTTAAATTTCAAGGTAAAGTCTCAAGGTTAAGTCTCAGGGTTACGTGGTAAGGTTGTGTCTTAGGATTCAGTCTCTAGGGTTAAGTTTTGAAGTTAAACTTTAGGTTAAGTCTTAGGGTTAAGTCTCAGGTTTAAGTCTCAGGATTATGTCTTAGGGTTAAGTCTTAATGTGAAGTCTTAAATTTAAGTCTTAAGCTTAAGTCTTAGGGTTAAGCCTTAAGGTTAAGTGTCAGGGTTAATTCCCAAAGGTTAAGTCTTAAGTTTACATCTCACAGATTGAGTCTTAGGGTTAAGTCTTCATTTTAAGTCTTAGGGTTAAGTCTTAGAGTACAATCCTGAGGATAAGTCTTATGGTTAAGTCTTAAGGTTGAGCCTTAAGGTTAAGTCTTAGGGGTAAGCCTTAGAGTTATGTCTTGGGGATAAGTCTTAGGGCTAAGTCTCAGGATTAAGTATCAAGGTTAAAGCTCAAGGATAAGTCTCAGGGCTACGTTTTAGGGTTAAGTCTTCAGGTTAAATCTTAGGTTTAAGTCTCAGTTTTAAGTTTTAGGGATAAGTCTTCAGGATAAATTTCACGATTAAGTCTCAGGGTTGAGTCTTAAGGTTAAAACTTAACCTTAAGTCTCAGGGTTAAGTCTTATGGTTAAATCGTAATGTTACATCGGAATTTTAAGTCTTGGGGTTAAGTCTAAATCTAAGCCACAAGTTGAAGTCTTAGGGTTAACGCTTTAGAGTTAAGACTTGGGGATAAGTCTTAGGGTTAAGTCTTAAAATTTAAGTCCTAAGGTTAACTCTTAGGGTTAAATCTGTAAGGTCAACACTTAAAGTTAACTCTTAGGGTTAAGTTTAGGGTTAAGTCTTAAGGTTACGTCTTAAAGTTAAATATTAAGGTTAAGTCTTGGGGTTATTTCTTAAGGTTAAGTCTGAGGGTTATATCGGAGCGTTAATTATTAAGTCTTAGAGTTAATTCTCAGGGTTAAGTCTTCAAGTTACTTCTTAAGGTTGAGACTTAGTTTTAAGTTGTAAGGTTAAGTCCGAATGTTACATCTTAAAGTTAATCTTAGGGTTAAATCTCAGTGTTAAGTCTCAGGGTATAAGTCGTAAAGGTTGTGTCTTAATGTTCAGTCTTATTGTTAAGTCTTAAAAGTTGTATTTTAGGGTTCAGTCTTAGGGCTAAATTTTAAGGTTAAGTCTTTGGGTTAAGTCTTAAGGTGAAGTCTTATGGCTTGAGTCTTAGGGTTAAGTCTAAAGTTTAATTCATAAGTTGAAGTCTTAGACTTAAGTCTTGGGGCTAAGTCTTAGGGTTAAGTCTTAAATCTTAGGTTTAAGTCTCAGTGTTGAGTCTTAGGGATAAGTCTTTGAATTAAGTCTTCAAGTTTTGTCTTAAGGTTTAACCTTAAGTTTAAGTCATAGGGTTAAGCCTTAGGGTTACGTTTTGAGTGTAAATCTTAAGGTTACGTTTTAAGGTTAAGTCTTAATGGTACATCTTAAAGTTAAGTCTTAGCATTAAGACCTAGGGTTAAATCTCAGGGTTAAATTTCAAGGTAAAGTCTCAAGGTTAAGTCTCAGGGTTACGTGGTAAGGTTGTGTCTTAGGATTCAGTCTCTAGGGTTAAGTTTTGAAGTTAAACTTTAGGTTAAGTCTTAGGGTTAAGTCTCAGGTTTAAGTCTCAGGATTATGTCTTAGGGTTAAGTCTTAATGTGAAGTCTTAAATTTAAGTCTTAAGCTTAAATCTTAGGGTTAAGCCTTAAGGTTAAGTGTCAGGGTTAATTCCCAAAGGTTAAGTCTTAAGTTTACATCTCACAGATTGAGTCTTAGGGTTAAGTCTTCATTTTAAGTCTTAGGGTTAAGTCTTAGAGTACAATCCTGAGGATAAGTCTTATGGTTAAGTCTTAAGGTTGAGCCTTAAGGTTAAGTCTTAGGGTTAAGCCTTAGAGTTATGTCTTGGGGATAAGTCTTAGGGCTAAGTCTCAGGATTAAGTATCAAGGTTAAAGCTCAAGGATAAGTCTCAGGGCTACGTTTTAGGGTTAAGTCTTCAGGTTAAATCTTAGGTTTAAGTCTCAGTTTTAAGTTTTAGGGATAAGTCTTCAGGATAAATTTCACGATTAAGTCTCAGGGTTGAGTCTTAAGGTTAAAACTTAACCTTAAGTCTCAGGGTTAAGTCTTATGGTTAAATCGTAATGTTACATCGGAATTTTAAGTCTTGGGGTTAAGTCTAAATCTAAGCCACAAGTTGAAGTCTTAGGGTTAACGCTTTAGAGTTAAGACTTGGGGATAAGTCTTAGGGTTAAGTCTTAAAATTTAAGTCCTAAGGTTAACTCTTAGGGTTAAATCTGTAAGGTCAACACTTAAGGTTAAGTCTTAGGGTTAAGTTTAGGGTTAAGTCTTAAGGTTACGTCTTAAAGTTAAATATTAAGGTTAAGTCTTGGGGTTATTTCTTAAGGTTAAGTCTGAGGGTTATATCGGAGCGTTAATTATTAAGTCTTAGAGTTCATTCTCAGGGTTAAGTCTTCAAGTTACTTCTTAAGGTTGAGACTTAGTTTTAAGTTGTAAGGTTAAGTCCGAATGTTACATCTTAAAGTTAATCTTAGGGTTAAATCTCAGTGTTAAGTCTCAGGGTATAAGTCGTAAAGGTTGTGTCTTAATGTTCAGTCTTATTGTTAAGTCTTAAAATTTATATTATAGGGTTCAGTCTTAGGGCTAAATTTTAAGGTTAAGTCTTTGGGTTAAGTCTTAAGGTGAAGTCTTATGGCTTGAGTCTTAGGGTTAAGTCTAAAGTTTAATTCATAAGTTGAAGTCTTAGACTTAAGTCTTGGGGCTAAGTCTTAGGGTTAAGTCTTAAATCTTAGGTTTAAGTCTCAGTGTTAAGTCTTAGGGATAAGTCTTTGAATTAAGTCTTCAAGTTTTGTCTTAAGGTTTAACCTTAAGTTTAAGTCATAGGGTTAAGTCTTCGGGTTACGTTTTGAGTGTAAATCTTAAGGTTACGTTTTAAGGTTAAGTCTTAATGGTACATCTTAAAGTTAAGTCTTAGCATTAAGACCTAGGGTTAAATCTCAGGGTTAAATTTCAAGGTAAAGTCTCAAGGTTAAGTCTCAGGGTTACGTGGTAAGGTTGTGTCTTAGGATTCAGTCTCTAGGGTTAAGTTTTGAAGTTAAACTTTAGGTTAAGTCTTAGGGTTAAGTCTCAGGTTTAAGTCTCAGGATTATGTCTTAGGGTTAAGTCTTAATGTGAAGTCTTAAATTTAAGTCTTAAGCTTAAGTCTTAGGGTT
Source organism: Falco punctatus (assembly GCF_963210335.1). Classification (NCBI taxonomy): domain Eukaryota; kingdom Metazoa; phylum Chordata; class Aves; order Falconiformes; family Falconidae; genus Falco; species Falco punctatus. Next base: position 895,930 of record NW_027660223.1, on the reverse strand, counting down.
AAGCCTTAAGGTTAAGTGTCAGGGTTAATTCCCAAAGGTTAAGTCTTAAGTTTACATCTCACAGATTGAGTCTTAGGGTTAAGTCTTCATTTTAAGTCTTAGGGTTAAGTCTTAGAGTACAATCCTGAGGATAAGTCTTATGGTTAAGTCTTAAGGTTGAGCCTTAAGGTTAAGTCTTAGGGGTAAGCCTTAGAGTTATGTCTTGGGGATAAGTCTTAGGGCTAAGTCTCAGGATTAAGTATCAAGGTTAAAGCTCAAGGATAAGTCTCAGGGCTACGTTTTAGGGTTAAGTCTTCAGGTTAAATCTTAGGTTTAAGTCTCAGTTTTCAGTTTTAGGGATAAGTCTTCAGGATAAATTTCACGATTAAGTCTCAGGGTTGAGTCTTAAGGTTAAAACTTAACCTTAAGTCTCAGGGTTAAGTCTTATGGTTAAATCGTAATGTTACATCGGAATTTTAAGTCTTAGGGTTAAGTCTAAATCTAAGCCACAAGTTGAAGTCTTAGGGTTAACGCTTTAGAGTTAAGACTTGGGGATAAGTCTTAGGGTTAAGTCTTAAAATTTAAGTCCTAAGGTTAACTCTTAGGGTTAAATCTGTAAGGTCAACACTTAAGGTTAAGTCTTAGGGTTAAGTTTAGGGTTAAGTCTTAAGGTTACGTCTTAAAGTTAAATATTAAGGTTAAGTCTTGGGGTTATTTCTTAAGGTTAAGTCTGAGGGTTATATCGGAGCGTTAATTATTAAGTCTTAGAGTTCATTCTCAGGGTTAAGTCTTCAAGTTACTTCTTAAGGTTGAGACTTAGTTTTAAGTTGTAAGGTTAAGTCCGAATGTTACATCTTAAAGTTAATCTTAGGGTTAAATCTCAGTGTTAAGTCTCAGGGTATAAGTCGTAAAGGTTGTGTCTTAATGTTCAGTCTTATTGTTAAGTCTTAAAAGTTGTATTTTAGGGTTCAGTCTTAGGGCTAAATTTTAAGGTTAAGTCTTTGGGTTAAGTCTTAAGGTGAAGTCTTATGGCTTGAGTCTTAGGGTTAAGTCTAAAGTTTAATTCATAAGTTGAAGTCTTAGACTTAAGTCTTGGGGCTAAGTCTTAGGGTTAAGTCTTAAATCTTAGGTTTAAGTCTCAGTGTTAAGTCTTAGGGATAAGTCTTTGAATTAAGTCTTCAAGTTTTGTCTTAAGGTTTAACCTTAAGTTTAAGTCATAGGGTTAAGTCTTCGGGTTACGTTTTGAGTGTAAATCTTAAGGTTACGTTTTAAGGTTAAGTCTTAATGGTACATCTTAAAGTTAAGTCTTAGCATTAAGACCTAGGGTTAAATCTCAGGGTTAAATTTCAAGGTAAAGTCTCAAGGTTAAGTCTCAGGGTTACGTGGTAAGGTTGTGTCTTAGGATTCAGTCTCTAGGGTTAAGTTTTGAAGTTAAACTTTAGGTTAAGTCTTAGGGTTAAGTCTCAGGTTTAAGTCTCAGGATTATGTCTTAGGGTTAAGTCTTAATGTGAAGTCTTAAATTTAAGTCTTAAGCTTAAATCTTAGGGTTAAGCCTTAAGGTTAAGTGTCAGGGTTAATTCCCAAAGGTTAAGTCTTAAGTTTACATCTCACAGATTGAGTCTTAGGGTTAAGTCTTCATTTTAAGTCTTAGGGTTAAGTCTTAGAGTACAATCCTGAGGATAAGTCTTATGGTTAAGTCTTAAGGTTGAGCCTTAAGGTTAAGTCTTAGGGTTAAGCCTTAGAGTTATGTCTTGGGGATAAGTCTTAGGGCTAAGTCTCAGGATTAAGTATCAAGGTTAAAGCTCAAGGATAAGTCTCAGGGCTACGTTTTAGGGTTAAGTCTTCAGGTTAAATCTTAGGTTTAAGTCTCAGTTTTCAGTTTTAGGGATAAGTCTTCAGGATAAATTTCACGATTAAGTCTCAGGGTTGAGTCTTAAGGTTAAAACTTAACCTTAAGTCTCAGGGTTAAGTCTTATGGTTAAATCGTAATGTTACATCGGAATTTTAAGTCTTGGGGTTAAGTCTAAATCTAAGCCACAAGTTGAAGTCTTAGGGTTAACGCTTTAGAGTTAAGACTTGGGGATAAGTCTTAGGGTTAAGTCTTAAAATTTAAGTCCTAAGGTTAACTCTTAGGGTTAAATCTGTAAGGTCAACACTTAAGGTTAACTCTTAGGGTTAAGTTTAGGGTTAAGTCTTAAGGTTACGTCTTAAAGTTAAATATTAAGGTTAAGTCTTGGGGTTATTTCTTAAGGTTAAGTCTGAGGGTTATATCGGAGCGTTAATTATTAAGTCTTAGAGTTCATTCTCAGGGTTAAGTCTTCAAGTTACTTCTTAAGGTTGAGACTTAGTTTTAAGTTGTAAGGTTAAGTCCGAATGTTACATCTTAAAGTTAATCTTAGGGTTAAATCTCAGTGTTAAGTCTCAGGGTGTAAGTCGTAAAGGTTGTGTCTTAATGTTCAGTCTTATTGTTAAGTCTTAAAATTTATATTATAGGGTTCAGTCTTAGGGCTAAATTTTAAGGTTAAGTCTTTGGGTTAAGTCTTAAGGTGAAGTCTTATGGCTTGAGTCTTAGGGTTAAGTCTAAAGTTTAATTCATAAGTTGAAGTCTTAGACTTAAGTCTTGGGGCTAAGTCTTAGGGTTAAGTCTTAAATCTTAGGTTTAAGTCTCAGTGTTAAGTCTTAGGGATAAGTCTTTGAATTAAGTCTTCAAGTTTTGTCTTAAGGTTTAACCTTAAGTTTAAGTCATAGGGTTAAGTCTTCGGGTTACGTTTCGAGTGTAAATCTTAAGGTTACGTTTTAAGGTTAAGTCTTAATGGTACATCTTAAAGTTAAGTCTTAGCATTAAGACCTAGGGTTAAATCTCAGGGTTAAATTTCAAGGTAAAGTCTCAAGGTTAAGTCTCAGGGTTACGTGGTAAGGTTGTGTCTTAGGATTCAGTCTCTAGGGTTAAGTTTTGAAGTTAAACTTTAGGTTAAGTCTTAGGGTTAAGTCTCAGGTTTAAGTCTCAGGATTATGTCTTAGGGTTAAGTCTTAATGTGAAGTCTTAAATTTAAGTCTTAAGCTTAAGTCTTAGGGTTAAGCCTTAAGGTTAAGTGTCAGGGTTAATTCCCAAAGGTTAAGTCTTAAGTTTACATCTCACAGATTGAGTCTTAGGGTTAAGTCTTCATTTTAAGTCTTAGGGTTAAGTCTTAGAGTACAATCCTGAGGATAAGTCTTATGGTTAAGTCTTAAGGTTGAGCCTTAAGGTTAAGTCTTAGGGGTAAGCCTTAGAGTTATGTCTTGGGGATAAGTCTTAGGGCTAAGTCTCAGGATTAAGTATCAAGGTTAAAGCTCAAGGATAAGTCTCAGGGCTACGTTTTAGGGTTAAGTCTTCAGGTTAAATCTTAGGTTTAAGTCTCAGTTTTCAGTTTTAGGGATAAGTCTTCAGGATAAATTTCACGATTAAGTCTCAGGGTTGAGTCTTAAGGTTAAAACTTAACCTTAAGTCTCAGGGTTAAGTCTTATGGTTAAATCGTAATGTTACATCGGAATTTTAAGTCTTAGGGTTAAGTCTAAATCTAAGCCACAAGTTGAAGTCTTAGGGTTAACGCTTTAGAGTTAAGACTTGGGGATAAGTCTTAGGGTTAAGTCTTAAAATTTAAGTCCTAAGGTTAACTCTTAGGGTTAAATCTGTAAGGTCAACACTTAAGGTTAAGTCTTAGGGTTAAGTTTAGGGTTAAGTCTTAAGGTTACGTCTTAAAGTTAAATATTAAGGTTAAGTCTTGGGGTTATTTCTTAAGGTTAAGTCTGAGGGTTATATCGGAGCGTTAATTATTAAGTCTTAGAGTTCATTCTCAGGGTTAAGTCTTCAAGTTACTTCTTAAGGTTGAGACTTAGTTTTAAGTTGTAAGGTTAAGTCCGAATGTTACATCTTAAAGTTAATCTTAGGGTTAAATCTCAGTGTTAAGTCTCAGGGTATAAGTCGTAAAGGTTGTGTCTTAATGTTCAGTCTTATTGTTAAGTCTTAAAAGTTGTATTTTAGGGTTCAGTCTTAGGGCTAAATTTTAAGGTTAAGTCTTTGGGTTAAGTCTTAAGGTGAAGTCTTATGGCTTGAGTCTTAGGGTTAAGTCTAAAGTTTAATTCATAAGTTGAAGTCTTAGACTTAAGTCTTGGGGCTAAGTCTTAGGGTTAAGTCTTAAATCTTAGGTTTAAGTCTCAGTGTTAAGTCTTAGGGATAAGTCTTTGAATTAAGTCTTCAAGTTTTGTCTTAAGGTTTAACCTTAAGTTTAAGTCATAGGGTTAAGTCTTCGGGTTACGTTTCGAGTGTAAATCTTAAGGTTACGTTTTAAGGTTAAGTCTTAATGGTACATCTTAAAGTTAAGTCTTAGCATTAAGACCTAGGGTTAAATCTCAGGGTTAAATTTCAAGGTAAAGTCTCAAGGTTAAGTCTCAGGGTTACGTGGTAAGGTTGTGTCTTAGGATTCAGTCTCTAGGGTTAAGTTTTGAAGTTAAACTTTAGGTTAAGTCTTAGGGTTAAGTCTCAGGTTTAAGTCTCAGGATTATGTCTTAGGGTTAAGTCTTAATGTGAAGTCTTAAATTTAAGTCTTAAGCTTAAATCTTAGGGTTAAGCCTTAAGGTTAAGTGTCAGGGTTAATTCCCAAAGGTTAAGTCTTAAGTTTACATCTCACAGATTGAGTCTTAGGGTTAAGTCTTCATTTTAAGTCTTAGGGTTAAGTCTTAGAGTACAATCCTGAGGATAAGTCTTATGGTTAAGTCTTAAGGTTGAGCCTTAAGGTTAAGTCTTAGGGTTAAGCCTTAGAGTTATGTCTTGGGGATAAGTCTTAGGGCTAAGTCTCAGGATTAAGTATCAAGGTTAAAGCTCAAGGATAAGTCTCAGGGCTACGTTTTAGGGTTAAGTCTTCAGGTTAAATCTTAGGTTTAAGTCTCAGTTTTCAGTTTTAGGGATAAGTCTTCAGGATAAATTTCACGATTAAGTCTCAGGGTTGAGTCTTAAGGTTAAAACTTAACCTTAAGTCTCAGGGTTAAGTCTTATGGTTAAATCGTAATGTTACATCGGAATTTTAAGTCTTGGGGTTAAGTCTAAATCTAAGCCACAAGTTGAAGTCTTAGGGTTAACGCTTTAGAGTTAAGACTTGGGGATAAGTCTTAGGGTTAAGTCTTAAAATTTAAGTCCTAAGGTTAACTCTTAGGGTTAAATCTGTAAGGTCAACACTTAAGGTTAACTCTTAGGGTTAAGTTTAGGGTTAAGTCTTAAGGTTACGTCTTAAAGTTAAATATTAAGGTTAAGTCTTGGGGTTATTTCTTAAGGTTAAGTCTGAGGGTTATATTGGAGCGTTAATTATTAAGTCTTAGAGTTAATTCTCAGGGTTAAGTCTTCAAGTTACTTCTTAAGGTTGAGACTTAGTTTTAAGTTGTAAGGTTAAGTCCGAATGTTACATCTTAAAGTTAATCTTAGGGTTAAATCTCAGTGTTAAGTCTCAGGGTGTAAGTCGTAAAGGTTGTGTCTTAATGTTCAGTCTTATTGTTAAGTCTTAAAATTTATATTATAGGGTTCAGTCTTAGGGCTAAATTTTAAGGTTAAGTCTTTGGGTTAAGTCTTAAGGTGAAGTCTTATGGCTTGAGTCTTAGGGTTAAGTCTAAAGTTTAATTCATAAGTTGAAGTCTTAGACTTAAGTCTTGGGGCTAAGTCTTAGGGTTAAGTCTTAAATCTTAGGTTTAAGTCTCAGTGTTAAGTCTTAGGGATAAGTCTTTGAATTAAGTCTTCAAGTTTTGTCTTAAGGTTTAACCTTAAGTTTAAGTCATAGGGTTAAGTCTTCGGGTTACGTTTCGAGTGTAAATCTTAAGGTTACGTTTTAAGGTTAAGTCTTAATGGTACATCTTAAAGTTAAGTCTTAGCATTAAGACCTAGGGTTAAATCTCAGGGTTAAATTTCAAGGTAAAGTCTCAAGGTTAAGTCTCAGGGTTACGTGGTAAGGTTGTGTCTTAGGATTCAGTCTCTAGGGTTAAGTTTTGAAGTTAAACTTTAGGTTAAGTCTTAGGGTTAAGTCTCAGGTTTAAGTCTCAGGATTATGTCTTAGGGTTAAGTCTTAATGTGAAGTCTTAAATTTAAGTCTTAAGCTTAAGTCTTAGGGTTAAGCCTTAAGGTTAAGTGTCAGGGTTAATTCCCAAAGGTTAAGTCTTAAGTTTACATCTCACAGATTGAGTCTTAGGGTTAAGTCTTCATTTTAAGTCTTAGGGTTAAGTCTTAGAGTACAATCCTGAGGATAAGTCTTATGGTTAAGTCTTAAGGTTGAGCCTTAAGGTTAAGTCTTAGGGGTAAGCCTTAGAGTTATGTCTTGGGGATAAGTCTTAGGGCTAAGTCTCAGGATTAAGTATCAAGGTTAAAGCTCAAGGATAAGTCTCAGGGCTACGTTTTAGGGTTAAGTCTTCAGGTTAAATCTTAGGTTTAAGTCTCAGTTTTAAGTTTTAGGGATAAGTCTTATGGATAAATTTCACGATTAAGTCTCAGGGTTGAGTCTTAAGGTTAAAACTTAACCTTAAGTCTCAGGGTTAAGTCTTATGGTTAAATCGTAATGTTACATCGGAATTTTAAGTCTTAGGGTTAAGTCTAAATCTAAGCCACAAGTTGAAGTCTTAGGGTTAACGCTTTAGAGTTAAGACTTGGGGATAAGTCTTAGGGTTAAGTCTTAAAATTTAAGTCCTAAGGTTAACTCTTAGGGTTAAATCTGTAAGGTCAACACTTAAGGTTAACTCTTAGGGTTAAGTTTAGGGTTAAGTCTTAAGGTTACGTCTTAAAGTTAAATATTAAGGTTAAGTCTTGGGGTTATTTCTAAAGGTTAAGTCTGAGGGTTATATCGGAGCGTTAATTATTAAGTCTTAGAGTTAATTCTCAGGGTTAAGTCTTAAAGTTACTTCTTAAGGTTGAGACTTAGTTTTAAGTTGTAAGGTTAAGTCCGAATGTTACATCTTAAAGTTAATCTTAGGGTTAAATCTCAGTGTTAAGTCTCAGGGTATAAGTCGTAAAGGTTGTGTCTTAATGTTCAGTCTTATTGTTAAGTCTTAAAATTTATATTATAGGGTTCAGTCTTAGGGCTAAATTTTAAGGTTAAGTCTTTGGGTTAAGTCTTAAGGTGAAGTCTTATGGCTTGAGTCTTAGGGTTAAGTCTAAAGTTTAATTCATAAGTTGAAGTCTTAGACTTAAGTCTTGGGGCTAAGTCTTAGGGTTAAGTCTTAAATCTTAGGTTTAAGTCTCAGTGTTAAGTCTTAGGGATAAGTCTTTGAATTAAGTCTTCAAGTTTTGTCTTAAGGTTTAACCTTAAGTTTAAGTCATAGGGTTAAGTCTTCGGGTTACGTTTTGAGTGTAAATCTTAAGGTTACGTTTTAAGGTTAAGTCTTAATGGTACATCTTAAAGTTAAGTCTTAGCATTAAGACCTAGGGTTAAATCTCAGGGTTAAATTTCAAGGTAAAGTCTCAAGGTTAAGTCTCAGGGTTACGTGGTAAGGTTGTGTCTTAGGATTCAGTCTCTAGGGTTAAGTTTTGAAGTTAAACTTTAGGTTAAGTCTTAGGGTTAAGTCTCAGGTTTAAGTCTCAGGATTATGTCTTAGGGTTAAGTCTTAATGTGAAGTCTTAAATTTAAGTCTTAAGCTTAAGTCTTAGGGTTAAGCCTTAAGGTTAAGTGTCAGGGTTAATTCCCAAAGGTTAAGTCTTAAGTTTACATCTCACAGATTGAGTCTTAGGGTTAAGTCTTCATTTTAAGTCTTAGGGTTAAGTCTTAGAGTACAATCCTGAGGATAAGTCTTATGGTTAAGTCTTAAGGTTGAGCCTTAAGGTTAAGTCTTAGGGGTAAGCCTTAGAGTTATGTCTTGGGGATAAGTCTTAGGGCTAAGTCTCAGGATTAAGTATCAAGGTTAAAGCTCAAGGATAAGTCTCAGGGCTACGTTTTAGGGTTAAGTCTTCAGGTTAAATCTTAGGTTTAAGTCTCAGTTTTCAGTTTTAGGGATAAGTCTTCAGGATAAATTTCACGAGTAAGTCTCAGGGTTGAGTCTTAAGGTTAAAACTTAACCTTAAGTCTCAGGGTTAAGTCTTATGGTTAAATCGTAATGTTACATCGGAATTTTAAGTCTTGGGGTTAAGTCTAAATCTAAGCCACAAGTTGAAGTCTTAGGGTTAACGCTTTAGAGTTAAGACTTGGGGATAAGTCTTAGGGTTAAGTCTTAAAATTTAAGTCCTAAGGTTAACTCTTAGGGTTAAATCTGTAAGGTCAACACTTAAGGTTAACTCTTAGGGTTAAGTTTAGGGTTAAGTCTTAAGGTTACGTCTTAAAGTTAAATATTAAGGTTAAGTCTTGGGGTTATTTCTTAAGGTTAAGTCTGAGGGTTATATCGGAGCGTTAATTATTAAGTCTTAGAGTTAATTCTCAGGGTTAAGTCTTCAAGTTACTTCTTAAGGTTGAGACTTAGTTTTAAGTTGTAAGGTTAAGTCCGAATGTTACATCTTAAAGTTAATCTTAGGGTTAAATCTCAGTGTTAAGTCTCAGGGTATAAGTCGTAAAGGTTGTGTCTTAATGTTCAGTCTTATTGTTAAGTCTTAAAAGTTGTATTTTAGGGTTCAGTCTTAGGGCTAAATTTTAAGGTTAAGTCTTTGGGTTAAGTCTTAAGGTGAAGTCTTATGGCTTGAGTCTTAGGGTTAAGTCTAAAGTTTAATTCATAAGTTGAAGTCTTAGACTTAAGTCTTGGGGCTAAGTCTTAGGGTTAAGTCTTAAATCTTAGGTTTAAGTCTCAGTGTTAAGTCTTAGGGATAAGTCTTTGAATTAAGTCTTCAAGTTTTGTCTTAAGGTTTAACCTTAAGTTTAAGTCATAGGGTTAAGCCTTAGGGTTACGTTTTGAGTGTAAATCTTAAGGTTACGTTTTAAGGTTAAGTCTTAATGGTACATCTTAAAGTTAAGTCTTAGCATTAAGACCTAGGGTTAAATCTCAGGGTTAAATTTCAAGGTAAAGTCTCAAGGTTAAGTCTCAGGGTTACGTGGTAAGGTTGTGTCTTAGGATTCAGTCTCTAGGGTTAAGTTTTGAAGTTAAACTTTAGGTTAAGTCTTAGGGTTAAGTCTCAGGTTTAAGTCTCAGGATTATGTCTTAGGGTTAAGTCTTAATGTGAAGTCTTAAATTTAAGTCTTAAGCTTAAGTCTTAGGGTTAAGCCTTAAGGTTAAGTGTCAGGGTTAATTCCCAAAGGTTAAGTCTTAAGTTTACATCTCACAGACTGAGTCTTAGGGTTAAGTCTTCATTTTAAGTCTTAGGGTTAAGTCTTAGAGTACAATCCTGAGGATAAGTCTTATGGTTAAGTCTTAAGGTTGAGCCTTAAGGTTAAGTCTTAGGGTTAAGCCTTAGAGTTATGTCTTGGGGATAAGTCTTAGGGCTAAGTCTCAGGATTAAGTATCAAGGTTAAAGCTCAAGGATAAGTCTCAGGGCTACGTTTTAGGGTTAAGTCTTCAGGTTAAATCTTAGGTTTAAGTCTCAGTTTTCAGTTTTAGGGATAAGTCTTCAGGATAAATTTCACGATTAAGTCTCAGGGTTGAGTCTTAAGGTTAAAACTTAACCTTAAGTCTCAGGGTTAAGTCTTATGGTTAAATCGTAATGTTACATCGGAATTTTAAGTCTTGGGGTTAAGTCTAAATCTAAGCCACAAGTTGAAGTCTTAGGGTTAACGCTTTAGAGTTAAGACTTGGGGATAAGTCTTAGGGTTAAGTCTTAAAATTTAAGTCCTAAGGTTAACTCTTAGGGTTAAATCTGTAAGGTCAACACTTAAGGTTAACTCTTAGGGTTAAGTTTAGGGTTAAGTCTTAAGGTTACGTCTTAAAGTTAAATATTAAGGTTAAGTCTTGGGGTTATTTCTAAAGGTTAAGTCTGAGGGTTATATCGGAGCGTTAATTATTAAGTCTTAGAGTTAATTCTCAGGGTTAAGTCTTCAAGTTACTTCTTAAGGTTGAGACTTAGTTTTAAGTTGTAAGGTTAAGTCCGAATGTTACATCTTAAAGTTAATCTTAGGGTTAAATCTCAGTGTTAAGTCTCAGGGTATAAGTCGTAAAGGTTGTGTCTTAATGTTCAGTCTTATTGTTAAGTCTTAAAAGTTGTATTTTAGGGTTCAGTCTTAGGGCTAAATTTTAAGGTTAAGTCTTTGGGTTAAGTCTTAAGGTGAAGTCTTATGGCTTGAGTCTTAGGGTTAAGTCTAAAGTTTAATTCATAAGTTGAAGTCTTAGACTTAAGTCTTGGGGCTAAGTCTTAGGGTTAAGTCTTAAATCTTAGGTTTAAGTCTCAGTGTTAAGTCTTAGGGATAAGTCTTTGAATTAAGTCTTCAAGTTTTGTCTTAAGGTTTAACCTTAAGTTTAAGTCATAGGGTTAAGTCTTCGGGTTACGTTTTGAGTGTAAATCTTAAGGTTACGTTTTAAGGTTAAGTCTTAATGGTACATCTTAAAGTTAAGTCTTAGCATTAAGACCTAGGGTTAAATCTCAGGGTTAAATTTCAAGGTAAAGTCTCAAGGTTAAGTCTCAGGGTTACGTGGTAAGGTTGTGTCTTAGGATTCAGTCTCTAGGGTTAAGTTTTGAAGTTAAACTTTAGGTTAAGTCTTAGGGTTAAGTCTCAGGTTTAAGTCTCAGGATTATGTCTTAGGGTTAAGTCTTAATGTGAAGTCTTAAATTTAAGTCTTAAGCTTAAGTCTTAGGGTTAAGCCTTAAGGTTAAGTGTCAGGGTTAATTCCCAAAGGTTAAGTCTTAAGTTTACATCTCACAGATTGAGTCTTAGGGTTAACTCTTCATTTTAAGTCTTAGGGTTAAGTCTTAGAGTACAATCCTGAGGATAAGTCTTATGGTTAAGTCTTAAGGTTGAGCCTTAAGGTTAAGTCTTAGGGGTAAGCCTTAGAGTTATGTCTTGGGGATAAGTCTTAGGGCTAAGTCTCAGGATTAAGTATCAAGGTTAAAGCTCAAGGATAAGTCTCAGGGCTACGTTTTAGGGTTAAGTCTTCAGGTTAAATCTTAGGTTTAAGTCTCAGTTTTCAGTTTTAGGGATAAGTCTTCAGGATAAATTTCACGATTAAGTCTCAGGGTTGAGTCTTAAGGTTAAAACTTAACCTTAAGTCTCAGGGTTAAGTCTTATGGTTAAATCGTAATGTTACATCGGAATTTTAAGTCTTGGGGTTAAGTCTAAATCTAAGCCACAAGTTGAAGTCTTAGGGTTAACGCTTTAGAGTTAAGACTTGGGGATAAGTCTTAGGGTTAAGTCTTAAAATTTAAGTCCTAAGGTTAACTCTTAGGGTTAAATCTGTAAGGTCAACACTTAAGGTTAACTCTTAGGGTTAAGTTTAGGGTTAAGTCTTAAGGTTACGTCTTAAAGTTAAATATTAAGGTTAAGTCTTGGGGTTATTTCTTAAGGTTAAGTCTGAGGGTTATATCGGAGCGTTAATTATTAAGTCTTAGAGTTAATTCTCAGGGTTAAGTCTTCAAGTTACTTCTTAAGGTTGAGACTTAGTTTTAAGTTGTAAGGTTAAGTCCGAATGTTACATCTTAAAGTTAATCTTAGGGTTAAATCTCAGTGTTAAGTCTCAGGGTATAAGTCGTAAAGGTTGTGTCTTAATGTTCAGTCTTATTGTTAAGTCTTAAAAGTTGTATTTTAGGGTTCAGTCTTAGGGCTAAATTTTAAGGTTAAGTCTTTGGGTTAAGTCTTAAGGTGAAGTCTTATGGCTTGAGTCTTAGGGTTAAGTCTAAAGTTTAATTCATAAGTTGAAGTCTTAGACTTAAGTCTTGGGGCTAAGTCTTAGGGTTAAGTCTTAAATCTTAGGTTTAAGTCTCAGTGTTAAGTCTTAGGGATAAGTCTTTGAATTAAGTCTTCAAGTTTTGTCTTAAGGTTTAACCTTAAGTTTAAGTCATAGGGTTAAGTCTTAGGGTTACGTTTTGAGTGTAAATCTTAAGGTTACGTTTTAAGGTTAAGTCTTAATGGTACATCTTAAAGTTAAGTCTTAGCATTAAGACCTAGGGTTAAATCTCAGGGTTAAATTTCAAGGTAAAGTCTCAAGGTTAAGTCTCAGGGTTACGTGGTAAGGTTGTGTCTTAGGATTCAGTCTCTAGGGTTAAGTTTTGAAGTTAAACTTTAGGTTAAGTCTTAGGGTTAAGTCTCAGGTTTAAGTCTCAGGATTATGTCTTAGGGTTAAGTCTTAATGTGAAGTCTTAAATTTAAGTCTTAAGCTTAAGTCTTAGGGTTAAGCCTTAAGGTTAAGTGTCAGGGTTAATTCCCAAAGGTTAAGTCTTAAGTTTACATCTCACAGATTGAGTCTTAGGGTTAAGTCTTCATTTTAAGTCTTAGGGTTAAGTCTTAGAGTACAATCCTGAGGATAAGTCTTATGGTTAAGTCTTAAGGTTGAGCCTTAAGGTTAAGTCTTAGGGGTAAGCCTTAGAGTTATGTCTTGGGGATAAGTCTTAGGGCTAAGTCTCAGGATTAAGTATCAAGGTTAAAGCTCAAGGATAAGTCTCAGGGCTACGTTTTAGGGTTAAGTCTTCAGGTTAAATCTTAGGTTTAAGTCTCAGTTTTAAGTTTTAGGGATAAGTCTTCAGGATAAATTTCACGATTAAGTCTCAGGGTTGAGTCTTAAGGTTAAAACTTAACCTTAAGTCTCAGGGTTAAGTCTTATGGTTAAATCGTAATGTTACATCGGAATTTTAAGTCTTAGGGTTAAGTCTAAATCTAAGCCACAAGTTGAAGTCTTAGGGTTAACGCTTTAGAGTTAAGACTTGGGGATAAGTCTTAGGGTTAAGTCTTAAAATTTAAGTCCTAAGGTTAACTCTTAGGGTTAAATCTGTAAGGTCAACACTTAAGGTTAACTCTTAGGGTTAAGTTTAGGGTTAAGTCTTAAGGTTACGTCTTAAAGTTAAATATTAAGGTTAAGTCTTGGGGTTATTTCTTAAGGTTAAGTCTGAGGGTTATATCGGAGCGTTAATTATTAAGTCTTAGAGTTAATTCTCAGGGTTAAGTCTTAAAGTTACTTCTTAAGGTTGAGACTTAGTTTTAAGTTGTAAGGTTAAGTCCGAATGTTACATCTTAAAGTTAATCTTAGGGTTAAATCTCAGTGTTAAGTCTCAGGGTATAAGTCGTAAAGGTTGTGTCTTAATGTTCAGTCTTATTGTTAAGTCTTAAAAGTTGTATTTTAGGGTTCAGTCTTAGGGCTAAATTTTAAGGTTAAGTCTTTGGGTTAAGTCTTAAGGTGAAGTCTTATGGCTTGAGTCTTAGGGTTAAGACTAAAGTTTAATTCATAAGTTGAAGTCTTAGACTTAAGTCTTGGGGCTAAGTCTTAGGGTTAAGTCTTAAATCTTAGGTTTAAGTCTCAGTGTTAAGTCTTAGGGATAAGTCTTTGAATTAAGTCTTCAAGTTTTGTCTTAAGGTTTAACCTTAAGTTTAAGTCATAGGGTTAAGTCTTAGGGTTACGTTTTGAGTGTAAATCTTAAGGTTACGTTTTAAGGTTAAGTCTTAATGGTACATCTTAAAGTTAAGTCTTAGCATTAAGACCTAGGGTTAAATCTCAGGGTTAAATTTCAAGGTAAAGTCTCAAGGTTAAGTCTCAGGGTTACGTGGTAAGGTTGTGTCTTAGGATTCAGTCTCTAGGGTTAAGTTTTGAAGTTAAACTTTAGGTTAAGTCTTAGGGTTAAGTCTCAGGTTTAAGTCTCAGGATTATGTCTTAGGGTTAAGTCTTAATGTGAAGTCTTAAATTTAAGTCTTAAGCTTAAGTCTTAGGGTTAAGCCTTAAGGTTAAGTGTCAGGGTTAATTCCCAAAGGTTAAGTCTTAAGTTTACATCTCACAGATTGAGTCTTAGGGTTAAGTCTTCATTTTAAGTCTTAGGGTTAAGTCTTAGAGTACAATCCTGAGGATAAGTCTTATGGTTAAGTCTCAGGGTTAAGTCTTAAGGTTGAGCCTTAAGGTTAAGTCTTAGGGGTAAGCCTTAGAGTTATGTCTTGGGGATAAGTCTTAGGGCTAAGTCTCAGGATTAAGTATCAAGGTTAAAGCTCAAGGATAAGTCTCAGGGCTACGTTTTAGGGTTAAGTCTTCAGGTTAAATCTTAGGTTTAAGTCTCAGTTTTCAGTTTTAGGGATAAGTCTTCAGGATAAATTTCACGATTAAGTCTCAGGGTTGAGTCTTAAGGTTAAAACTTAACCTTAAGTCTCAGGGTTAAGTCTTATGGTTAAATCGTAATGTTACATCGGAATTTTAAGTCTTAGGGTTAAGTCTAAATCTAAGCCACAAGTTGAAGTCTTAGGGTTAACGCTTTAGAGTTAAGACTTGGGGATAAGTCTTAGGGTTAAGTCTTAAAATTTAAGTCCTAAGGTTAACTCTTAGGGTTAAATCTGTAAGGTCAACACTTAAAGTTAACTCTTAGGGTTAAGTTTAGGGTTAAGTCTTAAGGTTACGTCTTAAAGTTAAATATTAAGGTTAAGTCTTGGGGTTATTTCTTAAGGTTAAGTCTGAGGGTTATATCGGAGCGTTAATTATTAAGTCTTAGAGTTAATTCTCAGGGTTAAGTCTTCAAGTTACTTCTTAAGGTTGAGACTTAGTTTTAAGTTGTAAGGTTAAGTCCGAATGTTACATCTTAAAGTTAATCTTAGGGTTAAATCTCAGTGTTAAGTCTCAGGGTATAAGTCGTAAAGGTTGTGTCTTAATGTTCAGTCTTATTGTTAAGTCTCAAAAGTTGTATTTTAGGGTTCAGTCTTAGGGCTAAATTTTAAGGTTAAGTCTTTGGGTTAAGTCTTAAGGTGAAGTCTTATGGCTTGAGTCTTAGGGTTAAGTCTAAAGTTTAATTCATAAGTTGAAGTCTTAGACTTAAGTCTTGGGGCTAAGTCTTAGGGTTAAGTCTTAAATCTTAGGTTTAAGTCTCAGTGTTAAGTCTTAGGGATAAGTCTTTGAATTAAGTCTTCAAGTTTTGTCTTAAGGTTTAACCTTAAGTTTAAGTCATAGGGTTAAGTCTTAGGGTTACGTTTTGAGTGTAAATCTTAAGGTTACGTTTTAAGGTTAAGTCTTAATGGTACATCTTAAAGTTAAGTCTTAGCATTAAGACCTAGGGTTAAATCTCAGGGTTAAATTTCAAGGTAAAGTCTCAAGGTTAAGTCTCAGGGTTACGTGGTAAGGTTGTGTCTTAGGATTCAGTCTCTAGGGTTAAGTTTTGAAGTTAAACTTTAGGTTAAGTCTTAGGGTTAAGTCTCAGGTTTAAGTCTCAGGATTATGTCTTAGGGTTAAGTCTTAATGTGAAGTCTTAAATTTAAGTCTTAAGCTTAAGTCTTAGGGTTAAGCCTTAAGGTTAAGTGTCAG
Source organism: Falco punctatus (assembly GCF_963210335.1). NCBI lineage: Eukaryota > Metazoa > Chordata > Aves > Falconiformes > Falconidae > Falco > Falco punctatus. The sequence goes on along the minus strand of NW_027660223.1, from coordinate 880,615 downwards.
GGTTAATTCCCAAAGGTTAAGTCTTAAGTTTACATCTCACAGATTGAGTCTTAGGGTTAAGTCTTCATTTTAAGTCTTAGGGTTAAGTCTTAGAGTACAATCCTGAGGATAAGTCTTATGGTTAAGTCTCAGGGTTAAGTCTTAAGGTTGAGCCTTAAGGTTAAGTCTTAGGGGTAAGCCTTAGAGTTATGTCTTGGGGATAAGTCTTAGGGCTAAGTCTCAGGATTAAGTATCAAGGTTAAAGCTCAAGGATAAGTCTCAGGGCTACGTTTTAGGGTTAAGTCTTCAGGTTAAATCTTAGGTTTAAGTCTCAGTTTTCAGTTTTAGGGATAAGTCTTCAGGATAAATTTCACGATTAAGTCTCAGGGTTGAGTCTTAAGGTTAAAACTTAACCTTAAGTCTCAGGGTTAAGTCTTATGGTTAAATCATAATGTTACATCGGAATTTTAAGTCTTAGGGTTAAGTCTAAATCTAAGCCACAAGTTGAAGTCTTAGGGTTAACGCTTTAGAGTTAAGACTTGGGGATAAGTCTTAGGGTTAAGTCTTAAAATTTAAGTCCTAAGGTTAACTCTTAGGGTTAAATCTGTAAGGTCAACACTTAAAGTTAACTCTTAGGGTTAAGTTTAGGGTTAAGTCTTAAGGTTACGTCTTAAAGTTAAATATTAAGGTTAAGTCTTGGGGTTATTTCTAAAGGTTAAGTCTGAGGGTTATATCGGAGCGTTAATTATTAAGTCTTAGAGTTCATTCTCAGGGTTAAGTCTTCAAGTTACTTCTTAAGGTTGAGACTTAGTTTTAAGTTGTAAGGTTAAGTCCGAATGTTACATCTTAAAGTTAATCTTAGGGTTAAATCTCAGTGTTAAGTCTCAGGGTATAAGTCGTAAAGGTTGTGTCTTAATGTTCAGTCTTATTGTTAAGTCTTAAAAGTTGTATTTTAGGGTTCAGTCTTAGGGTTAAATTTTAAGGTTAAGTCTTAGGGTTAAGTCTTAAGGTGAAGTCTTATGGCTTGAGTCTTAGGGTTAAGTCTAAAGTTTAATTCATAAGTTGAAGTCTTAGACTTAAGTCTTGGGGCTAAGTCTTAGGGTTAAGTCTTAAATCTTAGGTTTAAGTCTCAGTGTTAAGTCTTAGGGATAAGTCTTTGAATTAAGTCTTCAAGTTTTGTCTTAAGGTTTAACCTTAAGTTTAAGTCATAGGGTTAAGTCTTCGGGTTACGTTTCGAGTGTAAATCTTAAGGTTACGTTTTAAGGTTAAGTCTTAATGGTACATCTTAAAGTTAAGTCTTAGCATTAAGACCTAGGTTTAAATCTCAGGGTTAAATTTCAAGGTAAAGTCTCAAGGTTAAGTCTCAGGGTTACGTGGTAAGGTTGTGTCTTAGGATTCAGTCTCTAGGGTTAAGTTTTGAAGTTAAACTTTAGGTTAAGTCTTAGGGTTAAGTCTCAGGTTTAAGTCTCAGGATTATGTCTTAGGGTTAAGTCTTAATGTGAAGTCTTAAATTTAAGTCTTAAGCTTAAATCTTAGGGTTAAGCCTTAAGGTTAAGTGTCAGGGTTAATTCCTAAAGGTTAAGTCTTAAGTTTACATCTCACAGATTGAGTCTTAGGGTTAAGTCTTCATTTTAAGTCTTAGGGTTAAGTCTTAGAGTACAATCCTGAGGATAAGTCTTATGGTTAAGTCTTAAGGTTGAGCCTTAAGGTTAAGTCTTAGGGGTAAGCCTTAGAGTTATGTCTTGAGGATAAGTCTTAGGGCTAAGTCTCAGGATTAAGTATCAAGGTTAAAGCTCAAGGATAAGTCTCAGGGCTACGTTTTAGGGTTAAGTCTTCAGGTTAAATCTTAGGTTTAAGTCTCAGTTTTAAGTTTTAGGGATAAGTCTTCAGGATAAATTTCACGATTAAGTCTCAGGGTTGAGTCTTAAGGTTAAAACTTAACCTTAAGTCTCAGGGTTAAGTCTTATGGTTAAATCGTAATGTTACATCGGAATTTTAAGTCTTAGCGTTCAGTCTAAATCTAAGCCACAAGTTGAAGTCTTAGGGTTAACGCTTTAGAGTTAAGACTTGGGGATAAGTCTTAGGGTTAAGTCTTAAAATTTAAGTCCTAAGGTTAACTCTTAGGGTTAAATCTGTAAGGTCAACACTTAAGGTTAACTCTTAGGGTTAAGTTTAGGGTTAAGTCTTAAGGTTACGTCTTAAAGTTAAATATTAAGGTTAAGTCTTGGGGTTATTTCTTAAGGTTAAGTCTGAGGGTTATATCGGAGCGTTAATTATTAAGTCTTAGAGTTAATTCTCAGGGTTAAGTCTTCAAGTTACTTCTTAAGGTTGAGACTTAGTTTTAAGTTGTAAGGTTAAGTCCGAATGTTACATCTTAAAGTTAATCTTAGGGTTAAATCTCAGTGTTAAGTCTCAGGGTATAAGTCGTAAAGGTTGTGTCTTAATGTTCAGTCTTATTGTTAAGTCTTAAAATTTATATTATAGGGTTCAGTCTTAGGGCTAAATTTTAAGGTTAAGTCTTTGGGTTAAGTCTTAAGGTGAAGTCTTATGGCTTGAGTCTTAGGGTTAAGTCTAAAGTTTAATTCATAAGTTGAAGTCTTAGACTTAAGTCTTGGGGCTAAGTCTTAGGGTTAAGTCTTAAATCTTAGGTTTAAGTCTCAGTGTTAAGTCTTAGGGATAAGTCTTTGAATTAAGTCTTCAAGTTTTGTCTTAAGGTTTAACCTTAAGTTTAAGTCATAGGGTTAAGTCTTAGGGTTACGTTTTGAGTGTAAATCTTAAGGTTACGTTTTAAGGTTAAGTCTTAATGGTACATCTTAAAGTTAAGTCTTAGCATTAAGACCTAGGGTTAAATCTCAGGGTTAAATTTCAAGGTAAAGTCTCAAGGTTAAGTCTCAGGGTTACGTGGTAAGGTTGTGTCTTAGGATTCAGTCTCTAGGGTTAAGTTTTGAAGTTAAACTTTAGGTTAAGTCTTAGGGTTAAGTCTCAGGTTTAAGTCTCAGGATTATGTCTTAGGGTTAAGTCTTAATGTGAAGTCTTAAATTTAAGTCTTAAGCTTAAGTCTTAGGGTTAAGCCTTAAGGTTAAGTGTCAGGGTTAATTCCCAAAGGTTAAGTCTTAAGTTTACATCTCACAGATTGAGTCTTAGGGTTAAGTCTTCATTTTAAGTCTTAGGGTTAAGTCTTAGAGTACAATCCTGAGGATAAGTCTTATGGTTAAGTCTCAGGGTTAAGTCTTAAGGTTGAGCCTTAAGGTTAAGTCTTAGGGGTAAGCCTTAGAGTTATGTCTTGGGGATAAGTCTTAGGGCTAAGTCTCAGGATTAAGTATCAAGGTTAAAGCTCAAGGATAAGTCTCAGGGCTACGTTTTAGGGTTAAGTCTTCAGGTTAAATCTTAGGTTTAAGTCTCAGTTTTCAGTTTTAGGGATAAGTCTTCAGGATAAATTTCACGATTAAGTCTCAGGGTTGAGTCTTAAGGTTAAAACTTAACCTTAAGTCTCAGGGTTAAGTCTTATGGTTAAATCATAATGTTACATCGGAATTTTAAGTCTTAGGGTTAAGTCTAAATCTAAGCCACAAGTTGAAGTCTTAGGGTTAACGCTTTAGAGTTAAGACTTGGGGATAAGTCTTAGGGTTAAGTCTTAAAATTTAAGTCCTAAGGTTAACTCTTAGGGTTAAATCTGTAAGGTCAACACTTAAAGTTAACTCTTAGGGTTAAGTTTAGGGTTAAGTCTTAAGGTTACGTCTTAAAGTTAAATATTAAGGTTAAGTCTTGGGGTTATTTCTAAAGGTTAAGTCTGAGGGTTATATCGGAGCGTTAATTATTAAGTCTTAGAGTTCATTCTCAGGGTTAAGTCTTCAAGTTACTTCTTAAGGTTGAGACTTAGTTTTAAGTTGTAAGGTTAAGTCCGAATGTTACATCTTAAAGTTAATCTTAGGGTTAAATCTCAGTGTTAAGTCTCAGGGTATAAGTCGTAAAGGTTGTGTCTTAATGTTCAGTCTTATTGTTAAGTCTTAAAAGTTGTATTTTAGGGTTCAGTCTTAGGGTTAAATTTTAAGGTTAAGTCTTAGGGTTAAGTCTTAAGGTGAAGTCTTATGGCTTGAGTCTTAGGGTTAAGTCTAAAGTTTAATTCATAAGTTGAAGTCTTAGACTTAAGTCTTGGGGCTAAGTCTTAGGGTTAAGTCTTAAATCTTAGGTTTAAGTCTCAGTGTTAAGTCTTAGGGATAAGTCTTTGAATTAAGTCTTCAAGTTTTGTCTTAAGGTTTAACCTTAAGTTTAAGTCATAGGGTTAAGTCTTCGGGTTACGTTTCGAGTGTAAATCTTAAGGTTACGTTTTAAGGTTAAGTCTTAATGGTACATCTTAAAGTTAAGTCTTAGCATTAAGACCTAGGTTTAAATCTCAGGGTTAAATTTCAAGGTAAAGTCTCAAGGTTAAGTCTCAGGGTTACGTGGTAAGGTTGTGTCTTAGGATTCAGTCTCTAGGGTTAAGTTTTGAAGTTAAACTTTAGGTTAAGTCTTAGGGTTAAGTCTCAGGTTTAAGTCTCAGGATTATGTCTTAGGGTTAAGTCTTAATGTGAAGTCTTAAATTTAAGTCTTAAGCTTAAATCTTAGGGTTAAGCCTTAAGGTTAAGTGTCAGGGTTAATTCCTAAAGGTTAAGTCTTAAGTTTACATCTCACAGATTGAGTCTTAGGGTTAAGTCTTCATTTTAAGTCTTAGGGTTAAGTCTTAGAGTACAATCCTGAGGATAAGTCTTATGGTTAAGTCTTAAGGTTGAGCCTTAAGGTTAAGTCTTAGGGGTAAGCCTTAGAGTTATGTCTTGAGGATAAGTCTTAGGGCTAAGTCTCAGGATTAAGTATCAAGGTTAAAGCTCAAGGATAAGTCTCAGGGCTACGTTTTAGGGTTAAGTCTTCAGGTTAAATCTTAGGTTTAAGTCTCAGTTTTAAGTTTTAGGGATAAGTCTTCAGGATAAATTTCACGATTAAGTCTCAGGGTTGAGTCTTAAGGTTAAAACTTAACCTTAAGTCTCAGGGTTAAGTCTTATGGTTAAATCGTAATGTTACATCGGAATTTTAAGTCTTAGCGTTCAGTCTAAATCTAAGCCACAAGTTGAAGTCTTAGGGTTAACGCTTTAGAGTTAAGACTTGGGGATAAGTCTTAGGGTTAAGTCTTAAAATTTAAGTCCTAAGGTTAACTCTTAGGGTTAAATCTGTAAGGTCAACACTTAAGGTTAACTCTTAGGGTTAAGTTTAGGGTTAAGTCTTAAGGTTACGTCTTAAAGTTAAATATTAAGGTTAAGTCTTGGGGTTATTTCTTAAGGTTAAGTCTGAGGGTTATATCGGAGCGTTAATTATTAAGTCTTAGAGTTAATTCTCAGGGTTAAGTCTTCAAGTTACTTCTTAAGGTTGAGACTTAGTTTTAAGTTGTAAGGTTAAGTCCGAATGTTACATCTTAAAGTTAATCTTAGGGTTAAATCTCAGTGTTAAGTCTCAGGGTATAAGTCGTAAAGGTTGTGTCTTAATGTTCAGTCTTATTGTTAAGTCTTAAAATTTATATTATAGGGTTCAGTCTTAGGGCTAAATTTTAAGGTTAAGTCTTTGGGTTAAGTCTTAAGGTGAAGTCTTATGGCTTGAGTCTTAGGGTTAAGTCTAAAGTTTAATTCATAAGTTGAAGTCTTAGACTTAAGTCTTGGGGCTAAGTCTTAGGGTTAAGTCTTAAATCTTAGGTTTAAGTCTCAGTGTTAAGTCTTAGGGATAAGTCTTTGAATTAAGTCTTCAAGTTTTGTCTTAAGGTTTAACCTTAAGTTTAAGTCATAGGGTTAAGTCTTAGGGTTACGTTTTGAGTGTAAATCTTAAGGTTACGTTTTAAGGTTAAGTCTTAATGGTACATCTTAAAGTTAAGTCTTAGCATTAAGACCTAGGGTTAAATCTCAGGGTTAAATTTCAAGGTAAAGTCTCAAGGTTAAGTCTCAGGGTTACGTGGTAAGGTTGTGTCTTAGGATTCAGTCTCTAGGGTTAAGTTTTGAAGTTAAACTTTAGGTTAAGTCTTAGGGTTAAGTCTCAGGTTTAAGTCTCAGGATTATGTCTTAGGGTTAAGTCTTAATGTGAAGTCTTAAATTTAAGTCTTAAGCTTAAGTCTTAGGGTTAAGCCTTAAGGTTAAGTGTCAGGGTTAATTCCCAAAGGTTAAGTCTTAAGTTTACATCTCACAGATTGAGTCTTAGGGTTAAGTCTTCATTTTAAGTCTTAGGGTTAAGTCTTAGAGTACAATCCTGAGGATAAGTCTTATGGTTAAGTCTCAGGGTTAAGTCTTAAGGTTGAGCCTTAAGGTTAAGTCTTAGGGGTAAGCCTTAGAGTTATGTCTTGGGGATAAGTCTTAGGGCTAAGTCTCAGGATTAAGTATCAAGGTTAAAGCTCAAGGATAAGTCTCAGGGCTACGTTTTAGGGTTAAGTCTTCAGGTTAAATCTTAGGTTTAAGTCTCAGTTTTCAGTTTTAGGGATAAGTCTTCAGGATAAATTTCACGATTAAGTCTCAGGGTTGAGTCTTAAGGTTAAAACTTAACCTTAAGTCTCAGGGTTAAGTCTTATGGTTAAATCATAATGTTACATCGGAATTTTAAGTCTTAGGGTTAAGTCTAAATCTAAGCCACAAGTTGAAGTCTTAGGGTTAACGCTTTAGAGTTAAGACTTGGGGATAAGTCTTAGGGTTAAGTCTTAAAATTTAAGTCCTAAGGTTAACTCTTAGGGTTAAATCTGTAAGGTCAACACTTAAAGTTAACTCTTAGGGTTAAGTTTAGGGTTAAGTCTTAAGGTTACGTCTTAAAGTTAAATATTAAGGTTAAGTCTTGGGGTTATTTCTAAAGGTTAAGTCTGAGGGTTATATCGGAGCGTTAATTATTAAGTCTTAGAGTTCATTCTCAGGGTTAAGTCTTCAAGTTACTTCTTAAGGTTGAGACTTAGTTTTAAGTTGTAAGGTTAAGTCCGAATGTTACATCTTAAAGTTAATCTTAGGGTTAAATCTCAGTGTTAAGTCTCAGGGTATAAGTCGTAAAGGTTGTGTCTTAATGTTCAGTCTTATTGTTAAGTCTTAAAAGTTGTATTTTAGGGTTCAGTCTTAGGGCTAAATTTTAAGGTTAAGTCTTTGGGTTAAGTCTTAAGGTGAAGTCTTATGGCTTGAGTCTTAGGGTTAAGTCTAAAGTTTAATTCATAAGTTGAAGTCTTAGACTTAAGTCTTGGGGCTAAGTCTTAGGGTTAAGTCTTAAATCTTAGGTTTAAGTCTCAGTGTTAAGTCTTAGGGATAAGTCTTTGAATTAAGTCTTCAAGTTTTGTCTTAAGGTTTAACCTTAAGTTTAAGTCATAGGGTTAAGCCTTAGGGTTACGTTTTGAGTGTAAATCTTAAGGTTACGTTTTAAGGTTAAGTCTTAATGGTACATCTTAAAGTTAAGTCTTAGCATTAAGACCTAGGGTTAAATCTCAGGGTTAAATTTCAAGGTAAAGTCTCAAGGTTAAGTCTCAGGGTTACGTGGTAAGGTTGTGTCTTAGGATTCAGTCTCTAGGGTTAAGTTTTGAAGTTAAACTTTAGGTTAAGTCTTAGGGTTAAGTCTCAGGTTTAAGTCTCAGGATTATGTCTTAGGGTTAAGTCTTAATGTGAAGTCTTAAATTTAAGTCTTAAGCTTAAATCTTAGGGTTAAGCCTTAAGGTTAAGTGTCAGGGTTAATTCCTAAAGGTTAAGTCTTAAGTTTACATCTCACAGATTGAGTCTTAGGGTTAAGTCTTCATTTTAAGTCTTAGGGTTAAGTCTTAGAGTACAATCCTGAGGATAAGTCTTATGGTTAAGTCTTAAGGTTGAGCCTTAAGGTTAAGTCTTAGGGGTAAGCCTTAGAGTTATGTCTTGAGGATAAGTCTTAGGGCTAAGTCTCAGGATTAAGTATCAAGGTTAAAGCTCAAGGATAAGTCTCAGGGCTACGTTTTAGGGTTAAGTCTTCAGGTTAAATCTTAGGTTTAAGTCTCAGTTTTAAGTTTTAGGGATAAGTCTTCAGGATAAATTTCACGATTAAGTCTCAGGGTTGAGTCTTAAGGTTAAAACTTAACCTTAAGTCTCAGGGTTAAGTCTTATGGTTAAATCGTAATGTTACATCGGAATTTTAAGTCTTAGCGTTCAGTCTAAATCTAAGCCACAAGTTGAAGTCTTAGGGTTAACGCTTTAGAGTTAAGACTTGGGGATAAGTCTTAGGGTTAAGTCTTAAAATTTAAGTCCTAAGGTTAACTCTTAGGGTTAAATCTGTAAGGTCAACACTTAAGGTTAACTCTTAGGGTTAAGTTTAGGGTTAAGTCTTAAGGTTACGTCTTAAAGTTAAATATTAAGGTTAAGTCTTGGGGTTATTTCTTAAGGTTAAGTCTGAGGGTTATATCGGAGCGTTAATTATTAAGTCTTAGAGTTAATTCTCAGGGTTAAGTCTTCAAGTTACTTCTTAAGGTTGAGACTTAGTTTTAAGTTGTAAGGTTAAGTCCGAATGTTACATCTTAAAGTTAATCTTAGGGTTAAATCTCAGTGTTAAGTCTCAGGGTATAAGTCGTAAAGGTTGTGTCTTAATGTTCAGTCTTATTGTTAAGTCTTAAAATTTATATTATAGGGTTCAGTCTTAGGGCTAAATTTTAAGGTTAAGTCTTTGGGTTAAGTCTTAAGGTGAAGTCTTATGGCTTGAGTCTTAGGGTTAAGTCTAAAGTTTAATTCATAAGTTGAAGTCTTAGACTTAAGTCTTGGGGCTAAGTCTTAGGGTTAAGTCTTAAATCTTAGGTTTAAGTCTCACTGTTAAGTCTTAGGGATAAGTCTTTGAATTAAGTCTTCAAGTTTTGTCTTAAGGTTTAACCTTAAGTTTAAGTCATAGGGTTAAGTCTTAGGGTTACGTTTTGAGTGTAAATCTTAAGGTTACGTTTTAAGGTTAAGTCTTAATGGTACATCTTAAAGTTAAGTCTTAGCATTAAGACCTAGGGTTAAATCTCAGGGTTAAATTTCAAGGTAAAGTCTCAAGGTTAAGTCTCAGGGTTACGTGGTAAGGTTGTGTCTTAGGATTCAGTCTCTAGGGTTAAGTTTTGAAGTTAAACTTTAGGTTAAGTCTTAGGGTTAAGTCTCAGGTTTAAGTCTCAGGATTATGTCTTAGGGTTAAGTCTTAATGTGAAGTCTTAAATTTAAGTCTTAAGCTTAAATCTTAGGGTTAAGCCTTAAGGTTAAGTGTCAGGGTTAATTCCCAAAGGTTAAGTCTTAAGTTTACATCTCACAGATTGAGTCTTAGGGTTAAGTCTTCATTTTAAGTCTTAGGGTTAAGTCTTAGAGTACAATCCTGAGGATAAGTCTTATGGTTAAGTCTTAAGGTTGAGCCTTAAGGTTAAGTCTTAGGGGTAAGCCTTAGAGTTATGTCTTGGGGATAAGTCTTAGGGCTAAGTCTCAGGATTAAGTATCAAGGTTAAAGCTCAAGGATAAGTCTCAGGGCTACGTTTTAGGGTTAAGTCTTCAGGTTAAATCTTAGGTTTAAGTCTCAGTTTTCAGTTTTAGGGATAAGTCGTCAGGATAAATTTCACGATTAAGTCTCAGGGTTGAGTCTTAAGTTTAAAACTTAACCTTAAGTCTCAGGGTTAAGTCTTATGGTTAAATCGTAATGTTACATCGGAATTTTAAGTCTTAGGGTTAAGTCTAAATCTAAGCCACAAGTTGAAGTCTTAGGGTTAACGCTTTAGAGTTAAGACTTGGGGATAAGTCTTAGGGTTAAGTCTTAAAATTTAAGTCCTAAGGTTAACTCTTAGGGTTAAATCTGTAAGGTCAACACTTAAGGTTAACTCTTAGGGTTAAGTTTAGGGTTAAGTCTTAAGGTTACGTCTTAAAGTTAAATATTAAGGTTAAGTCTTGGGGTTATTTCTTAAGGTTAAGTCTGAGGGTTATATCGGAGCGTTAATTATTAAGTCTTAGAGTTCATTCTCAGGGTTAAGTCTTCAAGTTACTTCTTAAGGTTGAGACTTAGTTTTAAGTTGTAAGGTTAAGTCCGAATGTTACATCTTAAAGTTAATCTTAGGGTTAAATCTCAGTGTTAAGTCTCAGGGTATAAGTCGTAAAGGTTGTGTCTTAATGTTCAGTCTTATTGTTAAGTCTTAAAAGTTGTATTTTAGGGTTCAGTCTTAGGGCTAAATTTTAAGGTTAAGTCTTTGGGTTAAGTCTTAAGGTGAAGTCTTATGGCTTGAGTCTTAGGGTTAAGTCTAAAGTTTAATTCATAAGTTGAAGTCTTAGACTTAAGTCTTGGGGCTAAGTCTTAGGGTTAAGTCTTAAATCTTAGGTTTAAGTCTCAGTGTTAAGTCTTAGGGATAAGTCTTTGAATTAAGTCTTCAAGTTTTGTCTTAAGGTTTAACCTTAAGTTTAAGTCATAGGGTTAAGTCTTCGGGTTACGTTTTGAGTGTAAATCTTAAGGTTACGTTTTAAGGTTAAGTCTTAATGGTACATCTTAAAGTTAAGTCTTAGCATTAAGACCTAGGGTTAAATCTCAGGGTTAAATTTCAAGGTAAAGTCTCAAGGTTAAGTCTCAGGGTTACGTGGTAAGGTTGTGTCTTAGGATTCAGTCTCTAGGGTTAAGTTTTGAAGTTAAACTTTAGGTTAAGTCTTAGGGTTAAGTCTCAGGTTTAAGTCTCAGGATTATGTCTTAGGGTTAAGTCTTAATGTGAAGTCTTAAATTTAAGTCTTAAGCTTAAGTCTTAGGGTTAAGCCTTAAGGTTAAGTGTCAGGGTTAATTCCCAAAGGTTAAGTCTTAAGTTTACATCTCACAGATTGAGTCTTAGGGTTAAGTCTTCATTTTAAGTCTTAGGGTTAAGTCTTAGAGTACAATCCTGAGGATAAGTCTTATGGTTAAGTCTTAAGGTTGAGCCTTAAGGTTAAGTCTTAGGGGTAAGCCTTAGAGTTATGTCTTGGGGATAAGTCTTAGGGCTAAGTCTCAGGATTAAGTATCAAGGTTAAAGCTCAAGGATAAGTCTCAGGGCTACGTTTTAGGGTTAAGTCTTCAGGTTAAATCTTAGGTTTAAGTCTCAGTTTTAAGTTTTAGGGATAAGTCGTCAGGATAAATTTCACGATTAAGTCTCAGGGTTGAGTCTTAAGGTTAAAACTTAACCTTAAGTCTCAGGGTTAAGTCTTATGGTTAAATCGTAATGTTACATCGGAATTTTAAGTCTTGGGGTTAAGTCTAAATCTAAGCCACAAGTTGAAGTCTTAGGGTTAACGCTTTAGAGTTAAGACTTGGGGATAAGTCTTAGGGTTAAGTCTTAAAATTTAAGTCCTAAGGTTAACTCTTAGGGTTAAATCTGTAAGGTCAACACTTAAGGTTAAGTCTTAGGGTTAAGTTTAGGGTTAAGTCTTAAGGTTACGTCTTAAAGTTAAATATTAAGGTTAAGTCTTGGGGTTATTTCTTAAGGTTAAGTCTGAGGGTTATATCGGAGCGTTAATTATTAAGTCTTAGAGTTAATTCTCAGGGTTAAGTCTTCAAGTTACTTCTTAAGGTTGAGACTTAGTTTTAAGTTGTAAGGTTAAGTCCGAATGTTACATCTTAAAGTTAATCTTAGGGTTAAATCTCAGTGTTAAGTCTCAGGGTATAAGTCGTAAAGGTTGTGTCTTAATGTTCAGTCTTATTGTTAAGTCTTAAAATTTATATTATAGGGTTCAGTCTTAGGGCTAAATTTTAAGGTTAAGTCTTTGGGTTAAGTCTTAAGGTGAAGTCTTATGGCTTGAGTCTTAGGGTTAAGTCTAAAGTTTAATTCATAAGTTGAAGTCTTAGACTTAAGTCTTGGGGCTAAGTCTTAGGGTTAAGTCTTAAATCTTAGGTTTAAGTCTCAGTGTTAAGTCTTAGGGATAAGTCTTTGAATTAAGTCTTCAAGTTTTGTCTTAAGGTTTAACCTTAAGTTTAAGTCATAGGGTTAAGTCTTAGGGTTACGTTTTGAGTGTAAATCTTAAGGTTACGTTTTAAGGTTAAGTCTTAATGGTACATCTTAAAGTTAAGTCTTAGCATTAAGACCTAGGGTTAAATCTCAGGGTTAAATTTCAAGGTAAAGTCTCAAGGTTAAGTCTCAGGGTTACGTGGTAAGGTTGTGTCTTAGGATTCAGTCTCTAGGGTTAAGTTTTGAAGTTAAACTTTAGGTTAAGTCTTAGGGTTAAGTCTCAGGTTTAAGTCTCAGGATTATGTCTTAGGGTTAAGTCTTAATGTGAAGTCTTAAATTTAAGTCTTAAGCTTAAGTCTTAGGGTTAAGCCTTAAGGTTAAGTGTCAGGGTTAATTCCCAAAGGTTAAGTCTTAAGTTTACATCTCACAGATTGAGTCTTAGGGTTAAGTCTTCATTTTAAGTCTTAGGGTTAAGTCTTAGAGTACAATCCTGAGGATAAGTCTTATGGTTAAGTCTCAGGGTTAAGTCTTAAGGTTGAGCCTTAAGGTTAAGTCTTAGGGGTAAGCCTTAGAGTTATGTCTTGGGGATAAGTCTTAGGGCTAAGTCTCAGGATTAAGTATCAAGGTTAAAGCTCAAGGATAAGTCTCAGGGCTACGTTTTAGGGTTAAGTCTTCAGGTTAAATCTTAGGTTTAAGTCTCAGTTTTCAGTTTTAGGGATAAGTCTTCAGGATAAATTTCACGATTAAGTCTCAGGGTTGAGTCTTAAGGTTAAAACTTAACCTTAAGTCTCAGGGTTAAGTCTTATGGTTAAATCGTAATGTTACATCGGAATTTTAAGTCTTAGGGTTAAGTCTAAATCTAAGCCACAAGTTGAAGTCTTAGGGTTAACGCTTTAGAGTTAAGACTTGGGGATAAGTCTTAGGGTTAAGTCTTAAAATTTAAGTCCTAAGGTTAACTCTTAGGGTTAAATCTGTAAGGTCAACACTTAAGGTTAACTCTTAGGGTTAAGTTTAGGGTTAAGTCTTAAGGTTACGTCTTAAAGTTAAATATTAAGGTTAAGTCTTGGGGTTATTTCTTAAGGTTAAGTCTGAGGGTTATATCGGAGCGTTAATTATTAAGTCTTAGAGTTAATTCTCAGGGTTAAGTCTTCAAGTTACTTCTTAAGGTTGAGACTTAGTTTTAAGTTGTAAGGTTAAGTCCGAATGTTACATCTTAAAGTTAATCTTAGGGTTAAATCTCAGTGTTAAGTCTCAGGGTATAAGTCGTAAAGGTTGTGTCTTAATGTTCAGTCTTATTGTTAAGTCTTAAAAGTTGTATTTTAGGGTTCAGTCTTAGGGCTAAATTTTAAGGTTAAGTCTTTGGGTTAAGTCTTAAGGTGAAGTCTTATGGCTTGAGTCTTAGGGTTAAGTCTAAAGTTTAATTCATAAGTTGAAGTCTTAGACTTAAGTCTTGGGGCTAAGTCTTAGGGTTAAGTCTTAAATCTTAGGTTTAAGTCTCAGTGTTAAGTCTTAGGGATAAGTCTTTGAATTAAGTCTTCAAGTTTTGTCTTAAGGTTTAACCTTAAGTTTAAGTCATAGGGTTAAGTCTTCGGGTTACGTTTTGAGTGTAAATCTTAAGGTTACGTTTTAAGGTTAAGTCTTAATGGTACATCTTAAAGTTAAGTCTTAGCATTAAGACCTAGGGTTAAATCTCAGGGTTAAATTTCAAGGTAAAGTCTCAAGGTTAAGTCTCAGGGTTACGTGGTAAGGTTGTGTCTTAGGATTCAGTCTCTAGGGTTAAGTTTTGAAGTTAAACTTTAGGTTAAGTCTTAGGGTTAAGTCTCAGGTTTAAGTCTCAGGATTATGTCTTAGGGTTAAGTCTTAATGTGAAGTCTTAAATTTAAGTCTTAAGCTTAAGTCTTAGGGTTAAGCCTTAAGGTTAAGTGTCAGGGTTAATTCCCAAAGGTTAAGTCTTAAGTTTACATCTCACAGATTGAGTCTTAGGGTTAAGTCTTCATTTTAAGTCTTAGGGTTAAGTCTTAGAGTACAATCCTGAGGATAAGTCTTATGGTTAAGTCTTAAGGTTGAGCCTTAAGGTTAAGTCTTAGGGGTAAGCCTTAGAGTTATGTCTTGGGGATAAGTCTTAGGGCTAAGTCTCAGGATTAAGTATCAAGGTTAAAGCTCAAGGATAAGTCTCAGGGCTACGTTTTAGGGTTAAGTCTTCAGGTTAAATCTTAGGTTTAAGTCTCAGTTTTAAGTTTTAGGGATAAGTCTTCAGGATAAATTTCACGATTAAGTCTCAGGGTTGAGTCTTAAGGTTAAAACTTAACCTTAAGTCTCAGGGTTAAGTCTTATGGTTAAATCGTAATGTTACATCGGAATTTTAAGTCTTAGGGTTAAGTCTAAATCTAAGCCACAAGTTGAAGTCTTAGGGCTAACGCTTTAGAGTTAAGACTTGGGGATAAGTCTTAGGGTTAAGTCTTAAAATTTAAGTCCTAAGGTTAACTCTTAGGGTTAAATCTGTAAGGTCAACACTTAAGGTTAACTCTTAGGGTTAAGTTTAGGGTTAAGTCTTAAGGTTACGTCTTAAAGTTAAATATTAAGGTTAAGTCTTGGGGTTATTTCTTAAGGTTAAGTCTGAGGGTTATATCGGAGCGTTAATTATTAAGTCTTAGAGTTAATTCTCAGGGTTAAGTCTTCAAGTTACTTCTTAAGGTTGAGACTTAGTTTTAAGTTGTAAGGTTAAGTCCGAATGTTACATCTTAAAGTTAATCTTAGGGTTAAATCTCAGTGTTAAGTCTCAGGGTATAAGTCGTAAAGGTTGTGTCTTAATGTTCAGTCTTATTGTTAAGTCTTAAAAGTTGTATTTTAGGGTTCAGTCTTAGGGCTAAATTTTAAGGTTAAGTCTTTGGGTTAAGTCTTAAGGTGAAGTCTTATGGCTTGAGTCTTAGGGTTAAGTCTAAAGTTTAATTCATAAGTTGAAGTCTTAGACTTAAGTCTTGGGGCTAAGTCTTAGGGTTAAGTCTTAAATCTTAGGTTTAAGTCTCAGTGTTAAGTCTTAGGGATAAGTCTTTGAATTAAGTCTTCAAGTTTTGTCTTAAGGTTTAACCTTAAGTTTAAGTCATAGGGTTAAGCCTTAGGGTTACGTTTTGAGTGTAAATCTTAAGGTTACGTTTTAAGGTTAAGTCTTAATGGTACATCTTAAAGTTAAGTCTTAGCATTAAGACCTAGGGTTAAATCTCAGGGTTAAATTTCAAGGTAAAGTCTCAAGGTTAAGTCTCAGGGTTACGTGGTAAGGTTGTGTCTTAGGATTCAGTCTCTAGGGTTAAGTTTTGAAGTTAAACTTTAGGTTAAGTCTTAGGGTTAAGTCTCAGGTTTAAGTCTCAGGATTATGTCTTAGGGTTAAGTCTTAATGTGAAGTCTTAAATTTAAGTCTTAAGCTTAAATCTTAGGGTTAAGCCTTAAGGTTAAGTGTCAGGGTTAATTCCCAAAGGTTAAGTCTTAAGTTTACATCTCACAGATTGAGTCTTAGGGTTAAGTCTTCATTTTAAGTCTTAGGGTTAAGTCTTAGAGTACAATCCTGAGGATAAGTCTTATGGTTAAGTCTTAAGGTTGAGCCTTAAGGTTAAGTCTTAGGGTTAAGCCTTAGAGTTATGTCTTGGGGATAAGTCTTAGGGCTAAGTCTCAGGATTAAGTATCAAGGTTAAAGCTCAAGGATAAGTCTCAGGGCTACGTTTTAGGGTTAAGTCTTCAGGTTAAATCTTAGGTTTAAGTCTCAGTTTTCAGTTTTAGGGATAAGTCTTCAGGATAAATTTCACGATTAAGTCTCAGGGTTGAGTCTTAAGGTTAAAACTTAACCTTAAGTCTCAGGGTTAAGTCTTATGGTTAAATCGTAATGTTACATCGGAATTTTAAGTCTTGGGGTTAAGTCTAAATCTAAGCCACAAGTTGAAGTCTTAGGGTTAACGCTTTAGAGTTAAGACTTGGGGATAAGTCTTAGGGTTAAGTCTTAAAATTTAAGTCCTAAGGTTAACTCTTAGGGTTAAATCTGTAAGGTCAACACTTAAAGTTAACTCTTAGGGTTAAGTTTAGGGTTAAGTCTTAAGGTTACGTCTTAAAGTTAAATATTAAGGTTAAGTCTTGGGGTTATTTCTTAAGGTTAAGTCTGAGGGTTATATCGGAGCGTTAATTATTAAGTCTTAGAGTTAATTCTCAGGGTTAAGTCTTCAAGTTACTTCTTAAGGTTGAGACTTAGTTTTAAGTTGTAAGGTTAAGTCCGAATGTTACATCTTAAAGTTAATCTTAGGGTTAAATCTCAGTGTTAAGTCTCAGGGTATAAGTCGTAAAGGTTGTGTCTTAATGTTCAGTCTTATTGTTAAGTCTTAAAAGTTGTATTTTAGGGTTCAGTCTTAGGGCTAAATTTTAAGGTTAAGTCTTTGGGTTAAGTCTTAAGGTGAAGTCTTATGGCTTGAGTCTTAGGGTTAAGTCTAAAGTTTAATTCATAAGTTGAAGTCTTAGACTTAAGTCTTGGGGCTAAGTCTTAGGGTTAAGTCTTAAATCTTAGGTTTAAGTCTCAGTGTTAAGTCTTAGGGATAAGTCTTTGAATTAAGTCTTCAAGTTTTGTCTTAAGGTTTAACCTTAAGTTTAAGTCATAGGGTTAAGTCTTCGGGTTACGTTTTGAGTGTAAATCTTAAGGTTACGTTTTAAGGTTAAGTCTTAATGGTACATCTTAAAGTTAAGTCTTAGCATTAAGACCTAGGGTTAAATCTCAGGGTTAAATTTCAAGGTAAAGTCTCAAGGTTAAGTCTCAGGGTTACGTGGTAAGGTTGTGTCTTAGGATTCAGTCTCTAGGGTTAAGTTTTGAAGTTAAACTTTAGGTTAAGTCTTAGGGTTAAGTCTCAGGTTTAAGTCTCAGGATTATGTCTTAGGGTTAAGTCTTAATGTGAAGTCTTAAATTTAAGTCTTAAGCTTAAGTCTTAGGGTTAAGCCTTAAGGTTAAGCGTCAGGGTTAATTCCCAAAGGTTAAGTCTTAAGTTTACATCTCACAGATTGAGTCTTAGGGTTAAGTCTTCATTTTAAGTCTTAGGGTTAAGTCTTAGAGTACAATCCTGAGGATAAGTCTTATGGTTAAGTCTTAAGGTTGAGCCTTAAGGTTAAGTCTTAGGGGTAAGCCTTAGAGTTATGTCTTGGGGATAAGTCTTAGGGCTAAGTCTCAGGATTAAGTATCAAGGTTAAAGCTCAAGGATAAGTCTCAGGGCTACGTTTTAGGGTTAAGTCTTCAGGTTAAATCTTAGGTTTAAGTCTCAGTTTTCAGTTTTAGGGATAAGTCTTCAGGATAAATTTCACGATTAAGTCTCAGGGTTGAGTCTTAAGGTTAAAACTTAACCTTAAGTCTCAGGGTTAAGTCTTATGGTTAAATCGTAATGTTACATCGGAATTTTAAGTCTTAGGGTTAAGTCTAAATCTAAGCCACAAGTTGAAGTCTTAGGGTTAACGCTTTAGAGTTAAGACTTGGGGATAAGTCTTAGGGTTAAGTCTTAAAATTTAAGTCCTAAGGTTAACTCTTAGGGTTAAATCTGTAAGGTCAACACTTAAGGTTAACTCTTAGGGTTAAGTTTAGGGTTAAGTCTTAAGGTTACGTCTTAAAGTTAAATATTAAGGTTAAGTCTTGGGGTTATTTCTAAAGGTTAAGTCTGAGGGTTATATCGGAGCGTTAATTATTAAGTCTTAGAGTTAATTCTCAGGGTTAAGTCTTCAAGTTACTTCTTAAGGTTGAGACTTAGTTTTAAGTTGTAAGGTTAAGTCTGAATGTTACATCTTAAAGTTAATCTTAGGGTTAAATCTCAGTGTTAAGTCTCAGGGTATAAGTCGTAAAGGTTGTGTCTTAATGTTCAGTCTTATTGTTAAGTCTTAAAAGTTGTATTTTAGGGTTCAGTCTTAGGGCTAAATTTTAAGGTTAAGTCTTTGGGTTAAGTCTTAAGGTGAAGTCTTATGGCTTGAGTCTTAGGGTTAAGTCTAAAGTTTAATTCATAAGTTGAAGTCTTAGACTTAAGTCTTGGGGCTAAGTCTTAGGGTTAAGTCTTAAATCTTAGGTTTAAGTCTCAGTGTTAAGTCTTAGGGATAAGTCTTTGAATTAAGTCTTCAAGTTTTGTCTTAAGGTTTAACCTTAAGTTTAAGTCATAGGGTTAAGTCTTAGGGTTACGTTTTGAGTGTAAATCTTAAGGTTACGTTTTAAGGTTAAGTCTTAATGGTACATCTTAAAGTTAAGTCTTAGCATTAAGACCTAGGGTTAAATCTCAGGGTTAAATTTCAAGGTAAAGTCTCAAGGTTAAGTCTCAGGGTTACGTGGTAAGGTTGTGTCTTAGGATTCAGTCTCTAGGGTTAAGTTTTGAAGTTAAACTTTAGGTTAAGTCTTAGGGTTAAGTCTCAGGTTTAAGTCTCAGGATTATGTCTTAGGGTTAAGTCTTAATGTGAAGTCTTAAATTTAAGTCTTAAGCTTAAGTCTTAGGGTTAAGCCTTAAGGTTAAGTGTCAGGGTTAATTCCCAAAGGTTAAGTCTTAAGTTTACATCTCACAGATTGAGTCTTAGGGTTAAGTCTTCATTTTAAGTCTTAGGGTTAAGTCTTAGAGTACAATCCTGAGGATAAGTCTTATGGTTAAGTCTTAAGGTTGAGCCTTAAGGTTAAGTCTTAGGGTTAAGCCTTAGAGTTATGTCTTGGGGATAAGTCTTAGGGCTAAGTCTCAGGATTAAGTATCAAGGTTAAAGCTCAAGGATAAGTCTCAGGGCTACGTTTTAGGGTTAAGTCTTCAGGTTAAATCTTAGGTTTAAGTCTCAGTTTTAAGTTTTAGGGATAAGTCTTCAGGATAAATTTCACGATTAAGTCTCAGGGTTGAGTCTTAAGGTTAAAACTTAACCTTAAGTCTCAGGGTTAAGTCTTATGGTTAAATCGTAATGTTACATCGGAATTTTAAGTCTTGGGGTTAAGTCTAAATCTAAGCCACAAGTTGAAGTCTTAGGGTTAACGCTTTAGAGTTAAGACTTGGGGATAAGTCTTAGGGTTAAGTCTTAAAATTTAAGTCCTAAGGTTAACTCTTAGGGTTAAATCTGTAAGGTCAACACTTAAGGTTAACTCTTAGGGTTAAGTTTAGGGTTAAGTCTTAAGGTTACGTCTTAAAGTTAAATATTAAGGTTAAGTCTTGGGGTTATTTCTAAAGGTTAAGTCTGAGGGTTATATCGGAGCGTTAATTATTAAGTCTTAGAGTTAATTCTCAGGGTTAAGTCTTCAAGTTACTTCTTAAGGTTGAGACTTAGTTTTAAGTTGTAAGGTTAAGTCCGAATGTTACATCTTAAAGTTAATCTTAGGGTTAAATCTCAGTGTTAAGTCTCAGGGTATAAGTCGTAAAGGTTGTGTCTTAATGTTCAGTCTTATTGTTAAGTCTTAAAAGTTGTATTTTAGGGTTCAGTCTTAGGGCTAAATTTTAAGGTTAAGTCTTTGGGTTAAGTCTTAAGGTGAAGTCTTATGGCTTGAGTCTTAGGGTTAAGTCTAAAGTTTAATTCATAAGTTGAAGTCTTAGACTTAAGTCTTGGGGCTAAGTCTTAGGGTTAAGTCTTAAATCTTAGGTTTAAGTCTCAGTGTTAAGTCTTAGGGATAAGTCTTTGAATTAAGTCTTCAAGTTTTGTCTTAAGGTTTAACCTTAAGTTTAAGTCATAGGGTTAAGCCTTAGGGTTACGTTTTGAGTGTAAATCTTAAGGTTACGTTTTAAGGTTAAGTCTTAATGGTACATCTTAAAGTTAAGTCTTAGCATTAAGACCTAGGGTTAAATCTCAGGGTTAAATTTCAAGGTAAAGTCTCAAGGTTAAGTCTCAGGGTTACGTGGTAAGGTTGTGTCTTAGGATTCAGTCTCTAGGGTTAAGTTTTGAAGTTAAACTTTAGGTTAAGTCTTAGGGTTAAGTCTCAGGTTTAAGTCTCAGGATTATGTCTTAGGGTTAAGTCTTAATGTGAAGTCTTAAATTTAAGTCTTAAGCTTAAGTCTTAGGGTTAAGCCTTAAGGTTAAGTGTCAGGGTTAATTCCCAAAGGTTAAGTCTTAAGTTTACATCTCACAGATTGAGTCTTAGGGTTAAGTCTTCATTTTAAGTCTTAGGGTTAAGTCTTAGAGTACAATCCTGAGGATAAGTCTTATGGTTAAGTCTTAAGGTTGAGCCTTAAGGTTAAGTCTTAGGGGTAAGCCTTAGAGTTATGTCTTGGGGATAAGTCTTAGGGCTAAGTCTCAGGATTAAGTATCAAGGTTAAAGCTCAAGGATAAGTCTCAGGGCTACGTTTTAGGGTTAAGTCTTCAGGTTAAATCTTAGGTTTAAGTCTCAGTTTTCAGTTTTAGGGATAAGTCTTCAGGATAAATTTCACGATTAAGTCTCAGGGTTGAGTCTTAAGGTTAAAACTTAACCTTAAGTCTCAGGGTTAAGTCTTATGGTTAAATCGTAATGTTACATCGGAATTTTAAGTCTTAGGGTTAAGTCTAAATCTAAGCCACAAGTTGAAGTCTTAGGGTTAACGCTTTAGAGTTAAGACTTGGGGATAAGTCTTAGGGTTAAGTCTTAAAATTTAAGTCCTAAGGTTAACTCTTAGGGTTAAATCTGTAAGGTCAACACTTAAAGTTAACTCTTAGGGTTAAGTTTAGGGTTAAGTCTTAAGGTTACGTCTTAAAGTTAAATATTAAGGTTAAGTCTTGGGGTTATTTCTTAAGGTTAAGTCTGAGGGTTATATCGGAGCGTTAATTATTAAGTCTTAGAGTTAATTCTCAGGGTTAAGTCTTCAAGTTACTTCTTAAGGTTGAGACTTAGTTTTAAGTTGTAAGGTTAAGTCCGAATGTTACATCTTAAAGTTAATCTTAGGGTTAAATCTCAGTGTTAAGTCTCAGGGTATAAGTCGTAAAGGTTGTGTCTTAATGTTCAGTCTTATTGTTAAGTCTTAAAAGTTGTATTTTAGGGTTCAGTCTTAGGGCTAAATTTTAAGGTTAAGTCTTTGGGTTAAGTCTTAAGGTGAAGTCTTATGGCTTGAGTCTTAGGGTTAAGTCTAAAGTTTAATTCATAAGTTGAAGTCTTAGACTTAAGTCTTGGGGCTAAGTCTTAGGGTTAAGTCTTAAATCTTAGGTTTAAGTCTCAGTGTTAAGTCTTAGGGATAAGTCTTTGAATTAAGTCTTCAAGTTTTGTCTTAAGGTTTAACCTTAAGTTTAAGTCATAGGGTTAAGTCTTCGGGTTACGTTTTGAGTGTAAATCTTAAGGTTACGTTTTAAGGTTAAGTCTTAATGGTACATCTTAAAGTTAAGTCTTAGCATTAAGACCTAGGGTTAAATCTCAGGGTTAAATTTCAAGGTAAAGTCTCAAGGTTAAGTCTCAGGGTTACGTGGTAAGGTTGTGTCTTAGGATTCAGTCTCTAGGGTTAAGTTTTGAAGTTAAACTTTAGGTTAAGTCTTAGGGTTAAGTCTCAGGTTTAAGTCTCAGGATTATGTCTTAGGGTTAAGTCTTAATGTGAAGTCTTAAATTTAAGTCTTAAGCTTAAGTCTTAGGGTTAAGCCTTAAGGTTAAGTGTCAGGGTTAATTCCCAAAGGTTAAGTCTTAAGTTTACATCTCACAGATTGAGTCTTAGGGTTAAGTCTTCATTTTAAGTCTTAGGGTTAAGTCTTAGAGTACAATCCTGAGGATAAGTCTTATGGTTAAGTCTTAAGGTTGAGCCTTAAGGTTAAGTCTTAGGGGTAAGCCTTAGAGTTATGTCTTGGGGATAAGTCTTAGGGCTAAGTCTCAGGATTAAGTATCAAGGTTAAAGCTCAAGGATAAGTCTCAGGGCTACGTTTTAGGGTTAAGTCTTCAGGTTAAATCTTAGGTTTAAGTCTCAGTTTTCAGTTTTAGGGATAAGTCTTCAGGATAAATTTCACGATTAAGTCTCAGGGTTGAGTCTTAAGGTTAAAACTTAACCTTAAGTCTCAGGGTTAAGTCTTATGGTTAAATCGTAATGTTACATCGGAATTTTAAGTCTTAGGGTTAAGTCTAAATCTAAGCCACAAGTTGAAGTCTTAGGGTTAACGCTTTAGAGTTAAGACTTGGGGATAAGTCTTAGGGTTAAGTCTTAAAATTTAAGTCCTAAGGTTAACTCTTAGGGTTAAATCTGTAAGGTCAACACTTAAGGTTAACTCTTAGGGTTAAGTTTAGGGTTAAGTCTTAAGGTTACGTCTTAAAGTTAAATATTAAGGTTAAGTCTTGGGGTTATTTCTAAAGGTTAAGTCTGAGGGTTATATCGGAGCGTTAATTATTAAGTCTTAGAGTTAATTCTCAGGGTTAAGTCTTCAAGTTACTTCTTAAGGTTGAGACTTAGTTTTAAGTTGTAAGGTTAAGTCCGAATGTTACATCTTAAAGTTAATCTTAGGGTTAAATCTCAGTGTTAAGTCTCAGGGTATAAGTCGTAAAGGTTGTGTCTTAATGTTCAGTCTTATTGTTAAGTCTTAAAAGTTGTATTTTAGGGTTCAGTCTTAGGGCTAAATTTTAAGGTTAAGTCTTTGGGTTAAGTCTTAAGGTGAAGTCTTATGGCTTGAGTCTTAGGGTTAAGTCTAAAGTTTAATTCATAAGTTGAAGTCTTAGACTTAAGTCTTGGGGCTAAGTCTTAGGGTTAAGTCTTAAATCTTAGGTTTAAGTCTCAGTGTTAAGTCTTAGGGATAAGTCTTTGAATTAAGTCTTCAAGTTTTGTCTTAAGGTTTAACCTTAAGTTTAAGTCATAGGGTTAAGTCTTAGGGTTACGTTTTGAGTGTAAATCTTAAGGTTACGTTTTAAGGTTAAGTCTTAATGGTACATCTTAAAGTTAAGTCTTAGCATTAAGACCTAGGGTTAAATCTCAGGGTTAAATTTCAAGGTAAAGTCTCAAGGTTAAGTCTCAGGGTTACGTGGTAAGGTTGTGTCTTAGGATTCAGTCTCTAGGGTTAAGTTTTGAAGTTAAACTTTAGGTTAAGTCTTAGGGTTAAGTCTCAGGTTTAAGTCTCAGGATTATGTCTTAGGGTTAAGTCTTAATGTGAAGTCTTAAATTTAAGTCTTAAGCTTAAATCTTAGGGTTAAGCCTTAAGGTTAAGTGTCAGGGTTAATTCCCAAAGGTTAAGTCTTAAGTTTACATCTCACAGATTGAGTCTTAGGGTTAAGTCTTCATTTTAAGTCTTAGGGTTAAGTCTTAGAGTACAATCCTGAGGATAAGTCTTATGGTTAAGTCTTAAGGTTGAGCCTTAAGGTTAAGTCTTAGGGTTAAGCCTTAGAGTTATGTCTTGGGGATAAGTCTTAGGGCTAAGTCTCAGGATTAAGTATCAAGGTTAAAGCTCAAGGATAAGTCTCAGGGCTACGTTTTAGGGTTAAGTCTTCAGGTTAAATCTTAGGTTTAAGTCTCAGTTTTAAGTTTTAGGGATAAGTCTTCAGGATAAATTTCACGATTAAGTCTCAGGGTTGAGTCTTAAGGTTAAAACTTAACCTTAAGTCTCAGGGTTAAGTCTTATGGTTAAATCGTAATGTTACATCGGAATTTTAAGTCTTGGGGTTAAGTCTAAATCTAAGCCACAAGTTGAAGTCTTAGGGTTAACGCTTTAGAGTTAAGACTTGGGGATAAGTCTTAGGGTTAAGTCTTAAAATTTAAGTCCTAAGGTTAACTCTTAGGGTTAAATCTGTAAGGTCAACACTTAAGGTTAACTCTTAGGGTTAAGTTTAGGGTTAAGTCTTAAGGTTACGTCTTAAAGTTAAATATTAAGGTTAAGTCTTGGGGTTATTTCTAAAGGTTAAGTCTGAGGGTTATATCGGAGCGTTAATTATTAAGTCTTAGAGTTAATTCTCAGGGTTAAGTCTTCAAGTTACTTCTTAAGGTTGAGACTTAGTTTTAAGTTGTAAGGTTAAGTCCGAATGTTACATCTTAAAGTTAATCTTAGGGTTAAATCTCAGTGTTAAGTCTCAGGGTATAAGTCGTAAAGGTTGTGTCTTAATGTTCAGTCTTATTGTTAAGTCTTAAAAGTTGTATTTTAGGGTTCAGTCTTAGGGCTAAATTTTAAGGTTAAGTCTTTGGGTTAAGTCTTAAGGTGAAGTCTTATGGCTTGAGTCTTAGGGTTAAGTCTAAAGTTTAATTCATAAGTTGAAGTCTTAGACTTAAGTCTTGGGGCTAAGTCTTAGGGTTAAGTCTTAAATCTTAGGTTTAAGTCTCAGTGTTAAGTCTTAGGGATAAGTCTTTGAATTAAGTCTTCAAGTTTTGTCTTAAGGTTTAACCTTAAGTTTAAGTCATAGGGTTAAGCCTTAGGGTTACGTTTTGAGTGTAAATCTTAAGGTTACGTTTTAAGGTTAAGTCTTAATGGTACATCTTAAAGTTAAGTCTTAGCATTAAGACCTAGGGTTAAATCTCAGGGTTAAATTTCAAGGTAAAGTCTCAAGGTTAAGTCTCAGGGTTACGTGGTAAGGTTGTGTCTTAGGATTCAGTCTCTAGGGTTAAGTTTTGAAGTTAAACTTTAGGTTAAGTCTTAGGGTTAAGTCTCAGGTTTAAGTCTCAGGATTATGTCTTAGGGTTAAGTCTTAATGTGAAGTCTTAAATTTAAGTCTTAAGCTTAAGTCTTAGGGTTAAGCCTTAAGGTTAAGTGTCAGGGTTAATTCCCAAAGGTTAAGTCTTAAGTTTACATCTCACAGATTGAGTCTTAGGGTTAAGTCTTCATTTTAAGTCTTAGGGTTAAGTCTTAGAGTACAATCCTGAGGATAAGTCTTATGGTTAAGTCTCAGGGTTAAGTCTTAAGGTTGAGCCTTAAGGTTAAGTCTTAGGGGTAAGCCTTAGAGTTATGTCTTGGGGATAAGTCTTAGGGCTAAGTCTCAGGATTAAGTATCAAGGTTAAAGCTCAAGGATAAGTCTCAGGGCTACGTTTTAGGGTTAAGTCTTCAGGTTAAATCTTAGGTTTAAGTCTCAGTTTTCAGTTTTAGGGATAAGTCTTCAGGATAAATTTCACGATTAAGTCTCAGGGTTGAGTCTTAAGTTTAAAACTTAACCTTAAGTCTCAGGGTTAAGTCTTATGGTTAAATCGTAATGTTACATCGGAATTTTAAGTCTTAGGGTTAAGTCTAAATCTAAGCCACAAGTTGAAGTCTTAGGGTTAACGCTTTAGAGTTAAGACTTGGGGATAAGTCTTAGGGTTACGTCTTAAAACTTAAGTCCTAAGGTTAACTCTTAGGGTTAAATCTGTAAGGTCAACACTTAAGGTTAACTCTTAGGGTTAAGTTTAGGGTTAAGTCTTAAGGTTACGTCTTAAAGTTAAATATTAAGGTTAAGTCTTGGGGTTATTTCTTAAGGTTAAGTCTGAGGGTTATATCGGAGCGTTAATTATTAAGTCTTAGAGTTAATTCTCAGGGTTAAGTCTTCAAGTTACTTCTTAAGGTTGAGACTTAGTTTTAAGTTGTAAGGTTAAGTCCGAATGTTACATCTTAAAGTTAATCTTAGGGTTAAATCTCAGTGTTAAGTCTCAGGGTATAAGTCGTAAAGGTTGTGTCTTAATGTTCAGTCTTATTGTTAAGTCTTAAAAGTTGTATTTTAGGGTTCAGTCTTAGGGCTAAATTTTAAGGTTAAGTCTTTGGGTTAAGTCTTAAGGTGAAGTCTTATGGCTTGAGTCTTAGGGTTAAGTCTAAAGTTTAATTCATAAGTTGAAGTCTTAGACTTAAGTCTTGGGGCTAAGTCTTAGGGTTAAGTCTTAAATCTTAGGTTTAAGTCTCAGTGTTAAGTCTTAGGGATAAGTCTTTGAATTAAGTCTTCAAGTTTTGTCTTAAGGTTTAACCTTAAGTTTAAGTCATAGGGTTAAGTCTTAGGGTTACGTTTTGAGTGTAAATCTTAAGGTTACGTTTTAAGGTTAAGTCTTAATGGTACATCTTAAAGTTAAGTCTTAGCATTAAGACCTAGGGTTAAATCTCAGGGTTAAATTTCAAGGTAAAGTCTCAAGGTTAAGTCTCAGGGTTACGTGGTAAGGTTGTGTCTTAGGATTCAGTCTCTAGGGTTAAGTTTTGAAGTTAAACTTTAGGTTAAGTCTTAGGGTTAAGTCTCAGGTTTAAGTCTCAGGATTATGTCTTAGGGTTAAGTCTTAATGTGAAGTCTTAAATTTAAGTCTTAAGCTTAAGTCTTAGGGTTAAGCCTTAAGGTTAAGTGTCAGGGTTAATTCCCAAAGGTTAAGTCTTAAGTTTACATCTCACAGATTGAGTCTTAGGGTTAAGTCTTCATTTTAAGTCTTAGGGTTAAGTCTTAGAGTACAATCCTGAGGATAAGTCTTATGGTTAAGTCTTAAGGTTGAGCCTTAAGGTTAAGTCTTAGGGGTAAGCCTTAGAGTTATGTCTTGGGGATAAGTCTTAGGGCTAAGTCTCAGGATTAAGTATCAAGGTTAAAGCTCAAGGATAAGTCTCAGGGCTACGTTTTAGGGTTAAGTCTTCAGGTTAAATCTTAGGTTTAAGTCTCAGTTTTCAGTTTTAGGGATAAGTCTTCAGGATAAATTTCACGATTAAGTCTCAGGGTTGAGTCTTAAGTTTAAAACTTAACCTTAAGTCTCAGGGTTAAGTCTTATGGTTAAATCGTAATGTTACATCGGAATTTTAAGTCTTAGGGTTAAGTCTAAATCTAAGCCACAAGTTGAAGTCTTAGGGTTAACGCTTTAGAGTTAAGACTTGGGGATAAGTCTTAGGGTTACGTCTTAAAACTTAAGTCCTAAGGTTAACTCTTAGGGTTAAATCTGTAAGGTCAACACTTAAGGTTAACTCTTAGGGTTAAGTTTAGGGTTAAGTCTTAAGGTTACGTCTTAAAGTTAAATATTAAGGTTAAGTCTTGGGGTTATTTCTAAAGGTTAAGTCTGAGGGTTATATCGGAGCGTTAATTATTAAGTCTTAGAGTTAATTCTCAGGGTTAAGTCTTCAAGTTACTTCTTAAGGTTGAGACTTAGTTTTAAGTTGTAAGGTTAAGTCCGAATGTTACATCTTAAAGTTAATCTTAGGGTTAAATCTCAGTGTTAAGTCTCAGGGTATAAGTCGTAAAGGTTGTGTCTTAATGTTCAGTCTTATTGTTAAGTCTTAAAAGTTGTATTTTAGGGTTCAGTCTTAGGGCTAAATTTTAAGGTTAAGTCTTTGGGTTAAGTCTTAAGGTGAAGTCTTATGGCTTGAGTCTTAGGGTTAAGTCTAAAGTTTAATTCATAAGTTGAAGTCTTAGACTTAAGTCTTGGGGCTAAGTCTTAGGGTTAAGTCTTAAATCTTAGGTTTAAGTCTCAGTGTTAAGTCTTAGGGATAAGTCTTTGAATTAAGTCTTCAAGTTTTGTCTTAAGGTTTAACCTTAAGTTTAAGTCATAGGGTTAAGCCTTAGGGTTACGTTTTGAGTGTAAATCTTAAGGTTACGTTTTAAGGTTAAGTCTTAATGGTACATCTTAAAGTTAAGTCTTAGCATTAAGACCTAGGGTTAAATCTCAGGGTTAAATTTCAAGGTAAAGTCTCAAGGTTAAGTCTCAGGGTTACGTGGTAAGGTTGTGTCTTAGGATTCAGTCTCTAGGGTTAAGTTTTGAAGTTAAACTTTAGGTTAAGTCTTAGGGTTAAGTCTCAGGTTTAAGTCTCAGGATTATGTCTTAGGGTTAAGTCTTAATGTGAAGTCTTAAATTTAAGTCTTAAGCTTAAGTCTTAGGGTTAAGCCTTAAGGTTAAGTGTCAGGGTTAATTCCCAAAGGTTAAGTCTTAAGTTTACATCTCACAGATTGAGTCTTAGGGTTAAGTCTTCATTTTAAGTCTTAGGGTTAAGTCTTAGAGTACAATCCTGAGGATAAGTCTTATGGTTAAGTCTCAGGGTTAAGTCTTAAGGTTGAGCCTTAAGGTTAAGTCTTAGGGTTAAGCCTTAGAGTTATGTCTTGGGGATAAGTCTTAGGGCTAAGTCTCAGGATTAAGTATCAAGGTTAAAGCTCAAGGATAAGTCTCAGGGCTACGTTTTAGGGTTAAGTCTTCAGGTTAAATCTTAGGTTTAAGTCTCAGTTTTCAGTTTTAGGGATAAGTCTTCAGGATAAATTTCACGATTAAGTCTCAGGGTTGAGTCTTAAGGTTAAAACTTAACCTTAAGTCTCAGGGTTAAGTCTTATGGTTAAATCGTAATGTTACATCGGAATTTTAAGTCTTAGGGTTAAGTCTAAATCTAAGCCACAAGTTGAAGTCTTAGGGTTAACGCTTTAGAGTTAAGACTTGGGGATAAGTCTTAGGGTTAAGTCTTAAAATTTAAGTCCTAAGGTTAACTCTTAGGGTTAAATCTGTAAGGTCAACACTTAAGGTTAACTCTTAGGGTTAAGTTTAGGGTTAAGTCTTAAGGTTACGTCTTAAAGTTAAATATTAAGGTTAAGTCTTGGGGTTATTTCTAAAGGTTAAGTCTGAGGGTTATATCGGAGCGTTAATTATTAAGTCTTAGAGTTAATTCTCAGGGTTAAGTCTTCAAGTTACTTCTTAAGGTTGAGACTTAGTTTTAAGTTGTAAGGTTAAGTCCGAATGTTACATCTTAAAGTTAATCTTAGGGTTAAATCTCAGTGTTAAGTCTCAGGGTATAAGTCGTAAAGGTTGTGTCTTAATGTTCAGTCTTATTGTTAAGTCTTAAAAGTTGTATTTTAGGGTTCAGTCTTAGGGCTAAATTTTAAGGTTAAGTCTTTGGGTTAAGTCTTAAGGTGAAGTCTTATGGCTTGAGTCTTAGGGTTAAGTCTAAAGTTTAATTCATAAGTTGAAGTCTTAGACTTAAGTCTTGGGGCTAAGTCTTAGGGTTAAGTCTTAAATCTTAGGTTTAAGTCTCAGTGTTAAGTCTTAGGGATAAGTCTTTGAATTAAGTCTTCAAGTTTTGTCTTAAGGTTTAACCTTAAGTTTAAGTCATAGGGTTAAGCCTTAGGGTTACGTTTTGAGTGTAAATCTTAAGGTTACG
Organism: Falco punctatus; assembly: GCF_963210335.1. Lineage (NCBI taxonomy): Eukaryota > Metazoa > Chordata > Aves > Falconiformes > Falconidae > Falco > Falco punctatus. The sequence continues at coordinate 851,810 of NW_027660223.1, read as the reverse complement.
TTTTAAGGTTAAGTCTTAATGGTACATCTTAAAGTTAAGTCTTAGCATTAAGACCTAGGGTTAAATCTCAGGGTTAAATTTCAAGGTAAAGTCTCAAGGTTAAGTCTCAGGGTTACGTGGTAAGGTTGTGTCTTAGGATTCAGTCTCTAGGGTTAAGTTTTGAAGTTAAACTTTAGGTTAAGTCTTAGGGTTAAGTCTCAGGTTTAAGTCTCAGGATTATGTCTTAGGGTTAAGTCTTAATGTGAAGTCTTAAATTTAAGTCTTAAGCTTAAATCTTAGGGTTAAGCCTTAAGGTTAAGTGTCAGGGTTAATTCCCAAAGGTTAAGTCTTAAGTTTACATCTCACAGATTGAGTCTTAGGGTTAAGTCTTCATTTTAAGTCTTAGGGTTAAGTCTTAGAGTACAATCCTGAGGATAAGTCTTATGGTTAAGTCTCAGGGTTAAGTCTTAAGGTTGAGCCTTAAGGTTAAGTCTTAGGGGTAAGCCTTAGAGTTATGTCTTGGGGATAAGTCTTAGGGCTAAGTCTCAGGATTAAGTATCAAGGTTAAAGCTCAAGGATAAGTCTCAGGGCTACGTTTTAGGGTTAAGTCTTCAGGTTAAATCTTAGGTTTAAGTCTCAGTTTTCAGTTTTAGGGATAAGTCTTCAGGATAAATTTCACGATTAAGTCTCAGGGTTGAGTCTTAAGTTTAAAACTTAACCTTAAGTCTCAGGGTTAAGTCTTATGGTTAAATCGTAATGTTACATCGGAATTTTAAGTCTTAGGGTTAAGTCTAAATCTAAGCCACAAGTTGAAGTCTTAGGGTTAACGCTTTAGAGTTAAGACTTGGGGATAAGTCTTAGGGTTACGTCTTAAAACTTAAGTCCTAAGGTTAACTCTTAGGGTTAAATCTGTAAGGTCAACACTTAAGGTTAACTCTTAGGGTTAAGTTTAGGGTTAAGTCTTAAGGTTACGTCTTAAAGTTAAATATTAAGGTTAAGTCTTGGTGTTATTTCTAAAGGTTAAGTCTGAGGGTTATATCGGAGCGTTAATTATTAAGTCTTAGAGTTAATTCTCAGGGTTAAGTCTTCAAGTTACTTCTTAAGGTTGAGACTTAGTTTTAAGTTGTAAGGTTAAGTCCGAATGTTACATCTTAAAGTTAATCTTAGGGTTAAATCTCAGTGTTAAGTCTCAGGGTATAAGTCGTAAAGGTTGTGTCTTAATGTTCAGTCTTATTGTTAAGTCTTAAAAGTTGTATTTTAGGGTTCAGTCTTAGGGCTAAATTTTAAGGTTAAGTCTTTGGGTTAAGTCTTAAGGTGAAGTCTTATGGCTTGAGTCTTAGGGTTAAGTCTAAAGTTTAATTCATAAGTTGAAGTCTTAGACTTAAGTCTTGGGGCTAAGTCTTAGGGTTAAGTCTTAAATCTTAGGTTTAAGTCTCAGTGTTAAGTCTTAGGGATAAGTCTTTGAATTAAGTCTTCAAGTTTTGTCTTAAGGTTTAACCTTAAGTTTAAGTCATAGGGTTAAGTCTTAGGGTTACGTTTTGAGTGTAAATCTTAAGGTTACGTTTTAAGGTTAAGTCTTAATGGTACATCTTAAAGTTAAGTCTTAGCATTAAGACCTAGGGTTAAATCTCAGGGTTAAATTTCAAGGTAAAGTCTCAAGGTTAAGTCTCAGGGTTACGTGGTAAGGTTGTGTCTTAGGATTCAGTCTCTAGGGTTAAGTTTTGAAGTTAAACTTTAGGTTAAGTCTTAGGGTTAAGTCTCAGGTTTAAGTCTCAGGATTATGTCTTAGGGTTAAGTCTTAATGTGAAGTCTTAAATTTAAGTCTTAAGCTTAAGTCTTAGGGTTAAGCCTTAAGGTTAAGTGTCAGGGTTAATTCCCAAAGGTTAAGTCTTAAGTTTACATCTCACAGATTGAGTCTTAGGGTTAAGTCTTCATTTTAAGTCTTAGGGTTAAGTCTTAGAGTACAATCCTGAGGATAAGTCTTATGGTTAAGTCTTAAGGTTGAGCCTTAAGGTTAAGTCTTAGGGGTAAGCCTTAGAGTTATGTCTTGGGGATAAGTCTTAGGGCTAAGTCTCAGGATTAAGTATCAAGGTTAAAGCTCAAGGATAAGTCTCAGGGCTACGTTTTAGGGTTAAGTCTTCAGGTTAAATCTTAGGTTTAAGTCTCAGTTTTCAGTTTTAGGGATAAGTCTTCAGGATAAATTTCACGATTAAGTCTCAGGGTTGAGTCTTAAGTTTAAAACTTAACCTTAAGTCTCAGGGTTAAGTCTTATGGTTAAATCGTAATGTTACATCGGAATTTTAAGTCTTAGGGTTAAGTCTAAATCTAAGCCACAAGTTGAAGTCTTAGGGTTAACGCTTTAGAGTTAAGACTTGGGGATAAGTCTTAGGGTTACGTCTTAAAACTTAAGTCCTAAGGTTAACTCTTAGGGTTAAATCTGTAAGGTCAACACTTAAGGTTAACTCTTAGGGTTAAGTTTAGGGTTAAGTCTTAAGGTTACGTCTTAAAGTTAAATATTAAGGTTAAGTCTTGGGGTTATTTCTAAAGGTTAAGTCTGAGGGTTATATCGGAGCGTTAATTATTAAGTCTTAGAGTTAATTCTCAGGGTTAAGTCTTCAAGTTACTTCTTAAGGTTGAGACTTAGTTTTAAGTTGTAAGGTTAAGTCCGAATGTTACATCTTAAAGTTAATCTTAGGGTTAAATCTCAGTGTTAAGTCTCAGGGTATAAGTCGTAAAGGTTGTGTCTTAATGTTCAGTCTTATTGTTAAGTCTTAAAAGTTGTATTTTAGGGTTCAGTCTTAGGGCTAAATTTTAAGGTTAAGTCTTTGGGTTAAGTCTTAAGGTGAAGTCTTATGGCTTGAGTCTTAGGGTTAAGTCTAAAGTTTAATTCATAAGTTGAAGTCTTAGACTTAAGTCTTGGGGCTAAGTCTTAGGGTTAAGTCTTAAATCTTAGGTTTAAGTCTCAGTGTTAAGTCTTAGGGATAAGTCTTTGAATTAAGTCTTCAAGTTTTGTCTTAAGGTTTAACCTTAAGTTTAAGTCATAGGGTTAAGTCTTAGGGTTACGTTTTGAGTGTAAATCTTAAGGTTACGTTTTAAGGTTAAGTCTTAATGGTACATCTTAAAGTTAAGTCTTAGCATTAAGACCTAGGGTTAAATCTCAGGGTTAAATTTCAAGGTAAAGTCTCAAGGTTAAGTCTCAGGGTTACGTGGTCAAGTTGTGTCTTAGGATTCAGTCTCTAGGGTTAAGTTTTGAAGTTAAACTTTAGGTTAAGTCTTAGGGTTAAGTCTCAGGTTTAAGTCTCAGGATTATGTCTTAGGGTTAAGTCTTAATGTGAAGTCTTAAATTTAAGTCTTAAGCTTAAGTCTTAGGGTTAAGCCTTAAGGTTAAGTGTCAGGGTTAATTCCCAAAGGTTAAGTCTTAAGTTTACATCTCACAGATTGAGTCTTAGGGTTAAGTCTTCATTTTAAGTCTTAGGGTTAAGTCTTAGAGTACAATCCTGAGGATAAGTCTTATGGTTAAGTCTTAAGGTTGAGCCTTAAGGTTAAGTCTTAGGGGTAAGCCTTAGAGTTATGTCTTGGGGATAAGTCTTAGGGCTAAGTCTCAGGATTAAGTATCAAGGTTAAAGCTCAAGGATAAGTCTCAGGGCTACGTTTTAGGGTTAAGTCTTCAGGTTAAATCTTAGGTTTAAGTCTCAGTTTTCAGTTTTAGGGATAAGTCTTCAGGATAAATTTCACGATTAAGTCTCAGGGTTGAGTCTTAAGTTTAAAACTTAACCTTAAGTCTCAGGGTTAAGTCTTATGGTTAAATCGTAATGTTACATCGGAATTTTAAGTCTTAGGGTTAAGTCTAAATCTAAGCCACAAGTTGAAGTCTTAGGGTTAACGCTTTAGAGTTAAGACTTGGGGATAAGTCTTAGGGTTACGTCTTAAAACTTAAGTCCTAAGGTTAACTCTTAGGGTTAAATCTGTAAGGTCAACACTTAAGGTTAACTCTTAGGGTTAAGTTTAGGGTTAAGTCTTAAGGTTACGTCTTAAAGTTAAATATTAAGGTTAAGTCTTGGGGTTATTTCTAAAGGTTAAGTCTGAGGGTTATATCGGAGCGTTAATTATTAAGTCTTAGAGTTAATTCTCAGGGTTAAGTCTTCAAGTTACTTCTTAAGGTTGAGACTTAGTTTTAAGTTGTAAGGTTAAGTCCGAATGTTACATCTTAAAGTTAATCTTAGGGTTAAATCTCAGTGTTAAGTCTCAGGGTATAAGTCGTAAAGGTTGTGTCTTAATGTTCAGTCTTATTGTTAAGTCTTAAAAGTTGTATTTTAGGGTTCAGTCTTAGGGCTAAATTTTAAGGTTAAGTCTTTGGGTTAAGTCTTAAGGTGAAGTCTTATGGCTTGAGTCTTAGGGTTAAGTCTAAAGTTTAATTCATAAGTTGAAGTCTTAGACTTAAGTCTTGGGGCTAAGTCTTAGGGTTAAGTCTTAAATCTTAGGTTTAAGTCTCAGTGTTAAGTCTTAGGGATAAGTCTTTGAATTAAGTCTTCAAGTTTTGTCTTAAGGTTTAACCTTAAGTTTAAGTCATAGGGTTAAGTCTTAGGGTTACGTTTTGAGTGTAAATCTTAAGGTTACGTTTTAAGGTTAAGTCTTAATGGTACATCTTAAAGTTAAGTCTTAGCATTAAGACCTAGGGTTAAATCTCAGGGTTAAATTTCAAGGTAAAGTCTCAAGGTTAAGTCTCAGGGTTACGTGGTAAGGTTGTGTCTTAGGATTCAGTCTCTAGGGTTAAGTTTTGAAGTTAAACTTTAGGTTAAGTCTTAGGGTTAAGTCTCAGGTTTAAGTCTCAGGATTATGTCTTAGGGTTAAGTCTTAATGTGAAGTCTTAAATTTAAGTCTTAAGCTTAAGTCTTAGGGTTAAGCCTTAAGGTTAAGTGTCAGGGTTAATTCCCAAAGGTTAAGTCTTAAGTTTACATCTCACAGATTGAGTCTTAGGGTTAAGTCTTCATTTTAAGTCTTAGGGTTAAGTCTTAGAGTACAATCCTGAGGATAAGTCTTATGGTTAAGTCTCAGGGTTAAGTCTTAAGGTTGAGCCTTAAGGTTAAGTCTTAGGGTTAAGCCTTAGAGTTATGTCTTGGGGATAAGTCTTAGGGCTAAGTCTCAGGATTAAGTATCAAGGTTAAAGCTCAAGGATAAGTCTCAGGGCTACGTTTTAGGGTTAAGTCTTCAGGTTAAATCTTAGGTTTAAGTCTCAGTTTTCAGTTTTAGGGATAAGTCTTCAGGATAAATTTCACGATTAAGTCTCAGGGTTGAGTCTTAAGGTTAAAACTTAACCTTAAGTATCAGGGTTAAGTCTTATGGTTAAATCGTAATGTTACATCGGAATTTTAAGTCTTAGGGTTAAGTCTAAATCTAAGCCACAAGTTGAAGTCTTAGGGTTAACGCTTTAGAGTTAAGACTTGGGGATAAGTCTTAGGGTTAAGTCTTAAAATTTAAGTCCTAAGGTTAACTCTTAGGGTTAAATCTGTAAGGTCAACACTTAAGGTTAACTCTTAGGGTTAAGTTTAGGGTTAAGTCTTAAGGTTACGTCTTAAAGTTAAATATTAAGGTTAAGTCTTGGGGTTATTTCTTAAGGTTAAGTCTGAGGGTTATATCGGAGCGTTAATTATTAAGTCTTAGAGTTAATTCTCAGGGTTAAGTCTTCAAGTTACTTCTTAAGGTTGAGACTTAGTTTTAAGTTGTAAGGTTAAGTCCGAATGTTACATCTTAAAGTTAATCTTAGGGTTAAATCTCAGTGTTAAGTCTCAGGGTATAAGTCGTAAAGGTTGTGTCTTAATGTTCAGTCTTATTGTTAAGTCTTAAAAGTTGTATTTTAGGGTTCAGTCTTAGGGCTAAATTTTAAGGTTAAGTCTTTGGGTTAAGTCTTAAGGTGAAGTCTTATGGCTTGAGTCTTAGGGTTAAGTCTAAAGTTTAATTCATAAGTTGAAGTCTTAGACTTAAGTCTTGGGGCTAAGTCTTAGGGTTAAGTCTTAAATCTTAGGTTTAAGTCTCAGTGTTAAGTCTTAGGGATAAGTCTTTGAATTAAGTCTTCAAGTTTTGTCTTAAGGTTTAACCTTAAGTTTAAGTCATAGGGTTAAGTCTTAGGGTTACGTTTTGAGTGTAAATCTTAAGGTTACGTTTTAAGGTTAAGTCTTAATGGTACATCTTAAAGTTAAGTCTTAGCATTAAGACCTAGGGTTAAATCTCAGGGTTAAATTTCAAGGTAAAGTCTCAAGGTTAAGTCTCAGGGTTACGTGGTAAGGTTGTGTCTTAGGATTCAGTCTCTAGGGTTAAGTTTTGAAGTTAAACTTTAGGTTAAGTCTTAGGGTTAAGTCTCAGGTTTAAGTCTCAGGATTATGTCTTAGGGTTAAGTCTTAATGTGAAGTCTTAAATTTAAGTCTTAAGCTTAAGTCTTAGGGTTAAGCCTTAAGGTTAAGTGTCAGGGTTAATTCCCAAAGGTTAAGTCTTAAGTTTACATCTCACAGATTGAGTCTTAGGGTTAAGTCTTCATTTTAAGTCTTAGGGTTAAGTCTTAGAGTACAATCCTGAGGATAAGTCTTATGGTTAAGTCTTAAGGTTGAGCCTTAAGGTTAAGTCTTAGGGGTAAGCCTTAGAGTTATGTCTTGGGGATAAGTCTTAGGGCTAAGTCTCAGGATTAAGTATCAAGGTTAAAGCTCAAGGATAAGTCTCAGGGCTACGTTTTAGGGTTAAGTCTTCAGGTTAAATCTTAGGTTTAAGTCTCAGTTTTCAGTTTTAGGGATAAGTCGTCAGGATAAATTTCACGATTAAGTCTCAGGGTTGAGTCTTAAGTTTAAAACTTAACCTTAAGTCTCAGGGTTAAGTCTTATGGTTAAATCGTAATGTTACATCGGAATTTTAAGTCTTAGGGTTAAGTCTAAATCTAAGCCACAAGTTGAAGTCTTAGGGTTAACGCTTTAGAGTTAAGACTTGGGGATAAGTCTTAGGGTTACGTCTTAAAACTTAAGTCCTAAGGTTAACTCTTAGGGTTAAATCTGTAAGGTCAACACTTAAGGTTAACTCTTAGGGTTAAGTTTAGGGTTAAGTCTTAAGGTTACGTCTTAAAGTTAAATATTAAGGTTAAGTCTTGGGGTTATTTCTAAAGGTTAAGTCTGAGGGTTATATCGGAGCGTTAATTATTAAGTCTTAGAGTTAATTCTCAGGGTTAAGTCTTCAAGTTACTTCTTAAGGTTGAGACTTAGTTTTAAGTTGTAAGGTTAAGTCCGAATGTTACATCTTAAAGTTAATCTTAGGGTTAAATCTCAGTGTTAAGTCTCAGGGTATAAGTCGTAAAGGTTGTGTCTTAATGTTCAGTCTTATTGTTAAGTCTTAAAAGTTGTATTTTAGGGTTCAGTCTTAGGGCTAAATTTTAAGGTTAAGTCTTTGGGTTAAGTCTTAAGGTGAAGTCTTATGGCTTGAGTCTTAGGGTTAAGTCTAAAGTTTAATTCATAAGTTGAAGTCTTAGACTTAAGTCTTGGGGCTAAGTCTTAGGGTTAAGTCTTAAATCTTAGGTTTAAGTCTCAGTGTTAAGTCTTAGGGATAAGTCTTTGAATTAAGTCTTCAAGTTTTGTCTTAAGGTTTAACCTTAAGTTTAAGTCATAGGGTTAAGTCTTCGGGTTACGTTTTGAGTGTAAATCTTAAGGTTACGTTTTAAGGTTAAGTCTTAATGGTACATCTTAAAGTTAAGTCTTAGCATTAAGACCTAGGGTTAAATCTCAGGGTTAAATTTCAAGGTAAAGTCTCAAGGTTAAGTCTCAGGGTTACGTGGTAAGGTTGTGTCTTAGGATTCAGTCTCTAGGGTTAAGTTTTGAAGTTAAACTTTAGGTTAAGTCTTAGGGTTAAGTCTCAGGTTTAAGTCTCAGGATTATGTCTTAGGGTTAAGTCTTAATGTGAAGTCTTAAATTTAAGTCTTAAGCTTAAGTCTTAGGGTTAAGCCTTAAGGTTAAGTGTCAGGGTTAATTCCCAAAGGTTAAGTCTTAAGTTTACATCTCACAGATTGAGTCTTAGGGTTAAGTCTTCATTTTAAGTCTTAGGGTTAAGTCTTAGAGTACAATCCTGAGGATAAGTCTTATGGTTAAGTCTCAGGGTTAAGTCTTAAGGTTGAGCCTTAAGGTTAAGTCTTAGGGTTAAGCCTTAGAGTTATGTCTTGGGGATAAGTCTTAGGGCTAAGTCTCAGGATTAAGTATCAAGGTTAAAGCTCAAGGATAAGTCTCAGGGCTACGTTTTAGGGTTAAGTCTTCAGGTTAAATCTTAGGTTTAAGTCTCAGTTTTCAGTTTTAGGGATAAGTCTTCAGGATAAATTTCACGATTAAGTCTCAGGGTTGAGTCTTAAGGTTAAAACTTAACCTTAAGTCTCAGGGTTAAGTCTTATGGTTAAATCGTAATGTTACATCGGAATTTTAAGTCTTAGGGTTAAGTCTAAATCTAAGCCACAAGTTGAAGTCTTAGGGTTAACGCTTTAGAGTTAAGACTTGGGGATAAGTCTTAGGGTTAAGTCTTAAAATTTAAGTCCTAAGGTTAACTCTTAGGGTTAAATCTGTAAGGTCAACACTTAAGGTTAACTCTTAGGGTTAAGTTTAGGGTTAAGTCTTAAGGTTACGTCTTAAAGTTAAATATTAAGGTTAAGTCTTGGGGTTATTTCTAAAGGTTAAGTCTGAGGGTTATATCGGAGCGTTAATTATTAAGTCTTAGAGTTAATTCTCAGGGTTAAGTCTTCAAGTTACTTCTTAAGGTTGAGACTTAGTTTTAAGTTGTAAGGTTAAGTCCGAATGTTACATCTTAAAGTTAATCTTAGGGTTAAATCTCAGTGTTAAGTCTCAGGGTATAAGTCGTAAAGGTTGTGTCTTAATGTTCAGTCTTATTGTTAAGTCTTAAAAGTTGTATTTTAGGGTTCAGTCTTAGGGCTAAATTTTAAGGTTAAGTCTTTGGGTTAAGTCTTAAGGTGAAGTCTTATGGCTTGAGTCTTAGGGTTAAGTCTAAAGTTTAATTCATAAGTTGAAGTCTTAGACTTAAGTCTTGGGGCTAAGTCTTAGGGTTAAGTCTTAAATCTTAGGTTTAAGTCTCAGTGTTAAGTCTTAGGGATAAGTCTTTGAATTAAGTCTTCAAGTTTTGTCTTAAGGTTTAACCTTAAGTTTAAGTCATAGGGTTAAGCCTTAGGGTTACGTTTTGAGTGTAAATCTTAAGGTTACGTTTTAAGGTTAAGTCTTAATGGTACATCTTAAAGTTAAGTCTTAGCATTAAGACCTAGGGTTAAATCTCAGGGTTAAATTTCAAGGTAAAGTCTCAAGGTTAAGTCTCAGGGTTACGTGGTAAGGTTGTGTCTTAGGATTCAGTCTCTAGGGTTAAGTTTTGAAGTTAAACTTTAGGTTAAGTCTTAGGGTTAAGTCTCAGGTTTAAGTCTCAGGATTATGTCTTAGGGTTAAGTCTTAATGTGAAGTCTTAAATTTAAGTCTTAAGCTTAAATCTTAGGGTTAAGCCTTAAGGTTAAGTGTCAGGGTTAATTCCCAAAGGTTAAGTCTTAAGTTTACATCTCACAGATTGAGTCTTAGGGTTAAGTCTTCATTTTAAGTCTTAGGGTTAAGTCTTAGAGTACAATCCTGAGGATAAGTCTTATGGTTAAGTCTCAGGGTTAAGTCTTAAGGTTGAGCCTTAAGGTTAAGTCTTAGGGGTAAGCCTTAGAGTTATGTCTTGGGGATAAGTCTTAGGGCTAAGTCTCAGGATTAAGTATCAAGGTTAAAGCTCAAGGATAAGTCTCAGGGCTACGTTTTAGGGTTAAGTCTTCAGGTTAAATCTTAGGTTTAAGTCTCAGTTTTCAGTTTTAGGGATAAGTCTTCAGGATAAATTTCACGATTAAGTCTCAGGGTTGAGTCTTAAGTTTAAAACTTAACCTTAAGTCTCAGGGTTAAGTCTTATGGTTAAATCGTAATGTTACATCGGAATTTTAAGTCTTAGGGTTAAGTCTAAATCTAAGCCACAAGTTGAAGTCTTAGGGTTAACGCTTTAGAGTTAAGACTTGGGGATAAGTCTTAGGGTTACGTCTTAAAACTTAAGTCCTAAGGTTAACTCTTAGGGTTAAATCTGTAAGGTCAACACTTAAGGTTAACTCTTAGGGTTAAGTTTAGGGTTAAGTCTTAAGGTTACGTCTTAAAGTTAAATATTAAGGTTAAGTCTTGGTGTTATTTCTAAAGGTTAAGTCTGAGGGTTATATCGGAGCGTTAATTATTAAGTCTTAGAGTTAATTCTCAGGGTTAAGTCTTCAAGTTACTTCTTAAGGTTGAGACTTAGTTTTAAGTTGTAAGGTTAAGTCCGAATGTTACATCTTAAAGTTAATCTTAGGGTTAAATCTCAGTGTTAAGTCTCAGGGTATAAGTCGTAAAGGTTGTGTCTTAATGTTCAGTCTTATTGTTAAGTCTTAAAAGTTGTATTTTAGGGTTCAGTCTTAGGGCTAAATTTTAAGGTTAAGTCTTTGGGTTAAGTCTTAAGGTGAAGTCTTATGGCTTGAGTCTTAGGGTTAAGTCTAAAGTTTAATTCATAAGTTGAAGTCTTAGACTTAAGTCTTGGGGCTAAGTCTTAGGGTTAAGTCTTAAATCTTAGGTTTAAGTCTCAGTGTTAAGTCTTAGGGATAAGTCTTTGAATTAAGTCTTCAAGTTTTGTCTTAAGGTTTAACCTTAAGTTTAAGTCATAGGGTTAAGTCTTAGGGTTACGTTTTGAGTGTAAATCTTAAGGTTACGTTTTAAGGTTAAGTCTTAATGGTACATCTTAAAGTTAAGTCTTAGCATTAAGACCTAGGGTTAAATCTCAGGGTTAAATTTCAAGGTAAAGTCTCAAGGTTAAGTCTCAGGGTTACGTGGTAAGGTTGTGTCTTAGGATTCAGTCTCTAGGGTTAAGTTTTGAAGTTAAACTTTAGGTTAAGTCTTAGGGTTAAGTCTCAGGTTTAAGTCTCAGGATTATGTCTTAGGGTTAAGTCTTAATGTGAAGTCTTAAATTTAAGTCTTAAGCTTAAGTCTTAGGGTTAAGCCTTAAGGTTAAGTGTCAGGGTTAATTCCCAAAGGTTAAGTCTTAAGTTTACATCTCACAGATTGAGTCTTAGGGTTAAGTCTTCATTTTAAGTCTTAGGGTTAAGTCTTAGAGTACAATCCTGAGGATAAGTCTTATGGTTAAGTCTTAAGGTTGAGCCTTAAGGTTAAGTCTTAGGGGTAAGCCTTAGAGTTATGTCTTGGGGATAAGTCTTAGGGCTAAGTCTCAGGATTAAGTATCAAGGTTAAAGCTCAAGGATAAGTCTCAGGGCTACGTTTTAGGGTTAAGTCTTCAGGTTAAATCTTAGGTTTAAGTCTCAGTTTTCAGTTTTAGGGATAAGTCTTCAGGATAAATTTCACGATTAAGTCTCAGGGTTGAGTCTTAAGTTTAAAACTTAACCTTAAGTCTCAGGGTTAAGTCTTATGGTTAAATCGTAATGTTACATCGGAATTTTAAGTCTTAGGGTTAAGTCTAAATCTAAGCCACAAGTTGAAGTCTTAGGGTTAACGCTTTAGAGTTAAGACTTGGGGATAAGTCTTAGGGTTACGTCTTAAAACTTAAGTCCTAAGGTTAACTCTTAGGGTTAAATCTGTAAGGTCAACACTTAAGGTTAACTCTTAGGGTTAAGTTTAGGGTTAAGTCTTAAGGTTACGTCTTAAAGTTAAATATTAAGGTTAAGTCTTGGGGTTATTTCTAAAGGTTAAGTCTGAGGGTTATATCGGAGCGTTAATTATTAAGTCTTAGAGTTAATTCTCAGGGTTAAGTCTTCAAGTTACTTCTTAAGGTTGAGACTTAGTTTTAAGTTGTAAGGTTAAGTCCGAATGTTACATCTTAAAGTTAATCTTAGGGTTAAATCTCAGTGTTAAGTCTCAGGGTATAAGTCGTAAAGGTTGTGTCTTAATGTTCAGTCTTATTGTTAAGTCTTAAAAGTTGTATTTTAGGGTTCAGTCTTAGGGCTAAATTTTAAGGTTAAGTCTTTGGGTTAAGTCTTAAGGTGAAGTCTTATGGCTTGAGTCTTAGGGTTAAGTCTAAAGTTTAATTCATAAGTTGAAGTCTTAGACTTAAGTCTTGGGGCTAAGTCTTAGGGTTAAGTCTTAAATCTTAGGTTTAAGTCTCAGTGTTAAGTCTTAGGGATAAGTCTTTGAATTAAGTCTTCAAGTTTTGTCTTAAGGTTTAACCTTAAGTTTAAGTCATAGGGTTAAGTCTTAGGGTTACGTTTTGAGTGTAAATCTTAAGGTTACGTTTTAAGGTTAAGTCTTAATGGTACATCTTAAAGTTAAGTCTTAGCATTAAGACCTAGGGTTAAATCTCAGGGTTAAATTTCAAGGTAAAGTCTCAAGGTTAAGTCTCAGGGTTACGTGGTCAAGTTGTGTCTTAGGATTCAGTCTCTAGGGTTAAGTTTTGAAGTTAAACTTTAGGTTAAGTCTTAGGGTTAAGTCTCAGGTTTAAGTCTCAGGATTATGTCTTAGGGTTAAGTCTTAATGTGAAGTCTTAAATTTAAGTCTTAAGCTTAAGTCTTAGGGTTAAGCCTTAAGGTTAAGTGTCAGGGTTAATTCCCAAAGGTTAAGTCTTAAGTTTACATCTCACAGATTGAGTCTTAGGGTTAAGTCTTCATTTTAAGTCTTAGGGTTAAGTCTTAGAGTACAATCCTGAGGATAAGTCTTATGGTTAAGTCTTAAGGTTGAGCCTTAAGGTTAAGTCTTAGGGGTAAGCCTTAGAGTTATGTCTTGGGGATAAGTCTTAGGGCTAAGTCTCAGGATTAAGTATCAAGGTTAAAGCTCAAGGATAAGTCTCAGGGCTACGTTTTAGGGTTAAGTCTTCAGGTTAAATCTTAGGTTTAAGTCTCAGTTTTCAGTTTTAGGGATAAGTCTTCAGGATAAATTTCACGATTAAGTCTCAGGGTTGAGTCTTAAGTTTAAAACTTAACCTTAAGTCTCAGGGTTAAGTCTTATGGTTAAATCGTAATGTTACATCGGAATTTTAAGTCTTAGGGTTAAGTCTAAATCTAAGCCACAAGTTGAAGTCTTAGGGTTAACGCTTTAGAGTTAAGACTTGGGGATAAGTCTTAGGGTTACGTCTTAAAACTTAAGTCCTAAGGTTAACTCTTAGGGTTAAATCTGTAAGGTCAACACTTAAGGTTAACTCTTAGGGTTAAGTTTAGGGTTAAGTCTTAAGGTTACGTCTTAAAGTTAAATATTAAGGTTAAGTCTTGGGGTTATTTCTAAAGGTTAAGTCTGAGGGTTATATCGGAGCGTTAATTATTAAGTCTTAGAGTTAATTCTCAGGGTTAAGTCTTCAAGTTACTTCTTAAGGTTGAGACTTAGTTTTAAGTTGTAAGGTTAAGTCCGAATGTTACATCTTAAAGTTAATCTTAGGGTTAAATCTCAGTGTTAAGTCTCAGGGTATAAGTCGTAAAGGTTGTGTCTTAATGTTCAGTCTTATTGTTAAGTCTTAAAAGTTGTATTTTAGGGTTCAGTCTTAGGGCTAAATTTTAAGGTTAAGTCTTTGGGTTAAGTCTTAAGGTGAAGTCTTATGGCTTGAGTCTTAGGGTTAAGTCTAAAGTTTAATTCATAAGTTGAAGTCTTAGACTTAAGTCTTGGGGCTAAGTCTTAGGGTTAAGTCTTAAATCTTAGGTTTAAGTCTCAGTGTTAAGTCTTAGGGATAAGTCTTTGAATTAAGTCTTCAAGTTTTGTCTTAAGGTTTAACCTTAAGTTTAAGTCATAGGGTTAAGTCTTAGGGTTACGTTTTGAGTGTAAATCTTAAGGTTACGTTTTAAGGTTAAGTCTTAATGGTACATCTTAAAGTTAAGTCTTAGCATTAAGACCTAGGGTTAAATCTCAGGGTTAAATTTCAAGGTAAAGTCTCAAGGTTAAGTCTCAGGGTTACGTGGTAAGGTTGTGTCTTAGGATTCAGTCTCTAGGGTTAAGTTTTGAAGTTAAACTTTAGGTTAAGTCTTAGGGTTAAGTCTCAGGTTTAAGTCTCAGGATTATGTCTTAGGGTTAAGTCTTAATGTGAAGTCTTAAATTTAAGTCTTAAGCTTAAGTCTTAGGGTTAAGCCTTAAGGTTAAGTGTCAGGGTTAATTCCCAAAGGTTAAGTCTTAAGTTTACATCTCACAGATTGAGTCTTAGGGTTAAGTCTTCATTTTAAGTCTTAGGGTTAAGTCTTAGAGTACAATCCTGAGGATAAGTCTTATGGTTAAGTCTCAGGGTTAAGTCTTAAGGTTGAGCCTTAAGGTTAAGTCTTAGGGTTAAGCCTTAGAGTTATGTCTTGGGGATAAGTCTTAGGGCTAAGTCTCAGGATTAAGTATCAAGGTTAAAGCTCAAGGATAAGTCTCAGGGCTACGTTTTAGGGTTAAGTCTTCAGGTTAAATCTTAGGTTTAAGTCTCAGTTTTCAGTTTTAGGGATAAGTCTTCAGGATAAATTTCACGATTAAGTCTCAGGGTTGAGTCTTAAGGTTAAAACTTAACCTTAAGTCTCAGGGTTAAGTCTTATGGTTAAATCGTAATGTTACATCGGAATTTTAAGTCTTAGGGTTAAGTCTAAATCTAAGCCACAAGTTGAAGTCTTAGGGTTAACGCTTTAGAGTTAAGACTTGGGGATAAGTCTTAGGGTTACGTCTTAAAACTTAAGTCCTAAGGTTAACTCTTAGGGTTAAATCTGTAAGGTCAACACTTAAGGTTAACTCTTAGGGTTAAGTTTAGGGTTAAGTCTTAAGGTTACGTCTTAAAGTTAAATATTAAGGTTAAGTCTTGGGGTTATTTCTAAAGGTTAAGTCTGAGGGTTATATCGGAGCGTTAATTATTAAGTCTTAGAGTTAATTCTCAGGGTTAAGTCTTCAAGTTACTTCTTAAGGTTGAGACTTAGTTTTAAGTTGTAAGGTTAAGTCCGAATGTTACATCTTAAAGTTAATCTTAGGGTTAAATCTCAGTGTTAAGTCTCAGGGTATAAGTCGTAAAGGTTGTGTCTTAATGTTCAGTCTTATTGTTAAGTCTTAAAAGTTGTATTTTAGGGTTCAGTCTTAGGGCTAAATTTTAAGGTTAAGTCTTTGGGTTAAGTCTTAAGGTGAAGTCTTATGGCTTGAGTCTTAGGGTTAAGTCTAAAGTTTAATTCATAAGTTGAAGTCTTAGACTTAAGTCTTGGGGCTAAGTCTTAGGGTTAAGTCTTAAATCTTAGGTTTAAGTCTCAGTGTTAAGTCTTAGGGATAAGTCTTTGAATTAAGTCTTCAAGTTTTGTCTTAAGGTTTAACCTTAAGTTTAAGTCATAGGGTTAAGTCTTCGGGTTACGTTTTGAGTGTAAATCTTAAGGTTACGTTTTAAGGTTAAGTCTTAATGGTACATCTTAAAGTTAAGTCTTAGCATTAAGACCTAGGGTTAAATCTCAGGGTTAAATTTCAAGGTAAAGTCTCAAGGTTAAGTCTCAGGGTTACGTGGTAAGGTTGTGTCTTAGGATTCAGTCTCTAGGGTTAAGTTTTGAAGTTAAACTTTAGGTTAAGTCTTAGGGTTAAGTCTCAGGTTTAAGTCTCAGGATTATGTCTTAGGGTTAAGTCTTAATGTGAAGTCTTAAATTTAAGTCTTAAGCTTAAGTCTTAGGGTTAAGCCTTAAGGTTAAGTGTCAGGGTTAATTCCCAAAGGTTAAGTCTTAAGTTTACATCTCACAGATTGAGTCTTAGGGTTAAGTCTTCATTTTAAGTCTTAGGGTTAAGTCTTAGAGTACAATCCTGAGGATAAGTCTTATGGTTAAGTCTTAAGGTTGAGCCTTAAGGTTAAGTCTTAGGGGTAAGCCTTAGAGTTATGTCTTGGGGATAAGTCTTAGGGCTAAGTCTCAGGATTAAGTATCAAGGTTAAAGCTCAAGGATAAGTCTCAGGGCTACGTTTTAGGGTTAAGTCTTCAGGTTAAATCTTAGGTTTAAGTCTCAGTTTTAAGTTTTAGGGATAAGTCTTCAGGATAAATTTCACGATTAAGTCTCAGGGTTGAGTCTTAAGGTTAAAACTTAACCTTAAGTCTCAGGGTTAAGTCTTATGGTTAAATCGTAATGTTACATCGGAATTTTAAGTCTTAGGGTTAAGTCTAAATCTAAGCCACAAGTTGAAGTCTTAGGGCTAACGCTTTAGAGTTAAGACTTGGGGATAAGTCTTAGGGTTAAGTCTTAAAATTTAAGTCCTAAGGTTAACTCTTAGGGTTAAATCTGTAAGGTCAACACTTAAGGTTAACTCTTAGGGTTAAGTTTAGGGTTAAGTCTTAAGGTTACGTCTTAAAGTTAAATATTAAGGTTAAGTCTTGGGGTTATTTCTTAAGGTTAAGTCTGAGGGTTATATCGGAGCGTTAATTATTAAGTCTTAGAGTTAATTCTCAGGGTTAAGTCTTCAAGTTACTTCTTAAGGTTGAGACTTAGTTTTAAGTTGTAAGGTTAAGTCCGAATGTTACATCTTAAAGTTAATCTTAGGGTTAAATCTCAGTGTTAAGTCTCAGGGTATAAGTCGTAAAGGTTGTGTCTTAATGTTCAGTCTTATTGTTAAGTCTTAAAAGTTGTATTTTAGGGTTCAGTCTTAGGGCTAAATTTTAAGGTTAAGTCTTTGGGTTAAGTCTTAAGGTGAAGTCTTATGGCTTGAGTCTTAGGGTTAAGTCTAAAGTTTAATTCATAAGTTGAAGTCTTAGACTTAAGTCTTGGGGCTAAGTCTTAGGGTTAAGTCTTAAATCTTAGGTTTAAGTCTCAGTGTTAAGTCTTAGGGATAAGTCTTTGAATTAAGTCTTCAAGTTTTGTCTTAAGGTTTAACCTTAAGTTTAAGTCATAGGGTTAAGTCTTAGGGTTACGTTTTGAGTGTAAATCTTAAGGTTACGTTTTAAGGTTAAGTCTTAATGGTACATCTTAAAGTTAAGTCTTAGCATTAAGACCTAGGGTTAAATCTCAGGGTTAAATTTCAAGGTAAAGTCTCAAGGTTAAGTCTCAGGGTTACGTGGTAAGGTTGTGTCTTAGGATTCAGTCTCTAGGGTTAAGTTTTGAAGTTAAACTTTAGGTTAAGTCTTAGGGTTAAGTCTCAGGTTTAAGTCTCAGGATTATGTCTTAGGGTTAAGTCTTAATGTGAAGTCTTAAATTTAAGTCTTAAGCTTAAGTCTTAGGGTTAAGCCTTAAGGTTAAGTGTCAGGGTTAATTCCCAAAGGTTAAGTCTTAAGTTTACATCTCACAGATTGAGTCTTAGGGTTAAGTCTTCATTTTAAGTCTTAGGGTTAAGTCTTAGAGTACAATCCTGAGGATAAGTCTTATGGTTAAGTCTTAAGGTTGAGCCTTAAGGTTAAGTCTTAGGGGTAAGCCTTAGAGTTATGTCTTGGGGATAAGTCTTAGGGCTAAGTCTCAGGATTAAGTATCAAGGTTAAAGCTCAAGGATAAGTCTCAGGGCTACGTTTTAGGGTTAAGTCTTCAGGTTAAATCTTAGGTTTAAGTCTCAGTTTTCAGTTTTAGGGATAAGTCTTCAGGATAAATTTCACGATTAAGTCTCAGGGTTGAGTCTTAAGGTTAAAACTTAACCTTAAGTCTCAGGGTTAAGTCTTATGGTTAAATCGTAATGTTACATCGGAATTTTAAGTCTTAGGGTTAAGTCTAAATCTAAGCCACAAGTTGAAGTCTTAGGGTTAACGCTTTAGAGTTAAGACTTGGGGATAAGTCTTAGGGTTAAGTCTTAAAATTTAAGTCCTAAGGTTAACTCTTAGGGTTAAATCTGTAAGGTCAACACTTAAGGTTAACTCTTAGGGTTAAGTTTAGGGTTAAGTCTTAAGGTTACGTCTTAAAGTTAAATATTAAGGTTAAGTCTTGGGGTTATTTCTAAAGGTTAAGTCTGAGGGTTATATCGGAGCGTTAATTATTAAGTCTTAGAGTTAATTCTCAGGGTTAAGTCTTCAAGTTACTTCTTAAGGTTGAGACTTAGTTTTAAGTTGTAAGGTTAAGTCCGAATGTTACATCTTAAAGTTAATCTTAGGGTTAAATCTCAGTGTTAAGTCTCAGGGTATAAGTCGTAAAGGTTGTGTCTTAATGTTCAGTCTTATTGTTAAGTCTTAAAAGTTGTATTTTAGGGTTCAGTCTTAGGGCTAAATTTTAAGGTTAAGTCTTTGGGTTAAGTCTTAAGGTGAAGTCTTATGGCTTGAGTCTTAGGGTTAAGTCTAAAGTTTAATTCATAAGTTGAAGTCTTAGACTTAAGTCTTGGGGCTAAGTCTTAGGGTTAAGTCTTAAATCTTAGGTTTAAGTCTCAGTGTTAAGTCTTAGGGATAAGTCTTTGAATTAAGTCTTCAAGTTTTGTCTTAAGGTTTAACCTTAAGTTTAAGTCATAGGGTTAAGTCTTCGGGTTACGTTTTGAGTGTAAATCTTAAGGTTACGTTTTAAGGTTAAGTCTTAATGGTACATCTTAAAGTTAAGTCTTAGCATTAAGACCTAGGGTTAAATCTCAGGGTTAAATTTCAAGGTAAAGTCTCAAGGTTAAGTCTCAGGGTTACGTGGTAAGGTTGTGTCTTAGGATTCAGTCTCTAGGGTTAAGTTTTGAAGTTAAACTTTAGGTTAAGTCTTAGGGTTAAGTCTCAGGTTTAAGTCTCAGGATTATGTCTTAGGGTTAAGTCTTAATGTGAAGTCTTAAATTTAAGTCTTAAGCTTAAGTCTTAGGGTTAAGCCTTAAGGTTAAGTGTCAGGGTTAATTCCCAAAGGTTAAGTCTTAAGTTTACATCTCACAGATTGAGTCTTAGGGTTAAGTCTTCATTTTAAGTCTTAGGGTTAAGTCTTAGAGTACAATCCTGAGGATAAGTCTTATGGTTAAGTCTTAAGGTTGAGCCTTAAGGTTAAGTCTTAGGGTTAAGCCTTAGAGTTATGTCTTGGGGATAAGTCTTAGGGCTAAGTCTCAGGATTAAGTATCAAGGTTAAAGCTCAAGGATAAGTCTCAGGGCTACGTTTTAGGGTTAAGTCTTGAGGTTAAATCTTAGGTTTAAGTCTCAGTTTTAAGTTTTAGGGAT
Organism: Falco punctatus; assembly: GCF_963210335.1. Classification (NCBI taxonomy): domain Eukaryota; kingdom Metazoa; phylum Chordata; class Aves; order Falconiformes; family Falconidae; genus Falco; species Falco punctatus. Next base: position 832,786 of record NW_027660223.1, on the reverse strand, counting down.
AAGTCTTCAGGATAAATTTCACGATTAAGTCTCAGGGTTGAGTCTTAAGGTTAAAACTTAACCTTAAGTCTCAGGGTTAAGTCTTATGGTTAAATCGTAATGTTACATCGGAATTTTAAGTCTTGGGGTTAAGTCTAAATCTAAGCCACAAGTTGAAGTCTTAGGGTTAACGCTTTAGAGTTAAGACTTGGGGATAAGTCTTAGGGTTAAGTCTTAAAATTTAAGTCCTAAGGTTAACTCTTAGGGTTAAATCTGTAAGGTCAACACTTAAGGTTAACTCTTAGGGTTAAGTTTAGGGTTAAGTCTTAAGGTTACGTCTTAAAGTTAAATATTAAGGTTAAGTCTTGGGGTTATTTCTAAAGGTTAAGTCTGAGGGTTATATCGGAGCGTTAATTATTAAGTCTTAGAGTTAATTCTCAGGGTTAAGTCTTCAAGTTACTTCTTAAGGTTGAGACTTAGTTTTAAGTTGTAAGGTTAAGTCCGAATGTTACATCTTAAAGTTAATCTTAGGGTTAAATCTCAGTGTTAAGTCTCAGGGTATAAGTCGTAAAGGTTGTGTCTTAATGTTCAGTCTTATTGTTAAGTCTTAAAAGTTGTATTTTAGGGTTCAGTCTTAGGGCTAAATTTTAAGGTTAAGTCTTTGGGTTAAGTCTTAAGGTGAAGTCTTATGGCTTGAGTCTTAGGGTTAAGTCTAAAGTTTAATTCATAAGTTGAAGTCTTAGACTTAAGTCTTGGGGCTAAGTCTTAGGGTTAAGTCTTAAATCTTAGGTTTAAGTCTCAGTGTTAAGTCTTAGGGATAAGTCTTTGAATTAAGTCTTCAAGTTTTGTCTTAAGGTTTAACCTTAAGTTTAAGTCATAGGGTTAAGTCTTCGGGTTACGTTTTGAGTGTAAATCTTAAGGTTACGTTTTAAGGTTAAGTCTTAATGGTACATCTTAAAGTTAAGTCTTAGCATTAAGACCTAGGGTTAAATCTCAGGGTTAAATTTCAAGGTAAAGTCTCAAGGTTAAGTCTCAGGGTTACGTGGTAAGGTTGTGTCTTAGGATTCAGTCTCTAGGGTTAAGTTTTGAAGTTAAACTTTAGGTTAAGTCTTAGGGTTAAGTCTCAGGTTTAAGTCTCAGGATTATGTCTTAGGGTTAAGTCTTAATGTGAAGTCTTAAATTTAAGTCTTAAGCTTAAGTCTTAGGGTTAAGCCTTAAGGTTAAGTGTCAGGGTTAATTCCCAAAGGTTAAGTCTTAAGTTTACATCTCACAGATTGAGTCTTAGGGTTAAGTCTTCATTTTAAGTCTTAGGGTTAAGTCTTAGAGTACAATCCTGAGGATAAGTCTTATGGTTAAGTCTCAGGGTTAAGTCTTAAGGTTGAGCCTTAAGGTTAAGTCTTAGGGGTAAGCCTTAGAGTTATGTCTTGGGGATAAGTCTTAGGGCTAAGTCTCAGGATTAAGTATCAAGGTTAAAGCTCAAGGATAAGTCTCAGGGCTACGTTTTAGGGTTAAGTCTTCAGGTTAAATCTTAGGTTTAAGTCTCAGTTTTAAGTTTTAGGGATAAGTCTTCAGGATAAATTTCACGATTAAGTCTCAGGGTTGAGTCTTAAGGTTAAAACTTAACCTTAAGTCTCAGGGTTAAGTCTTATGGTTAAATCGTAATGTTACATCGGAATTTTAAGTCTTAGCGTTCAGTCTAAATCTAAGCCACAAGTTGAAGTCTTAGGGTTAACGCTTTAGAGTTAAGACTTGGGGATAAGTCTTAGGGTTAAGTCTTAAAATTTAAGTCCTAAGGTTAACTCTTAGGGTTAAATCTGTAAGGTCAACACTTAAGGTTAACTCTTAGGGTTAAGTTTAGGGTTAAGTCTTAAGGTTACGTCTTAAAGTTAAATATTAAGGTTAAGTCTTGGGGTTATTTCTAAAGGTTAAGTCTGAGGGTTATATCGGAGCGTTAATTATTAAGTCTTAGAGTTAATTCTCAGGGTTAAGTCTTCAAGTTACTTCTTAAGGTTGAGACTTAGTTTTAAGTTGTAAGGTTAAGTCCGAATGTTACATCTTAAAGTTAATCTTAGGGTTAAATCTCAGTGTTAAGTCTCAGGGTATAAGTCGTAAAGGTTGTGTCTTAATGTTCAGTCTTATTGTTAAGTCTTAAAAGTTGTATTTTAGGGTTCAGTCTTAGGGCTAAATTTTAAGGTTAAGTCTTTGGGTTAAGTCTTAAGGTGAAGTCTTATGGCTTGAGTCTTAGGGTTAAGTCTAAAGTTTAATTCATAAGTTGAAGTCTTAGACTTAAGTCTTGGGGCTAAGTCTTAGGGTTAAGTCTTAAATCTTAGGTTTAAGTCTCAGTGTTAAGTCTTAGGGATAAGTCTTTGAATTAAGTCTTCAAGTTTTGTCTTAAGGTTTAACCTTAAGTTTAAGTCATAGGGTTAAGTCTTAGGGTTACGTTTTGAGTGTAAATCTTAAGGTTACGTTTTAAGGTTAAGTCTTAATGGTACATCTTAAAGTTAAGTCTTAGCATTAAGACCTAGGGTTAAATCTCAGGGTTAAATTTCAAGGTAAAGTCTCAAGGTTAAGTCTCAGGGTTACGTGGTAAGGTTGTGTCTTAGGATTCAGTCTCTAGGGTTAAGTTTTGAAGTTAAACTTTAGGTTAAGTCTTAGGGTTAAGTCTCAGGTTTAAGTCTCAGGATTATGTCTTAGGGTTAAGTCTTAATGTGAAGTCTTAAATTTAAGTCTTAAGCTTAAGTCTTAGGGTTAAGCCTTAAGGTTAAGTGTCAGGGTTAATTCCCAAAGGTTAAGTCTTAAGTTTACATCTCACAGATTGAGTCTTAGGGTTAAGTCTTCATTTTAAGTCTTAGGGTTAAGTCTTAGAGTACAATCCTGAGGATAAGTCTTATGGTTAAGTCTCAGGGTTAAGTCTTAAGGTTGAGCCTTAAGGTTAAGTCTTAGGGGTAAGCCTTAGAGTTATGTCTTGGGGATAAGTCTTAGGGCTAAGTCTCAGGATTAAGTAACAAGGTTAAAGCTCAAGGATAAGTCTCAGGGCTACGTTTTAGGGTTAAGTCTTCAGGTTAAATCTTAGGTTTAAGTCTCAGTTTTCAGTTTTAGGGATAAGTCTTCAGGATAAATTTCACGATTAAGTCTCAGGGTTGAGTCTTAAGTTTAAAACTTAACCTTAAGTCTCAGGGTTAAGTCTTATGGTTAAATCGTAATGTTACATCGGAATTTTAAGTCTTAGGGTTAAGTCTAAATCTAAGCCACAAGTTGAAGTCTTAGGGTTAACGCTTTAGAGTTAAGACTTGGGGATAAGTCTTAGGGTTACGTCTTAAAACTTAAGTCCTAAGGTTAACTCTTAGGGTTAAATCTGTAAGGTCAACACTTAAGGTTAACTCTTAGGGTTAAGTTTAGGGTTAAGTCTTAAGGTTACGTCTTAAAGTTAAATATTAAGGTTAAGTCTTGGGGTTATTTCTAAAGGTTAAGTCTGAGGGTTATATCGGAGCGTTAATTATTAAGTCTTAGAGTTAATTCTCAGGGTTAAGTCTTCAAGTTACTTCTTAAGGTTGAGACTTAGTTTTAAGTTGTAAGGTTAAGTCCGAATGTTACATCTTAAAGTTAATCTTAGGGTTAAATCTCAGTGTTAAGTCTCAGGGTATAAGTCGTAAAGGTTGTGTCTTAATGTTCAGTCTTATTGTTAAGTCTTAAAAGTTGTATTTTAGGGTTCAGTCTTAGGGCTAAATTTTAAGGTTAAGTCTTTGGGTTAAGTCTTAAGGTGAAGTCTTATGGCTTGAGTCTTAGGGTTAAGTCTAAAGTTTAATTCATAAGTTGAAGTCTTAGACTTAAGTCTTGGGGCTAAGTCTTAGGGTTAAGTCTTAAATCTTAGGTTTAAGTCTCAGTGTTAAGTCTTAGGGATAAGTCTTTGAATTAAGTCTTCAAGTTTTGTCTTAAGGTTTAACCTTAAGTTTAAGTCATAGGGTTAAGTCTTCGGGTTACGTTTTGAGTGTAAATCTTAAGGTTACGTTTTAAGGTTAAGTCTTAATGGTACATCTTAAAGTTAAGTCTTAGCATTAAGACCTAGGGTTAAATCTCAGGGTTAAATTTCAAGGTAAAGTCTCAAGGTTAAGTCTCAGGGTTACGTGGTAAGGTTGTGTCTTAGGATTCAGTCTCTAGGGTTAAGTTTTGAAGTTAAACTTTAGGTTAAGTCTTAGGGTTAAGTCTCAGGTTTAAGTCTCAGGATTATGTCTTAGGGTTAAGTCTTAATGTGAAGTCTTAAATTTAAGTCTTAAGCTTAAGTCTTAGGGTTAAGCCTTAAGGTTAAGTGTCAGGGTTAATTCCCAAAGGTTAAGTCTTAAGTTTACATCTCACAGATTGAGTCTTAGGGTTAAGTCTTCATTTTAAGTCTTAGGGTTAAGTCTTAGAGTACAATCCTGAGGATAAGTCTTATGGTTAAGTCTCAGGGTTAAGTCTTAAGGTTGAGCCTTAAGGTTAAGTCTTAGGGGTAAGCCTTAGAGTTATGTCTTGGGGATAAGTCTTAGGGCTAAGTCTCAGGATTAAGTATCAAGGTTAAAGCTCAAGGATAAGTCTCAGGGCTACGTTTTAGGGTTAAGTCTTCAGGTTAAATCTTAGGTTTAAGTCTCAGTTTTAAGTTTTAGGGATAAGTCTTCAGGATAAATTTCACGATTAAGTCTCAGGGTTGAGTCTTAAGGTTAAAACTTAACCTTAAGTCTCAGGGTTAAGTCTTATGGTTAAATCGTAATGTTACATCGGAATTTTAAGTCTTAGCGTTCAGTCTAAATCTAAGCCACAAGTTGAAGTCTTAGGGTTAACGCTTTAGAGTTAAGACTTGGGGATAAGTCTTAGGGTTAAGTCTTAAAATTTAAGTCCTAAGGTTAACTCTTAGGGTTAAATCTGTAAGGTCAACACTTAAGGTTAACTCTTAGGGTTAAGTTTAGGGTTAAGTCTTAAGGTTACGTCTTAAAGTTAAATATTAAGGTTAAGTCTTGGGGTTATTTCTAAAGGTTAAGTCTGAGGGTTATATCGGAGCGTTAATTATTAAGTCTTAGAGTTAATTCTCAGGGTTAAGTCTTCAAGTTACTTCTTAAGGTTGAGACTTAGTTTTAAGTTGTAAGGTTAAGTCCGAATGTTACATCTTAAAGTTAATCTTAGGGTTAAATCTCAGTGTTAAGTCTCAGGGTATAAGTCGTAAAGGTTGTGTCTTAATGTTCAGTCTTATTGTTAAGTCTTAAAAGTTGTATTTTAGGGTTCAGTCTTAGGGCTAAATTTTAAGGTTAAGTCTTTGGGTTAAGTCTTAAGGTGAAGTCTTATGGCTTGAGTCTTAGGGTTAAGTCTAAAGTTTAATTCATAAGTTGAAGTCTTAGACTTAAGTCTTGGGGCTAAGTCTTAGGGTTAAGTCTTAAATCTTAGGTTTAAGTCTCAGTGTTAAGTCTTAGGGATAAGTCTTTGAATTAAGTCTTCAAGTTTTGTCTTAAGGTTTAACCTTAAGTTTAAGTCATAGGGTTAAGTCTTCGGGTTACGTTTTGAGTGTAAATCTTAAGGTTACGTTTTAAGGTTAAGTCTTAATGGTACATCTTAAAGTTAAGTCTTAGCATTAAGACCTAGGGTTAAATCTCAGGGTTAAATTTCAAGGTAAAGTCTCAAGGTTAAGTCTCAGGGTTACGTGGTAAGGTTGTGTCTTAGGATTCAGTCTCTAGGGTTAAGTTTTGAAGTTAAACTTTAGGTTAAGTCTTAGGGTTAAGTCTCAGGTTTAAGTCTCAGGATTATGTCTTAGGGTTAAGTCTTAATGTGAAGTCTTAAATTTAAGTCTTAAGCTTAAGTCTTAGGGTTAAGCCTTAAGGTTAAGTGTCAGGGTTAATTCCCAAAGGTTAAGTCTTAAGTTTACATCTCACAGATTGAGTCTTAGGGTTAAGTCTTCATTTTAAGTCTTAGGGTTAAGTCTTAGAGTACAATCCTGAGGATAAGTCTTATGGTTAAGTCTCAGGGTTAAGTCTTAAGGTTGAGCCTTAAGGTTAAGTCTTAGGGGTAAGCCTTAGAGTTATGTCTTGGGGATAAGTCTTAGGGCTAAGTCTCAGGATTAAGTAACAAGGTTAAAGCTCAAGGATAAGTCTCAGGGCTACGTTTTAGGGTTAAGTCTTCAGGTTAAATCTTAGGTTTAAGTCTCAGTTTTCAGTTTTAGGGATAAGTCTTCAGGATAAATTTCACGATTAAGTCTCAGGGTTGAGTCTTAAGTTTAAAACTTAACCTTAAGTCTCAGGGTTAAGTCTTATGGTTAAATCGTAATGTTACATCGGAATTTTAAGTCTTAGGGTTAAGTCTAAATCTAAGCCACAAGTTGAAGTCTTAGGGTTAACGCTTTAGAGTTAAGACTTGGGGATAAGTCTTAGGGTTACGTCTTAAAACTTAAGTCCTAAGGTTAACTCTTAGGGTTAAATCTGTAAGGTCAACACTTAAGGTTAACTCTTAGGGTTAAGTTTAGGGTTAAGTCTTAAGGTTACGTCTTAAAGTTAAATATTAAGGTTAAGTCTTGGGGTTATTTCTAAAGGTTAAGTCTGAGGGTTATATCGGAGCGTTAATTATTAAGTCTTAGAGTTAATTCTCAGGGTTAAGTCTTCAAGTTACTTCTTAAGGTTGAGACTTAGTTTTAAGTTGTAAGGTTAAGTCCGAATGTTACATCTTAAAGTTAATCTTAGGGTTAAATCTCAGTGTTAAGTCTCAGGGTATAAGTCGTAAAGGTTGTGTCTTAATGTTCAGTCTTATTGTTAAGTCTTAAAAGTTGTATTTTAGGGTTCAGTCTTAGGGCTAAATTTTAAGGTTAAGTCTTTGGGTTAAGTCTTAAGGTGAAGTCTTATGGCTTGAGTCTTAGGGTTAAGTCTAAAGTTTAATTCATAAGTTGAAGTCTTAGACTTAAGTCTTGGGGCTAAGTCTTAGGGTTAAGTCTTAAATCTTAGGTTTAAGTCTCAGTGTTAAGTCTTAGGGATAAGTCTTTGAATTAAGTCTTCAAGTTTTGTCTTAAGGTTTAACCTTAAGTTTAAGTCATAGGGTTAAGCCTTAGGGTTACGTTTTGAGTGTAAATCTTAAGGTTACGTTTTAAGGTTAAGTCTTAATGGTACATCTTAAAGTTAAGTCTTAGCATTAAGACCTAGGGTTAAATCTCAGGGTTAAATTTCAAGGTAAAGTCTCAAGGTTAAGTCTCAGGGTTACGTGGTAAGGTTGTGTCTTAGGATTCAGTCTCTAGGGTTAAGTTTTGAAGTTAAACTTTAGGTTAAGTCTTAGGGTTAAGTCTCAGGTTTAAGTCTCAGGATTATGTCTTAGGGTTAAGTCTTAATGTGAAGTCTTAAATTTAAGTCTTAAGCTTAAGTCTTAGGGTTAAGCCTTAAGGTTAAGTGTCAGGGTTAATTCCCAAAGGTTAAGTCTTAAGTTTACATCTCACAGATTGAGTCTTAGGGTTAAGTCTTCATTTTAAGTCTTAGGGTTAAGTCTTAGAGTACAATCCTGAGGATAAGTCTTATGGTTAAGTCTTAAGGTTGAGCCTTAAGGTTAAGTCTTAGGGTTAAGCCTTAGAGTTATGTCTTGGGGATAAGTCTTAGGGCTAAGTCTCAGGATTAAGTAACAAGGTTAAAGCTCAAGGATAAGTCTCAGGGCTACGTTTTAGGGTTAAGTCTTCAGGTTAAATCTTAGGTTTAAGTCTCAGTTTTCAGTTTTAGGGATAAGTCTTCAGGATAAATTTCATGATTAAGTCTCAGGGTTGAGTCTTAAGTTTAAAACTTAACCTTAAGTCTCAGGGTTAAGTCTTATGGTTAAATCGTAATGTTACATCGGAATTTTAAGTCTTAGGGTTAAGTCTAAATCTAAGCCACAAGTTGAAGTCTTAGGGTTAACGCTTTAGAGTTAAGACTTGGGGATAAGTCTTAGGGTTAAGTCTTAAAATTTAAGTCCTAAGGTTAACTCTTAGGGTTAAATCTGTAAGGTCAACACTTAAGGTTAACTCTTAGGGTTAAGTTTAGGGTTAAGTCTTAAGGTTACGTCTTAAAGTTAAATATTAAGGTTAAGTCTTGGGGTTATTTCTAAAGGTTAAGTCTGAGGGTTATATCGGAGCGTTAATTATTAAGTCTTAGAGTTAATTCTCAGGGTTAAGTCTTCAAGTTACTTCTTAAGGTTGAGACTTAGTTTTAAGTTGTAAGGTTAAGTCCGAATGTTACATCTTAAAGTTAATCTTAGGGTTAAATCTCAGTGTTAAGTCTCAGGGTATAAGTCGTAAAGGTTGTGTCTTAATGTTCAGTCTTATTGTTAAGTCTTAAAAGTTGTATTTTAGGGTTCAGTCTTAGGGCTAAATTTTAAGGTTAAGTCTTTGGGTTAAGTCTTAAGGTGAAGTCTTATGGCTTGAGTCTTAGGGTTAAGTCTAAAGTTTAATTCATAAGTTGAAGTCTTAGACTTAAGTCTTGGGGCTAAGTCTTAGGGTTAAGTCTTAAATCTTAGGTTTAAGTCTCAGTGTTAAGTCTTAGGGATAAGTCTTTGAATTAAGTCTTCAAGTTTTGTCTTAAGGTTTAACCTTAAGTTTAAGTCATAGGGTTAAGTCTTAGGGTTACGTTTTGAGTGTAAATCTTAAGGTTACGTTTTAAGGTTAAGTCTTAATGGTACATCTTAAAGTTAAGTCTTAGCATTAAGACCTAGGGTTAAATCTCAGGGTTAAATTTCAAGGTAAAGTCTCAAGGTTAAGTCTCAGGGTTACGTGGTAAGGTTGTGTCTTAGGATTCAGTCTCTAGGGTTAAGTTTTGAAGTTAAACTTTAGGTTAAGTCTTAGGGTTAAGTCTCAGGTTTAAGTCTCAGGATTATGTCTTAGGGTTAAGTCTTAATGTGAAGTCTTAAATTTAAGTCTTAAGCTTAAATCTTAGGGTTAAGCCTTAAGGTTAAGTGTCAGGGTTAATTCCCAAAGGTTAAGTCTTAAGTTTACATCTCACAGATTGAGTCTTAGGGTTAAGTCTTCATTTTAAGTCTTAGGGTTAAGTCTTAGAGTACAATCCTGAGGATAAGTCTTATGGTTAAGTCTTAAGGTTGAGCCTTAAGGTTAAGTCTTAGGGGTAAGCCTTAGAGTTATGTCTTGGGGATAAGTCTTAGGGCTAAGTCTCAGGATTAAGTATCAAGGTTAAAGCTCAAGGATAAGTCTCAGGGCTACGTTTTAGGGTTAAGTCTTCAGGTTAAATCTTAGGTTTAAGTCTCAGTTTTAAGTTTTAGGGATAAGTCGTCAGGATAAATTTCACGATTAAGTCTCAGGGTTGAGTCTTAAGGTTAAAACTTAACCTTAAGTCTCAGGGTTAAGTCTTATGGTTAAATCGTAATGTTACATCGGAATTTTAAGTCTTAGGGTTAAGTCTAAATCTAAGCCACAAGTTGAAGTCTTAGGGTTAACGCTTTAGAGTTAAGACTTGGGGATAAGTCTTAGGGTTAAGTCTTAAAATTTAAGTCCTAAGGTTAACTCTTAGGGTTAAATCTGTAAGGTCAACACTTAAGGTTAACTCTTAGGGTTAAGTTTAGGGTTAAGTCTTAAGGTTACGTCTTAAAGTTAAATATTAAGGTTAAGTCTTGGGGTTATTTCTTAAGGTTAAGTCTGAGGGTTATATCGGAGCGTTAATTATTAAGTCTTAGAGTTAATTCTCAGGGTTAAGTCTTCAAGTTACTTCTTAAGGTTGAGACTTAGTTTTAAGTTGTAAGGTTAAGTCCGAATGTTACATCTTAAAGTTAATCTTAGGGTTAAATCTCAGTGTTAAGTCTCAGGGTATAAGTCGTAAAGGTTGTGTCTTAATGTTCAGTCTTATTGTTAAGTCTTAAAAGTTGTATTTTAGGGTTCAGTCTTAGGGCTAAATTTTAAGGTTAAGTCTTTGGGTTAAGTCTTAAGGTGAAGTCTTATGGCTTGAGTCTTAGGGTTAAGTCTAAAGTTTAATTCATAAGTTGAAGTCTTAGACTTAAGTCTTGGGGCTAAGTCTTAGGGTTAAGTCTTAAATCTTAGGTTTAAGTCTCAGTGTTAAGTCTTAGGGATAAGTCTTTGAATTAAGTCTTCAAGTTTTGTCTTAAGGTTTAACCTTAAGTTTAAGTCATAGGGTTAAGTCTTAGGGTTACGTTTTGAGTGTAAATCTTAAGGTTACGTTTTAAGGTTAAGTCTTAATGGTACATCTTAAAGTTAAGTCTTAGCATTAAGACCTAGGGTTAAATCTCAGGGTTAAATTTCAAGGTAAAGTCTCAAGGTTAAGTCTCAGGGTTACGTGGTAAGGTTGTGTCTTAGGATTCAGTCTCTAGGGTTAAGTTTTGAAGTTAAACTTTAGGTTAAGTCTTAGGGTTAAGTCTCAGGTTTAAGTCTCAGGATTATGTCTTAGGGTTAAGTCTTAATGTGAAGTCTTAAATTTAAGTCTTAAGCTTAAATCTTAGGGTTAAGCCTTAAGGTTAAGTGTCAGGGTTAATTCCCAAAGGTTAAGTCTTAAGTTTACATCTCACAGATTGAGTCTTAGGGTTAAGTCTTCATTTTAAGTCTTAGGGTTAAGTCTTAGAGTACAATCCTGAGGATAAGTCTTATGGTTAAGTCTTAAGGTTGAGCCTTAAGGTTAAGTCTTAGGGGTAAGCCTTAGAGTTATGTCTTGGGGATAAGTCTTAGGGCTAAGTCTCAGGATTAAGTATCAAGGTTAAAGCTCAAGGATAAGTCTCAGGGCTACGTTTTAGGGTTAAGTCTTCAGGTTAAATCTTAGGTTTAAGTCTCAGTTTTAAGTTTTAGGGATAAGTCGTCAGGATAAATTTCACGATTAAGTCTCAGGGTTGAGTCTTAAGGTTAAAACTTAACCTTAAGTCTCAGGGTTAAGTCTTATGGTTAAATCGTAATGTTACATCGGAATTTTAAGTCTTAGGGTTAAGTCTAAATCTAAGCCACAAGTTGAAGTCTTAGGGTTAACGCTTTAGAGTTAAGACTTGGGGATAAGTCTTAGGGTTAAGTCTTAAAATTTAAGTCCTAAGGTTAACTCTTAGGGTTAAATCTGTAAGGTCAACACTTAAGGTTAACTCTTAGGGTTAAGTTTAGGGTTAAGTCTTAAGGTTACGTCTTAAAGTTAAATATTAAGGTTAAGTCTTGGGGTTATTTCTTAAGGTTAAGTCTGAGGGTTATATCGGAGCGTTAATTATTAAGTCTTAGAGTTCATTCTCAGGGTTAAGTCTTCAAGTTACTTCTTAAGGTTGAGACTTAGTTTTAAGTTGTAAGGTTAAGTCCGAATGTTACATCTTAAAGTTAATCTTAGGGTTAAATCTCAGTGTTAAGTCTCAGGGTATAAGTCGTAAAGGTTGTGTCTTAATGTTCAGTCTTATTGTTAAGTCTTAAAAGTTGTATTTTAGGGTTCAGTCTTAGGGCTAAATTTTAAGGTTAAGTCTTTGGGTTAAGTCTTAAGGTGAAGTCTTATGGCTTGAGTCTTAGGGTTAAGTCTAAAGTTTAATTCATAAGTTGAAGTCTTAGACTTAAGTCTTGGGGCTAAGTCTTAGGGTTAAGTCTTAAATCTTAGGTTTAAGTCTCAGTGTTAAGTCTTAGGGATAAGTCTTTGAATTAAGTCTTCAAGTTTTGTCTTAAGGTTTAACCTTAAGTTTAAGTCATAGGGTTAAGTCTTCGGGTTACGTTTTGAGTGTAAATCTTAAGGTTACGTTTTAAGGTTAAGTCTTAATGGTACATCTTAAAGTTAAGTCTTAGCATTAAGACCTAGGGTTAAATCTCAGGGTTAAATTTCAAGGTAAAGTCTCAAGGTTAAGTCTCAGGGTTACGTGGTAAGGTTGTGTCTTAGGATTCAGTCTCTAGGGTTAAGTTTTGAAGTTAAACTTTAGGTTAAGTCTTAGGGTTAAGTCTCAGGTTTAAGTCTCAGGATTATGTCTTAGGGTTAAGTCTTAATGTGAAGTCTTAAATTTAAGTCTTAAGCTTAAGTCTTAGGGTTAAGCCTTAAGGTTAAGTGTCAGGGTTAATTCCCAAAGGTTAAGTCTTAAGTTTACATCTCACAGATTGAGTCTTAGGGTTAAGTCTTCATTTTAAGTCTTAGGGTTAAGTCTTAGAGTACAATCCTGAGGATAAGTCTTATGGTTAAGTCTTAAGGTTGAGCCTTAAGGTTAAGTCTTAGGGGTAAGCCTTAGAGTTATGTCTTGGGGATAAGTCTTAGGGCTAAGTCTCAGGATTAAGTATCAAGGTTAAAGCTCAAGGATAAGTCTCAGGGCTACGTTTTAGGGTTAAGTCTTCAGGTTAAATCTTAGGTTTAAGTCTCAGTTTTAAGTTTTAGGGATAAGTCGTCAGGATAAATTTCACGATTAAGTCTCAGGGTTGAGTCTTAAGGTTAAAACTTAACCTTAAGTCTCAGGGTTAAGTCTTATGGTTAAATCGTAATGTTACATCGGAATTTTAAGTCTTAGGGTTAAGTCTAAATCTAAGCCACAAGTTGAAGTCTTAGGGTTAACGCTTTAGAGTTAAGACTTGGGGATAAGTCTTAGGGTTAAGTCTTAAAATTTAAGTCCTAAGGTTAACTCTTAGGGTTAAATCTGTAAGGTCAACACTTAAGGTTAACTCTTAGGGTTAAGTTTAGGGTTAAGTCTTAAGGTTACGTCTTAAAGTTAAATATTAAGGTTAAGTCTTGGGGTTATTTCTTAAGGTTAAGTCTGAGGGTTATATCGGAGCGTTAATTATTAAGTCTTAGAGTTAATTCTCAGGGTTAAGTCTTCAAGTTACTTCTTAAGGTTGAGACTTAGTTTTAAGTTGTAAGGTTAAGTCCGAATGTTACATCTTAAAGTTAATCTTAGGGTTAAATCTCAGTGTTAAGTCTCAGGGTATAAGTCGTAAAGGTTGTGTCTTAATGTTCAGTCTTATTGTTAAGTCTTAAAAGTTGTATTTTAGGGTTCAGTCTTAGGGCTAAATTTTAAGGTTAAGTCTTTGGGTTAAGTCTTAAGGTGAAGTCTTATGGCTTGAGTCTTAGGGTTAAGTCTAAAGTTTAATTCATAAGTTGAAGTCTTAGACTTAAGTCTTGGGGCTAAGTCTTAGGGTTAAGTCTTAAATCTTAGGTTTAAGTCTCAGTGTTAAGTCTTAGGGATAAGTCTTTGAATTAAGTCTTCAAGTTTTGTCTTAAGGTTTAACCTTAAGTTTAAGTCATAGGGTTAAGTCTTAGGGTTACGTTTTGAGTGTAAATCTTAAGGTTACGTTTTAAGGTTAAGTCTTAATGGTACATCTTAAAGTTAAGTCTTAGCATTAAGACCTAGGGTTAAATCTCAGGGTTAAATTTCAAGGTAAAGTCTCAAGGTTAAGTCTCAGGGTTACGTGGTAAGGTTGTGTCTTAGGATTCAGTCTCTAGGGTTAAGTTTTGAAGTTAAACTTTAGGTTAAGTCTTAGGGTTAAGTCTCAGGTTTAAGTCTCAGGATTATGTCTTAGCGTTAAGTCTTAATGTGAAGTCTTAAATTTAAGTCTTAAGCTTAAGTCTTAGGGTTAAGCCTTAAGGTTAAGTGTCAGGATTAATTCCCAAAGGTTAAGTCTTAAGTTTACATCTCACAGATTGAGTCTTAGGGTTAAGTCTTCATTTTAAGTCTTAGGGTTAAGTCTTAGAGTACAATCCTGAGGATAAGTCTTATGGTTAAGTCTTAAGGTTGAGCCTTAAGGTTAAGTCTTAGGGTTAAGCCTTAGAGTTATGTCTTGGGGATAAGTCTTAGGGCTAAGTCTCAGGATTAAGTAACAAGGTTAAAGCTCAAGGATAAGTCTCAGGGCTACGTTTTAGGGTTAAGTCTTCAGGTTAAATCTTAGGTTTAAGTCTCAGTTTTCAGTTTTAGGGATAAGTCTTCAGGATAAATTTCACGATTAAGTCTCAGGGTTGAGTCTTAAGTTTAAAACTTAACCTTAAGTCTCAGGGTTAAGTCTTATGGTTAAATCGTAATGTTACATCGGAATTTTAAGTCTTAGGGTTAAGTCTAAATCTAAGCCACAAGTTGAAGTCTTAGGGTTAACGCTTTAGAGTTAAGACTTGGGGATAAGTCTTAGGGTTAAGTCTTAAAATTTAAGTCCTAAGGTTAACTCTTAGGGTTAAATCTGTAAGGTCAACACTTAAGGTTAACTCTTAGGGTTAAGTTTAGGGTTAAGTCTTAAGGTTACGTCTTAAAGTTAAATATTAAGGTTAAGTCTTGGGGTTATTTCTAAAGGTTAAGTCTGAGGGTTATATCGGAGCGTTAATTATTAAGTCTTAGAGTTAATTCTCAGGGTTAAGTCTTCAAGTTACTTCTTAAGGTTGAGACTTAGTTTTAAGTTGTAAGGTTAAGTCCGAATGTTACATCTTAAAGTTAATCTTAGGGTTAAATCTCAGTGTTAAGTCTCAGGGTATAAGTCGTAAAGGTTGTGTCTTAATGTTCAGTCTTATTGTTAAGTCTTAAAAGTTGTATTTTAGGGTTCAGTCTTAGGGCTAAATTTTAAGGTTAAGTCTTTGGGTTAAGTCTTAAGGTGAAGTCTTATGGCTTGAGTCTTAGGGTTAAGTCTAAAGTTTAATTCATAAGTTGAAGTCTTAGACTTAAGTCTTGGGGCTAAGTCTTAGGGTTAAGTCTTAAATCTTAGGTTTAAGTCTCAGTGTTAAGTCTTAGGGATAAGTCTTTGAATTAAGTCTTCAAGTTTTGTCTTAAGGTTTAACCTTAAGTTTAAGTCATAGGGTTAAGTCTTAGGGTTACGTTTTGAGTGTAAATCTTAAGGTTACGTTTTAAGGTTAAGTCTTAATGGTACATCTTAAAGTTAAGTCTTAGCATTAAGACCTAGGGTTAAATCTCAGGGTTAAATTTCAAGGTAAAGTCTCAAGGTTAAGTCTCAGGGTTACGTGGTAAGGTTGTGTCTTAGGATTCAGTCTCTAGGGTTAAGTTTTGAAGTTAAACTTTAGGTTAAGTCTTAGGGTTAAGTCTCAGGTTTAAGTCTCAGGATTATGTCTTAGGGTTAAGTCTTAATGTGAAGTCTTAAATTTAAGTCTTAAGCTTAAATCTTAGGGTTAAGCCTTAAGGTTAAGTGTCAGGGTTAATTCCCAAAGGTTAAGTCTTAAGTTTACATCTCACAGATTGAGTCTTAGGGTTAAGTCTTCATTTTAAGTCTTAGGGTTAAGTCTTAGAGTACAATCCTGAGGATAAGTCTTATGGTTAAGTCTTAAGGTTGAGCCTTAAGGTTAAGTCTTAGGGGTAAGCCTTAGAGTTATGTCTTGGGGATAAGTCTTAGGGCTAAGTCTCAGGATTAAGTATCAAGGTTAAAGCTCAAGGATAAGTCTCAGGGCTACGTTTTAGGGTTAAGTCTTCAGGTTAAATCTTAGGTTTAAGTCTCAGTTTTAAGTTTTAGGGATAAGTCGTCAGGATAAATTTCACGATTAAGTCTCAGGGTTGAGTCTTAAGGTTAAAACTTAACCTTAAGTCTCAGGGTTAAGTCTTATGGTTAAATCGTAATGTTACATCGGAATTTTAAGTCTTAGGGTTAAGTCTAAATCTAAGCCACAAGTTGAAGTCTTAGGGTTAACGCTTTAGAGTTAAGACTTGGGGATAAGTCTTAGGGTTAAGTCTTAAAATTTAAGTCCTAAGGTTAACTCTTAGGGTTAAATCTGTAAGGTCAACACTTAAGGTTAACTCTTAGGGTTAAGTTTAGGGTTAAGTCTTAAGGTTACGTCTTAAAGTTAAATATTAAGGTTAAGTCTTGGGGTTATTTCTAAAGGTTAAGTCTGAGGGTTATATCGGAGCGTTAATTATTAAGTCTTAGAGTTAATTCTCAGGGTTAAGTCTTCAAGTTACTTCTTAAGGTTGAGACTTAGTTTTAAGTTGTAAGGTTAAGTCCGAATGTTACATCTTAAAGTTAATCTTAGGGTTAAATCTCAGTGTTAAGTCTCAGGGTATAAGTCGTAAAGGTTGTGTCTTAATGTTCAGTCTTATTGTTAAGTCTTAAAAGTTGTATTTTAGGGTTCAGTCTTAGGGCTAAATTTTAAGGTTAAGTCTTTGGGTTAAGTCTTAAGGTGAAGTCTTATGGCTTGAGTCTTAGGGTTAAGTCTAAAGTTTAATTCATAAGTTGAAGTCTTAGACTTAAGTCTTGGGGCTAAGTCTTAGGGTTAAGTCTTAAATCTTAGGTTTAAGTCTCAGTGTTAAGTCTTAGGGATAAGTCTTTGAATTAAGTCTTCAAGTTTTGTCTTAAGGTTTAACCTTAAGTTTAAGTCATAGGGTTAAGTCTTAGGGTTACGTTTTGAGTGTAAATCTTAAGGTTACGTTTTAAGGTTAAGTCTTAATGGTACATCTTAAAGTTAAGTCTTAGCATTAAGACCTAGGGTTAAATCTCAGGGTTAAATTTCAAGGTAAAGTCTCAAGGTTAAGTCTCAGGGTTACGTGGTAAGGTTGTGTCTTAGGATTCAGTCTCTAGGGTTAAGTTTTGAAGTTAAACTTTAGGTTAAGTCTTAGGGTTAAGTCTCAGGTTTAAGTCTCAGGATTATGTCTTAGGGTTAAGTCTTAATGTGAAGTCTTAAATTTAAGTCTTAAGCTTAAATCTTAGGGTTAAGCCTTAAGGTTAAGTGTCAGGGTTAATTCCCAAAGGTTAAGTCTTAAGTTTACATCTCACAGATTGAGTCTTAGGGTTAAGTCTTCATTTTAAGTCTTAGGGTTAAGTCTTAGAGTACAATCCTGAGGATAAGTCTTATGGTTAAGTCTTAAGGTTGAGCCTTAAGGTTAAGTCTTAGGGGTAAGCCTTAGAGTTATGTCTTGGGGATAAGTCTTAGGGCTAAGTCTCAGGATTAAGTATCAAGGTTAAAGCTCAAGGATAAGTCTCAGGGCTACGTTTTAGGGTTAAGTCTTCAGGTTAAATCTTAGGTTTAAGTCTCAGTTTTAAGTTTTAGGGATAAGTCGTCAGGATAAATTTCACGATTAAGTCTCAGGGTTGAGTCTTAAGGTTAAAACTTAACCTTAAGTCTCAGGGTTAAGTCTTATGGTTAAATCGTAATGTTACATCGGAATTTTAAGTCTTAGGGTTAAGTCTAAATCTAAGCCACAAGTTGAAGTCTTAGGGTTAACGCTTTAGAGTTAAGACTTGGGGATAAGTCTTAGGGTTAAGTCTTAAAATTTAAGTCCTAAGGTTAACTCTTAGGGTTAAATCTGTAAGGTCAACACTTAAGGTTAACTCTTAGGGTTAAGTTTAGGGTTAAGTCTTAAGGTTACGTCTTAAAGTTAAATATTAAGGTTAAGTCTTGGGGTTATTTCTAAAGGTTAAGTCTGAGGGTTATATCGGAGCGTTAATTATTAAGTCTTAGAGTTAATTCTCAGGGTTAAGTCTTCAAGTTACTTCTTAAGGTTGAGACTTAGTTTTAAGTTGTAAGGTTAAGTCCGAATGTTACATCTTAAAGTTAATCTTAGGGTTAAATCTCAGTGTTAAGTCTCAGGGTATAAGTCGTAAAGGTTGTGTCTTAATGTTCAGTCTTATTGTTAAGTCTTAAAAGTTGTATTTTAGGGTTCAGTCTTAGGGCTAAATTTTAAGGTTAAGTCTTTGGGTTAAGTCTTAAGGTGAAGTCTTATGGCTTGAGTCTTAGGGTTAAGTCTAAAGTTTAATTCATAAGTTGAAGTCTTAGACTTAAGTCTTGGGGCTAAGTCTTAGGGTTAAGTCTTAAATCTTAGGTTTAAGTCTCAGTGTTGAGTCTTAGGGATAAGTCTTTGAATTAAGTCTTCAAGTTTTGTCTTAAGGTTTAACCTTAAGTTTAAGTCATAGGGTTAAGTCTTAGGGTTACGTTTTGAGTGTAAATCTTAAGGTTACGTTTTAAGGTTAAGTCTTAATGGTACATCTTAAAGTTAAGTCTTAGCATTAAGACCTAGGGTTAAATCTCAGGGTTAAATTTCAAGGTAAAGTCTCAAGGTTAAGTCTCAGGGTTACGTGGTAAGGTTGTGTCTTAGGATTCAGTCTCTAGGGTTAAGTTTTGAAGTTAAACTTTAGGTTAAGTCTTAGGGTTAAGTCTCAGGTTTAAGTCTCAGGATTATGTCTTAGGGTTAAGTCTTAATGTGAAGTCTTAAATTTAAGTCTTAAGCTTAAGTCTTAGGGTTAAGCCTTAAGGTTAAGTGTCAGGGTTAATTCCCAAAGGTTAAGTCTTAAGTTTACATCTCACAGATTGAGTCTTAGGGTTAAGTCTTCATTTTAAGTCTTAGGGTTAAGTCTTAGAGTACAATCCTGAGGATAAGTCTTATGGTTAAGTCTTAAGGTTGAGCCTTAAGGTTAAGTCTTAGGGGTAAGCCTTAGAGTTATGTCTTGGGGATAAGTCTTAGGGCTAAGTCTCAGGATTAAGTATCAAGGTTAAAGCTCAAGGATAAGTCTCAGGGCTACGTTTTAGGGTTAAGTCTTCAGGTTAAATCTTAGGTTTAAGTCTCAGTTTTAAGTTTTAGGGATAAGTCGTCAGGATAAATTTCACGATTAAGTCTCAGGGTTGAGTCTTAAGGTTAAAACTTAACCTTAAGTCTCAGGGTTAAGTCTTATGGTTAAATCGTAATGTTACATCGGAATTTTAAGTCTTAGGGTTAAGTCTAAATCTAAGCCACAAGTTGAAGTCTTAGGGTTAACGCTTTAGAGTTAAGACTTGGGGATAAGTCTTAGGGTTAAGTCTTAAAATTTAAGTCCTAAGGTTAACTCTTAGGGTTAAATCTGTAAGGTCAACACTTAAGGTTAACTCTTAGGGTTAAGTTTAGGGTTAAGTCTTAAGGTTACGTCTTAAAGTTAAATATTAAGGTTAAGTCTTGGGGTTATTTCTTAAGGTTAAGTCTGAGGGTTATATCGGAGCGTTAATTATTAAGTCTTAGAGTTAATTCTCAGGGTTAAGTCTTCAAGTTACTTCTTAAGGTTGAGACTTAGTTTTAAGTTGTAAGGTTAAGTCCGAATGTTACATCTTAAAGTTAATCTTAGGGTTAAATCTCAGTGTTAAGTCTCAGGGTATAAGTCGTAAAGGTTGTGTCTTAATGTTCAGTCTTATTGTTAAGTCTTAAAAGTTGTATTTTAGGGTTCAGTCTTAGGGCTAAATTTTAAGGTTAAGTCTTTGGGTTAAGTCTTAAGGTGAAGTCTTATGGCTTGAGTCTTAGGGTTAAGTCTAAAGTTTAATTCATAAGTTGAAGTCTTAGACTTAAGTCTTGGGGCTAAGTCTTAGGGTTAAGTCTTAAATCTTAGGTTTAAGTCTCAGTGTTGAGTCTTAGGGATAAGTCTTTGAATTAAGTCTTCAAGTTTTGTCTTAAGGTTTAACCTTAAGTTTAAGTCATAGGGTTAAGTCTTAGGGTTACGTTTTGAGTGTAAATCTTAAGGTTACGTTTTAAGGTTAAGTCTTAATGGTACATCTTAAAGTTAAGTCTTAGCATTAAGACCTAGGGTTAAATCTCAGGGTTAAATTTCAAGGTAAAGTCTCAAGGTTAAGTCTCAGGGTTACGTGGTAAGGTTGTGTCTTAGGATTCAGTCTCTAGGGTTAAGTTTTGAAGTTAAACTTTAGGTTAAGTCTTAGGGTTAAGTCTCAGGTTTAAGTCTCAGGATTATGTCTTAGGGTTAAGTCTTAATGTGAAGTCTTAAATTTAAGTCTTAAGCTTAAATCTTAGGGTTAAGCCTTAAGGTTAAGTGTCAGGGTTAATTCCCAAAGGTTAAGTCTTAAGTTTACATCTCACAGATTGAGTCTTAGGGTTAAGTCTTCATTTTAAGTCTTAGGGTTAAGTCTTAGAGTACAATCCTGAGGATAAGTCTTATGGTTAAGTCTTAAGGTTGAGCCTTAAGGTTAAGTCTTAGGGGTAAGCCTTAGAGTTATGTCTTGGGGATAAGTCTTAGGGCTAAGTCTCAGGATTAAGTATCAAGGTTAAAGCTCAAGGATAAGTCTCAGGGCTACGTTTTAGGGTTAAGTCTTCAGGTTAAATCTTAGGTTTAAGTCTCAGTTTTAAGTTTTAGGGATAAGTCGTCAGGATAAATTTCACGATTAAGTCTCAGGGTTGAGTCTTAAGGTTAAAACTTAACCTTAAGTCTCAGGGTTAAGTCTTATGGTTAAATCGTAATGTTACATCGGAATTTTAAGTCTTAGGGTTAAGTCTAAATCTAAGCCACAAGTTGAAGTCTTAGGGTTAACGCTTTAGAGTTAAGACTTGGGGATAAGTCTTAGGGTTAAGTCTTAAAATTTAAGTCCTAAGGTTAACTCTTAGGGTTAAATCTGTAAGGTCAACACTTAAGGTTAACTCTTAGGGTTAAGTTTAGGGTTAAGTCTTAAGGTTACGTCTTAAAGTTAAATATTAAGGTTAAGTCTTGGGGTTATTTCTTAAGGTTAAGTCTGAGGGTTATATCGGAGCGTTAATTATTAAGTCTTAGAGTTAATTCTCAGGGTTAAGTCTTCAAGTTACTTCTTAAGGTTGAGACTTAGTTTTAAGTTGTAAGGTTAAGTCCGAATGTTACATCTTAAAGTTAATCTTAGGGTTAAATCTCAGTGTTAAGTCTCAGGGTATAAGTCGTAAAGGTTGTGTCTTAATGTTCAGTCTTATTGTTAAGTCTTAAAAGTTGTATTTTAGGGTTCAGTCTTAGGGCTAAATTTTAAGGTTAAGTCTTTGGGTTAAGTCTTAAGGTGAAGTCTTATGGCTTGAGTCTTAGGGTTAAGTCTAAAGTTTAATTCATAAGTTGAAGTCTTAGACTTAAGTCTTGGGGCTAAGTCTTAGGGTTAAGTCTTAAATCTTAGGTTTAAGTCTCAGTGTTAAGTCTTAGGGATAAGTCTTTGAATTAAGTCTTCAAGTTTTGTCTTAAGGTTTAACCTTAAGTTTAAGTCATAGGGTTAAGTCTTAGGGTTACGTTTTGAGTGTAAATCTTAAGGTTACGTTTTAAGGTTAAGTCTTAATGGTACATCTTAAAGTTAAGTCTTAGCATTAAGACCTAGGGTTAAATCTCAGGGTTAAATTTCAAGGTAAAGTCTCAAGGTTAAGTCTCAGGGTTACGTGGTAAGGTTGTGTCTTAGGATTCAGTCTCTAGGGTTAAGTTTTGAAGTTAAACTTTAGGTTAAGTCTTAGGGTTAAGTCTCAGGTTTAAGTCTCAGGATTATGTCTTAGGGTTAAGTCTTAATGTGAAGTCTTAAATTTAAGTCTTAAGCTTAAGTCTTAGGGTTAAGCCTTAAGGTTAAGTGTCAGGGTTAATTCCCAAAGGTTAAGTCTTAAGTTTACATCTCACAGATTGAGTCTTAGGGTTAAGTCTTCATTTTAAGTCTTAGGGTTAAGTCTTAGAGTACAATCCTGAGGATAAGTCTTATGGTTAAGTCTTAAGGTTGAGCCTTAAGGTTAAGTCTTAGGGGTAAGCCTTAGAGTTATGTCTTGGGGATAAGTCTTAGGGCTAAGTCTCAGGATTAAGTATCAAGGTTAAAGCTCAAGGATAAGTCTCAGGGCTACGTTTTAGGGTTAAGTCTTCAGGTTAAATCTTAGGTTTAAGTCTCAGTTTTAAGTTTTAGGGATAAGTCGTCAGGATAAATTTCACGATTAAGTCTCAGGGTTGAGTCTTAAGGTTAAAACTTAACCTTAAGTCTCAGGGTTAAGTCTTATGGTTAAATCGTAATGTTACATCGGAATTTTAAGTCTTAGGGTTAAGTCTAAATCTAAGCCACAAGTTGAAGTCTTAGGGTTAACGCTTTAGAGTTAAGACTTGGGGATAAGTCTTAGGGTTAAGTCTTAAAATTTAAGTCCTAAGGTTAACTCTTAGGGTTAAATCTGTAAGGTCAACACTTAAGGTTAACTCTTAGGGTTAAGTTTAGGGTTAAGTCTTAAGGTTACGTCTTAAAGTTAAATATTAAGGTTAAGTCTTGGGGTTATTTCTTAAGGTTAAGTCTGAGGGTTATATCGGAGCGTTAATTATTAAGTCTTAGAGTTAATTCTCAGGGTTAAGTCTTCAAGTTACTTCTTAAGGTTGAGACTTAGTTTTAAGTTGTAAGGTTAAGTCCGAATGTTACATCTTAAAGTTAATCTTAGGGTTAAATCTCAGTGTTAAGTCTCAGGGTATAAGTCGTAAAGGTTGTGTCTTAATGTTCAGTCTTATTGTTAAGTCTTAAAAGTTGTATTTTAGGGTTCAGTCTTAGGGCTAAATTTTAAGGTTAAGTCTTTGGGTTAAGTCTTAAGGTGAAGTCTTATGGCTTGAGTCTTAGGGTTAAGTCTAAAGTTTAATTCATAAGTTGAAGTCTTAGACTTAAGTCTTGGGGCTAAGTCTTAGGGTTAAGTCTTAAATCTTAGGTTTAAGTCTCAGTGTTAAGTCTTAGGGATAAGTCTTTGAATTAAGTCTTCAAGTTTTGTCTTAAGGTTTAACCTTAAGTTTAAGTCATAGGGTTAAGTCTTAGGGTTACGTTTTGAGTGTAAATCTTAAGGTTACGTTTTAAGGTTAAGTCTTAATGGTACATCTTAAAGTTAAGTCTTAGCATTAAGACCTAGGGTTAAATCTCAGGGTTAAATTTCAAGGTAAAGTCTCAAGGTTAAGTCTCAGGGTTACGTGGTAAGGTTGTGTCTTAGGATTCAGTCTCTAGGGTTAAGTTTTGAAGTTAAACTTTAGGTTAAGTCTTAGGGTTAAGTCTCAGGTTTAAGTCTCAGGATTATGTCTTAGGGTTAAGTCTTAATGTGAAGTCTTAAATTTAAGTCTTAAGCTTAAATCTTAGGGTTAAGCCTTAAGGTTAAGTGTCAGGGTTAATTCCCAAAGGTTAAGTCTTAAGTTTACATCTCACAGATTGAGTCTTAGGGTTAAGTCTTCATTTTAAGTCTTAGGGTTAAGTCTTAGAGTACAATCCTGAGGATAAGTCTTATGGTTAAGTCTTAAGGTTGAGCCTTAAGGTTAAGTCTTAGGGGTAAGCCTTAGAGTTATGTCTTGGGGATAAGTCTTAGGGCTAAGTCTCAGGATTAAGTATCAAGGTTAAAGCTCAAGGATAAGTCTCAGGGCTACGTTTTAGGGTTAAGTCTTCAGGTTAAATCTTAGGTTTAAGTCTCAGTTTTCAGTTTTAGGGATAAGTCTTCAGGATAAATTTCACGATTAAGTCTCAGGGTTGAGTCTTAAGGTTAAAACTTAACCTTAAGTCTCAGGGTTAAGTCTTATGGTTAAATCGTAATGTTACATCGGAATTTTAAGTCTTAGGGTTAAGTCTAAATCTAAGCCACAAGTTGAAGTCTTAGGGTTAACGCTTTAGAGTTAAGACTTGGGGATAAGTCTTAGGGTTAAGTCTTAAAATTTAAGTCCTAAGGTTAACTCTTAGGGTTAAATCTGTAAGGTCAACACTTAAGGTTAACTCTTAGGGTTAAGTTTAGGGTTAAGTCTTAAGGTTACGTCTTAAAGTTAAATATTAAGGTTAAGTCTTGGGGTTATTTCTAAAGGTTAAGTCTGAGGGTTATATCGGAGCGTTAATTATTAAGTCTTAGAGTTAATTCTCAGGGTTAAGTCTTCAAGTTACTTCTTAAGGTTGAGACTTAGTTTTAAGTTGTAAGGTTAAGTCCGAATGTTACATCTTAAAGTTAATCTTAGGGTTA
This sequence comes from Falco punctatus, assembly GCF_963210335.1. Lineage (NCBI taxonomy): Eukaryota > Metazoa > Chordata > Aves > Falconiformes > Falconidae > Falco > Falco punctatus. Next base: position 809,299 of record NW_027660223.1, on the reverse strand, counting down.
AATCTCAGTGTTAAGTCTCAGGGTATAAGTCGTAAAGGTTGTGTCTTAATGTTCAGTCTTATTGTTAAGTCTTAAAAGTTGTATTTTAGGGTTCAGTCTTAGGGCTAAATTTTAAGGTTAAGTCTTTGGGTTAAGTCTTAAGGTGAAGTCTTATGGCTTGAGTCTTAGGGTTAAGTCTAAAGTTTAATTCATAAGTTGAAGTCTTAGACTTAAGTCTTGGGGCTAAGTCTTAGGGTTAAGTCTTAAATCTTAGGTTTAAGTCTCAGTGTTAAGTCTTAGGGATAAGTCTTTGAATTAAGTCTTCAAGTTTTGTCTTAAGGTTTAACCTTAAGTTTAAGTCATAGGGTTAAGTCTTAGGGTTACGTTTTGAGTGTAAATCTTAAGGTTACGTTTTAAGGTTAAGTCTTAATGGTACATCTTAAAGTTAAGTCTTAGCATTAAGACCTAGGGTTAAATCTCAGGGTTAAATTTCAAGGTAAAGTCTCAAGGTTAAGTCTCAGGGTTACGTGGTAAGGTTGTGTCTTAGGATTCAGTCTCTAGGGTTAAGTTTTGAAGTTAAACTTTAGGTTAAGTCTTAGGGTTAAGTCTCAGGTTTAAGTCTCAGGATTATGTCTTAGGGTTAAGTCTTAATGTGAAGTCTTAAATTTAAGTCTTAAGCTTAAATCTTAGGGTTAAGCCTTAAGGTTAAGTGTCAGGGTTAATTCCCAAAGGTTAAGTCTTAAGTTTACATCTCACAGATTGAGTCTTAGGGTTAAGTCTTCATTTTAAGTCTTAGGGTTAAGTCTTAGAGTACAATCCTGAGGATAAGTCTTATGGTTAAGTCTTAAGGTTGAGCCTTAAGGTTAAGTCTTAGGGGTAAGCCTTAGAGTTATGTCTTGGGGATAAGTCTTAGGGCTAAGTCTCAGGATTAAGTATCAAGGTTAAAGCTCAAGGATAAGTCTCAGGGCTACGTTTTAGGGTTAAGTCTTCAGGTTAAATCTTAGGTTTAAGTCTCAGTTTTAAGTTTTAGGGATAAGTCGTCAGGATAAATTTCACGATTAAGTCTCAGGGTTGAGTCTTAAGGTTAAAACTTAACCTTAAGTCTCAGGGTTAAGTCTTATGGTTAAATCGTAATGTTACATCGGAATTTTAAGTCTTAGGGTTAAGTCTAAATCTAAGCCACAAGTTGAAGTCTTAGGGTTAACGCTTTAGAGTTAAGACTTGGGGATAAGTCTTAGGGTTAAGTCTTAAAATTTAAGTCCTAAGGTTAACTCTTAGGGTTAAATCTGTAAGGTCAACACTTAAGGTTAAGTCTTAGGGTTAAGTTTAGGGTTAAGTCTTAAGGTTACGTCTTAAAGTTAAATATTAAGGTTAAGTCTTGGGGTTATTTCTTAAGGTTAAGTCTGAGGGTTATATCGGAGCGTTAATTATTAAGTCTTAGAGTTAATTCTCAGGGTTAAGTCTTCAAGTTACTTCTTAAGGTTGAGACTTAGTTTTAAGTTGTAAGGTTAAGTCCGAATGTTACATCTTAAAGTTAATCTTAGGGTTAAATCTCAGTGTTAAGTCTCAGGGTATAAGTCGTAAAGGTTGTGTCTTAATGTTCAGTCTTATTGTTAAGTCTTAAAAGTTGTATTTTAGGGTTCAGTCTTAGGGCTAAATTTTAAGGTTAAGTCTTTGGGTTAAGTCTTAAGGTGAAGTCTTATGGCTTGAGTCTTAGGGTTAAGTCTAAAGTTTAATTCATAAGTTGAAGTCTTAGACTTAAGTCTTGGGGCTAAGTCTTAGGGTTAAGTCTTAAATCTTAGGTTTAAGTCTCAGTGTTAAGTCTTAGGGATAAGTCTTTGAATTAAGTCTTCAAGTTTTGTCTTAAGGTTTAACCTTAAGTTTAAGTCATAGGGTTAAGTCTTAGGGTTACGTTTTGAGTGTAAATCTTAAGGTTACGTTTTAAGGTTAAGTCTTAATGGTACATCTTAAAGTTAAGTCTTAGCATTAAGACCTAGGGTTAAATCTCAGGGTTAAATTTCAAGGTAAAGTCTCAAGGTTAAGTCTCAGGGTTACGTGGTAAGGTTGTGTCTTAGGATTCAGTCTCTAGGGTTAAGTTTTGAAGTTAAACTTTAGGTTAAGTCTTAGGGTTAAGTCTCAGGTTTAAGTCTCAGGATTATGTCTTAGGGTTAAGTCTTAATGTGAAGTCTTAAATTTAAGTCTTAAGCTTAAATCTTAGGGTTAAGCCTTAAGGTTAAGTGTCAGGGTTAATTCCCAAAGGTTAAGTCTTAAGTTTACATCTCACAGATTGAGTCTTAGGGTTAAGTCTTCATTTTAAGTCTTAGGGTTAAGTCTTAGAGTACAATCCTGAGGATAAGTCTTATGGTTAAGTCTTAAGGTTGAGCCTTAAGGTTAAGTCTTAGGGGTAAGCCTTAGAGTTATGTCTTGGGGATAAGTCTTAGGGCTAAGTCTCAGGATTAAGTATCAAGGTTAAAGCTCAAGGATAAGTCTCAGGGCTACGTTTTAGGGTTAAGTCTTCAGGTTAAATCTTAGGTTTAAGTCTCAGTTTTAAGTTTTAGGGATAAGTCGTCAGGATAAATTTCACGATTAAGTCTCAGGGTTGAGTCTTAAGGTTAAAACTTAACCTTAAGTCTCAGGGTTAAGTCTTATGGTTAAATCGTAATGTTACATCGGAATTTTAAGTCTTAGGGTTAAGTCTAAATCTAAGCCACAAGTTGAAGTCTTAGGGTTAACGCTTTAGAGTTAAGACTTGGGGATAAGTCTTAGGGTTAAGTCTTAAAATTTAAGTCCTAAGGTTAACTCTTAGGGTTAAATCTGTAAGGTCAACACTTAAGGTTAACTCTTAGGGTTAAGTTTAGGGTTAAGTCTTAAGGTTACGTCTTAAAGTTAAATATTAAGGTTAAGTCTTGGGGTTATTTCTTAAGGTTAAGTCTGAGGGTTATATCGGAGCGTTAATTATTAAGTCTTAGAGTTAATTCTCAGGGTTAAGTCTTCAAGTTACTTCTTAAGGTTGAGACTTAGTTTTAAGTTGTAAGGTTAAGTCCGAATGTTACATCTTAAAGTTAATCTTAGGGTTAAATCTCAGTGTTAAGTCTCAGGGTATAAGTCGTAAAGGTTGTGTCTTAATGTTCAGTCTTATTGTTAAGTCTTAAAAGTTGTATTTTAGGGTTCAGTCTTAGGGCTAAATTTTAAGGTTAAGTCTTTGGGTTAAGTCTTAAGGTGAAGTCTTATGGCTTGAGTCTTAGGGTTAAGTCTAAAGTTTAATTCATAAGTTGAAGTCTTAGACTTAAGTCTTGGGGCTAAGTCTTAGGGTTAAGTCTTAAATCTTAGGTTTAAGTCTCAGTGTTAAGTCTTAGGGATAAGTCTTTGAATTAAGTCTTCAAGTTTTGTCTTAAGGTTTAACCTTAAGTTTAAGTCATAGGGTTAAGTCTTCGGGTTACGTTTTGAGTGTAAATCTTAAGGTTACGTTTTAAGGTTAAGTCTTAATGGTACATCTTAAAGTTAAGTCTTAGCATTAAGACCTAGGGTTAAATCTCAGGGTTAAATTTCAAGGTAAAGTCTCAAGGTTAAGTCTCAGGGTTACGTGGTAAGGTTGTGTCTTAGGATTCAGTCTCTAGGGTTAAGTTTTGAAGTTAAACTTTAGGTTAAGTCTTAGGGTTAAGTCTCAGGTTTAAGTCTCAGGATTATGTCTTAGGGTTAAGTCTTAATGTGAAGTCTTAAATTTAAGTCTTAAGCTTAAATCTTAGGGTTAAGCCTTAAGGTTAAGTGTCAGGGTTAATTCCTAAAGGTTAAGTCTTAAGTTTACATCTCACAGATTGAGTCTTAGGGTTAAGTCTTCATTTTAAGTCTTAGGGTTAAGTCTTAGAGTACAATCCTGAGGATAAGTCTTATGGTTAAGTCTTAAGGTTGAGCCTTAAGGTTAAGTCTTAGGGGTAAGCCTTAGAGTTATGTCTTGAGGATAAGTCTTAGGGCTAAGTCTCAGGATTAAGTATCAAGGTTAAAGCTCAAGGATAAGTCTCAGGGCTACGTTTTAGGGTTAAGTCTTCAGGTTAAATCTTAGGTTTAAGTCTCAGTTTTAAGTTTTAGGGATAAGTCTTCAGGATAAATTTCACGATTAAGTCTCAGGGTTGAGTCTTAAGGTTAAAACTTAACCTTAAGTCTCAGGGTTAAGTCTTATGGTTAAATCGTAATGTTACATCGGAATTTTAAGTCTTGGGGTTAAGTCTAAATCTAAGCCACAAGTTGAAGTCTTAGGGTTAACGCTTTAGAGTTAAGACTTGGGGATAAGTCTTAGGGTTAAGTCTTAAAATTTAAGTCCTAAGGTTAACTCTTAGGGTTAAATCTGTAAGGTCAACACTTAAGGTTAACTCTTAGGGTTAAGTTTAGGGTTAAGTCTTAAGGTTACGTCTTAAAGTTAAATATTAAGGTTAAGTCTTGGGGTTATTTCTTAAGGTTAAGTCTGAGGGTTATATCGGAGCGTTAATTATTAAGTCTTAGAGTTAATTCTCAGGGTTAAGTCTTCAAGTTACTTCTTAAGGTTGAGACTTAGTTTTAAGTTGTAAGGTTAAGTCCGAATGTTACATCTTAAAGTTAATCTTAGGGTTAAATCTCAGTGTTAAGTCTCAGGGTATAAGTCGTAAAGGTTGTGTCTTAATGTTCAGTCTTATTGTTAAGTCTTAAAAGTTGTATTTTAGGGTTCAGTCTTAGGGCTAAATTTTAAGGTTAAGTCTTTGGGTTAAGTCTTAAGGTGAAGTCTTATGGCTTGAGTCTTAGGGTTAAGTCTAAAGTTTAATTCATAAGTTGAAGTCTTAGACTTAAGTCTTGGGGCTAAGTCTTAGGGTTAAGTCTTAAATCTTAGGTTTAAGTCTCAGTGTTAAGTCTTAGGGATAAGTCTTTGAATTAAGTCTTCAAGTTTTGTCTTAAGGTTTAACCTTAAGTTTAAGTCATAGGGTTAAGTCTTCGGGTTACGTTTTGAGTGTAAATCTTAAGGTTACGTTTTAAGGTTAAGTCTTAATGGTACATCTTAAAGTTAAGTCTTAGCATTAAGACCTAGGGTTAAATCTCAGGGTTAAATTTCAAGGTAAAGTCTCAAGGTTAAGTCTCAGGGTTACGTGGTAAGGTTGTGTCTTAGGATTCAGTCTCTAGGGTTAAGTTTTGAAGTTAAACTTTAGGTTAAGTCTTAGGGTTAAGTCTCAGGTTTAAGTCTCAGGATTATGTCTTAGGGTTAAGTCTTAATGTGAAGTCTTAAATTTAAGTCTTAAGCTTAAATCTTAGGGTTAAGCCTTAAGGTTAAGTGTCAGGGTTAATTCCCAAAGGTTAAGTCTTAAGTTTACATCTCACAGATTGAGTCTTAGGGTTAAGTCTTCATTTTAAGTCTTAGGGTTAAGTCTTAGAGTACAATCCTGAGGATAAGTCTTATGGTTAAGTCTTAAGGTTGAGCCTTAAGGTTAAGTCTTAGGGGTAAGCCTTAGAGTTATGTCTTGGGGATAAGTCTTAGGGCTAAGTCTCAGGATTAAGTATCAAGGTTAAAGCTCAAGGATAAGTCTCAGGGCTACGTTTTAGGGTTAAGTCTTCAGGTTAAATCTTAGGTTTAAGTCTCAGTTTTCAGTTTTAGGGATAAGTCTTCAGGATAAATTTCACGATTAAGTCTCAGGGTTGAGTCTTAAGGTTAAAACTTAACCTTAAGTCTCAGGGTTAAGTCTTATGGTTAAATCGTAATGTTACATCGGAATTTTAAGTCTTAGGGTTAAGTCTAAATCTAAGCCACAAGTTGAAGTCTTAGGGTTAACGCTTTAGAGTTAAGACTTGGGGATAAGTCTTAGGGTTAAGTCTTAAAATTTAAGTCCTAAGGTTAACTCTTAGGGTTAAATCTGTAAGGTCAACACTTAAGGTTAACTCTTAGGGTTAAGTTTAGGGTTAAGTCTTAAGGTTACGTCTTAAAGTTAAATATTAAGGTTAAGTCTTGGGGTTATTTCTTAAGGTTAAGTCTGAGGGTTATATCGGAGCGTTAATTATTAAGTCTTAGAGTTAATTCTCAGGGTTAAGTCTTCAAGTTACTTCTTAAGGTTGAGACTTAGTTTTAAGTTGTAAGGTTAAGTCCGAATGTTACATCTTAAAGTTAATCTTAGGGTTAAATCTCAGTGTTAAGTCTCAGGGTATAAGTCGTAAAGGTTGTGTCTTAATGTTCAGTCTTATTGTTAAGTCTTAAAAGTTGTATTTTAGGGTTCAGTCTTAGGGCTAAATTTTAAGGTTAAGTCTTTGGGTTAAGTCTTAAGGTGAAGTCTTATGGCTTGAGTCTTAGGGTTAAGTCTAAAGTTTAATTCATAAGTTGAAGTCTTAGACTTAAGTCTTGGGGCTAAGTCTTAGGGTTAAGTCTTAAATCTTAGGTTTAAGTCTCAGTGTTAAGTCTTAGGGATAAGTCTTTGAATTAAGTCTTCAAGTTTTGTCTTAAGGTTTAACCTTAAGTTTAAGTCATAGGGTTAAGTCTTAGGGTTACGTTTTGAGTGTAAATCTTAAGGTTACGTTTTAAGGTTAAGTCTTAATGGTACATCTTAAAGTTAAGTCTTAGCATTAAGACCTAGGGTTAAATCTCAGGGTTAAATTTCAAGGTAAAGTCTCAAGGTTAAGTCTCAGGGTTACGTGGTAAGGTTGTGTCTTAGGATTCAGTCTCTAGGGTTAAGTTTTGAAGTTAAACTTTAGGTTAAGTCTTAGGGTTAAGTCTCAGGTTTAAGTCTCAGGATTATGTCTTAGGGTTAAGTCTTAATGTGAAGTCTTAAATTTAAGTCTTAAGCTTAAATCTTAGGGTTAAGCCTTAAGGTTAAGTGTCAGGGTTAATTCCCAAAGGTTAAGTCTTAAGTTTACATCTCACAGATTGAGTCTTAGGGTTAAGTCTTCATTTTAAGTCTTAGGGTTAAGTCTTAGAGTACAATCCTGAGGATAAGTCTTATGGTTAAGTCTTAAGGTTGAGCCTTAAGGTTAAGTCTTAGGGGTAAGCCTTAGAGTTATGTCTTGGGGATAAGTCTTAGGGCTAAGTCTCAGGATTAAGTATCAAGGTTAAAGCTCAAGGATAAGTCTCAGGGCTACGTTTTAGGGTTAAGTCTTCAGGTTAAATCTTAGGTTTAAGTCTCAGTTTTCAGTTTTAGGGATAAGTCTTCAGGATAAATTTCACGATTAAGTCTCAGGGTTGAGTCTTAAGGTTAAAACTTAACCTTAAGTCTCAGGGTTAAGTCTTATGGTTAAATCGTAATGTTACATCGGAATTTTAAGTCTTAGGGTTAAGTCTAAATCTAAGCCACAAGTTGAAGTCTTAGGGTTAACGCTTTAGAGTTAAGACTTGGGGATAAGTCTTAGGGTTAAGTCTTAAAATTTAAGTCCTAAGGTTAACTCTTAGGGTTAAATCTGTAAGGTCAACACTTAAGGTTAACTCTTAGGGTTAAGTTTAGGGTTAAGTCTTAAGGTTACGTCTTAAAGTTAAATATTAAGGTTAAGTCTTGGGGTTATTTCTAAAGGTTAAGTCTGAGGGTTATATCGGAGCGTTAATTATTAAGTCTTAGAGTTAATTCTCAGGGTTAAGTCTTCAAGTTACTTCTTAAGGTTGAGACTTAGTTTTAAGTTGTAAGGTTAAGTCCGAATGTTACATCTTAAAGTTAATCTTAGGGTTAAATCTCAGTGTTAAGTCTCAGGGTATAAGTCGTAAAGGTTGTGTCTTAATGTTCAGTCTTATTGTTAAGTCTTAAAAGTTGTATTTTAGGGTTCAGTCTTAGGGCTAAATTTTAAGGTTAAGTCTTTGGGTTAAGTCTTAAGGTGAAGTCTTATGGCTTGAGTCTTAGGGTTAAGTCTAAAGTTTAATTCATAAGTTGAAGTCTTAGACTTAAGTCTTGGGGCTAAGTCTTAGGGTTAAGTCTTAAATCTTAGGTTTAAGTCTCAGTGTTAAGTCTTAGGGATAAGTCTTTGAATTAAGTCTTCAAGTTTTGTCTTAAGGTTTAACCTTAAGTTTAAGTCATAGGGTTAAGTCTTAGGGTTACGTTTTGAGTGTAAATCTTAAGGTTACGTTTTAAGGTTAAGTCTTAATGGTACATCTTAAAGTTAAGTCTTAGCATTAAGACCTAGGGTTAAATCTCAGGGTTAAATTTCAAGGTAAAGTCTCAAGGTTAAGTCTCAGGGTTACGTGGTAAGGTTGTGTCTTAGGATTCAGTCTCTAGGGTTAAGTTTTGAAGTTAAACTTTAGGTTAAGTCTTAGGGTTAAGTCTCAGGTTTAAGTCTCAGGATTATGTCTTAGGGTTAAGTCTTAATGTGAAGTCTTAAATTTAAGTCTTAAGCTTAAATCTTAGGGTTAAGCCTTAAGGTTAAGTGTCAGGGTTAATTCCCAAAGGTTAAGTCTTAAGTTTACATCTCACAGATTGAGTCTTAGGGTTAAGTCTTCATTTTAAGTCTTAGGGTTAAGTCTTAGAGTACAATCCTGAGGATAAGTCTTATGGTTAAGTCTTAAGGTTGAGCCTTAAGGTTAAGTCTTAGGGGTAAGCCTTAGAGTTATGTCTTGGGGATAAGTCTTAGGGCTAAGTCTCAGGATTAAGTATCAAGGTTAAAGCTCAAGGATAAGTCTCAGGGCTACGTTTTAGGGTTAAGTCTTCAGGTTAAATCTTAGGTTTAAGTCTCAGTTTTAAGTTTTAGGGATAAGTCGTCAGGATAAATTTCACGATTAAGTCTCAGGGTTGAGTCTTAAGGTTAAAACTTAACCTTAAGTCTCAGGGTTAAGTCTTATGGTTAAATCGTAATGTTACATCGGAATTTTAAGTCTTAGGGTTAAGTCTAAATCTAAGCCACAAGTTGAAGTCTTAGGGTTAACGCTTTAGAGTTAAGACTTGGGGATAAGTCTTAGGGTTAAGTCTTAAAATTTAAGTCCTAAGGTTAACTCTTAGGGTTAAATCTGTAAGGTCAACACTTAAGGTTAACTCTTAGGGTTAAGTTTAGGGTTAAGTCTTAAGGTTACGTCTTAAAGTTAAATATTAAGGTTAAGTCTTGGGGTTATTTCTTAAGGTTAAGTCTGAGGGTTATATCGGAGCGTTAATTATTAAGTCTTAGAGTTAATTCTCAGGGTTAAGTCTTCAAGTTACTTCTTAAGGTTGAGACTTAGTTTTAAGTTGTAAGGTTAAGTCCGAATGTTACATCTTAAAGTTAATCTTAGGGTTAAATCTCAGTGTTAAGTCTCAGGGTATAAGTCGTAAAGGTTGTGTCTTAATGTTCAGTCTTATTGTTAAGTCTTAAAAGTTGTATTTTAGGGTTCAGTCTTAGGGCTAAATTTTAAGGTTAAGTCTTTGGGTTAAGTCTTAAGGTGAAGTCTTATGGCTTGAGTCTTAGGGTTAAGTCTAAAGTTTAATTCATAAGTTGAAGTCTTAGACTTAAGTCTTGGGGCTAAGTCTTAGGGTTAAGTCTTAAATCTTAGGTTTAAGTCTCAGTGTTAAGTCTTAGGGATAAGTCTTTGAATTAAGTCTTCAAGTTTTGTCTTAAGGTTTAACCTTAAGTTTAAGTCATAGGGTTAAGTCTTCGGGTTACGTTTTGAGTGTAAATCTTAAGGTTACGTTTTAAGGTTAAGTCTTAATGGTACATCTTAAAGTTAAGTCTTAGCATTAAGACCTAGGGTTAAATCTCAGGGTTAAATTTCAAGGTAAAGTCTCAAGGTTAAGTCTCAGGGTTACGTGGTAAGGTTGTGTCTTAGGATTCAGTCTCTAGGGTTAAGTTTTGAAGTTAAACTTTAGGTTAAGTCTTAGGGTTAAGTCTCAGGTTTAAGTCTCAGGATTATGTCTTAGGGTTAAGTCTTAATGTGAAGTCTTAAATTTAAGTCTTAAGCTTAAATCTTAGGGTTAAGCCTTAAGGTTAAGTGTCAGGGTTAATTCCCAAAGGTTAAGTCTTAAGTTTACATCTCACAGATTGAGTCTTAGGGTTAAGTCTTCATTTTAAGTCTTAGGGTTAAGTCTTAGAGTACAATCCTGAGGATAAGTCTTATGGTTAAGTCTTAAGGTTGAGCCTTAAGGTTAAGTCTTAGGGGTAAGCCTTAGAGTTATGTCTTGGGGATAAGTCTTAGGGCTAAGTCTCAGGATTAAGTATCAAGGTTAAAGCTCAAGGATAAGTCTCAGGGCTACGTTTTAGGGTTAAGTCTTCAGGTTAAATCTTAGGTTTAAGTCTCAGTTTTCAGTTTTAGGGATAAGTCTTCAGGATAAATTTCACGATTAAGTCTCAGGGTTGAGTCTTAAGGTTAAAACTTAACCTTAAGTCTCAGGGTTAAGTCTTATGGTTAAATCGTAATGTTACATCGGAATTTTAAGTCTTAGGGTTAAGTCTAAATCTAAGCCACAAGTTGAAGTCTTAGGGTTAACGCTTTAGAGTTAAGACTTGGGGATAAGTCTTAGGGTTAAGTCTTAAAATTTAAGTCCTAAGGTTAACTCTTAGGGTTAAATCTGTAAGGTCAACACTTAAGGTTAACTCTTAGGGTTAAGTTTAGGGTTAAGTCTTAAGGTTACGTCTTAAAGTTAAATATTAAGGTTAAGTCTTGGGGTTATTTCTTAAGGTTAAGTCTGAGGGTTATATCGGAGCGTTAATTATTAAGTCTTAGAGTTAATTCTCAGGGTTAAGTCTTCAAGTTACTTCTTAAGGTTGAGACTTAGTTTTAAGTTGTAAGGTTAAGTCCGAATGTTACATCTTAAAGTTAATCTTAGGGTTAAATCTCAGTGTTAAGTCTCAGGGTATAAGTCGTAAAGGTTGTGTCTTAATGTTCAGTCTTATTGTTAAGTCTTAAAAGTTGTATTTTAGGGTTCAGTCTTAGGGCTAAATTTTAAGGTTAAGTCTTTGGGTTAAGTCTTAAGGTGAAGTCTTATGGCTTGAGTCTTAGGGTTAAGTCTAAAGTTTAATTCATAAGTTGAAGTCTTAGACTTAAGTCTTGGGGCTAAGTCTTAGGGTTAAGTCTTAAATCTTAGGTTTAAGTCTCAGTGTTAAGTCTTAGGGATAAGTCTTTGAATTAAGTCTTCAAGTTTTGTCTTAAGGTTTAACCTTAAGTTTAAGTCATAGGGTTAAGTCTTAGGGTTACGTTTTGAGTGTAAATCTTAAGGTTACGTTTTAAGGTTAAGTCTTAATGGTACATCTTAAAGTTAAGTCTTAGCATTAAGACCTAGGGTTAAATCTCAGGGTTAAATTTCAAGGTAAAGTCTCAAGGTTAAGTCTCAGGGTTACGTGGTAAGGTTGTGTCTTAGGATTCAGTCTCTAGGGTTAAGTTTTGAAGTTAAACTTTAGGTTAAGTCTTAGGGTTAAGTCTCAGGTTTAAGTCTCAGGATTATGTCTTAGGGTTAAGTCTTAATGTGAAGTCTTAAATTTAAGTCTTAAGCTTAAATCTTAGGGTTAAGCCTTAAGGTTAAGTGTCAGGGTTAATTCCCAAAGGTTAAGTCTTAAGTTTACATCTCACAGATTGAGTCTTAGGGTTAAGTCTTCATTTTAAGTCTTAGGGTTAAGTCTTAGAGTACAATCCTGAGGATAAGTCTTATGGTTAAGTCTTAAGGTTGAGCCTTAAGGTTAAGTCTTAGGGGTAAGCCTTAGAGTTATGTCTTGGGGATAAGTCTTAGGGCTAAGTCTCAGGATTAAGTATCAAGGTTAAAGCTCAAGGATAAGTCTCAGGGCTACGTTTTAGGGTTAAGTCTTCAGGTTAAATCTTAGGTTTAAGTCTCAGTTTTCAGTTTTAGGGATAAGTCTTCAGGATAAATTTCACGATTAAGTCTCAGGGTTGAGTCTTAAGGTTAAAACTTAACCTTAAGTCTCAGGGTTAAGTCTTATGGTTAAATCGTAATGTTACATCGGAATTTTAAGTCTTAGGGTTAAGTCTAAATCTAAGCCACAAGTTGAAGTCTTAGGGTTAACGCTTTAGAGTTAAGACTTGGGGATAAGTCTTAGGGTTAAGTCTTAAAATTTAAGTCCTAAGGTTAACTCTTAGGGTTAAATCTGTAAGGTCAACACTTAAGGTTAACTCTTAGGGTTAAGTTTAGGGTTAAGTCTTAAGGTTACGTCTTAAAGTTAAATATTAAGGTTAAGTCTTGGGGTTATTTCTAAAGGTTAAGTCTGAGGGTTATATCGGAGCGTTAATTATTAAGTCTTAGAGTTAATTCTCAGGGTTAAGTCTTCAAGTTACTTCTTAAGGTTGAGACTTAGTTTTAAGTTGTAAGGTTAAGTCCGAATGTTACATCTTAAAGTTAATCTTAGGGTTAAATCTCAGTGTTAAGTCTCAGGGTATAAGTCGTAAAGGTTGTGTCTTAATGTTCAGTCTTATTGTTAAGTCTTAAAAGTTGTATTTTAGGGTTCAGTCTTAGGGCTAAATTTTAAGGTTAAGTCTTTGGGTTAAGTCTTAAGGTGAAGTCTTATGGCTTGAGTCTTAGGGTTAAGTCTAAAGTTTAATTCATAAGTTGAAGTCTTAGACTTAAGTCTTGGGGCTAAGTCTTAGGGTTAAGTCTTAAATCTTAGGTTTAAGTCTCAGTGTTAAGTCTTAGGGATAAGTCTTTGAATTAAGTCTTCAAGTTTTGTCTTAAGGTTTAACCTTAAGTTTAAGTCATAGGGTTAAGTCTTAGGGTTACGTTTTGAGTGTAAATCTTAAGGTTACGTTTTAAGGTTAAGTCTTAATGGTACATCTTAAAGTTAAGTCTTAGCATTAAGACCTAGGGTTAAATCTCAGGGTTAAATTTCAAGGTAAAGTCTCAAGGTTAAGTCTCAGGGTTACGTGGTAAGGTTGTGTCTTAGGATTCAGTCTCTAGGGTTAAGTTTTGAAGTTAAACTTTAGGTTAAGTCTTAGGGTTAAGTCTCAGGTTTAAGTCTCAGGATTATGTCTTAGGGTTAAGTCTTAATGTGAAGTCTTAAATTTAAGTCTTAAGCTTAAATCTTAGGGTTAAGCCTTAAGGTTAAGTGTCAGGGTTAATTCCCAAAGGTTAAGTCTTAAGTTTACATCTCACAGATTGAGTCTTAGGGTTAAGTCTTCATTTTAAGTCTTAGGGTTAAGTCTTAGAGTACAATCCTGAGGATAAGTCTTATGGTTAAGTCTTAAGGTTGAGCCTTAAGGTTAAGTCTTAGGGGTAAGCCTTAGAGTTATGTCTTGGGGATAAGTCTTAGGGCTAAGTCTCAGGATTAAGTATCAAGGTTAAAGCTCAAGGATAAGTCTCAGGGCTACGTTTTAGGGTTAAGTCTTCAGGTTAAATCTTAGGTTTAAGTCTCAGTTTTAAGTTTTAGGGATAAGTCGTCAGGATAAATTTCACGATTAAGTCTCAGGGTTGAGTCTTAAGGTTAAAACTTAACCTTAAGTCTCAGGGTTAAGTCTTATGGTTAAATCGTAATGTTACATCGGAATTTTAAGTCTTAGGGTTAAGTCTAAATCTAAGCCACAAGTTGAAGTCTTAGGGTTAACGCTTTAGAGTTAAGACTTGGGGATAAGTCTTAGGGTTAAGTCTTAAAATTTAAGTCCTAAGGTTAACTCTTAGGGTTAAATCTGTAAGGTCAACACTTAAGGTTAACTCTTAGGGTTAAGTTTAGGGTTAAGTCTTAAGGTTACGTCTTAAAGTTAAATATTAAGGTTAAGTCTTGGGGTTATTTCTTAAGGTTAAGTCTGAGGGTTATATCGGAGCGTTAATTATTAAGTCTTAGAGTTAATTCTCAGGGTTAAGTCTTCAAGTTACTTCTTAAGGTTGAGACTTAGTTTTAAGTTGTAAGGTTAAGTCCGAATGTTACATCTTAAAGTTAATCTTAGGGTTAAATCTCAGTGTTAAGTCTCAGGGTATAAGTCGTAAAGGTTGTGTCTTAATGTTCAGTCTTATTGTTAAGTCTTAAAAGTTGTATTTTAGGGTTCAGTCTTAGGGCTAAATTTTAAGGTTAAGTCTTTGGGTTAAGTCTTAAGGTGAAGTCTTATGGCTTGAGTCTTAGGGTTAAGTCTAAAGTTTAATTCATAAGTTGAAGTCTTAGACTTAAGTCTTGGGGCTAAGTCTTAGGGTTAAGTCTTAAATCTTAGGTTTAAGTCTCAGTGTTAAGTCTTAGGGATAAGTCTTTGAATTAAGTCTTCAAGTTTTGTCTTAAGGTTTAACCTTAAGTTTAAGTCATAGGGTTAAGTCTTCGGGTTACGTTTTGAGTGTAAATCTTAAGGTTACGTTTTAAGGTTAAGTCTTAATGGTACATCTTAAAGTTAAGTCTTAGCATTAAGACCTAGGGTTAAATCTCAGGGTTAAATTTCAAGGTAAAGTCTCAAGGTTAAGTCTCAGGGTTACGTGGTAAGGTTGTGTCTTAGGATTCAGTCTCTAGGGTTAAGTTTTGAAGTTAAACTTTAGGTTAAGTCTTAGGGTTAAGTCTCAGGTTTAAGTCTCAGGATTATGTCTTAGGGTTAAGTCTTAATGTGAAGTCTTAAATTTAAGTCTTAAGCTTAAATCTTAGGGTTAAGCCTTAAGGTTAAGTGTCAGGGTTAATTCCCAAAGGTTAAGTCTTAAGTTTACATCTCACAGATTGAGTCTTAGGGTTAAGTCTTCATTTTAAGTCTTAGGGTTAAGTCTTAGAGTACAATCCTGAGGATAAGTCTTATGGTTAAGTCTTAAGGTTGAGCCTTAAGGTTAAGTCTTAGGGGTAAGCCTTAGAGTTATGTCTTGGGGATAAGTCTTAGGGCTAAGTCTCAGGATTAAGTATCAAGGTTAAAGCTCAAGGATAAGTCTCAGGGCTACGTTTTAGGGTTAAGTCTTCAGGTTAAATCTTAGGTTTAAGTCTCAGTTTTAAGTTTTAGGGATAAGTCGTCAGGATAAATTTCACGATTAAGTCTCAGGGTTGAGTCTTAAGGTTAAAACTTAACCTTAAGTCTCAGGGTTAAGTCTTATGGTTAAATCGTAATGTTACATCGGAATTTTAAGTCTTAGGGTTAAGTCTAAATCTAAGCCACAAGTTGAAGTCTTAGGGTTAACGCTTTAGAGTTAAGACTTGGGGATAAGTCTTAGGGTTAAGTCTTAAAATTTAAGTCCTAAGGTTAACTCTTAGGGTTAAATCTGTAAGGTCAACACTTAAGGTTAACTCTTAGGGTTAAGTTTAGGGTTAAGTCTTAAGGTTACGTCTTAAAGTTAAATATTAAGGTTAAGTCTTGGGGTTATTTCTTAAGGTTAAGTCTGAGGGTTATATCGGAGCGTTAATTATTAAGTCTTAGAGTTAATTCTCAGGGTTAAGTCTTCAAGTTACTTCTTAAGGTTGAGACTTAGTTTTAAGTTGTAAGGTTAAGTCCGAATGTTACATCTTAAAGTTAATCTTAGGGTTAAATCTCAGTGTTAAGTCTCAGGGTATAAGTCGTAAAGGTTGTGTCTTAATGTTCAGTCTTATTGTTAAGTCTTAAAAGTTGTATTTTAGGGTTCAGTCTTAGGGCTAAATTTTAAGGTTAAGTCTTTGGGTTAAGTCTTAAGGTGAAGTCTTATGGCTTGAGTCTTAGGGTTAAGTCTAAAGTTTAATTCATAAGTTGAAGTCTTAGACTTAAGTCTTGGGGCTAAGTCTTAGGGTTAAGTCTTAAATCTTAGGTTTAAGTCTCAGTGTTAAGTCTTAGGGATAAGTCTTTGAATTAAGTCTTCAAGTTTTGTCTTAAGGTTTAACCTTAAGTTTAAGTCATAGGGTTAAGTCTTAGGGTTACGTTTTGAGTGTAAATCTTAAGGTTACGTTTTAAGGTTAAGTCTTAATGGTACATCTTAAAGTTAAGTCTTAGCATTAAGACCTAGGGTTAAATCTCAGGGTTAAATTTCAAGGTAAAGTCTCAAGGTTAAGTCTCAGGGTTACGTGGTAAGGTTGTGTCTTAGGATTCAGTCTCTAGGGTTAAGTTTTGAAGTTAAACTTTAGGTTAAGTCTTAGGGTTAAGTCTCAGGTTTAAGTCTCAGGATTATGTCTTAGGGTTAAGTCTTAATGTGAAGTCTTAAATTTAAGTCTTAAGCTTAAATCTTAGGGTTAAGCCTTAAGGTTAAGTGTCAGGGTTAATTCCCAAAGGTTAAGTCTTAAGTTTACATCTCACAGATTGAGTCTTAGGGTTAAGTCTTCATTTTAAGTCTTAGGGTTAAGTCTTAGAGTACAATCCTGAGGATAAGTCTTATGGTTAAGTCTCAGGGTTAAGTCTTAAGGTTGAGCCTTAAGGTTAAGTCTTAGGGGTAAGCCTTAGAGTTATGTCTTGGGGATAAGTCTTAGGGCTAAGTCTCAGGATTAAGTATCAAGGTTAAAGCTCAAGGATAAGTCTCAGGGCTACGTTTTAGGGTTAAGTCTTCAGGTTAAATCTTAGGTTTAAGTCTCAGTTTTCAGTTTTAGGGATAAGTCTTCAGGATAAATTTCACGATTAAGTCTCAGGGTTGAGTCTTAAGTTTAAAACTTAACCTTAAGTCTCAGGGTTAAGTCTTATGGTTAAATTGTAATGTTACATCGGAATTTTAAGTCTTAGGGTTAAGTCTAAATCTAAGCCACAAGTTGAAGTCTTAGGGTTAACGCTTTAGAGTTAAGACTTGGGGATAAGTCTTAGGGTTAAGTCTTAAAATTTAAGTCCTAAGGTTAACTCTTAGGGTTAAATCTGTAAGGTCAACACTTAAGGTTAACTCTTAGGGTTAAGTTTAGGGTTAAGTCTTAAGGTTACGTCTTAAAGTTAAATATTAAGGTTAAGTCTTGGGGTTATTTCTAAAGGTTAAGTCTGAGGGTTATATCGGAGCGTTAATTATTAAGTCTTAGAGTTAATTCTCAGGGTTAAGTCTTCAAGTTACTTCTTAAGGTTGAGACTTAGTTTTAAGTTGTAAGGTTAAGTCCGAATGTTACATCTTAAAGTTAATCTTAGGGTTAAATCTCAGTGTTAAGTCTCAGGGTATAAGTCGTAAAGGTTGTGTCTTAATGTTCAGTCTTATTGTTAAGTCTTAAAAGTTGTATTTTAGGGTTCAGTCTTAGGGCTAAATTTTAAGGTTAAGTCTTTGGGTTAAGTCTTAAGGTGAAGTCTTATGGCTTGAGTCTTAGGGTTAAGTCTAAAGTTTAATTCATAAGTTGAAGTCTTAGACTTAAGTCTTGGGGCTAAGTCTTAGGGTTAAGTCTTAAATCTTAGGTTTAAGTCTCAGTGTTAAGTCTTAGGGATAAGTCTTTGAATTAAGTCTTCAAGTTTTGTCTTAAGGTTTAACCTTAAGTTTAAGTCATAGGGTTAAGCCTTAGGGTTACGTTTTGAGTGTAAATCTTAAGGTTACGTTTTAAGGTTAAGTCTTAATGGTACATCTTAAAGTTAAGTCTTAGCATTAAGACCTAGGGTTAAATCTCAGGGTTAAATTTCAAGGTAAAGTCTCAAGGTTAAGTCTCAGGGTTACGTGGTAAGGTTGTGTCTTAGGATTCAGTCTCTAGGGTTAAGTTTTGAAGTTAAACTTTAGGTTAAGTCTTAGGGTTAAGTCTCAGGTTTAAGTCTCAGGATTATGTCTTAGGGTTAAGTCTTAATGTGAAGTCTTAAATTTAAGTCTTAACCTTAAATCTTAGGGTTAAGCCTTAAGGTTAAGTGTCAGGGTTAATTCCCAAAGGTTAAGTCTTAAGTTTACATCTCACAGATTGAGTCTTAGGGTTAAGTCTTCATTTTAAGTCTTAGGGTTAAGTCTTAGAGTACAATCCTGAGGATAAGTCTTATGGTTAAGTCTCAGGGTTAAGTCTTAAGGTTGAGCCTTAAGGTTAAGTCTTAGGGTTAAGCCTTAGAGTTATGTCTTGGGGATAAGTCTTAGGGCTAAGTCTCAGGATTAAGTATCAAGGTTAAAGCTCAAGGATAAGTCTCAGGGCTACGTTTTAGGGTTAAGTCTTCAGGTTAAATCTTAGGTTTAAGTCTCAGTTTTAAGTTTTAGGGATAAGTCGTCAGGATAAATTTCACGATTAAGTCTCAGGGTTGAGTCTTAAGGTTAAAACTTAACCTTAAGTCTCAGGGTTAAGTCTTATGGTTAAATTGTAATGTTACATCGGAATTTTAAGTCTTAGGGTTAAGTCTAAATCTAAGCCACAAGTTGAAGTCTTAGGGTTAACGCTTTAGAGTTAAGACTTGGGGATAAGTCTTAGGGTTAAGTCTTAAAATTTAAGTCCTAAGGTTAACTCTTAGGGTTAAATCTGTAAGGTCAACACTTAAGGTTAACTCTTAGGGTTAAGTTTAGGGTTAAGTCTTAAGGTTACGTCTTAAAGTTAATGATTAAGGTTAAGTCTTGGGGTTATTTCTTAAGGTTAAGTCTGAGGGTTATATCGGAGCGTTAATTATTAAGTCTTAGAGTTAATTCTCAGGGTTAAGTCTTCAAGTTACTTCTTAAGGTTGAGACTTAGTTTTAAGTTGTAAGGTTAAGTCCGAATGTTACATCTTAAAGTTAATCTTAGGGTTAAATCTCAGTGTTAAGTCTCAGGGTATAAGTCGTAAAGGTTGTGTCTTAATGTTCAGTCTTATTGTTAAGTCTTAAAAGTTGTATTTTAGGGTTCAGTCTTAGGGCTAAATTTTAAGGTTAAGTCTTTGGGTTAAGTCTTAAGGTGAAGTCTTATGGCTTGAGTCTTAGGGTTAAGTCTAAAGTTTAATTCATAAGTTGAAGTCTTAGACTTAAGTCTTGGGGCTAAGTCTTAGGGTTAAGTCTTAAATCTTAGGTTTAAGTCTCAGTGTTAAGTCTTAGGGATAAGTCTTTGAATTAAGTCTTCAAGTTTTGTCTTAAGGTTTAACCTTAAGTTTAAGTCATAGGGTTAAGTCTTCGGGTTACGTTTTGAGTGTAAATCTTAAGGTTACGTTTTAAGGTTAAGTCTTAATGGTACATCTTAAAGTTAAGTCTTAGCATTAAGACCTAGGGTTAAATCTCAGGGTTAAATTTCAAGGTAAAGTCTCAAGGTTAAGTCTCAGGGTTACGTGGTAAGGTTGTGTCTTAGGATTCAGTCTCTAGGGTTAAGTTTTGAAGTTAAACTTTAGGTTAAGTCTTAGGGTTAAGTCTCAGGTTTAAGTCTCAGGATTATGTCTTAGGGTTAAGTCTTAATGTGAAGTCTTAAATTTAAGTCTTAAGCTTAAATCTTAGGGTTAAGCCTTAAGGTTAAGTGTCAGGGTTAATTCCCAAAGGTTAAGTCTTAAGTTTACATCTCACAGATTGAGTCTTAGGGTTAAGTCTTCATTTTAAGTCTTAGGGTTAAGTCTTAGAGTACAATCCTGAGGATAAGTCTTATGGTTAAGTCTTAAGGTTGAGCCTTAAGGTTAAGTCTTAGGGGTAAGCCTTAGAGTTATGTCTTGGGGATAAGTCTTAGGGCTAAGTCTCAGGATTAAGTATCAAGGTTAAAGCTCAAGGATAAGTCTCAGGGCTACGTTTTAGGGTTAAGTCTTCAGGTTAAATCTTAGGTTTAAGTCTCAGTTTTAAGTTTTAGGGATAAGTCGTCAGGATAAATTTCACGATTAAGTCTCAGGGTTGAGTCTTAAGGTTAAAACTTAACCTTAAGTCTCAGGGTTAAGTCTTATGGTTAAATCGTAATGTTACATCGGAATTTTAAGTCTTAGGGTTAAGTCTAAATCTAAGCCACAAGTTGAAGTCTTAGGGTTAACGCTTTAGAGTTAAGACTTGGGGATAAGTCTTAGGGTTAAGTCTTAAAATTTAAGTCCTAAGGTTAACTCTTAGGGTTAAATCTGTAAGGTCAACACTTAAGGTTAACTCTTAGGGTTAAGTTTAGGGTTAAGTCTTAAGGTTACGTCTTAAAGTTAAATATTAAGGTTAAGTCTTGGGGTTATTTCTTAAGGTTAAGTCTGAGGGTTATATCGGAGCGTTAATTATTAAGTCTTAGAGTTAATTCTCAGGGTTAAGTCTTCAAGTTACTTCTTAAGGTTGAGACTTAGTTTTAAGTTGTAAGGTTAAGTCCGAATGTTACATCTTAAAGTTAATCTTAGGGTTAAATCTCAGTGTTAAGTCTCAGGGTATAAGTCGTAAAGGTTGTGTCTTAATGTTCAGTCTTATTGTTAAGTCTTAAAAGTTGTATTTTAGGGTTCAGTCTTAGGGCTAAATTTTAAGGTTAAGTCTTTGGGTTAAGTCTTAAGGTGAAGTCTTATGGCTTGAGTCTTAGGGTTAAGTCTAAAGTTTAATTCATAAGTTGAAGTCTTAGACTTAAGTCTTGGGGCTAAGTCTTAGGGTTAAGTCTTAAATCTTAGGTTTAAGTCTCAGTGTTAAGTCTTAGGGATAAGTCTTTGAATTAAGTCTTCAAGTTTTGTCTTAAGGTTTAACCTTAAGTTTAAGTCATAGGGTTAAGTCTTCGGGTTACGTTTTGAGTGTAAATCTTAAGGTTACGTTTTAAGGTTAAGTCTTAATGGTACATCTTAAAGTTAAGTCTTAGCATTAAGACCTAGGGTTAAATCTCAGGGTTAAATTTCAAGGTAAAGTCTCAAGGTTAAGTCTCAGGGTTACGTGGTAAGGTTGTGTCTTAGGATTCAGTCTCTAGGGTTAAGTTTTGAAGTTAAACTTTAGGTTAAGTCTTAGGGTTAAGTCTCAGGTTTAAGTCTCAGGATTATGTCTTAGGGTTAAGTCTTAATGTGAAGTCTTAAATTTAAGTCTTAAGCTTAAATCTTAGGGTTAAGCCTTAAGGTTAAGTGTCAGGGTTAATTCCTAAAGGTTAAGTCTTAAGTTTACATCTCACAGATTGAGTCTTAGGGTTAAGTCTTCATTTTAAGTCTTAGGGTTAAGTCTTAGAGTACAATCCTGAGGATAAGTCTTATGGTTAAGTCTTAAGGTTGAGCCTTAAGGTTAAGTCTTAGGGGTAAGCCTTAGAGTTATGTCTTGAGGATAAGTCTTAGGGCTAAGTCTCAGGATTAAGTATCAAGGTTAAAGCTCAAGGATAAGTCTCAGGGCTACGTTTTAGGGTTAAGTCTTCAGGTTAAATCTTAGGTTTAAGTCTCAGTTTTAAGTTTTAGGGATAAGTCTTCAGGATAAATTTCACGATTAAGTCTCAGGGTTGAGTCTTAAGGTTAAAACTTAACCTTAAGTCTCAGGGTTAAGTCTTATGGTTAAATCGTAATGTTACATCGGAATTTTAAGTCTTAGGGTTAAGTCTAAATCTAAGCCACAAGTTGAAGTCTTAGGGTTAACGCTTTAGAGTTAAGACTTGGGGATAAGTCTTAGGGTTAAGTCTTAAAATTTAAGTCCTAAGGTTAACTCTTAGGGTTAAATCTGTAAGGTCAACACTTAAGGTTAACTCTTAGGGTTAAGTTTAGGGTTAAGTCTTAAGGTTACGTCTTAAAGTTAAATATTAAGGTTAAGTCTTGGGGTTATTTCTAAAGGTTAAGTCTGAGGGTTATATCGGAGCGTTAATTATTAAGTCTTAGAGTTAATTCTCAGGGTTAAGTCTTCAAGTTACTTCTTAAGGTTGAGACTTAGTTTTAAGTTGTAAGGTTAAGTCCGAATGTTACATCTTAAAGTTAATCTTAGGGTTAAATCTCAGTGTTAAGTCTCAGGGTATAAGTCGTAAAGGTTGTGTCTTAATGTTCAGTCTTATTGTTAAGTCTTAAAAGTTGTATTTTAGGGTTCAGTCTTAGGGCTAAATTTTAAGGTTAAGTCTTTGGGTTAAGTCTTAAGGTGAAGTCTTATGGCTTGAGTCTTAGGGTTAAGTCTAAAGTTTAATTCATAAGTTGAAGTCTTAGACTTAAGTCTTGGGGCTAAGTCTTAGGGTTAAGTCTTAAATCTTAGGTTTAAGTCTCAGTGTTAAGTCTTAGGGATAAGTCTTTGAATTAAGTCTTCAAGTTTTGTCTTAAGGTTTAACCTTAAGTTTAAGTCATAGGGTTAAGTCTTCGGGTTACGTTTTGAGTGTAAATCTTAAGGTTACGTTTTAAGGTTAAGTCTTAATGGTACATCTTAAAGTTAAGTCTTAGCATTAAGACCTAGGGTTAAATCTCAGGGTTAAATTTCAAGGTAAAGTCTCAAGGTTAAGTCTCAGGGTTACGTGGTAAGGTTGTGTCTTAGGATTCAGTCTCTAGGGTTAAGTTTTGAAGTTAAACTTTAGGTTAAGTCTTAGGGTTAAGTCTCAGGTTTAAGTCTCAGGATTATGTCTTAGGGTTAAGTCTTAATGTGAAGTCTTAAATTTAAGTCTTAAGCTTAAGTCTTAGGGTTAAGCCTTAAGGTTAAGTGTCAGGGTTAATTCCCAAAGGTTAAGTCTTAAGTTTACATCTCACAGATTGAGTCTTAGGGTTAAGTCTTCATTTTAAGTCTTAGGGTTAAGTCTTAGAGTACAATCCTGAGGATAAGTCTTATGGTTAAGTCTTAAGGTTGAGCCTTAAGGTTAAGTCTTAGGGGTAAGCCTTAGAGTTATGTCTTGGGGATAAGTCTTAGGGCTAAGTCTCAGGATTAAGTATCAAGGTTAAAGCTCAAGGATAAGTCTCAGGGCTACGTTTTAGGGTTAAGTCTTCAGGTTAAATCTTAGGTTTAAGTCTCAGTTTTAAGTTTTAGGGATAAGTCGTCAGGATAAATTTCACGATTAAGTCTCAGGGTTGAGTCTTAAGGTTAAAACTTAACCTTAAGTCTCAGGGTTAAGTCTTATGGTTAAATCGTAATGTTACATCGGAATTTTAAGTCTTAGGGTTAAGTCTAAATCTAAGCCACAAGTTGAAGTCTTAGGGTTAACGCTTTAGAGTTAAGACTTGGGGATAAGTCTTAGGGTTAAGTCTTAAAATTTAAGTCCTAAGGTTAACTCTTAGGGTTAAATCTGTAAGGTCAACACTTAAGGTTAACTCTTAGGGTTAAGTTTAGGGTTAAGTCTTAAGGTTACGTCTTAAAGTTAAATATTAAGGTTAAGTCTTGGGGTTATTTCTTAAGGTTAAGTCTGAGGGTTATATCGGAGCGTTAATTATTAAGTCTTAGAGTTAATTCTCAGGGTTAAGTCTTCAAGTTACTTCTTAAGGTTGAGACTTAGTTTTAAGTTGTAAGGTTAAGTCCGAATGTTACATCTTAAAGTTAATCTTAGGGTTAAATCTCAGTGTTAAGTCTCAGGGTATAAGTCGTAAAGGTTGTGTCTTAATGTTCAGTCTTATTGTTAAGTCTTAAAAGTTGTATTTTAGGGTTCAGTCTTAGGGCTAAATTTTAAGGTTAAGTCTTTGGGTTAAGTCTTAAGGTGAAGTCTTATGGCTTGAGTCTTAGGGTTAAGTCTAAAGTTTAATTCATAAGTTGAAGTCTTAGACTTAAGTCTTGGGGCTAAGTCTTAGGGTTAAGTCTTAAATCTTAGGTTTAAGTCTCAGTGTTAAGTCTTAGGGATAAGTCTTTGAATTAAGTCTTCAAGTTTTGTCTTAAGGTTTAACCTTAAGTTTAAGTCATAGGGTTAAGTCTTAGGGTTACGTTTTGAGTGTAAATCTTAAGGTTACGTTTTAAGGTTAAGTCTTAATGGTACATCTTAAAGTTAAGTCTTAGCATTAAGACCTAGGGTTAAATCTCAGGGTTAAATTTCAAGGTAAAGTCTCAAGGTTAAGTCTCAGGGTTACGTGGTAAGGTTGTGTCTTAGGATTCAGTCTCTAGGGTTAAGTTTTGAAGTTAAACTTTAGGTTAAGTCTTAGGGTTAAGTCTCAGGTTTAAGTCTCAGGATTATGTCTTAGGGTTAAGTCTTAATGTGAAGTCTTAAATTTAAGTCTTAAGCTTAAATCTTAGGGTTAAGCCTTAAGGTTAAGTGTCAGGGTTAATTCCTAAAGGTTAAGTCTTAAGTTTACATCTCACAGATTGAGTCTTAGGGTTAAGTCTTCATTTTAAGTCTTAGGGTTAAGTCTTAGAGTACAATCCTGAGGATAAGTCTTATGGTTAAGTCTTAAGGTTGAGCCTTAAGGTTAAGTCTTAGGGGTAAGCCTTAGAGTTATGTCTTGAGGATAAGTCTTAGGGCTAAGTCTCAGGATTAAGTATCAAGGTTAAAGCTCAAGGATAAGTCTCAGGGCTACGTTTTAGGGTTAAGTCTTCAGGTTAAATCTTAGGTTTAAGTCTCAGTTTTAAGTTTTAGGGATAAGTCTTCAGGATAAATTTCACGATTAAGTCTCAGGGTTGAGTCTTAAGGTTAAAACTTAACCTTAAGTCTCAGGGTTAAGTCTTATGGTTAAATCGTAATGTTACATCGGAATTTTAAGTCTTAGGGTTAAGTCTAAATCTAAGCCACAAGTTGAAGTCTTAGGGTTAACGCTTTAGAGTTAAGACTTGGGGATAAGTCTTAGGGTTAAGTCTTAAAATTTAAGTCCTAAGGTTAACTCTTAGGGTTAAATCTGTAAGGTCAACACTTAAGGTTAACTCTTAGGGTTAAGTTTAGGGTTAAGTCTTAAGGTTACGTCTTAAAGTTAAATATTAAGGTTAAGTCTTGGGGTTATTTCTAAAGGTTAAGTCTGAGGGTTATATCGGAGCGTTAATTATTAAGTCTTAGAGTTAATTCTCAGGGTTAAGTCTTCAAGTTACTTCTTAAGGTTGAGACTTAGTTTTAAGTTGTAAGGTTAAGTCCGAATGTTACATCTTAAAGTTAATCTTAGGGTTAAATCTCAGTGTTAAGTCTCAGGGTATAAGTCGTAAAGGTTGTGTCTTAATGTTCAGTCTTATTGTTAAGTCTTAAAAGTTGTATTTTAGGGTTCAGTCTTAGGGCTAAATTTTAAGGTTAAGTCTTTGGGTTAAGTCTTAAGGTGAAGTCTTATGGCTTGAGTCTTAGGGTTAAGTCTAAAGTTTAATTCATAAGTTGAAGTCTTAGACTTAAGTCTTGGGGCTAAGTCTTAGGGTTAAGTCTTAAATCTTAGGTTTAAGTCTCAGTGTTAAGTCTTAGGGATAAGTCTTTGAATTAAGTCTTCAAGTTTTGTCTTAAGGTTTAACCTTAAGTTTAAGTCATAGGGTTAAGTCTTAGGGTTACGTTTTGAGTGTAAATCTTAAGGTTACGTTTTAAGGTTAAGTCTTAATGGTACATCTTAAAGTTAAGTCTTAGCATTAAGACCTAGGGTTAAATCTCAGGGTTAAATTTCAAGGTAAAGTCTCAAGGTTAAGTCTCAGGGTTACGTGGTAAGGTTGTGTCTTAGGATTCAGTCTCTAGGGTTAAGTTTTGAAGTTAAACTTTAGGTTAAGTCTTAGGGTTAAGTCTCAGGTTTAAGTCTCAGGATTATGTCTTAGGGTTAAGTCTTAATGTGAAGTCTTAAATTTAAGTCTTAAGCTTAAGTCTTAGGGTTAAGCCTTAAGGTTAAGTGTCAGGGTTAATTCCCAAAGGTTAAGTCTTAAGTTTACATCTCACAGATTGAGTCTTAGGGTTAAGTCTTCATTTTAAGTCTTAGGGTTAAGTCTTAGAGTACAATCCTGAGGATAAGTCTTATGGTTAAGTCTCAGGGTTAAGTCTTAAGGTTGAGCCTTAAGGTTAAGTCTTAGGGTTAAGCCTTAGAGTTATGTCTTGGGGATAAGTCTTAGGGCTAAGTCTCAGGATTAAGTATCAAGGTTAAAGCTCAAGGATAAGTCTCAGGGCTACGTTTTAGGGTTAAGTCTTCAGGTTAAATCTTAGGTTTAAGTCTCAGTTTTCAGTTTTAGGGATAAGTCTTCAGGATAAATTTCACGATTAAGTCTCAGGGTTGAGTCTTAAGTTTAAAACTTAACCTTAAGTCTCAGGGTTAAGTCTTATGGTTAAATCGTAATGTTACATCGGAATTTTAAGTCTTAGGGTTAAGTCTAAATCTAAGCCACAAGTTGAAGTCTTAGGGTTAACGCTTTAGAGTTAAGACTTGGGGATAAGTCTTAGGGTTAAGTCTTAAAATTTAAGTCCTAAGGTTAACTCTTAGGGTTAAATCTGTAAGGTCAACACTTAAGGTTAACTCTTAGGGTTAAGTTTAGGGTTAAGTCTTAAGGTTACGTCTTAAAGTTAAATATTAAGGTTAAGTCTTGGGGTTATTTCTAAAGGTTAAGTCTGAGGGTTATATCGGAGCGTTAATTATTAAGTCTTAGAGTTAATTCTCAGGGTTAAGTCTTCAAGTTACTTCTTAAGGTTGAGACTTAGTTTTAAGTTGTAAGGTTAAGTCCGAATGTTACATCTTAAAGTTAATCTTAGGGTTAAATCTCAGTGTTAAGTCTCAGGGTATAAGTCGTAAAGGTTGTGTCTTAATGTTCAGTCTTATTGTTAAGTCTTAAAAGTTGTATTTTAGGGTTCAGTCTTAGGGCTAAATTTTAAGGTTAAGTCTTTGGGTTAAGTCTTAAGGTGAAGTCTTATGGCTTGAGTCTTAGGGTTAAGTCTAAAGTTTAATTCATAAGTTGAAGTCTTAGACTTAAGTCTTGGGGCTAAGTCTTAGGGTTAAGTCTTAAATCTTAGGTTTAAGTCTCAGTGTTAAGTCTTAGGGATAAGTCTTTGAATTAAGTCTTCAAGTTTTGTCTTAAGGTTTAACCTTAAGTTTAAGTCATAGGGTTAAGTCTTAGGGTTACGTTTTGAGTGTAAATCTTAAGGTTACGTTTTAAGGTTAAGTCTTAATGGTACATCTTAAAGTTAAGTCTTAGCATTAAGACCTAGGGTTAAATCTCAGGGTTAAATTTCAAGGTAAAGTCTCAAGGTTAAGTCTCAGGGTTACGTGGTAAGGTTGTGTCTTAGGATTCAGTCTCTAGGGTTAAGTTTTGAAGTTAAACTTTAGGTTAAGTCTTAGGGTTAAGTCTCAGGTTTAAGTCTCAGGATTATGTCTTAGGGTTAAGTCTTAATGTGAAGTCTTAAATTTAAGTCTTAAGCTTAAGTCTTAGGGTTAAGCCTTAAGGTTAAGTGTCAGGGTTAATTCCCAAAGGTTAAGTCTTAAGTTTACATCTCACAGATTGAGTCTTAGGGTTAAGTCTTCATTTTAAGTCTTAGGGTTAAGTCTTAGAGTACAATCCTGAGGATAAGTCTTATGGTTAAGTCTCAGGGTTAAGTCTTAAGGTTGAGCCTTAAGGTTAAGTCTTAGGGTTAAGCCTTAGAGTTATGTCTTGGGGATAAGTCTTAGGGCTAAGTCTCAGGATTAAGTATCAAGGTTAAAGCTCAAGGATAAGTCTCAGGGCTACGTTTTAGGGTTAAGTCTTCAGGTTAAATCTTAGGTTTAAGTCTCAGTTTTCAGTTTTAGGGATAAGTCTTCAGGATAAATTTCACGATTAAGTCTCAGGGTTGAGTCTTAAGTTTAAAACTTAACCTTAAGTCTCAGGGTTAAGTCTTATGGTTAAATTGTAATGTTACATCGGAATTTTAAGTCTTAGGGTTAAGTCTAAATCTAAGCCACAAGTTGAAGTCTTAGGGTTAACGCTTTAGAGTTAAGACTTGGGGATAAGTCTTAGGGTTAAGTCTTAAAATTTAAGTCCTAAGGTTAACTCTTAGGGTTAAATCTGTAAGGTCAACACTTAAGGTTAACTCTTAGGGTTAAGTTTAGGGTTAAGTCTTAAGGTTACGTCTTAAAGTTAAATATTAAGGTTAAGTCTTGGGGTTATTTCTTAAGGTTAAGTCTGAGGGTTATATCGGAGCGTTAATTATTAAGTCTTAGAGTTAATTCTCAGGGTTAAGTCTTCAAGTTACTTCTTAAGGTTGAGACTTAGTTTTAAGTTGTAAGGTTAAGTCCGAATGTTACATCTTAAAGTTAATCTTAGGGTTAAATCTCAGTGTTAAGTCTCAGGGTATAAGTCGTAAAGGTTGTGTCTTAATGTTCAGTCTTATTGTTAAGTCTTAAAAGTTGTATTTTAGGGTTCAGTCTTAGGGCTAAATTTTAAGGTTAAGTCTTTGGGTTAAGTCTTAAGGTGAAGTCTTATGGCTTGAGTCTTAGGGTTAAGTCTAAAGTTTAATTCATAAGTTGAAGTCTTAGACTTAAGTCTTGGGGCTAAGTCTTAGGGTTAAGTCTTAAATCTTAGGTTTAAGTCTCAGTGTTAAGTCTTAGGGATAAGTCTTTGAATTAAGTCTTCAAGTTTTGTCTTAAGGTTTAACCTTAAGTTTAAGTCATAGGGTTAAGTCTTCGGGTTACGTTTTGAGTGTAAATCTTAAGGTTACGTTTTAAGGTTAAGTCTTAATGGTACATCTTAAAGTTAAGTCTTAGCATTAAGACCTAGGGTTAAATCTCAGGGTTAAATTTCAAGGTAAAGTCTCAAGGTTAAGTCTCAGGGTTACGTGGTAAGGTTGTGTCTTAGGATTCAGTCTCTAGGGTTAAGTTTTGAAGTTAAACTTTAGGTTAAGTCTTAGGGTTAAGTCTCAGGTTTAAGTCTCAGGATTATGTCTTAGGGTTAAGTCTTAATGTGAAGTCTTAAATTTAAGTCTTAAGCTTAAATCTTAGGGTTAAGCCTTAAGGTTAAGTGTCAGGGTTAATTCCCAAAGGTTAAGTCTTAAGTTTACATCTCACAGATTGAGTCTTAGGGTTAAGTCTTCATTTTAAGTCTTAGGGTTAAGTCTTAGAGTACAATCCTGAGGATAAGTCTTATGGTTAAGTCTTAAGGTTGAGCCTTAAGGTTAAGTCTTAGGGGTAAGCCTTAGAGTTATGTCTTGGGGATAAGTCTTAGGGCTAAGTCTCAGGATTAAGTATCAAGGTTAAAGCTCAAGGATAAGTCTCAGGGCTACGTTTTAGGGTTAAGTCTTCAGGTTAAATCTTAGGTTTAAGTCTCAGTTTTAAGTTTTAGGGATAAGTCGTCAGGATAAATTTCACGATTAAGTCTCAGGGTTGAGTCTTAAGGTTAAAACTTAACCTTAAGTCTCAGGGTTAAGTCTTATGGTTAAATCGTAATGTTACATCGGAATTTTAAGTCTTAGGGTTAAGTCTAAATCTAAGCCACAAGTTGAAGTCTTAGGGTTAACGCTTTAGAGTTAAGACTTGGGGATAAGTCTTAGGGTTAAGTCTTAAAATTTAAGTCCTAAGGTTAACTCTTAGGGTTAAATCTGTAAGGTCAACACTTAAGGTTAACTCTTAGGGTTAAGTTTAGGGTTAAGTCTTAAGGTTACGTCTTAAAGTTAAATATTAAGGTTAAGTCTTGGGGTTATTTCTTAAGGTTAAGTCTGAGGGTTATATCGGAGCGTTAATTATTAAGTCTTAGAGTTAATTCTCAGGGTTAAGTCTTCAAGTTACTTCTTAAGGTTGAGACTTAGTTTTAAGTTGTAAGGTTAAGTCCGAATGTTACATCTTAAAGTTAATCTTAGGGTTAAATCTCAGTGTTAAGTCTCAGGGTATAAGTCGTAAAGGTTGTGTCTTAATGTTCAGTCTTATTGTTAAGTCTTAAAAGTTGTATTTTAGGGTTCAGTCTTAGGGCTAAATTTTAAGGTTAAGTCTTTGGGTTAAGTCTTAAGGTGAAGTCTTATGGCTTGAGTCTTAGGGTTAAGTCTAAAGTTTAATTCATAAGTTGAAGTCTTAGACTTAAGTCTTGGGGCTAAGTCTTAGGGTTAAGTCTTAAATCTTAGGTTTAAGTCTCAGTGTTAAGTCTTAGGGATAAGTCTTTGAATTAAGTCTTCAAGTTTTGTCTTAAGGTTTAACCTTAAGTTTAAGTCATAGGGTTAAGTCTTAGGGTTACGTTTTGAGTGTAAATCTTAAGGTTACGTTTTAAGGTTAAGTCTTAATGGTACATCTTAAAGTTAAGTCTTAGCATTAAGACCTAGGGTTAAATCTCAGGGTTAAATTTCAAGGTAAAGTCTCAAGGTTAAGTCTCAGGGTTACGTGGTAAGGTTGTGTCTTAGGATTCAGTCTCTAGGGTTAAGTTTTGAAGTTAAACTTTAGGTTAAGTCTTAGGGTTAAGTCTCAGGTTTAAGTCTCAGGATTATGTCTTAGGGTTAAGTCTTAATGTGAAGTCTTAAATTTAAGTCTTAAGCTTAAATCTTAGGGTTAAGCCTTAAGGTTAAGTGTCAGGGTTAATTCCTAAAGGTTAAGTCTTAAGTTTACATCTCACAGATTGAGTCTTAGGGTTAAGTCTTCATTTTAAGTCTTAGGGTTAAGTCTTAGAGTACAATCCTGAGGATAAGTCTTATGGTTAAGTCTTAAGGTTGAGCCTTAAGGTTAAGTCTTAGGGGTAAGCCTTAGAGTTATGTCTTGAGGATAAGTCTTAGGGCTAAGTCTCAGGATTAAGTATCAAGGTTAAAGCTCAAGGATAAGTCTCAGGGCTACGTTTTAGGGTTAAGTCTTCAGGTTAAATCTTAGGTTTAAGTCTCAGTTTTAAGTTTTAGGGATAAGTCTTCAGGATAAATTTCACGATTAAGTCTCAGGGTTGAGTCTTAAGGTTAAAACTTAACCTTAAGTCTCAGGGTTAAGTCTTATGGTTAAATCGTAATGTTACATCGGAATTTTAAGTCTTAGGGTTAAGTCTAAATCTAAGCCACAAGTTGAAGTCTTAGGGTTAACGCTTTAGAGTTAAGACTTGGGGATAAGTCTTAGGGTTAAGTCTTAAAATTTAAGTCCTAAGGTTAACTCTTAGGGTTAAATCTGTAAGGTCAACACTTAAGGTTAACTCTTAGGGTTAAGTTTAGGGTTAAGTCTTAAGGTTACGTCTTAAAGTTAAATATTAAGGTTAAGTCTTGGGGTTATTTCTTAAGGTTAAGTCTGAGGGTTATATCGGAGCGTTAATTATTAAGTCTTAGAGTTAATTCTCAGGGTTAAGTCTTCAAGTTACTTCTTAAGGTTGAGACTTAGTTTTAAGTTGTAAGGTTAAGTCCGAATGTTACATCTTAAAGTTAATCTTAGGGTTAAATCTCAGTGTTAAGTCTCAGGGTATAAGTCGTAAAGGTTGTGTCTTAATGTTCAGTCTTATTGTTAAGTCTTAAAAGTTGTATTTTAGGGTTCAGTCTTAGGGCTAAATTTTAAGGTTAAGTCTTTGGGTTAAGTCTTAAGGTGAAGTCTTATGGCTTGAGTCTTAGGGTTAAGTCTAAAGTTTAATTCATAAGTTGAAGTCTTAGACTTAAGTCTTGGGGCTAAGTCTTAGGGTTAAGTCTTAAATCTTAGGTTTAAGTCTCAGTGTTAAGTCTTAGGGATAAGTCTTTGAATTAAGTCTTCAAGTTTTGTCTTAAGGTTTAACCTTAAGTTTAAGTCATAGGGTTAAGTCTTCGGGTTACGTTTTGAGTGTAAATCTTAAGGTTACGTTTTAAGGTTAAGTCTTAATGGTACATCTTAAAGTTAAGTCTTAGCATTAAGACCTAGGGTTAAATCTCAGGGTTAAATTTCAAGGTAAAGTCTCAAGGTTAAGTCTCAGGGTTACGTGGTAAGGTTGTGTCTTAGGATTCAGTCTCTAGGGTTAAGTTTTGAAGTTAAACTTTAGGTTAAGTCTTAGGGTTAAGTCTCAGGTTTAAGTCTCAGGATTATGTCTTAGGGTTAAGTCTTAATGTGAAGTCTTAAATTTAAGTCTTAACCTTAAATCTTAGGGTTAAGCCTTAAGGTTAAGTGTCAGGGTTAATTCCCAAAGGTTAAGTCTTAAGTTTACATCTCACAGATTGAGTCTTAGGGTTAAGTCTTCATTTTAAGTCTTAGGGTTAAGTCTTAGAGTACAATCCTGAGGATAAGTCTTATGGTTAAGTCTTAAGGTTGAGCCTTAAGGTTAAGTCTTAGGGGTAAGCCTTAGAGTTATGTCTTGGGGATAAGTCTTAGGGCTAAGTCTCAGGATTAAGTATCAAGGTTAAAGCTCAAGGATAAGTCTCAGGGCTACGTTTTAGGGTTAAGTCTTCAGGTTAAATCTTAGGTTTAAGTCTCAGTTTTCAGTTTTAGGGATAAGTCTTCAGGATAAATTTCACGATTAAGTCTCAGGGTTGAGTCTTAAGGTTAAAACTTAACCTTAAGTCTCAGGGTTAAGTCTTATGGTTAAATCGTAATGTTACATCGGAATTTTAAGTCTTGGGGTTAAGTCTAAATCTAAGCCACAAGTTGAAGTCTTAGGGTTAACGCTTTAGAGTTAAGACTTGGGGATAAGTCTTAGGGTTAAGTCTTAAAATTTAAGTCCTAAGGTTAACTCTTAGGGTTAAATCTGTAAGGTCAACACTTAAGGTTAACTCTTAGGGTTAAGTTTAGGGTTAAGTCTTAAGGTTACGTCTTAAAGTTAAATATTAAGGTTAAGTCTTGGGGTTATTTCTTAAGGTTAAGTCTGAGGGTTATATCGGAGCGTTAATTATTAAGTCTTAGAGTTAATTCTCAGGGTTAAGTCTTCAAGTTACTTCTTAAGGTTGAGACTTAGTTTTAAGTTGTAAGGTTAAGTCCGAATGTTACATCTTAAAGTTAATCTTAGGGTTAAATCTCAGTGTTAAGTCTCAGGGTATAAGTCGTAAAGGTTGTGTCTTAATGTTCAGTCTTATTGTTAAGTCTTAAAAGTTGTATTATAGGGTTCAGTCTTAGGGCTAAATTTTAAGGTTAAGTCTTTGGGTTAAGTCTTAAGGTGAAGTCTTATGGCTTGAGTCTTAGGGTTAAGTCTAAAGTTTAATTCATAAGTTGAAGTCTTAGACTTAAGTCTTGGGGCTAAGTCTTAGGGTTAAGTCTTAAATCTTAGGTTTAAGTCTCAGTGTTAAGTCTTAGGGATAAGTCTTTGAATTAAGTCTTCAAGTTTTGTCTTAAGGTTTAACCTTAAGTTTAAGTCATAGGGTTAAGTCTTAGGGTTACGTTTTGAGTGTAAATCTTAAGGTTACGTTTTAAGGTTAAGTCTTAATGGTACATCTTAAAGTTAAGTCTTAGCATTAAGACCTAGGGTTAAATCTCAGGGTTAAATTTCAAGGTAAAGTCTCAAGGTTAAGTCTCAGGGTTACGTGGTAAGGTTGTGTCTT
Source organism: Falco punctatus (assembly GCF_963210335.1). Classification (NCBI taxonomy): domain Eukaryota; kingdom Metazoa; phylum Chordata; class Aves; order Falconiformes; family Falconidae; genus Falco; species Falco punctatus. The sequence goes on along the minus strand of NW_027660223.1, from coordinate 776,635 downwards.
AGGATTCAGTCTCTAGGGTTAAGTTTTGAAGTTAAACTTTAGGTTAAGTCTTAGGGTTAAGTCTCAGGTTTAAGTCTCAGGATTATGTCTTAGGGTTAAGTCTTAATGTGAAGTCTTAAATTTAAGTCTTAAGCTTAAATCTTAGGGTTAAGCCTTAAGGTTAAGTGTCAGGGTTAATTCCTAAAGGTTAAGTCTTAAGTTTACATCTCACAGATTGAGTCTTAGGGTTAAGTCTTCATTTTAAGTCTTAGGGTTAAGTCTTAGAGTACAATCCTGAGGATAAGTCTTATGGTTAAGTCTTAAGGTTGAGCCTTAAGGTTAAGTCTTAGGGGTAAGCCTTAGAGTTATGTCTTGGGGATAAGTCTTAGGGCTAAGTCTCAGGATTAAGTATCAAGGTTAAAGCTCAAGGATAAGTCTCAGGGCTACGTTTTAGGGTTAAGTCTTCAGGTTAAATCTTAGGTTTAAGTCTCAGTTTTCAGTTTTAGGGATAAGTCTTCAGGATAAATTTCACGATTAAGTCTCAGGGTTGAGTCTTAAGGTTAAAACTTAACCTTAAGTCTCAGGGTTAAGTCTTATGGTTAAATCGTAATGTTACATCGGAATTTTAAGTCTTAGGGTTAAGTCTAAATCTAAGCCACAAGTTGAAGTCTTAGGGTTAACGCTTTAGAGTTAAGACTTGGGGATAAGTCTTAGGGTTAAGTCTTAAAATTTAAGTCCTAAGGTTAACTCTTAGGGTTAAATCTGTAAGGTCAACACTTAAGGTTAACTCTTAGGGTTAAGTTTAGGGTTAAGTCTTAAGGTTACGTCTTAAAGTTAAATATTAAGGTTAAGTCTTGGGGTTATTTCTTAAGGTTAAGTCTGAGGGTTATATCGGAGCGTTAATTATTAAGTCTTAGAGTTAATTCTCAGGGTTAAGTCTTCAAGTTACTTCTTAAGGTTGAGACTTAGTTTTAAGTTGTAAGGTTAAGTCCGAATGTTACATCTTAAAGTTAATCTTAGGGTTAAATCTCAGTGTTAAGTCTCAGGGTATAAGTCGTAAAGGTTGTGTCTTAATGTTCAGTCTTATTGTTAAGTCTTAAAAGTTGTATTTTAGGGTTCAGTCTTAGGGCTAAATTTTAAGGTTAAGTCTTTGGGTTAAGTCTTAAGGTGAAGTCTTATGGCTTGAGTCTTAGGGTTAAGTCTAAAGTTTAATTCATAAGTTGAAGTCTTAGACTTAAGTCTTGGGGCTAAGTCTTAGGGTTAAGTCTTAAATCTTAGGTTTAAGTCTCAGTGTTAAGTCTTAGGGATAAGTCTTTGAATTAAGTCTTCAAGTTTTGTCTTAAGGTTTAACCTTAAGTTTAAGTCATAGGGTTAAGTCTTCGGGTTACGTTTTGAGTGTAAATCTTAAGGTTACGTTTTAAGGTTAAGTCTTAATGGTACATCTTAAAGTTAAGTCTTAGCATTAAGACCTAGGGTTAAATCTCAGGGTTAAATTTCAAGGTAAAGTCTCAAGGTTAAGTCTCAGGGTTACGTGGTAAGGTTGTGTCTTAGGATTCAGTCTCTAGGGTTAAGTTTTGAAGTTAAACTTTAGGTTAAGTCTTAGGGTTAAGTCTCAGGTTTAAGTCTCAGGATTATGTCTTAGGGTTAAGTCTTAATGTGAAGTCTTAAATTTAAGTCTTAACCTTAAATCTTAGGGTTAAGCCTTAAGGTTAAGTGTCAGGGTTAATTCCCAAAGGTTAAGTCTTAAGTTTACATCTCACAGATTGAGTCTTAGGGTTAAGTCTTCATTTTAAGTCTTAGGGTTAAGTCTTAGAGTACAATCCTGAGGATAAGTCTTATGGTTAAGTCTTAAGGTTGAGCCTTAAGGTTAAGTCTTAGGGTTAAGCCTTAGAGTTATGTCTTGGGGATAAGTCTTAGGGCTAAGTCTCAGGATTAAGTATCAAGGTTAAAGCTCAAGGATAAGTCTCAGGGCTACGTTTTAGGGTTAAGTCTTCAGGTTAAATCTTAGGTTTAAGTCTCAGTTTTAAGTTTTAGGGATAAGTCTTCAGGATAAATTTCACGATTAAGTCTCAGGGTTGAGTCTTAAGGTTAAAACTTAACCTTAAGTCTCAGGGTTAAGTCTTATGGTTAAATCGTAATGTTACATCGGAATTTTAAGTCTTGGGGTTAAGTCTAAATCTAAGCCACAAGTTGAAGTCTTAGGGTTAACGCTTTAGAGTTAAGACTTGGGGATAAGTCTTAGGGTTAAGTCTTAAAATTTAAGTCCTAAGGTTAACTCTTAGGGTTAAATCTGTAAGGTCAACACTTAAGGTTAAGTCTTAGGGTTAAGTTTAGGGTTAAGTCTTAAGGTTACGTCTTAAAGTTAAATATTAAGGTTAAGTCTTGGGGTTATTTCTTAAGGTTAAGTCTGAGGGTTATATCGGAGCGTTAATTATTAAGTCTTAGAGTTAATTCTCAGGGTTAAGTCTTCAAGTTACTTCTTAAGGTTGAGACTTAGTTTTAAGTTGTAAGGTTAAGTCCGAATGTTACATCTTAAAGTTAATCTTAGGGTTAAATCTCAGTGTTAAGTCTCAGGGTATAAGTCGTAAAGGTTGTGTCTTAATGTTCAGTCTTATTGTTAAGTCTTAAAATTTATATTATAGGGTTCAGTCTTAGGGCTAAATTTTAAGGTTAAGTCTTTGGGTTAAGTCTTTGGGTTAAGTCTTATGGCTTGAGTCTTAGGGTTAAGTCTAAAGTTTAATTCATAAGTTGAAGTCTTAGACTTAAGTCTTGGGGCTAAGTCTTAGGGTTAAGTCTTAAATCTTAGGTTTAAGTCTCAGTGTTAAGTCTTAGGGATAAGTCTTTGAATTAAGTCTTCAAGTTTTGTCTTAAGGTTTAACCTTAAGTTTAAGTCATAGGGTTAAGTCTTCGGGTTACGTTTTGAGTGTAAATCTTAAGGTTACGTTTTAAGGTTAAGTCTTAATGGTACATCTTAAAGTTAAGTCTTAGCATTAAGACCTAGGGTTAAATCTCAGGGTTAAATTTCAAGGTAAAGTCTCAAGGTTAAGTCTCAGGGTTACGTGGTAAGGTTGTGTCTTAGGATTCAGTCTCTAGGGTTAAGTTTTGAAGTTAAACTTTAGGTTAAGTCTTAGGGTTAAGTCTCAGGTTTAAGTCTCAGGATTATGTCTTAGGGTTAAGTCTTAATGTGAAGTCTTAAATTTAAGTCTTAAGCTTAAGTCTTAGGGTTAAGCCTTAAGGTTAAGTGTCAGGGTTAATTCCCAAAGGTTAAGTCTTAAGTTTACATCTCACAGATTGAGTCTTAGGGTTAAGTCTTCATTTTAAGTCTTAGGGTTAAGTCTTAGAGTACAATCCTGAGGATAAGTCTTATGGTTAAGTCTTAAGGTTGAGCCTTAAGGTTAAGTCTTAGGGGTAAGCCTTAGAGTTATGTCTTGGGGATAAGTCTTAGGGCTAAGTCTCAGGATTAAGTATCAAGGTTAAAGCTCAAGGATAAGTCTCAGGGCTACGTTTTAGGGTTAAGTCTTCAGGTTAAATCTTAGGTTTAAGTCTCAGTTTTAAGTTTTAGGGATAAGTCTTCAGGATAAATTTCACGATTAAGTCTCAGGGTTGAGTCTTAAGGTTAAAACTTAACCTTAAGTCTCAGGGTTAAGTCTTATGGTTAAATCGTAATGTTACATCGGAATTTTAAGTCTTAGCGTTCAGTCTAAATCTAAGCCACAAGTTGAAGTCTTAGGGTTAACGCTTTAGAGTTAAGACTTGGGGATAAGTCTTAGGGTTAAGTCTTAAAATTTAAGTCCTAAGGTTAACTCTTAGGGTTAAATCTGTAAGGTCAACACTTAAGGTTAACTCTTAGGGTTAAGTTTAGGGTTAAGTCTTAAGGTTACGTCTTAAAGTTAAATATTAAGGTTAAGTCTTGGGGTTATTTCTAAAGGTTAAGTCTGAGGGTTATATCGGAGCGTTAATTATTAAGTCTTAGAGTTAATTCTCAGGGTTAAGTCTTCAAGTTATTTCTTAAGGTTGAGACTTAGTTTTAAGTTGTAAGGTTAAGTCCGAATGTTACATCTTAAAGTTAATCTTAGGGTTAAATCTCAGTGTTAAGTCTCAGGGTATAAGTCGTAAAGGTTGTGTCTTAATGTTCAGTCTTATTGTTAAGTCTTAAAAGTTGTATTTTAGGGTTCAGTCTTAGGGCTAAATTTTAAGGTTAAGTCTTTGGGTTAAGTCTTAAGGTGAAGTCTTATGGCTTGAGTCTTAGGGTTAAGTCTAAAGTTTAATTCATAAGTTGAAGTCTTAGACTTAAGTCTTGGGGCTAAGTCTTAGGGTTAAGTCTTAAATCTTAGGTTTAAGTCTCAGTGTTAAGTCTTAGGGATAAGTCTTTGAATTAAGTCTTCAAGTTTTGTCTTAAGGTTTAACCTTAAGTTTAAGTCATAGGGTTAAGTCTTAGGGTTACGTTTTGAGTGTAAATCTTAAGGTTACGTTTTAAGGTTAAGTCTTAATGGTACATCTTAAAGTTAAGTCTTAGCATTAAGACCTAGGGTTAAATCTCAGGGTTAAATTTCAAGGTAAAGTCTCAAGGTTAAGTCTCAGGGTTACGTGGTAAGGTTGTGTCTTAGGATTCAGTCTCTAGGGTTAAGTTTTGAAGTTAAACTTTAGGTTAAGTCTTAGGGTTAAGTCTCAGGTTTAAGTCTCAGGATTATGTCTTAGGGTTAAGTCTTAATGTGAAGTCTTAAATTTAAGTCTTAAGCTTAAATCTTAGGGTTAAGCCTTAAGGTTAAGTGTCAGGGTTAATTCCCAAAGGTTAAGTCTTAAGTTTACATCTCACAGATTGAGTCTTAGGGTTAAGTCTTCATTTTAAGTCTTGGGGTTAAGTCTTAGAGTACAATCCTGAGGATAAGTCTTATGGTTAAGTCTCAGGGTTAAGTCTTAAGGTTGAGCCTTAAGGTTAAGTCTTAGGGTTAAGCCTTAGAGTTATGTCTTGGGGATAAGTCTTAGGGCTAAGTCTCAGGATTAAGTATCAAGGTTAAAGCTCAAGGATAAGTCTCAGGGCTACGTTTTAGGGTTAAGTCTTCAGGTTAAATCTTAGGTTTAAGTCTCAGTTTTCAGTTTTAGGGATAAGTCTTCAGGATAAATTTCACGATTAAGTCTCAGGGTTGAGTCTTAAGTTTAAAACTTAACCTTAAGTCTCAGGGTTAAGTCTTATGGTTAAATCGTAATGTTACATCGGAATTTTAAGTCTTAGGGTTAAGTCTAAATCTAAGCCACAAGTTGAAGTCTTAGGGTTAACGCTTTAGAGTTAAGACTTGGGGATAAGTCTTAGGGTTAAGTCTTAAAATTTAAGTCCTAAGGTTAACTCTTAGGGTTAAATCTGTAAGGTCAACACTTAAGGTTAACTCTTAGGGTTAAGTTTAGGGTTAAGTCTTAAGGTTACGTCTTAAAGTTAAATATTAAGGTTAAGTCTTGGGGTTATTTCTAAAGGTTAAGTCTGAGGGTTATATCGGAGCGTTAATTATTAAGTCTTAGAGTTAATTCTCAGGGTTAAGTCTTCAAGTTACTTCTTAAGGTTGAGACTTAGTTTTAAGTTGTAAGGTTAAGTCCGAATGTTACATCTTAAAGTTAATCTTAGGGTTAAATCTCAGTGTTAAGTCTCAGGGTATAAGTCGTAAAGGTTGTGTCTTAATGTTCAGTCTTATTGTTAAGTCTTAAAAGTTGTATTTTAGGGTTCAGTCTTAGGGCTAAATTTTAAGGTTAAGTCTTTGGGTTAAGTCTTAAGGTGAAGTCTTATGGCTTGAGTCTTAGGGTTAAGTCTAAAGTTTAATTCATAAGTTGAAGTCTTAGACTTAAGTCTTGGGGCTAAGTCTTAGGGTTAAGTCTTAAATCTTAGGTTTAAGTCTCAGTGTTAAGTCTTAGGGATAAGTCTTTGAATTAAGTCTTCAAGTTTTGTCTTAAGGTTTAACCTTAAGTTTAAGTCATAGGGTTAAGTCTTCGGGTTACGTTTTGAGTGTAAATCTTAAGGTTACGTTTTAAGGTTAAGTCTTAATGGTACATCTTAAAGTTAAGTCTTAGCATTAAGACCTAGGGTTAAATCTCAGGGTTAAATTTCAAGGTAAAGTCTCAAGGTTAAGTCTCAGGGTTACGTGGTAAGGTTGTGTCTTAGGATTCAGTCTCTAGGGTTAAGTTTTGAAGTTAAACTTTAGGTTAAGTCTTAGGGTTAAGTCTCAGGTTTAAGTCTCAGGATTATGTCTTAGGGTTAAGTCTTAATGTGAAGTCTTAAATTTAAGTCTTAAGCTTAAATCTTAGGGTTAAGCCTTAAGGTTAAGTGTCAGGGTTAATTCCCAAAGGTTAAGTCTTAAGTTTACATCTCACAGATTGAGTCTTAGGGTTAAGTCTTCATTTTAAGTCTTAGGGTTAAGTCTTAGAGTACAATCCTGAGGATAAGTCTTATGGTTAAGTCTTAAGGTTGAGCCTTAAGGTTAAGTCTTAGGGTTAAGCCTTAGAGTTATGTCTTGGGGATAAGTCTTAGGGCTAAGTCTCAGGATTAAGTATCAAGGTTAAAGCTCAAGGATAAGTCTCAGGGCTACGTTTTAGGGTTAAGTCTTCAGGTTAAATCTTAGGTTTAAGTCTCAGTTTTCAGTTTTAGGGATAAGTCTTCAGGATAAATTTCACGATTAAGTCTCAGGGTTGAGTCTTAAGGTTAAAACTTAACCTTAAGTCTCAGGGTTAAGTCTTATGGTTAAATCGTAATGTTACATCGGAATTTTAAGTCTTAGGGTTAAGTCTAAATCTAAGCCACAAGTTGAAGTCTTAGGGTTAACGCTTTAGAGTTAAGACTTGGGGATAAGTCTTAGGGTTACGTCTTAAAATTTAAGTCCTAAGGTTAACTCTTAGGGTTAAATCTGTAAGGTCAACACTTAAGGTTAACTCTTAGGGTTAAGTTTAGGGTTAAGTCTTAAGGTTACGTCTTAAAGTTAAATATTAAGGTTAAGTCTTGGGGTTATTTCTAAAGGTTAAGTCTGAGGGTTATATCGGAGCGTTAATTATTAAGTCTTAGAGTTAATTCTCAGGGTTAAGTCTTCAAGTTACTTCTTAAGGTTGAGACTTAGTTTTAAGTTGTAAGGTTAAGTCCGAATGTTACATCTTAAAGTTAATCTTAGGGTTAAATCTCAGTGTTAAGTCTCAGGGTATAAGTCGTAAAGGTTGTGTCTTAATGTTCAGTCTTATTGTTAAGTCTTAAAATTTATATTATAGGGTTCAGTCTTAGGGCTAAATTTTAAGGTTAAGTCTTTGGGTTAAGTCTTTGGGTTAAGTCTTATGGCTTGAGTCTTAGGGTTAAGTCTAAAGTTTAATTCATAAGTTGAAGTCTTAGACTTAAGTCTTGGGGCTAAGTCTTAGGGTTAAGTCTTAAATCTTAGGTTTAAGTCTCAGTGTTAAGTCTTAGGGATAAGTCTTTGAATTAAGTCTTCAAGTTTTGTCTTAAGGTTTAACCTTAAGTTTAAGTCATAGGGTTAAGTCTTCGGGTTACGTTTTGAGTGTAAATCTTAAGGTTACGTTTTAAGGTTAAGTCTTAATGGTACATCTTAAAGTTAAGTCTTAGCATTAAGACCTAGGGTTAAATCTCAGGGTTAAATTTCAAGGTAAAGTCTCAAGGTTAAGTCTCAGGGTTACGTGGTAAGGTTGTGTCTTAGGATTCAGTCTCTAGGGTTAAGTTTTGAAGTTAAACTTTAGGTTAAGTCTTAGGGTTAAGTCTCAGGTTTAAGTCTCAGGATTATGTCTTAGGGTTAAGTCTTAATGTGAAGTCTTAAATTTAAGTCTTAAGCTTAAATCTTAGGGTTAAGCCTTAAGGTTAAGTGTCAGGGTTAATTCCCAAAGGTTAAGTCTTAAGTTTACATCTCACAGATTGAGTCTTAGGGTTAAGTCTTCATTTTAAGTCTTAGGGTTAAGTCTTAGAGTACAATCCTGAGGATAAGTCTTATGGTTAAGTCTTAAGGTTGAGCCTTAAGGTTAAGTCTTAGGGGTAAGCCTTAGAGTTATGTCTTGGGGATAAGTCTTAGGGCTAAGTCTCAGGATTAAGTATCAAGGTTAAAGCTCAAGGATAAGTCTCAGGGCTACGTTTTAGGGTTAAGTCTTCAGGTTAAATCTTAGGTTTAAGTCTCAGTTTTAAGTTTTAGGGATAAGTCTTCAGGATAAATTTCACGATTAAGTCTCAGGGTTGAGTCTTAAGGTTAAAACTTAACCTTAAGTCTCAGGGTTAAGTCTTATGGTTAAATCGTAATGTTACATCGGAATTTTAAGTCTTAGCGTTCAGTCTAAATCTAAGCCACAAGTTGAAGTCTTAGGGTTAACGCTTTAGAGTTAAGACTTGGGGATAAGTCTTAGGGTTAAGTCTTAAAATTTAAGTCCTAAGGTTAACTCTTAGGGTTAAATCTGTAAGGTCAACACTTAAGGTTAACTCTTAGGGTTAAGTTTAGGGTTAAGTCTTAAGGTTACGTCTTAAAGTTAAATATTAAGGTTAAGTCTTGGGGTTATTTCTAAAGGTTAAGTCTGAGGGTTATATCGGAGCGTTAATTATTAAGTCTTAGAGTTAATTCTCAGGGTTAAGTCTTCAAGTTATTTCTTAAGGTTGAGACTTAGTTTTAAGTTGTAAGGTTAAGTCCGAATGTTACATCTTAAAGTTAATCTTAGGGTTAAATCTCAGTGTTAAGTCTCAGGGTATAAGTCGTAAAGGTTGTGTCTTAATGTTCAGTCTTATTGTTAAGTCTTAAAAGTTGTATTTTAGGGTTCAGTCTTAGGGCTAAATTTTAAGGTTAAGTCTTTGGGTTAAGTCTTAAGGTGAAGTCTTATGGCTTGAGTCTTAGGGTTAAGTCTAAAGTTTAATTCATAAGTTGAAGTCTTAGACTTAAGTCTTGGGGCTAAGTCTTAGGGTTAAGTCTTAAATCTTAGGTTTAAGTCTCAGTGTTAAGTCTTAGGGATAAGTCTTTGAATTAAGTCTTCAAGTTTTGTCTTAAGGTTTAACCTTAAGTTTAAGTCATAGGGTTAAGTCTTAGGGTTACGTTTTGAGTGTAAATCTTAAGGTTACGTTTTAAGGTTAAGTCTTAATGGTACATCTTAAAGTTAAGTCTTAGCATTAAGACCTAGGGTTAAATCTCAGGGTTAAATTTCAAGGTAAAGTCTCAAGGTTAAGTCTCAGGGTTACGTGGTAAGGTTGTGTCTTAGGATTCAGTCTCTAGGGTTAAGTTTTGAAGTTAAACTTTAGGTTAAGTCTTAGGGTTAAGTCTCAGGTTTAAGTCTCAGGATTATGTCTTAGGGTTAAGTCTTAATGTGAAGTCTTAAATTTAAGTCTTAAGCTTAAGTCTTAGGGTTAAGCCTTAAGGTTAAGTGTCAGGGTTAATTCCCAAAGGTTAAGTCTTAAGTTTACATCTCACAGATTGAGTCTTAGGGTTAAGTCTTCATTTTAAGTCTTAGGGTTAAGTCTTAGAGTACAATCCTGAGGATAGGTCTTATGGTTAAGTCTCAGGGTTAAGTCTTAAGGTTGAGCCTTAAGGTTAAGTCTTAGGGTTAAGCCTTAGAGTTATGTCTTGGGGATAAGTCTTAGGGCTAAGTCTCAGGATTAAGTATCAAGGTTAAAGCTCAAGGATAAGTCTCAGGGCTACGTTTTAGGGTTAAGTCTTCAGGTTAAATCTTAGGTTTAAGTCTCAGTTTTCAGTTTTAGGGATAAGTCTTCAGGATAAATTTCACGATTAAGTCTCAGGGTTGAGTCTTAAGTTTAAAACTTAACCTTAAGTCTCAGGGTTAAGTCTTATGGTTAAATCGTAATGTTACATCGGAATTTTAAGTCTTAGGGTTAAGTCTAAATCTAAGCCACAAGTTGAAGTCTTAGGGTTAACGCTTTAGAGTTAAGACTTGGGGATAAGTCTTAGGGTTAAGTCTTAAAATTTAAGTCCTAAGGTTAACTCTTAGGGTTAAATCTGTAAGGTCAACACTTAAGGTTAACTCTTAGGGTTAAGTTTAGGGTTAAGTCTTAAGGTTACGTCTTAAAGTTAAATATTAAGGTTAAGTCTTGGGGTTATTTCTAAAGGTTAAGTCTGAGGGTTATATCGGAGCGTTAATTATTAAGTCTTAGAGTTAATTCTCAGGGTTAAGTCTTCAAGTTACTTCTTAAGGTTGAGACTTAGTTTTAAGTTGTAAGGTTAAGTCCGAATGTTACATCTTAAAGTTAATCTTAGGGTTAAATCTCAGTGTTAAGTCTCAGGGTATAAGTCGTAAAGGTTGTGTCTTAATGTTCAGTCTTATTGTTAAGTCTTAAAAGTTGTATTTTAGGGTTCAGTCTTAGGGCTAAATTTTAAGGTTAAGTCTTTGGGTTAAGTCTTAAGGTGAAGTCTTATGGCTTGAGTCTTAGGGTTAAGTCTAAAGTTTAATTCATAAGTTGAAGTCTTAGACTTAAGTCTTGGGGCTAAGTCTTAGGGTTAAGTCTTAAATCTTAGGTTTAAGTCTCAGTGTTAAGTCTTAGGGATAAGTCTTTGAATTAAGTCTTCAAGTTTTGTCTTAAGGTTTAACCTTAAGTTTAAGTCATAGGGTTAAGTCTTCGGGTTACGTTTTGAGTGTAAATCTTAAGGTTACGTTTTAAGGTTAAGTCTTAATGGTACATCTTAAAGTTAAGTCTTAGCATTAAGACCTAGGGTTAAATCTCAGGGTTAAATTTCAAGGTAAAGTCTCAAGGTTAAGTCTCAGGGTTACGTGGTAAGGTTGTGTCTTAGGATTCAGTCTCTAGGGTTAAGTTTTGAAGTTAAACTTTAGGTTAAGTCTTAGGGTTAAGTCTCAGGTTTAAGTCTCAGGATTATGTCTTAGGGTTAAGTCTTAATGTGAAGTCTTAAATTTAAGTCTTAAGCTTAAATCTTAGGGTTAAGCCTTAAGGTTAAGTGTCAGGGTTAATTCCCAAAGGTTAAGTCTTAAGTTTACATCTCACAGATTGAGTCTTAGGGTTAAGTCTTCATTTTAAGTCTTAGGGTTAAGTCTTAGAGTACAATCCTGAGGATAAGTCTTATGGTTAAGTCTTAAGGTTGAGCCTTAAGGTTAAGTCTTAGGGGTAAGCCTTAGAGTTATGTCTTGGGGATAAGTCTTAGGGCTAAGTCTCAGGATTAAGTATCAAGGTTAAAGCTCAAGGATAAGTCTCAGGGCTACGTTTTAGGGTTAAGTCTTCAGGTTAAATCTTAGGTTTAAGTCTCAGTTTTCAGTTTTAGGGATAAGTCTTCAGGATAAATTTCACGATTAAGTCTCAGGGTTGAGTCTTAAGTTTAAAACTTAACCTTAAGTCTCAGGGTTAAGTCTTATGGTTAAATCGTAATGTTACATCGGAATTTTAAGTCTTAGGGTTAAGTCTAAATCTAAGCCACAAGTTGAAGTCTTAGGGTTAACGCTTTAGAGTTAAGACTTGGGGATAAGTCTTAGGGTTACGTCTTAAAACTTAAGTCCTAAGGTTAACTCTTAGGGTTAAATCTGTAAGGTCAACACTTAAGGTTAACTCTTAGGGTTAAGTTTAGGGTTAAGTCTTAAGGTTACGTCTTAAAGTTAAATATTAAGGTTAAGTCTTGGGGTTATTTCTAAAGGTTAAGTCTGAGGGTTATATCGGAGCGTTAATTATTAAGTCTTAGAGTTAATTCTCAGGGTTAAGTCTTCAAGTTACTTCTTAAGGTTGAGACTTAGTTTTAAGTTGTAAGGTTAAGTCCGAATGTTACATCTTAAAGTTAATCTTAGGGTTAAATCTCAGTGTTAAGTCTCAGGGTATAAGTCGTAAAGGTTGTGTCTTAATGTTCAGTCTTATTGTTAAGTCTTAAAAGTTGTATTTTAGGGTTCAGTCTTAGGGCTAAATTTTAAGGTTAAGTCTTTGGGTTAAGTCTTAAGGTGAAGTCTTATGGCTTGAGTCTTAGGGTTAAGTCTAAAGTTTAATTCATAAGTTGAAGTCTTAGACTTAAGTCTTGGGGCTAAGTCTTAGGGTTAAGTCTTAAATCTTAGGTTTAAGTCTCAGTGTTAAGTCTTAGGGATAAGTCTTTGAATTAAGTCTTCAAGTTTTGTCTTAAGGTTTAACCTTAAGTTTAAGTCATAGGGTTAAGTCTTAGGGTTACGTTTTGAGTGTAAATCTTAAGGTTACGTTTTAAGGTTAAGTCTTAATGGTACATCTTAAAGTTAAGTCTTAGCATTAAGACCTAGGGTTAAATTTCAAGGTAAAGTCTCAAGGTTAAGTCTCAGGGTTACGTGGTAAGGTTGTGTCTTAGGATTCAGTCTCTAGGGTTAAGTTTTGAAGTTAAACTTTAGGTTAAGTCTTAGGGTTAAGTCTCAGGTTTAAGTCTCAGGATTATGTCTTAGGGTTAAGTCTTAATGTGAAGTCTTAAATTTAAGTCTTAAGCTTAAATCTTAGGGTTAAGCCTTAAGGTTAAGTGTCAGGGTTAATTCCCAAAGGTTAAGTCTTAAGTTTACATCTCACAGATTGAGTCTTAGGGTTAAGTCTTCATTTTAAGTCTTAGGGTTAAGTCTTAGAGTACAATCCTGAGGATAAGTCTTATGGTTAAGTCTTAAGGTTGAGCCTTAAGGTTAAGTCTTAGGGGTAAGCCTTAGAGTTATGTCTTGGGGATAAGTCTTAGGGCTAAGTCTCAGGATTAAGTATCAAGGTTAAAGCTCAAGGATAAGTCTCAGGGCTACGTTTTAGGGTTAAGTCTTCAGGTTAAATCTTAGGTTTAAGTCTCAGTTTTAAGTTTTAGGGATAAGTCTTCAGGATAAATTTCACGATTAAGTCTCAGGGTTGAGTCTTAAGGTTAAAACTTAACCTTAAGTCTCAGGGTTAAGTCTTATGGTTAAATCGTAATGTTACATCGGAATTTTAAGTCTTAGCGTTCAGTCTAAATCTAAGCCACAAGTTGAAGTCTTAGGGTTAACGCTTTAGAGTTAAGACTTGGGGATAAGTCTTAGGGTTAAGTCTTAAAATTTAAGTCCTAAGGTTAACTCTTAGGGTTAAATCTGTAAGGTCAACACTTAAGGTTAACTCTTAGGGTTAAGTTTAGGGTTAAGTCTTAAGGTTACGTCTTAAAGTTAAATATTAAGGTTAAGTCTTGGGGTTATTTCTAAAGGTTAAGTCTGAGGGTTATATCGGAGCGTTAATTATTAAGTCTTAGAGTTAATTCTCAGGGTTAAGTCTTCAAGTTATTTCTTAAGGTTGAGACTTAGTTTTAAGTTGTAAGGTTAAGTCCGAATGTTACATCTTAAAGTTAATCTTAGGGTTAAATCTCAGTGTTAAGTCTCAGGGTATAAGTCGTAAAGGTTGTGTCTTAATGTTCAGTCTTATTGTTAAGTCTTAAAAGTTGTATTTTAGGGTTCAGTCTTAGGGCTAAATTTTAAGGTTAAGTCTTTGGGTTAAGTCTTAAGGTGAAGTCTTATGGCTTGAGTCTTAGGGTTAAGTCTAAAGTTTAATTCATAAGTTGAAGTCTTAGACTTAAGTCTTGGGGCTAAGTCTTAGGGTTAAGTCTTAAATCTTAGGTTTAAGTCTCAGTGTTAAGTCTTAGGGATAAGTCTTTGAATTAAGTCTTCAAGTTTTGTCTTAAGGTTTAACCTTAAGTTTAAGTCATAGGGTTAAGTCTTAGGGTTACGTTTTGAGTGTAAATCTTAAGGTTACGTTTTAAGGTTAAGTCTTAATGGTACATCTTAAAGTTAAGTCTTAGCATTAAGACCTAGGGTTAAATCTCAGGGTTAAATTTCAAGGTAAAGTCTCAAGGTTAAGTCTCAGGGTTACGTGGTAAGGTTGTGTCTTAGGATTCAGTCTCTAGGGTTAAGTTTTGAAGTTAAACTTTAGGTTAAGTCTTAGGGTTAAGTCTCAGGTTTAAGTCTCAGGATTATGTCTTAGGGTTAAGTCTTAATGTGAAGTCTTAAATTTAAGTCTTAAGCTTAAGTCTTAGGGTTAAGCCTTAAGGTTAAGTGTCAGGGTTAATTCCCAAAGGTTAAGTCTTAAGTTTACATCTCACAGATTGAGTCTTAGGGTTAAGTCTTCATTTTAAGTCTTAGGGTTAAGTCTTAGAGTACAATCCTGAGGATAGGTCTTATGGTTAAGTCTCAGGGTTAAGTCTTAAGGTTGAGCCTTAAGGTTAAGTCTTAGGGTTAAGCCTTAGAGTTATGTCTTGGGGATAAGTCTTAGGGCTAAGTCTCAGGATTAAGTATCAAGGTTAAAGCTCAAGGATAAGTCTCAGGGCTACGTTTTAGGGTTAAGTCTTCAGGTTAAATCTTAGGTTTAAGTCTCAGTTTTCAGTTTTAGGGATAAGTCTTCAGGATAAATTTCACGATTAAGTCTCAGGGTTGAGTCTTAAGTTTAAAACTTAACCTTAAGTCTCAGGGTTAAGTCTTATGGTTAAATCGTAATGTTACATCGGAATTTTAAGTCTTAGGGTTAAGTCTAAATCTAAGCCACAAGTTGAAGTCTTAGGGTTAACGCTTTAGAGTTAAGACTTGGGGATAAGTCTTAGGGTTAAGTCTTAAAATTTAAGTCCTAAGGTTAACTCTTAGGGTTAAATCTGTAAGGTCAACACTTAAGGTTAACTCTTAGGGTTAAGTTTAGGGTTAAGTCTTAAGGTTACGTCTTAAAGTTAAATATTAAGGTTAAGTCTTGGGGTTATTTCTAAAGGTTAAGTCTGAGGGTTATATCGGAGCGTTAATTATTAAGTCTTAGAGTTAATTCTCAGGGTTAAGTCTTCAAGTTACTTCTTAAGGTTGAGACTTAGTTTTAAGTTGTAAGGTTAAGTCCGAATGTTACATCTTAAAGTTAATCTTAGGGTTAAATCTCAGTGTTAAGTCTCAGGGTATAAGTCGTAAAGGTTGTGTCTTAATGTTCAGTCTTATTGTTAAGTCTTAAAAGTTGTATTTTAGGGTTCAGTCTTAGGGCTAAATTTTAAGGTTAAGTCTTTGGGTTAAGTCTTAAGGTGAAGTCTTATGGCTTGAGTCTTAGGGTTAAGTCTAAAGTTTAATTCATAAGTTGAAGTCTTAGACTTAAGTCTTGGGGCTAAGTCTTAGGGTTAAGTCTTAAATCTTAGGTTTAAGTCTCAGTGTTAAGTCTTAGGGATAAGTCTTTGAATTAAGTCTTCAAGTTTTGTCTTAAGGTTTAACCTTAAGTTTAAGTCATAGGGTTAAGTCTTCGGGTTACGTTTTGAGTGTAAATCTTAAGGTTACGTTTTAAGGTTAAGTCTTAATGGTACATCTTAAAGTTAAGTCTTAGCATTAAGACCTAGGGTTAAATCTCAGGGTTAAATTTCAAGGTAAAGTCTCAAGGTTAAGTCTCAGGGTTACGTGGTAAGGTTGTGTCTTAGGATTCAGTCTCTAGGGTTAAGTTTTGAAGTTAAACTTTAGGTTAAGTCTTAGGGTTAAGTCTCAGGTTTAAGTCTCAGGATTATGTCTTAGGGTTAAGTCTTAATGTGAAGTCTTAAATTTAAGTCTTAAGCTTAAATCTTAGGGTTAAGCCTTAAGGTTAAGTGTCAGGGTTAATTCCCAAAGGTTAAGTCTTAAGTTTACATCTCACAGATTGAGTCTTAGGGTTAAGTCTTCATTTTAAGTCTTAGGGTTAAGTCTTAGAGTACAATCCTGAGGATAAGTCTTATGGTTAAGTCTTAAGGTTGAGCCTTAAGGTTAAGTCTTAGGGGTAAGCCTTAGAGTTATGTCTTGGGGATAAGTCTTAGGGCTAAGTCTCAGGATTAAGTATCAAGGTTAAAGCTCAAGGATAAGTCTCAGGGCTACGTTTTAGGGTTAAGTCTTCAGGTTAAATCTTAGGTTTAAGTCTCAGTTTTCAGTTTTAGGGATAAGTCTTCAGGATAAATTTCACGATTAAGTCTCAGGGTTGAGTCTTAAGTTTAAAACTTAACCTTAAGTCTCAGGGTTAAGTCTTATGGTTAAATCGTAATGTTACATCGGAATTTTAAGTCTTAGGGTTAAGTCTAAATCTAAGCCACAAGTTGAAGTCTTAGGGTTAACGCTTTAGAGTTAAGACTTGGGGATAAGTCTTAGGGTTACGTCTTAAAATTTAAGTCCTAAGGTTAACTCTTAGGGTTAAATCTGTAAGGTCAACACTTAAGGTTAACTCTTAGGGTTAAGTTTAGGGTTAAGTCTTAAGGTTACGTCTTAAAGTTAAATATTAAGGTTAAGTCTTGGGGTTATTTCTAAAGGTTAAGTCTGAGGGTTATATCGGAGCGTTAATTATTAAGTCTTAGAGTTAATTCTCAGGGTTAAGTCTTCAAGTTACTTCTTAAGGTTGAGACTTAGTTTTAAGTTGTAAGGTTAAGTCCGAATGTTACATCTTAAAGTTAATCTTAGGGTTAAATCTCAGTGTTAAGTCTCAGGGTATAAGTCGTAAAGGTTGTGTCTTAATGTTCAGTCTTATTGTTAAGTCTTAAAAGTTGTATTTTAGGGTTCAGTCTTAGGGCTAAATTTTAAGGTTAAGTCTTTGGGTTAAGTCTTAAGGTGAAGTCTTATGGCTTGAGTCTTAGGGTTAAGTCTAAAGTTTAATTCATAAGTTGAAGTCTTAGACTTAAGTCTTGGGGCTAAGTCTTAGGGTTAAGTCTTAAACCTTAGGTTTAAGTCTCAGTGTTAAGTCTTAGGGATAAGTCTTTGAATTAAGTCTTCAAGTTTTGTCTTAAGGTTTAACCTTAAGTTTAAGTCATAGGGTTAAGTCTTAGGGTTACGTTTTGAGTGTAAATCTTAAGGTTACGTTTTAAGGTTAAGTCTTAATGGTACATCTTAAAGTTAAGTCTTAGCATTAAGACCTAGGGTTAAATCTCAGGGTTAAATTTCAAGGTAAAGTCTCAAGGTTAAGTCTCAGGGTTACGTGGTAAGGTTGTGTCTTAGGATTCAGTCTCTAGGGTTAAGTTTTGAAGTTAAACTTTAGGTTAAGTCTTAGGGTTAAGTCTCAGGTTTAAGTCTCAGGATTATGTCTTAGGGTTAAGTCTTAATGTGAAGTCTTAAATTTAAGTCTTAAGCTTAAATCTTAGGGTTAAGCCTTAAGGTTAAGTGTCAGGGTTAATTCCCAAAGGTTAAGTCTTAAGTTTACATCTCACAGATTGAGTCTTAGGGTTAAGTCTTCATTTTAAGTCTTAGGGTTAAGTCTTAGAGTACAATCCTGAGGATAAGTCTTATGGTTAAGTCTTAAGGTTGAGCCTTAAGGTTAAGTCTTAGGGGTAAGCCTTAGAGTTATGTCTTGGGGATAAGTCTTAGGGCTAAGTCTCAGGATTAAGTATCAAGGTTAAAGCTCAAGGATAAGTCTCAGGGCTACGTTTTAGGGTTAAGTCTTCAGGTTAAATCTTAGGTTTAAGTCTCAGTTTTAAGTTTTAGGGATAAGTCGTCAGGATAAATTTCACGATTAAGTCTCAGGGTTGAGTCTTAAGGTTAAAACTTAACCTTAAGTCTCAGGGTTAAGTCTTATGGTTAAATCGTAATGTTACATCGGAATTTTAAGTCTTAGGGTTAAGTCTAAATCTAAGCCACAAGTTGAAGTCTTAGGGTTAACGCTTTAGAGTTAAGACTTGGGGATAAGTCTTAGGGTTAAGTCTTAAAATTTAAGTCCTAAGGTTAACTCTTAGGGTTAAATCTGTAAGGTCAACACTTAAGGTTAACTCTTAGGGTTAAGTTTAGGGTTAAGTCTTAAGGTTACGTCTTAAAGTTAAATATTAAGGTTAAGTCTTGGGGTTATTTCTTAAGGTTAAGTCTGAGGGTTATATCGGAGCGTTAATTATTAAGTCTTAGAGTTAATTCTCAGGGTTAAGTCTTCAAGTTACTTCTTAAGGTTGAGACTTAGTTTTAAGTTGTAAGGTTAAGTCCGAATGTTACATCTTAAAGTTAATCTTAGGGTTAAATCTCAGTGTTAAGTCTCAGGGTATAAGTCGTAAAGGTTGTGTCTTAATGTTCAGTCTTATTGTTAAGTCTTAAAAGTTGTATTTTAGGGTTCAGTCTTAGGGCTAAATTTTAAGGTTAAGTCTTTGGGTTAAGTCTTAAGGTGAAGTCTTATGGCTTGAGTCTTAGGGTTAAGTCTAAAGTTTAATTCATAAGTTGAAGTCTTAGACTTAAGTCTTGGGGCTAAGTCTTAGGGTTAAGTCTTAAATCTTAGGTTTAAGTCTCAGTGTTAAGTCTTAGGGATAAGTCTTTGAATTAAGTCTTCAAGTTTTGTCTTAAGGTTTAACCTTAAGTTTAAGTCATAGGGTTAAGTCTTAGGGTTACGTTTTGAGTGTAAATCTTAAGGTTACGTTTTAAGGTTAAGTCTTAATGGTACATCTTAAAGTTAAGTCTTAGCATTAAGACCTAGGGTTAAATCTCAGGGTTAAATTTCAAGGTAAAGTCTCAAGGTTAAGTCTCAGGGTTACGTGGTAAGGTTGTGTCTTAGGATTCAGTCTCTAGGGTTAAGTTTTGAAGTTAAACTTTAGGTTAAGTCTTAGGGTTAAGTCTCAGGTTTAAGTCTCAGGATTATGTCTTAGGGTTAAGTCTTAATGTGAAGTCTTAAATTTAAGTCTTAAGCTTAAGTCTTAGGGTTAAGCCTTAAGGTTAAGTGTCAGGGTTAATTCCCAAAGGTTAAGTCTTAAGTTTACATCTCACAGATTGAGTCTTAGGGTTAAGTCTTCATTTTAAGTCTTAGGGTTAAGTCTTAGAGTACAATCCTGAGGATAAGTCTTATGGTTAAGTCTCAGGGTTAAGTCTTAAGGTTGAGCCTTAAGGTTAAGTCTTAGGGGTAAGCCTTAGAGTTATGTCTTGGGGATAAGTCTTAGGGCTAAGTCTCAGGATTAAGTATCAAGGTTAAAGCTCAAGGATAAGTCTCAGGGCTACGTTTTAGGGTTAAGTCTTGAGGTTAAATCTTAGGTTTAAGTCTCAGTTTTCAGTTTTAGGGATAAGTCTTCAGGATAAATTTCACGATTAAGTCTCAGGGTTGAGTCTTAAGGTTAAAACTTAACCTTAAGTCTCAGGGTTAAGTCTTATGGTTAAATCGTAATGTTACATCGGAATTTTAAGTCTTAGGGTTAAGTCTAAATCTAAGCCACAAGTTGAAGTCTTAGGGTTAACGCTTTAGAGTTAAGACTTGGGGATAAGTCTTAGGGTTAAGTCTTAAAATTTAAGTCCTAAGGTTAACTCTTAGGGTTAAATCTGTAAGGTCAACACTTAAGGTTAACTCTTAGGGTTAAGTTTAGGGTTAAGTCTTAAGGTTACGTCTTAAAGTTAAATATTAAGGTTAAGTCTTGGGGTTATTTCTAAAGGTTAAGTCTGAGGGTTATATCGGAGCGTTAATTATTAAGTCTTAGAGTTAATTCTCAGGGTTAAGTCTTCAAGTTACTTCTTAAGGTTGAGACTTAGTTTTAAGTTGTAAGGTTAAGTCCGAATGTTACATCTTAAAGTTAATCTTAGGGTTAAATCTCAGTGTTAAGTCTCAGGGTATAAGTCGTAAAGGTTGTGTCTTAATGTTCAGTCTTATTGTTAAGTCTTAAAAGTTGTATTTTAGGGTTCAGTCTTAGGGCTAAATTTTAAGGTTAAGTCTTTGGGTTAAGTCTTAAGGTGAAGTCTTATGGCTTGAGTCTTAGGGTTAAGTCTAAAGTTTAATTCATAAGTTGAAGTCTTAGACTTAAGTCTTGGGGCTAAGTCCTAGGGTTAAGTCTTAAATCTTAGGTTTAAGTCTCAGTGTTAAGTCTTAGGGATAAGTCTTTGAATTAAGTCTTCAAGTTTTGTCTTAAGGTTTAACCTTAAGTTTAAGTCATAGGGTTAAGTCTTAGGGTTACGTTTTGAGTGTAAATCTTAAGGTTACGTTTTAAGGTTAAGTCTTAATGGTACATCTTAAAGTTAAGTCTTAGCATTAAGACCTAGGGTTAAATCTCAGGGTTAAATTTCAAGGTAAAGTCTCAAGGTTAAGTCTCAGGGTTAAGTCTCAGGGTTACGTGGTAAGGTTGTGTCTTAGGATTCAGTCTCTAGGGTTAAGTTTTGAAGTTAAACTTTAGGTTAAGTCTCAGGTTTAAGTCTCAGGATTATGTCTTAGGGTTAAGTCTTAATGTGAAGTCTTAAATTTAAGTCTTAAGCTTAAGTCTTAGGGTTAAGCCTTAAGGTTAAGTGTCAGGGTTAATTCCCAAAGGTTAAGTCTTAAGTTTACATCTCACAGATTGAGTCTTAGGGTTAAGTCTTCATTTTAAGTCTTAGGGTTAAGTCTTAGAGTACAATCCTGAGGATAAGTCTTAGGGTTAAGTCTTAAGGTTGAGCCTTAAGGTTAAGTCTTAGGGGTAAGCCTTAGAGTTATGTCTTGGGGATAAGTCTTAGGGCTAAGTCTCAGGATTAAGTATCAAGGTTAAAGCTCAAGGATAAGTCTCAGGGCTACGTTTTAGGGTTAAGTCTTCAGGTTAAATCTTAGGTTTAAGTCTCAGTTTTAAGTTTTAGGGATAAGTCGTCAGGATAAATTTCACGATTAAGTCTCAGGGTTGAGTCTTAAGGTTAAAACTTAACCTTAAGTCTCAGGGTTAAGTCTTATGGTTAAATCGTAATGTTACATCGGAATTTTAAGTCTTAGGGTTAAGTCTAAATCTAAGCCACAAGTTGAAGTCTTAGGGTTAACGCTTTAGAGTTAAGACTTGGGGATAAGTCTTAGGGTTAAGTCTTAAAATTTAAGTCCTAAGGTTAACTCTTAGGGTTAAATCTGTAAGGTCAACACTTAAGGTTAACTCTTAGGGTTAAGTTTAGGGTTAAGTCTTAAGGTTACGTCTTAAAGTTAAATATTAAGGTTAAGTCTTGGGGTTATTTCTTAAGGTTAAGTCTGAGGGTTATATCGGAGCGTTAATTATTAAGTCTTAGAGTTAATTCTCAGGGTTAAGTCTTCAAGTTACTTCTTAAGGTTGAGACTTAGTTTTAAGTTGTAAGGTTAAGTCCGAATGTTACATCTTAAAGTTAATCTTAGGGTTAAATCTCAGTGTTAAGTCTCAGGGTATAAGTCGTAAAGGTTGTGTCTTAATGTTCAGTCTTATTGTTAAGTCTTAAAATTTATATTATAGGGTTCAGTCTTAGGGCTAAATTTTAAGGTTAAGTCTTTGGGTTAAGTCTTAAGGTGAAGTCTTATGGCTTGAGTCTTAGGGTTAAGTCTAAAGTTTAATTCATAAGTTGAAGTCTTAGACTTAAGTCTTGGGGCTAAGTCTTAGGGTTAAGTCTTAAATCTTAGGTTTAAGTCTCAGTGTTGAGTCTTAGGGATAAGTCTTTGAATTAAGTCTTCAAGTTTTGTCTTAAGGTTTAACCTTAAGTTTAAGTCATAGGGTTAAGTCTTAGGGTTACGTTTTGAGTGTAAATCTTAAGGTTACGTTTTAAGGTTAAGTCTTAATGGTACATCTTAAAGTTAAGTCTTAGCATTAAGACCTAGGGTTAAATCTCAGGGTTAAATTTCAAGGTAAAGTCTCAAGGTTAAGTCTCAGGGTTACGTGGTAAGGTTGTGTCTTAGGATTCAGTCTCTAGGGTTAAGTTTTGAAGTTAAACTTTAGGTTAAGTCTTAGGGTTAAGTCTCAGGTTTAAGTCTCAGGATTATGTCTTAGGGTTAAGTCTTAATGTGAAGTCTTAAATTTAAATCTTAAGCTTAAATCTTAGGGTTAAGCCTTAAGGTTAAGTGTCAGGGTTAATTCCCAAAGGTTAAGTCTTAAGTTTACATCTCACAGATTGAGTCTTAGGGTTAAGTCTTCATTTTAAGTCTTAGGGTTAAGTCTTAGAGTACAATCCTGAGGATAAGTCTTATGGTTAAGTCTTAAGGTTGAGCCTTAAGGTTAAGTCTTAGGGGTAAGCCTTAGAGTTATGTCTTGGGGATAAGTCTTAGGGCTAAGTCTCAGGATTAAGTATCAAGGTTAAAGCTCAAGGATAAGTCTCAGGGCTACGTTTTAGGGTTAAGTCTTCAGGTTAAATCTTAGGTTTAAGTCTCAGTTTTAAGTTTTAGGGATAAGTCGTCAGGATAAATTTCACGATTAAGTCTCAGGGTTGAGTCTTAAGGTTAAAACTTAACCTTAAGTCTCAGGGTTAAGTCTTATGGTTAAATCGTAATGTTACATCGGAATTTTAAGTCTTAGGGTTAAGTCTAAATCTAAGCCACAAGTTGAAGTCTTAGGGTTAACGCTTTAGAGTTAAGACTTGGGGATAAGTCTTAGGGTTAAGTCTTAAAATTTAAGTCCTAAGGTTAACTCTTAGGGTTAAATCTGTAAGGTCAACACTTAAGGTTAACTCTTAGGGTTAAGTTTAGGGTTAAGTCTTAAGGTTACGTCTTAAAGTTAAATATTAAGGTTAAGTCTTGGGGTTATTTCTTAAGGTTAAGTCTGAGGGTTATATCGGAGCGTTAATTATTAAGTCTTAGAGTTAATTCTCAGGGTTAAGTCTTCAAGTTACTTCTTAAGGTTGAGACTTAGTTTTAAGTTGTAAGGTTAAGTCCGAATGTTACATCTTAAAGTTAATCTTAGGGTTAAATCTCAGTGTTAAGTCTCAGGGTATAAGTCGTAAAGGTTGTGTCTTAATGTTCAGTCTTATTGTTAAGTCTTAAAAGTTGTATTTTAGGGTTCAGTCTTAGGGCTAAATTTTAAGGTTAAGTCTTTGGGTTAAGTCTTAAGGTGAAGTCTTATGGCTTGAGTCTTAGGGTTAAGTCTAAAGTTTAATTCATAAGTTGAAGTCTTAGACTTAAGTCTTGGGGCTAAGTCTTAGGGTTAAGTCTTAAATCTTAGGTTTAAGTCTCAGTGTTAAGTCTTAGGGGTAAGTCTTTGAATTAAGTCTTCAAGTTTTGTCTTAAGGTTTAACCTTAAGTTTAAGTCATAGGGTTAAGTCTTAGGGTTACGTTTTGAGTGTAAATCTTAAGGTTACGTTTTAAGGTTAAGTCTTAATGGTACATCTTAAAGTTAAGTCTTAGCATTAAGACCTAGGGTTAAATCTCAGGGTTAAATTTCAAGGTAAAGTCTCAAGGTTAAGTCTCAGGGTTACGTGGTAAGGTTGTGTCTTAGGATTCAGTCTCTAGGGTTAAGTTTTGAAGTTAAACTTTAGGTTAAGTCTTAGGGTTAAGTCTCAGGTTTAAGTCTCAGGATTATGTCTTAGGGTTAAGTCTTAATGTGAAGTCTTAAATTTAAGTCTTAAGCTTAAGTCTTAGGGTTAAGCCTTAAGGTTAAGTGTCAGGGTTAATTCCCAAAGGTTAAGTCTTAAGTTTACATCTCACAGATTGAGTCTTAGGGTTAAGTCTTCATTTTAAGTCTTAGGGTTAAGTCTTAGAGTACAATCCTGAGGATAAGTCTTATGGTTAAGTCTTAAGGTTGAGCCTTAAGGTTAAGTCTTAGGGGTAAGCCTTAGAGTTATGTCTTGGGGATAAGTCTTAGGGCTAAGTCTCAGGATTAAGTATCAAGGTTAAAGCTCAAGGATAAGTCTCAGGGCTACGTTTTAGGGTTAAGTCTTGAGGTTAAATCTTAGGTTTAAGTCTCAGTTTTCAGTTTTAGGGATAAGTCTTCAGGATAAATTTCACGATTAAGTCTCAGGGTTGAGTCTTAAGGTTAAAACTTAACCTTAAGTCTCAGGGTTAAGTCTTATGGTTAAATCGTAATGTTACATCGGAATTTTAAGTCTTAGGGTTAAGTCTAAATCTAAGCCACAAGTTGAAGTCTTAGGGTTAACGCTTTAGAGTTAAGACTTGGGGATAAGTCTTAGGGTTAAGTCTTAAAATTTAAGTCCTAAGGTTAACTCTTAGGGTTAAATCTGTAAGGTCAACACTTAAGGTTAACTCTTAGGGTTAAGTTTAGGGTTAAGTCTTAAGGTTACGTCTTAAAGTTAAATATTAAGGTTAAGTCTTGGGGTTATTTCTAAAGGTTAAGTCTGAGGGTTATATCGGAGCGTTAATTATTAAGTCTTAGAGTTAATTCTCAGGGTTAAGTCTTCAAGTTACTTCTTAAGGTTGAGACTTAGTTTTAAGTTGTAAGGTTAAGTCCGAATGTTACATCTTAAAGTTAATCTTAGGGTTAAATCTCAGTGTTAAGTCTCAGGGTATAAGTCGTAAAGGTTGTGTCTTAATGTTCAGTCTTATTGTTAAGTCTTAAAAGTTGTATTTTAGGGTTCAGTCTTAGGGCTAAATTTTAAGGTTAAGTCTTTGGGTTAAGTCTTAAGGTGAAGTCTTATGGCTTGAGTCTTAGGGTTAAGTCTAAAGTTTAATTCATAAGTTGAAGTCTTAGACTTAAGTCTTGGGGCTAAGTCTTAGGGTTAAGTCTTAAATCTTAGGTTTAAGTCTCAGTGTTAAGTCTTAGGGATAAGTCTTTGAATTAAGTCTTCAAGTTTTGTTTAAGGTTTAACCTTAAGTTTAAGTCATAGGGTTAAGTCTTAGGGTTACGTTTTGAGTGTAAATCTTAAGGTTACGTTTTAAGGTTAAGTCTTAATGGTACATCTTAAAGTTAAGTCTTAGCATTAAGACCTAGGGTTAAATCTCAGGGTTAAATTTCAAGGTAAAGTCTCAAGGTTAAGTCTCAGGGTTACGTGGTAAGGTTGTGTCTTAGGATTCAGTCTCTAGGGTTAAGTTTTGAAGTTAAACTTTAGGTTAAGTCTTAGGGTTAAGTCTCAGGTTTAAGTCTCAGGATTATGTCTTAGGGTTAAGTCTTAATGTGAAGTCTTAAATTTAAGTCTTAAGCTTAAATCTTAGGGTTAAGCCTTAAGGTTAAGTGTCAGGGTTAATTCCCAAAGGTTAAGTCTTAAGTTTACATCTCACAGATTGAGTCTTAGGGTTAAGTCTTCATTTTAAGTCTTAGGGTTAAGTCTTAGAGTACAATCCTGAGGATAAGTCTTAGGGTTAAGTCTTAAGGTTGAGCCTTAAGGTTAAGTCTTAGGGGTAAGCCTTAGAGTTATGTCTTGGGGATAAGTCTTAGGGCTAAGTCTCAGGATTAAGTATCAAGGTTAAAGCTCAAGGATAAGTCTCAGGGCTACGTTTTAGGGTTAAGTCTTCAGGTTAAATCTTAGGTTTAAGTCTCAGTTTTCAGTTTTAGGGATAAGTCTTCAGGATAAATTTCACGATTAAGTCTCAGGGTTGAGTCTTAAGGTTAAAACTTAACCTTAAGTCTCAGGGTTAAGTCTTATGGTTAAATCGTAATGTTACATCGGAATTTTAAGTCTTAGGGTTAAGTCTAAATCTAAGCCACAAGTTGAAGTCTTAGGGTTAACGCTTTAGAGTTAAGACTTGGGGATAAGTCTTAGGGTTAAGTCTTAAAATTTAAGTCCTAAGGTTAACTCTTAGGGTTAAATCTGTAAGGTCAACACTTAAGGTTAACTCTTAGGGTTAAGTTTAGGGTTAAGTCTTAAGGTTACGTCTTAAAGTTAAATATTAAGGTTAAGTCTTGGGGTTATTTCTTAAGGTTAAGTCTGAGGGTTATATCGGAGCGTTAATTATTAAGTCTTAGAGTTAATTCTCAGGGTTAAGTCTTCAAGTTACTTCTTAAGGTTGAGACTTAGTTTTAAGTTGTAAGGTTAAGTCCGAATGTTACATCTTAAAGTTAATCTTAGGGTTAAATCTCAGTGTTAAGTCTCAGGGTATAAGTCGTAAAGGTTGTGTCTTAATGTTCAGTCTTATTGTTAAGTCTTAAAATTTATATTATAGGGTTCAGTCTTAGGGCTAAATTTTAAGGTTAAGTCTTTGGGTTAAGTCTTTGGGTTAAGTCTTATGGCTTGAGTCTTAGGGTTAAGTCTAAAGTTTAATTCATAAGTTGAAGTCTTAGACTTAAGTCTTGGGGCTAAGTCTTAGGGTTAAGTCTTAAATCTTAGGTTTAAGTCTCAGTGTTAAGTCTTAGGGATAAGTCTTTGAATTAAGTCTTCAAGTTTTGTCTTAAGGTTTAACCTTAAGTTTAAGTCATAGGGTTAAGCCTTAGGGTTACGTTTTGAGTGTAAATCTTAAGGTTACGTTTTAAGGTTAAGTCTTAATGGTACATCTTAAAGTTAAGTCTTAGCATTAAGACCTAGGGTTAACTCTCAGGGTTAAATTTCAAGGTAAAGTCTCAAGGTTAAGTCTCAGGGTTACGTGGTAAGGTTGTGTCTTAGGATTCAGTCTCTAGGGTTAAGTTTTGAAGTTAAACTTTAGGTTAAGTCTTAGGGTTAAGTCTCAGGTTTAAGTCTCAGGATTATGTCTTAGGGTTAAGTCTTAATGTGAAGTCTTAAATTTAAGTCTTAAGCTTAAGTCTTAGGGTTAAGCCTTAAGGTTAAGTGTCAGGGTTAATTCCCAAAGGTTAAGTCTTAAGTTTACATCTCACAGATTGAGTCTTAGGGTTAAGTCTTCATTTTAAGTCTTAGGGTTAAGTCTTAGAGTACAATCCTGAGGATAGGTCTTATGGTTAAGTCTCAGGGTTAAGTCTTAAGGTTGAGCCTTAAGGTTAAGTCTTAGGGTTAAGCCTTAGAGTTATGTCTTGGGGATAAGTCTTAGGGCTAAGTCTCAGGATTAAGTATCAAGGTTAAAGCTCAAGGATAAGTCTCAGGGCTACGTTTTAGGGTTAAGTCTTCAGGTTAAATCTTAGGTTTAAGTCTCAGTTTTCAGTTTTAGGGATAAGTCTTCAGGATAAATTTCACGATTAAGTCTCAGGGTTGAGTCTTAAGTTTAAAACTTAACCTTAAGTCTCAGGGTTAAGTCTTATGGTTAAATCGTAATGTTACATCGGAATTTTAAGTCTTAGGGTTAAGTCTAAATCTAAGCCACAAGTTGAAGTCTTAGGGTTAACGCTTTAGAGTTAAGACTTGGGGATAAGTCTTAGGGTTAAGTCTTAAAATTTAAGTCCTAAGGTTAACTCTTAGGGTTAAATCTGTAAGGTCAACACTTAAGGTTAACTCTTAGGGTTAAGTTTAGGGTTAAGTCTTAAGGTTACGTCTTAAAGTTAAATATTAAGGTTAAGTCTTGGGGTTATTTCTAAAGGTTAAGTCTGAGGGTTATATCGGAGCGTTAATTATTAAGTCTTAGAGTTAATTCTCAGGGTTAAGTCTTCAAGTTACTTCTTAAGGTTGAGACTTAGTTTTAAGTTGTAAGGTTAAGTCCGAATGTTACATCTTAAAGTTAATCTTAGGGTTAAATCTCAGTGTTAAGTCTCAGGGTATAAGTCGTAAAGGTTGTGTCTTAATGTTCAGTCTTATTGTTAAGTCTTAAAAGTTGTATTTTAGGGTTCAGTCTTAGGGCTAAATTTTAAGGTTAAGTCTTTGGGTTAAGTCTTAAGGTGAAGTCTTATGGCTTGAGTCTTAGGGTTAAGTCTAAAGTTTAATTCATAAGTTGAAGTCTTAGACTTAAGTCTTGGGGCTAAGTCTTAGGGTTAAGTCTTAAATCTTAGGTTTAAGTCTCAGTGTTAAGTCTTAGGGATAAGTCTTTGAATTAAGTCTTCAAGTTTTGTTTAAGGTTTAACCTTAAGTTTAAGTCATAGGGTTAAGTCTTAGGGTTACGTTTTGAGTGTAAATCTTAAGGTTACGTTTTAAGGTTAAGTCTTAATGGTACATCTTAAAGTTAAGTCTTAGCATTAAGACCTAGGGTTAAATCTCAGGGTTAAATTTCAAGGTAAAGTCTCAAGGTTAAGTCTCAGGGTTACGTGGTAAGGTTGTGTCTTAGGATTCAGTCTCTAGGGTTAAGTTTTGAAGTTAAACTTTAGGTTAAGTCTTAGGGTTAAGTCTCAGGTTTAAGTCTCAGGATTATGTCTTAGGGTTAAGTCTTAATGTGAAGTCTTAAATTTAAGTCTTAAGCTTAAATCTTAGGGTTAAGCCTTAAGGTTAAGTGTCAGGGTTAATTCCCAAAGGTTAAGTCTTAAGTTTACATCTCACAGATTGAGTCTTAGGGTTAAGTCTTCATTTTAAGTCTTAGGGTTAAGTCTTAGAGTACAATCCTGAGGATAAGTCTTAGGGTTAAGTCTTAAGGTTGAGCCTTAAGGTTAAGTCTTAGGGGTAAGCCTTAGAGTTATGTCTTGGGGATAAGTCTTAGGGCTAAGTCTCAGGATTAAGTATCAAGGTTAAAGCTCAAGGATAAGTCTCAGGGCTACGTTTTAGGGTTAAGTCTTCAGGTTAAATCTTAGGTTTAAGTCTCAGTTTTCAGTTTTAGGGATAAGTCTTCAGGATAAATTTCACGATTAAGTCTCAGGGTTGAGTCTTAAGGTTAAAACTTAACCTTAAGTCTCAGGGTTAAGTCTTATGGTTAAATCGTAATGTTACATCGGAATTTTAAGTCTTAGGGTTAAGTCTAAATCTAAGCCACAAGTTGAAGTCTTAGGGTTAACGCTTTAGAGTTAAGACTTGGGGATAAGTCTTAGGGTTAAGTCTTAAAATTTAAGTCCTAAGGTTAACTCTTAGGGTTAAATCTGTAAGGTCAACACTTAAGGTTAACTCTTAGGGTTAAGTTTAGGGTTAAGTCTTAAGGTTACGTCTTAAAGTTAAATATTAAGGTTAAGTCTTGGGGTTATTTCTTAAGGTTAAGTCTGAGGGTTATATCGGAGCGTTAATTATTAAGTCTTAGAGTTAATTCTCAGGGTTAAGTCTTCAAGTTACTTCTTAAGGTTGAGACTTAGTTTTAAGTTGTAAGGTTAAGTCCGAATGTTACATCTTAAAGTTAATCTTAGGGTTAAATCTCAGTGTTAAGTCTCAGGGTATAAGTCGTAAAGGTTGTGTCTTAATGTTCAGTCTTATTGTTAAGTCTTAAAATTTATATTATAGGGTTCAGTCTTAGGGCTAAATTTTAAGGTTAAGTCTTTGGGTTAAGTCTTTGGGTTAAGTCTTATGGCTTGAGTCTTAGGGTTAAGTCTAAAGTTTAATTCATAAGTTGAAGTCTTAGACTTAAGTCTTGGGGCTAAGTCTTAGGGTTAAGTCTTAAATCTTAGGTTTAAGTCTCAGTGTTAAGTCTTAGGGATAAGTCTTTGAATTAAGTCTTCAAGTTTTGTCTTAAGGTTTAACCTTAAGTTTAAGTCATAGGGTTAAGCCTTAGGGTTACGTTTTGAGTGTAAATCTTAAGGTTACGTTTTAAGGTTAAGTCTTAATGGTACATCTTAAAGTTAAGTCTTAGCATTAAGACCTAGGGTTAACTCTCAGGGTTAAATTTCAAGGTAAAGTCTCAAGGTTAAGTCTCAGGGTTACGTGGTAAGGTTGTGTCTTAGGATTCAGTCTCTAGGGTTAAGTTTTGAAGTTAAACTTTAGGTTAAGTCTTAGGGTTAAGTCTCAGGTTTAAGTCTCAGGATTATGTCTTAGGGTTAAGTCTTAATGTGAAGTCTTAAATTTAAGTCTTAAGCTTAAGTCTTAGGGTTAAGCCTTAAGGTTAAGTGTCAGGGTTAATTCCCAAAGGTTAAGTCTTAAGTTTACATCTCACAGATTGAGTCTTAGGGTTAAGTCTTCATTTTAAGTCTTAGGGTTAAGTCTTAGAGTACAATCCTGAGGATAGGTCTTATGGTTAAGTCTCAGGGTTAAGTCTTAAGGTTGAGCCTTAAGGTTAAGTCTTAGGGTTAAGCCTTAGAGTTATGTCTTGGGGATAAGTCTTAGGGCTAAGTCTCAGGATTAAGTATCAAGGTTAAAGCTCAAGGATAAGTCTCAGGGCTACGTTTTAGGGTTAAGTCTTCAGGTTAAATCTTAGGTTTAAGTCTCAGTTTTCAGTTTTAGGGATAAGTCTTCAGGATAAATTTCACGATTAAGTCTCAGGGTTGAGTCTTAAGTTTAAAACTTAACCTTAAGTCTCAGGGTTAAGTCTTATGGTTAAATCGTAATGTTACATCGGAATTTTAAGTCTTAGGGTTAAGTCTAAATCTAAGCCACAAGTTGAAGTCTTAGGGTTAACGCTTTAGAGTTAAGACTTGGGGATAAGTCTTAGGGTTAAGTCTTAAAATTTAAGTCCTAAGGTTAACTCTTAGGGTTAAATCTGTAAGGTCAACACTTAAGGTTAACTCTTAGGGTTAAGTTTAGGGTTAAGTCTTAAGGTTACGTCTTAAAGTTAAATATTAAGGTTAAGTCTTGGGGTTATTTCTAAAGGTTAAGTCTGAGGGTTATATCGGAGCGTTAATTATTAAGTCTTAGAGTTAATTCTCAGGGTTAAGTCTTCAAGTTACTTCTTAAGGTTGAGACTTAGTTTTAAGTTGTAAGGTTAAGTCCGAATGTTACATCTTAAAGTTAATCTTAGGGTTAAATCTCAGTGTTAAGTCTCAGGGTATAAGTCGTAAAGGTTGTGTCTTAATGTTCAGTCTTATTGTTAAGTCTTAAAAGTTGTATTTTAGGGTTCAGTCTTAGGGCTAAATTTTAAGGTTAAGTCTTTGGGTTAAGTCTTAAGGTGAAGTCTTATGGCTTGAGTCTTAGGGTTAAGTCTAAAGTTTAATTCATAAGTTGAAGTCTTAGACTTAAGTCTTGGGGCTAAGTCTTAGGGTTAAGTCTTAAATCTTAGGTTTAAGTCTCAGTGTTAAGTCTTAGGGATAAGTCTTTGAATTAAGTCTTCAAGTTTTGTCTTAAGGTTTAACCTTAAGTTTAAGTCATAGGGTTAAGCCTTAGGGTTACGTTTTGAGTGTAAATCTTAAGGTTACGTTTTAAGGTTAAGTCTTAATGGTACATCTTAAAGTTAAGTCTTAGCATTAAGACCTAGGGTTAACTCTCAGGGTTAAATTTCAAGGTAAAGTCTCAAGGTTAAGTCTCAGGGTTACGTGGTAAGGTTGTGTCTTAGGATTCAGTCTCTAGGGTTAAGTTTTGAAGTTAAACTTTAGGTTAAGTCTTAGGGTTAAGTCTCAGGTTTAAGTCTCAGGATTATGTCTTAGGGTTAAGTCTTAATGTGAAGTCTTAAATTTAAGTCTTAAGCTTAAGTCTTAGGGTTAAGCCTTAAGGTTAAGTGTCAGGGTTAATTCCCAAAGGTTAAGTCTTAAGTTTACATCTCACAGATTGAGTCTTAGGGTTAAGTCTTCATTTTAAGTCTTAGGGTTAAGTCTTAGAGTACAATCCTGAGGATAAGTCTTATGGTTAAGTCTCAGGGTTAAGTCTTAAGGTTGAGCCTTAAGGTTAAGTCTTAGGGGTAAGCCTTAGAGTTATGTCTTGGGGATAAGTCTTAGGGCTAAGTCTCAGGATTAAGTATCAAGGTTAAAGCTCAAGGATAAGTCTCAGGGCTACGTTTTAGGGTTAAGTCTTCAGGTTAAATCTTAGGTTTAAGTCTCAGTTTTCAGTTTTAGGGATAAGTCTTCAGGATAAATTTCACGATTAAGTCTCAGGGTTGAGTCTTAAGTTTAAAACTTAACCTTAAGTCTCAGGGTTAAGTCTTATGGTTAAATCGTAATGTTACATCGGAATTTTAAGTCTTAGGGTTAAGTCTAAATCTAAGCCACAAGTTGAAGTCTTAGGGTTAACGCTTTAGAGTTAAGACTTGGGGATAAGTCTTAGGGTTAAGTCTTAAAATTTAAGTCCTAAGGTTAACTCTTAGGGTTAAATCTGTAAGGTCAACACTTAAGGTTAACTCTTAGGGTTAAGTTTAGGGTTAAGTCTTAAGGTTACGTCTTAAAGTTAAATATTAAGGTTAAGTCTTGGGGTTATTTCTAAAGGTTAAGTCTGAGGGTTATATCGGAGCGTTAATTATTAAGTCTTAGAGTTAATTCTCAGGGTTAAGTCTTCAAGTTACTTCTTAAGGTTGAGACTTAGTTTTAAGTTGTAAGGTTAAGTCCGAATGTTACATCTTAAAGTTAATCTTAGGGTTAAATCTCAGTGTTAAGTCTCAGGGTATAAGTCGTAAAGGTTGTGTCTTAATGTTCAGTCTTATTGTTAAGTCTTAAAAGTTGTATTTTAGGGTTCAGTCTTAGGGCTAAATTTTAAGGTTAAGTCTTTGGGTTAAGTCTTAAGGTGAAGTCTTATGGCTTGAGTCTTAGGGTTAAGTCTAAAGTTTAATTCATAAGTTGAAGTCTTAGACTTAAGTCTTGGGGCTAAGTCTTAGGGTTAAGTCTTAAATCTTAGGTTTAAGTCTCAGTGTTAAGTCTTAGGGATAAGTCTTTGAATTAAGTCTTCAAGTTTTGTCTTAAGGTTTAACCTTAAGTTTAAGTCATAGGGTTAAGTCTTAGGGTTACGTTTTGAGTGTAAATCTTAAGGTTACGTTTTAAGGTTAAGTCTTAATGGTACATCTTAAAGTTAAGTCTTAGCATTAAGACCTAGGGTTAAATCTCAGGGTTAAATTTCAAGGTAAAGTCTCAAGGTTAAGTCTCAGGGTTAAGTCTCAGGGTTACGTGGTAAGGTTGTGTCTTAGGATTCAGTCTCTAGGGTTAAGTTTTGAAGTTAAACTTTAGGTTAAGTCTCAGGTTTAAGTCTCAGGATTATGTCTTAGGGTTAAGTCTTAATGTGAAGTCTTAAATTTAAGTCTTAAGCTTAAGTCTTAGGGTTAAGCCTTAAGGTTAAGTGTCAGGGTTAATTCCCAAAGGTTAAGTCTTAAGTTTACATCTCACAGATTGAGTCTTAGGGTTAAGTCTTCATTTTAAGTCTTAGGGTTAAGTCTTAGAGTACAATCCTGAGGATAAGTCTTATGGTTAAGTCTCAGGGTTAAGTCTTAAGGTTGAGCCTTAAGGTTAAGTCTTAGGGCTAAGCCTTAGAGTTATGTCTTGGGGATAAGTCTTAGGGCTAAGTCTCAGGATTAAGTATCAAGGTTAAAGCTCAAGGATAAGTCTCAGGGCTACGTTTTAGGGTTAAGTCTTCAGGTTAAATCTTAGGTTTAAGTCTCAGTTTTAAGTTTTAGGGATAAGTCGTCAGGATAAATTTCACGATTAAGTCTCAGGGTTGAGTCTTAAGGTTAAAACTTAACCTTAAGTCTCAGGGTTAAGTCTTATGGTTAAATCGTAATGTTACATCGGAATTTTAAGTCTTAGGGTTAAGTCTAAATCTAAGCCACAAGTTGAAGTCTTAGGGTTAACGCTTTAGAGTTAAGACTTGGGGATAAGTCTTAGGGTTAAGTCTTAAAATTTAAGTCCTAAGGTTAACTCTTAGGGTTAAATCTGTAAGGTCAACACTTAAGGTTAACTCTTAGGGTTAAGTTTAGGGTTAAGTCTTAAGGTTACGTCTTAAAGTTAAATATTAAGGTTAAGTCTTGGGGTTATTTCTTAAGGTTAAGTCTGAGGGTTATATCGGAGCGTTAATTATTAAGTCTTAGATTTAATTCTCAGGGTTAAGTCTTCAAGTTACTTCTTAAGGTTGAGACTTAGTTTTAAGTTGTAAGGTTAAGTCCGAATGTTACATCTTAAAGTTAATCTTAGGGTTAAATCTCAGTGTTAAGTCTCAGGGTATAAGTCGTAAAGGTTGTGTCTTAATGTTCAGTCTTATTGTTAAGTCTTAAAAGTTGTATTTTAGGGTTCAGTCTTAGGGCTAAATTTTAAGGTTAAGTCTTTGGGTTAAGTCTTAAGGTGAAGTCTTATGGCTTGAGTCTTAGGGTTAAGTCTAAAGTTTAATTCATAAGTTGAAGTCTTAGACTTAAGTCTTGGGGCTAAGTCTTAGGGTTAAGTCTTAAATCTTAGGTTTAAGTCTCAGTGTTAAGTCTTAGGGATAAGTCTTTGAATTAAGTCTTCAAGTTTTGTCTTAAGGTTTAACCTTAAGTTTAAGTCATAGGGTTAAGTCTTAGGGTTACGTTTTGAGTGTAAATCTTAAGGTTACGTTTTAAGGTTAAGTCTTAATGGTACATCTTAAAGTTAAGTCTTAGCATTAAGACCTAGGGTTAAATCTCAGGGTTAAATTTCAAGGTAAAGTCTCAAGGTTAAGTCTCAGGGTTACGTGGTAAGGTTGTGTCTTAGGATTCAGTCTCTAGGGTTAAGTTTTGAAGTTAAACTTTAGGTTAAGTCTTAGGGTTAAGTCTCAGGTTTAAGTCTCAGGATTATGTCTTAGGGTTAAGTCTTAATGTGAAGTCTTAAATTTAAGTCTTAAGCTTAAGTCTTAGGGTTAAGCCTTAAGGTTAAGTGTCAGGGTTAATTCCCAAAGGTTAAGTCTTAAGTTTACATCTCACAGATTGAGTCTTAGGGTTAAGTCTTCATTTTAAGTCTTAGGGTTAAGTCTTAGAGTACAATCCTGAGGATAAGTCTTATGGTTAAGTCTCAGGGTTAAGTCTTAAGGTTGAGCCTTAAGGTTAAGTCTTAGGGCTAAGCCTTAGAGTTATGTCTTGGGGATAAGTCTTAGGGCTAAGTCTCAGGATTAAGTAACAAGGTTAAAGCTCAAGGATAAGTCTCAGGGCTACGTTTTAGGGTTAAGTCTTCAGGTTAAATCTTAGGTTTAAGTCTCAGTTTTAAGTTTTAGGGATAAGTCTTCAGGATAAATTTCACGATTAAGTCTCAGGGTTGAGTCTTAAGTTTAAAACTTAACCTTAAGTCTCAGGGTTAAGTCTTATGGTTAAATCGTAATGTTACATCGGAATTTTAAGTCTTAGGGTTAAGTCTAAATCTAAGCCACAAGTTGAAGTCTTAGGGTTAACGCTTTAGAGTTAAGACTTGGGGATAAGTCTTAGGGTTAAGTCTTAAAATTTAAGTCCTAAGGTTAACTCTTAGGGTTAAATCTGTAAGGTCAACACTTAAGGTTAACTCTTAGGGTTAAGTTTAGGGTTAAGTCTTAAGGTTACGTCTTAAAGTTAAATATTAAGGTTAAGTCTTGGGGTTATTTCTAAAGGTTAAGTCTGAGGGTTATATCGGAGCGTTAATTATTAAGTCTTAGAGTTCATTCTCAGGGTTAAGACTTCAAGTTACTTCTTAAGGTTGAGACTTAGTTTTAAGTTGTAAGGTTAAGTCCGAATGTTACATCTTAAAGTTAATCTTAGGGTTAAATCTCAGTGTTAAGTCTCAGGGTATAAGTCGTAAAGGTTGTGTCTTAATGTTCAGTCTTATTGTTAAGTCTTAAAAGTTGTATTTTAGGGTTCAGTCTTAGGGCTAAATTTTAAGGTTAAGTCTTTGGTTTAAGTCTTAAGGTGAAGTCTTATGGCTTGAGTCTTAGGGTTAAGTCTAAAGTTTAATTCATAAGTTGAAGTCTTAGACTTAAGTCTTGGGGCTAAGTCTTAGGGTTAAGTCTTAAATCTTAGGTTTAAGTCTCAGTGTTAAGTCTTAGGGATAAGTCTTTGAATTAAGTCTTCAAGTTTTGTCTTAAGGTTTAACCTTAAGTTTAAGTCATAGGGTTAAGTCTTAGGGTTACGTTTTGAGTGTAAATCTTAAGGTTACGTTTTAAGGTTAAGTCTTAATGGTACATCTTAAAGTTAAGTCTTAGCATTAAGACCTAGGGTTAAATCTCAGGGTTAAATTTCAAGGTAAAGTCTCAAGGTTAAGTCTCAGGGTTACGTGGTAAGGTTGTGTCTTAGGATTCAGTCTCTAGGGTTAAGTTTTGAAGTTAAACTTTAGGTTAAGTCTTAGGGTTAAGTCTCAGGTTTAAGTCTCAGGATTATGTCTTAGGGTTAAGTCTTAATGTGAAGTCTTAAATTTAAGTCTTAAGCTTAAATCTTAGGGTTAAGCCTTAAGGTTAAGTGTCAGGGTTAATTCCCAAAGGTTAAGTCTTAAGTTTACATCTCACAGATTGAGTCTTAGGGTTAAGTCTTCATTTTAAGTCTTAGGGTTAAGTCTTAGAGTACAATCCTGAGGATAAGTCTTATGGTTAAGTCTTAAGGTTGAGCCTTAAGGTTAAGTCTTAGGGTTAAGCCTTAGAGTTATGTCTTGGGGATAAGTCTTAGGGCTAAGTCTCAGGATTAAGTATCAAGGTTAAAGCTCAAGGATAAGTCTCAGGGCTACGTTTTAGGGTTAAGTCTTCAGGTTAAATCTTAGGTTTAAGTCTCAGTTTTAAGTTTTAGGGATAAGTCTTCAGGATAAATTTCACGATTAAGTCTCAGGGTTGAGTCTTAAGGTTAAAACTTAACCTTAAGTCT
This sequence comes from Falco punctatus, assembly GCF_963210335.1. NCBI lineage: Eukaryota > Metazoa > Chordata > Aves > Falconiformes > Falconidae > Falco > Falco punctatus. The sequence continues at coordinate 740,829 of NW_027660223.1, read as the reverse complement.
CAGGGTTAAGTCTTATGGTTAAATCGTAATGTTACATCGGAATTTTAAGTCTTGGGGTTAAGTCTAAATCTAAGCCACAAGTTGAAGTCTTAGGGTTAACGCTTTAGAGTTAAGACTTGGGGATAAGTCTTAGGGTTAAGTCTTAAAATTTAAGTCCTAAGGTTAACTCTTAGGGTTAAATCTGTAAGGTCAACACTTAAGGTTAACTCTTAGGGTTAAGTTTAGGGTTAAGTCTTAAGGTTACGTCTTAAAGTTAAATATTAAGGTTAAGTCTTGGGGTTATTTCTTAAGGTTAAGTCTGAGGGTTATATCGGAGCGTTAATTATTAAGTCTTAGAGTTAATTCTCAGGGTTAAGTCTTCAAGTTACTTCTTAAGGTTGAGACTTAGTTTTAAGTTGTAAGGTTAAGTCCGAATGTTACATCTTAAAGTTAATCTTAGGGTTAAATCTCAGTGTTAAGTCTCAGGGTATAAGTCGTAAAGGTTGTGTCTTAATGTTCAGTCTTATTGTTAAGTCTTAAAAGTTGTATTTTAGGGTTCAGTCTTAGGGCTAAATTTTAAGGTTAAGTCTTTGGGTTAAGTCTTAAGGTGAAGTCTTATGGCTTGAGTCTTAGGGTTAAGTCTAAAGTTTAATTCATAAGTTGAAGTCTTAGACTTAAGTCTTGGGGCTAAGTCTTAGGGTTAAGTCTTAAATCTTAGGTTTAAGTCTCAGTGTTAAGTCTTAGGGATAAGTCTTTGAATTAAGTCTTCAAGTTTTGTCTTAAGGTTTAACCTTAAGTTTAAGTCATAGGGTTAAGTCTTAGGGTTACGTTTTGAGTGTAAATCTTAAGGTTACGTTTTAAGGTTAAGTCTTAATGGTACATCTTAAAGTTAAGTCTTAGCATTAAGACCTAGGGTTAAATCTCAGGGTTAAATTTCAAGGTAAAGTCTCAAGGTTAAGTCTCAGGGTTACGTGGTAAGGTTGTGTCTTAGGATTCAGTCTCTAGGGTTAAGTTTTGAAGTTAAACTTTAGGTTAAGTCTTAGGGTTAAGTCTCAGGTTTAAGTCTCAGGATTATGTCTTAGGGTTAAGTCTTAATGTGAAGTCTTAAATTTAAGTCTTAAGCTTAAGTCTTAGGGTTAAGCCTTAAGGTTAAGTGTCAGGGTTAATTCCCAAAGGTTAAGTCTTAAGTTTACATCTCACAGATTGAGTCTTAGGGTTAAGTCTTCATTTTAAGTCTTAGGGTTAAGTCTTAGAGTACAATCCTGAGGATAAGTCTTATGGTTAAGTCTTAAGGTTGAGCCTTAAGGTTAAGTCTTAGGGGTAAGCCTTAGAGTTATGTCTTGGGGATAAGTCTTAGGGCTAAGTCTCAGGATTAAGTATCAAGGTTAAAGCTCAAGGATAAGTCTCAGGGCTACGTTTTAGGGTTAAGTCTTCAGGTTAAATCTTAGGTTTAAGTCTCAGTTTTCAGTTTTAGGGATAAGTCTTCAGGATAAATTTCACGATTAAGTCTCAGGGTTGAGTCTTAAGTTTAAAACTTAACCTTAAGTCTCAGGGTTAAGTCTTATGGTTAAATCGTAATGTTACATCGGAATTTTAAGTCTTAGGGTTAAGTCTAAATCTAAGCCACAAGTTGAAGTCTTAGGGTTAACGCTTTAGAGTTAAGACTTGGGGATAAGTCTTAGGGTTAAGTCTTAAAATTTAAGTCCTAAGGTTAACTCTTAGGGTTAAATCTGTAAGGTCAACACTTAAGGTTAACTCTTAGGGTTAAGTTTAGGGTTAAGTCTTAAGGTTACGTCTTAAAGTTAAATATTAAGGTTAAGTCTTGGGGTTATTTCTTAAGGTTAAGTCTGAGGGTTATATCGGAGCGTTAATTATTAAGTCTTAGAGTTAATTCTCAGGGTTAAGTCTTCAAGTTACTTCTTAAGGTTGAGACTTAGTTTTAAGTTGTAAGGTTAAGTCCGAATGTTACATCTTAAAGTTAATCTTAGGGTTAAATCTCAGTGTTAAGTCTCAGGGTATAAGTCGTAAAGGTTGTGTCTTAATGTTCAGTCTTATTGTTAAGTCTTAAAATTTATATTATAGGGTTCAGTCTTAGGGCTAAATTTTAAGGTTAAGTCTTTGGGTTAAGTCTTATGGCTTGAGTCTTAGGGTTAAGTCTAAAGTTTAATTCATAAGTTGAAGTCTTAGACTTAAGTCTTGGGGCTAAGTCTTAGGGTTAAGTCTTAAATCTTAGGTTTAAGTCTCAGTGTTAAGTCTTAGGGATAAGTCTTTGAATTAAGTCTTCAAGTTTTGTCTTAAGGTTTAACCTTAAGTTTAAGTCATAGGGTTAAGCCTTAGGGTTACGTTTTGAGTGTAAATCTTAAGGTTACGTTTTAAGGTTAAGTCTTAATGGTACATCTTAAAGTTAAGTCTTAGCATTAAGACCTAGGGTTAAATCTCAGGGTTAAATTTCAAGGTAAAGTCTCAAGGTTAAGTCTCAGGGTTACGTGGTAAGGTTGTGTCTTAGGATTCAGTCTCTAGGGTTAAGTTTTGAAGTTAAACTTTAGGTTAAGTCTTAGGGTTAAGTCTCAGGTTTAAGTCTCAGGATTATGTCTTAGGGTTAAGTCTTAATGTGAAGTCTTAAATTTAAGTCTTAAGCTTAAGTCTTAGGGTTAAGCCTTAAGGTTAAGTGTCAGGGTTAATTCCCAAAGGTTAAGTCTTAAGTTTACATCTCACAGATTGAGTCTTAGGGTTAAGTCTTCATTTTAAGTCTTAGGGTTAAGTCTTAGAGTACAATCCTGAGGATAAGTCTTATGGTTAAGTCTTAAGGTTGAGCCTTAAGGTTAAGTCTTAGGGGTAAGCCTTAGAGTTATGTCTTGGGGATAAGTCTTAGGGCTAAGTCTCAGGATTAAGTATCAAGGTTAAAGCTCAAGGATAAGTCTCAGGGCTACGTTTTAGGGTTAAGTCTTCAGGTTAAATCTTAGGTTTAAGTCTCAGTTTTCAGTTTTAGGGATAAGTCTTCAGGATAAATTTCACGATTAAGTCTCAGGGTTGAGTCTTAAGGTTAAAACTTAACCTTAAGTCTCAGGGTTAAGTCTTATGGTTAAATCGTAATGTTACATCGGAATTTTAAGTCTTAGGGTTAAGTCTAAATCTAAGCCACAAGTTGAAGTCTTAGGGTTAATGCTTTAGAGTTAAGACTTGGGGATAAGTCTTAGGGTTAAGTCTTAAAATTTAAGTCCTAAGGTTAACTCTTAGGGTTAAATCTGTAAGGTCAACACTTAAGGTTAACTCTTAGGGTTAAGTTTAGGGTTAAGTCTTAAGGTTACGTCTTAAAGTTAAATATTAAGGTTAAGTCTTGGGGTTATTTCTTAAGGTTAAGTCTGAGGGTTATATCGGAGCGTTAATTATTAAGTCTTAGAGTTAATTCTCAGGGTTAAGTCTTCAAGTTACTTCTTAAGGTTGAGACTTAGTTTTAAGTTGTAAGGTTAAGTCCGAATGTTACATCTTAAAGTTAATCTTAGGGTTAAATCTCAGTGTTAAGTCTCAGGGTATAAGTCGTAAAGGTTGTGTCTTAATGTTCAGTCTTATTGTTAAGTCTTAAAAGTTGTATTTTAGGGTTCAGTCTTAGGGCTAAATTTTAAGGTTAAGTCTTTGGGTTAAGTCTTAAGGTGAAGTCTTATGGCTTGAGTCTTAGGGTTAAGTCTAAAGTTTAATTCATAAGTTGAAGTCTTAGACTTAAGTCTTGGGGCTAAGTCTTAGGGTTAAGTCTTAAATCTTAGGTTTAAGTCTCAGTGTTAAGTCTTAGGGATAAGTCTTTGAATTAAGTCTTCAAGTTTTGTCTTAAGGTTTAACCTTAAGTTTAAGTCATAGGGTTAAGTCTTAGGGTTACGTTTTGAGTGTAAATCTTAAGGTTACGTTTTAAGGTTAAGTCTTAATGGTACATCTTAAAGTTAAGTCTTAGCATTAAGACCTAGGGTTAAATCTCAGGGTTAAATTTCAAGGTAAAGTCTCAAGGTTAAGTCTCAGGGTTACGTGGTAAGGTTGTGTCTTAGGATTCAGTCTCTAGGGTTAAGTTTTGAAGTTAAACTTTAGGTTAAGTCTTAGGGTTAAGTCTCAGGTTTAAGTCTCAGGATTATGTCTTAGGGTTAAGTCTTAATGTGAAGTCTTAAATTTAAGTCTTAAGCTTAAATCTTAGGGTTAAGCCTTAAGGTTAAGTGTCAGGGTTAATTCCTAAAGGTTAAGTCTTAAGTTTACATCTCACAGATTGAGTCTTAGGGTTAAGTCTTCATTTTAAGTCTTAGGGTTAAGTCTTAGAGTACAATCCTGAGGATAAGTCTTATGGTTAAGTCTTAAGGTTGAGCCTTAAGGTTAAGTCTTAGGGGTAAGCCTTAGAGTTATGTCTTGAGGATAAGTCTTAGGGCTAAGTCTCAGGATTAAGTATCAAGGTTAAAGCTCAAGGATAAGTCTCAGGGCTACGTTTTAGGGTTAAGTCTTCAGGTTAAATCTTAGGTTTAAGTCTCAGTTTTAAGTTTTAGGGATAAGTCTTCAGGATAAATTTCACGATTAAGTCTCAGGGTTGAGTCTTAAGGTTAAAACTTAACCTTAAGTCTCAGGGTTAAGTCTTATGGTTAAATCGTAATGTTACATCGGAATTTTAAGTCTTAGGGTTAAGTCTAAATCTAAGCCACAAGTTGAAGTCTTAGGGTTAACGCTTTAGAGTTAAGACTTGGGGATAAGTCTTAGGGTTAAGTCTTAAAATTTAAGTCCTAAGGTTAACTCTTAGGGTTAAATCTGTAAGGTCAACACTTAAGGTTAACTCTTAGGGTTAAGTTTAGGGTTAAGTCTTAAGGTTACGTCTTAAAGTTAAATATTAAGGTTAAGTCTTGGGGTTATTTCTAAAGGTTAAGTCTGAGGGTTATATCGGAGCGTTAATTATTAAGTCTTAGAGTTAATTCTCAGGGTTAAGTCTTCAAGTTACTTCTTAAGGTTGAGACTTAGTTTTAAGTTGTAAGGTTAAGTCCGAATGTTACATCTTAAAGTTAATCTTAGGGTTAAATCTCAGTGTTAAGTCTCAGGGTATAAGTCGTAAAGGTTGTGTCTTAATGTTCAGTCTTATTGTTAAGTCTTAAAAGTTGTATTTTAGGGTTCAGTCTTAGGGCTAAATTTTAAGGTTAAGTCTTTGGGTTAAGTCTTAAGGTGAAGTCTTATGGCTTGAGTCTTAGGGTTAAGTCTAAAGTTTAATTCATAAGTTGAAGTCTTAGACTTAAGTCTTGGGGCTAAGTCTTAGGGTTAAGTCTTAAATCTTAGGTTTAAGTCTCAGTGTTAAGTCTTAGGGATAAGTCTTTGAATTAAGTCTTCAAGTTTTGTCTTAAGGTTTAACCTTAAGTTTAAGTCATAGGGTTAACCCTTAGGGTTACGTTTTGAGTGTAAATCTTAAGGTTACGTTTTAAGGTTAAGTCTTAATGGTACATCTTAAAGTTAAGTCTTAGCATTAAGACCTAGGGTTAAATCTCAGGGTTAAATTTCAAGGTAAAGTCTCAAGGTTAAGTCTCAGGGTTAAGTCTCAGGGTTACGTGGTAAGGTTGTGTCTTAGGATTCAGTCTCTAGGGTTAAGTTTTGAAGTTAAACTTTAGGTTAAGTCTCAGGTTTAAGTCTCAGGATTATGTCTTAGGGTTAAGTCTTAATGTGAAGTCTTAAATTTAAGTCTTAAGCTTAAGTCTTAGGGTTAAGCCTTAAGGTTAAGTGTCAGGGTTAATTCCCAAAGGTTAAGTCTTAAGTTTACATCTCACAGATTGAGTCTTAGGGTTAAGTCTTCATTTTAAGTCTTAGGGTTAAGTCTTAGAGTACAATCCTGAGGATAAGTCTTATGGTTAAGTCTCAGGGTTAAGTCTTAAGGTTGAGCCTTAAGGTTAAGTCTTAGGGCTAAGCCTTAGAGTTATGTCTTGGGGATAAGTCTTAGGGCTAAGTCTCAGGATTAAGTATCAAGGTTAAAGCTCAAGGATAAGTCTCAGGGCTACGTTTTAGGGTTAAGTCTTCAGGTTAAATCTTAGGTTTAAGTCTCAGTTTTAAGTTTTAGGGATAAGTCTTCAGGATAAATTTCACGATTAAGTCTCAGGGTTGAGTCTTAAGGTTAAAACTTAACCTTAAGTCTCAGGGTTAAGTCTTATGGTTAAATCGTAATGTTACATCGGAATTTTAAGTCTTAGGGTTAAGTCTAAATCTAAGCCACAAGTTGAAGTCTTAGGGTTAACGCTTTAGAGTTAAGACTTGGGGATAAGTCTTAGGGTTAAGTCTTAAAATTTAAGTCCTAAGGTTAACTCTTAGGGTTAAATCTGTAAGGTCAACACTTAAGGTTAACTCTTAGGGTTAAGTTTAGGGTTAAGTCTTAAGGTTACGTCTTAAAGTTAAATATTAAGGTTAAGTCTTGGGGTTATTTCTAAAGGTTAAGTCTGAGGGTTATATCGGAGCGTTAATTATTAAGTCTTAGATTTAATTCTCAGGGTTAAGTCTTCAAGTTACTTCTTAAGGTTGAGACTTAGTTTTAAGTTGTAAGGTTAAGTCCGAATGTTACATCTTAAAGTTAATCTTAGGGTTAAATCTCAGTGTTAAGTCTCAGGGTATAAGTCGTAAAGGTTGTGTCTTAATGTTCAGTCTTATTGTTAAGTCTTAAAAGTTGTATTTTAGGGTTCAGTCTTAGGGCTAAATTTTAAGGTTAAGTCTTTGGGTTAAGTCTTAAGGTGAAGTCTTATGGCTTGAGTCTTAGGGTTAAGTCTAAAGTTTAATTCATAAGTTGAAGTCTTAGACTTAAGTCTTGGGGCTAAGTCTTAGGGTTAAGTCTTAAATCTTAGGTTTAAGTCTCAGTGTTAAGTCTTAGGGATAAGTCTTTGAATTAAGTCTTCAAGTTTTGTCTTAAGGTTTAACCTTAAGTTTAAGTCATAGGGTTAAGTCTTAGGGTTACGTTTTGAGTGTAAATCTTAAGGTTACGTTTTAAGGTTAAGTCTTAATGGTACATCTTAAAGTTAAGTCTTAGCATTAAGACCTAGGGTTAAATCTCAGGGTTAAATTTCAAGGTAAAGTCTCAAGGTTAAGTCTCAGGGTTACGTGGTAAGGTTGTGTCTTAGGATTCAGTCTCTAGGGTTAAGTTTTGAAGTTAAACTTTAGGTTAAGTCTTAGGGTTAAGTCTCAGGTTTAAGTCTCAGGATTATGTCTTAGGGTTAAGTCTTAATGTGAAGTCTTAAATTTAAGTCTTAAGCTTAAGTCTTAGGGTTAAGCCTTAAGGTTAAGTGTCAGGGTTAATTCCCAAAGGTTAAGTCTTAAGTTTACATCTCACAGATTGAGTCTTAGGGTTAAGTCTTCATTTTAAGTCTTAGGGTTAAGTCTTAGAGTACAATCCTGAGGATAAGTCTTATGGTTAAGTCTCAGGGTTAAGTCTTAAGGTTGAGCCTTAAGGTTAAGTCTTAGGGCTAAGCCTTAGAGTTATGTCTTGGGGATAAGTCTTAGGGCTAAGTCTCAGGATTAAGTAACAAGGTTAAAGCTCAAGGATAAGTCTCAGGGCTACGTTTTAGGGTTAAGTCTTCAGGTTAAATCTTAGGTTTAAGTCTCAGTTTTAAGTTTTAGGGATAAGTCTTCAGGATAAATTTCACGATTAAGTCTCAGGGTTGAGTCTTAAGTTTAAAACTTAACCTTAAGTCTCAGGGTTAAGTCTTATGGTTAAATCGTAATGTTACATCGGAATTTTAAGTCTTAGGGTTAAGTCTAAATCTAAGCCACAAGTTGAAGTCTTAGGGTTAACGCTTTAGAGTTAAGACTTGGGGATAAGTCTTAGGGTTAAGTCTTAAAATTTAAGTCCTAAGGTTAACTCTTAGGGTTAAATCTGTAAGGTCAACACTTAAGGTTAACTCTTAGGGTTAAGTTTAGGGTTAAGTCTTAAGGTTACGTCTTAAAGTTAAATATTAAGGTTAAGTCTTGGGGTTATTTCTAAAGGTTAAGTCTGAGGGTTATATCGGAGCGTTAATTATTAAGTCTTAGAGTTCATTCTCAGGGTTAAGTCTTCAAGTTACTTCTTAAGGTTGAGACTTAGTTTTAAGTTGTAAGGTTAAGTCCGAATGTTACATCTTAAAGTTAATCTTAGGGTTAAATCTCAGTGTTAAGTCTCAGGGTATAAGTCGTAAAGGTTGTGTCTTAATGTTCAGTCTTATTGTTAAGTCTTAAAAGTTGTATTTTAGGGTTCAGTCTTAGGGCTAAATTTTAAGGTTAAGTCTTTGGTTTAAGTCTTAAGGTGAAGTCTTATGGCTTGAGTCTTAGGGTTAAGTCTAAAGTTTAATTCATAAGTTGAAGTCTTAGACTTAAGTCTTGGGGCTAAGTCTTAGGGTTAAGTCTTAAATCTTAGGTTTAAGTCTCAGTGTTAAGTCTTAGGGATAAGTCTTTGAATTAAGTCTTCAAGTTTTGTCTTAAGGTTTAACCTTAAGTTTAAGTCATAGGGTTAAGTCTTAGGGTTACGTTTTGAGTGTAAATCTTAAGGTTACGTTTTAAGGTTAAGTCTTAATGGTACATCTTAAAGTTAAGTCTTAGCATTAAGACCTAGGGTTAAATCTCAGGGTTAAATTTCAAGGTAAAGTCTCAAGGTTAAGTCTCAGGGTTACGTGGTAAGGTTGTGTCTTAGGATTCAGTCTCTAGGGTTAAGTTTTGAAGTTAAACTTTAGGTTAAGTCTTAGGGTTAAGTCTCAGGTTTAAGTCTCAGGATTATGTCTTAGGGTTAAGTCTTAATGTGAAGTCTTAAATTTAAGTCTTAAGCTTAAATCTTAGGGTTAAGCCTTAAGGTTAAGTGTCAGGGTTAATTCCCAAAGGTTAAGTCTTAAGTTTACATCTCACAGATTGAGTCTTAGGGTTAAGTCTTCATTTTAAGTCTTAGGGTTAAGTCTTAGAGTACAATCCTGAGGATAAGTCTTATGGTTAAGTCTTAAGGTTGAGCCTTAAGGTTAAGTCTTAGGGTTAAGCCTTAGAGTTATGTCTTGGGGATAAGTCTTAGGGCTAAGTCTCAGGATTAAGTATCAAGGTTAAAGCTCAAGGATAAGTCTCAGGGCTACGTTTTAGGGTTAAGTCTTCAGGTTAAATCTTAGGTTTAAGTCTCAGTTTTAAGTTTTAGGGATAAGTCTTCAGGATAAATTTCACGATTAAGTCTCAGGGTTGAGTCTTAAGGTTAAAACTTAACCTTAAGTCTCAGGGTTAAGTCTTATGGTTAAATCGTAATGTTACATCGGAATTTTAAGTCTTGGGGTTAAGTCTAAATCTAAGCCACAAGTTGAAGTCTTAGGGTTAACGCTTTAGAGTTAAGACTTGGGGATAAGTCTTAGGGTTAAGTCTTAAAATTTAAGTCCTAAGGTTAACTCTTAGGGTTAAATCTGTAAGGTCAACACTTAAGGTTAACTCTTAGGGTTAAGTTTAGGGTTAAGTCTTAAGGTTACGTCTTAAAGTTAAATATTAAGGTTAAGTCTTGGGGTTATTTCTTAAGGTTAAGTCTGAGGGTTATATCGGAGCGTTAATTATTAAGTCTTAGAGTTAATTCTCAGGGTTAAGTCTTCAAGTTACTTCTTAAGGTTGAGACTTAGTTTTAAGTTGTAAGGTTAAGTCCGAATGTTACATCTTAAAGTTAATCTTAGGGTTAAATCTCAGTGTTAAGTCTCAGGGTATAAGTCGTAAAGGTTGTGTCTTAATGTTCAGTCTTATTGTTAAGTCTTAAAAGTTGTATTTTAGGGTTCAGTCTTAGGGCTAAATTTTAAGGTTAAGTCTTTGGGTTAAGTCTTAAGGTGAAGTCTTATGGCTTGAGTCTTAGGGTTAAGTCTAAAGTTTAATTCATAAGTTGAAGTCTTAGACTTAAGTCTTGGGGCTAAGTCTTAGGGTTAAGTCTTAAATCTTAGGTTTAAGTCTCAGTGTTAAGTCTTAGGGATAAGTCTTTGAATTAAGTCTTCAAGTTTTGTCTTAAGGTTTAACCTTAAGTTTAAGTCATAGGGTTAAGTCTTAGGGTTACGTTTTGAGTGTAAATCTTAAGGTTACGTTTTAAGGTTAAGTCTTAATGGTACATCTTAAAGTTAAGTCTTAGCATTAAGACCTAGGGTTAAATCTCAGGGTTAAATTTCAAGGTAAAGTCTCAAGGTTAAGTCTCAGGGTTACGTGGTAAGGTTGTGTCTTAGGATTCAGTCTCTAGGGTTAAGTTTTGAAGTTAAACTTTAGGTTAAGTCTTAGGGTTAAGTCTCAGGTTTAAGTCTCAGGATTATGTCTTAGGGTTAAGTCTTAATGTGAAGTCTTAAATTTAAGTCTTAAGCTTAAATCTTAGGGTTAAGCCTTAAGGTTAAGTGTCAGGGTTAATTCCCAAAGGTTAAGTCTTAAGTTTACATCTCACAGATTGAGTCTTAGGGTTAAGTCTTCATTTTAAGTCTTAGGGTTAAGTCTTAGAGTACAATCCTGAGGATAAGTCTTATGGTTAAGTCTTAAGGTTGAGCCTTAAGGTTAAGTCTTAGGGGTAAGCCTTAGAGTTATGTCTTGGGGATAAGTCTTAGGGCTAAGTCTCAGGATTAAGTATCAAGGTTAAAGCTCAAGGATAAGTCTCAGGGCTACGTTTTAGGGTTAAGTCTTCAGGTTAAATCTTAGGTTTAAGTCTCAGTTTTCAGTTTTAGGGATAAGTCTTCAGGATAAATTTCACGAGTAAGTCTCAGGGTTGAGTCTTAAGGTTAAAACTTAACCTTAAGTCTCAGGGTTAAGTCTTATGGTTAAATCGTAATGTTACATCGGAATTTTAAGTCTTAGGGTTAAGTCTAAATCTAAGCCACAAGTTGAAGTCTTAGGGTTAACGCTTTAGAGTTAAGACTTGGGGATAAGTCTTAGGGTTAAGTCTTAAAATTTAAGTCCTAAGGTTAACTCTTAGGGTTAAATCTGTAAGGTCAACACTTAAGGTTAACTCTTAGGGTTAAGTTTAGGGTTAAGTCTTAAGGTTACGTCTTAAAGTTAAATATTAAGGTTAAGTCTTGGGGTTATTTCTTAAGGTTAAGTCTGAGGGTTATATCGGAGCGTTAATTATTAAGTCTTAGAGTTAATTCTCAGGGTTAAGTCTTCAAGTTACTTCTTAAGGTTGAGACTTAGTTTTAAGTTGTAAGGTTAAGTCCGAATGTTACATCTTAAAGTTAATCTTAGGGTTAAATCTCAGTGTTAAGTCTCAGGGTATAAGTCGTAAAGGTTGTGTCTTAATGTTCAGTCTTATTGTTAAGTCTTAAAAGTTGTATTTTAGGGTTCAGTCTTAGGGCTAAATTTTAAGGTTAAGTCTTTGGGTTAAGTCTTAAGGTGAAGTCTTATGGCTTGAGTCTTAGGGTTAAGTCTAAAGTTTAATTCATAAGTTGAAGTCTTAGACTTAAGTCTTGGGGCTAAGTCTTAGGGTTAAGTCTTAAATCTTAGGTTTAAGTCTCAGTGTTAAGTCTTAGGGATAAGTCTTTGAATTAAGTCTTCAAGTTTTGTCTTAAGGTTTAACCTTAAGTTTAAGTCATAGGGTTAAGTCTTAGGGTTACGTTTTGAGTGTAAATCTTAAGGTTACGTTTTAAGGTTAAGTCTTAATGGTACATCTTAAAGTTAAGTCTTAGCATTAAGACCTAGGGTTAAATCTCAGGGTTAAATTTCAAGGTAAAGTCTCAAGGTTAAGTCTCAGGGTTACGTGGTAAGGTTGTGTCTTAGGATTCAGTCTCTAGGGTTAAGTTTTGAAGTTAAACTTTAGGTTAAGTCTTAGGGTTAAGTCTCAGGTTTAAGTCTCAGGATTATGTCTTAGGGTTAAGTCTTAATGTGAAGTCTTAAATTTAAGTCTTAAGCTTAAGTCTTAGGGTTAAGCCTTAAGGTTAAGTGTCAGGGTTAATTCCCAAAGGTTAAGTCTTAAGTTTACATCTCACAGATTGAGTCTTAGGGTTAAGTCTTCATTTTAAGTCTTAGGGTTAAGTCTTAGAGTACAATCCTGAGGATAAGTCTTATGGTTAAGTCTTAAGGTTGAGCCTTAAGGTTAAGTCTTAGGGGTAAGCCTTAGAGTTATGTCTTGGGGATAAGTCTTAGGGCTAAGTCTCAGGATTAAGTATCAAGGTTAAAGCTCAAGGATAAGTCTCAGGGCTACGTTTTAGGGTTAAGTCTTCAGGTTAAATCTTAGGTTTAAGTCTCAGTTTTCAGTTTTAGGGATAAGTCTTCAGGATAAATTTCACGATTAAGTCTCAGGGTTGAGTCTTAAGTTTAAAACTTAACCTTAAGTCTCAGGGTTAAGTCTTATGGTTAAATCGTAATGTTACATCGGAATTTTAAGTCTTAGGGTTAAGTCTAAATCTAAGCCACAAGTTGAAGTCTTAGGGTTAACGCTTTAGAGTTAAGACTTGGGGATAAGTCTTAGGGTTAAGTCTTAAAATTTAAGTCCTAAGGTTAACTCTTAGGGTTAAATCTGTAAGGTCAACACTTAAGGTTAACTCTTAGGGTTAAGTTTAGGGTTAAGTCTTAAGGTTACGTCTTAAAGTTAAATATTAAGGTTAAGTCTTGGGGTTATTTCTTAAGGTTAAGTCTGAGGGTTATATCGGAGCGTTAATTATTAAGTCTTAGAGTTAATTCTCAGGGTTAAGTCTTCAAGTTACTTCTTAAGGTTGAGACTTAGTTTTAAGTTGTAAGGTTAAGTCCGAATGTTACATCTTAAAGTTAATCTTAGGGTTAAATCTCAGTGTTAAGTCTCAGGGTATAAGTCGTAAAGGTTGTGTCTTAATGTTCAGTCTTATTGTTAAGTCTTAAAATTTATATTATAGGGTTCAGTCTTAGGGCTAAATTTTAAGGTTAAGTCTTTGGGTTAAGTCTTATGGCTTGAGTCTTAGGGTTAAGTCTAAAGTTTAATTCATAAGTTGAAGTCTTAGACTTAAGTCTTGGGGCTAAGTCTTAGGGTTAAGTCTTAAATCTTAGGTTTAAGTCTCAGTGTTAAGTCTTAGGGATAAGTCTTTGAATTAAGTCTTCAAGTTTTGTCTTAAGGTTTAACCTTAAGTTTAAGTCATAGGGTTAAGCCTTAGGGTTACGTTTTGAGTGTAAATCTTAAGGTTACGTTTTAAGGTTAAGTCTTAATGGTACATCTTAAAGTTAAGTCTTAGCATTAAGACCTAGGGTTAAATCTCAGGGTTAAATTTCAAGGTAAAGTCTCAAGGTTAAGTCTCAGGGTTACGTGGTAAGGTTGTGTCTTAGGATTCAGTCTCTAGGGTTAAGTTTTGAAGTTAAACTTTAGGTTAAGTCTTAGGGTTAAGTCTCAGGTTTAAGTCTCAGGATTATGTCTTAGGGTTAAGTCTTAATGTGAAGTCTTAAATTTAAGTCTTAAGCTTAAGTCTTAGGGTTAAGCCTTAAGGTTAAGTGTCAGGGTTAATTCCCAAAGGTTAAGTCTTAAGTTTACATCTCACAGATTGAGTCTTAGGGTTAAGTCTTCATTTTAAGTCTTAGGGTTAAGTCTTAGAGTACAATCCTGAGGATAAGTCTTATGGTTAAGTCTTAAGGTTGAGCCTTAAGGTTAAGTCTTAGGGGTAAGCCTTAGAGTTATGTCTTGGGGATAAGTCTTAGGGCTAAGTCTCAGGATTAAGTATCAAGGTTAAAGCTCAAGGATAAGTCTCAGGGCTACGTTTTAGGGTTAAGTCTTCAGGTTAAATCTTAGGTTTAAGTCTCAGTTTTCAGTTTTAGGGATAAGTCTTCAGGATAAATTTCACGATTAAGTCTCAGGGTTGAGTCTTAAGGTTAAAACTTAACCTTAAGTCTCAGGGTTAAGTCTTATGGTTAAATCGTAATGTTACATCGGAATTTTAAGTCTTAGGGTTAAGTCTAAATCTAAGCCACAAGTTGAAGTCTTAGGGTTAATGCTTTAGAGTTAAGACTTGGGGATAAGTCTTAGGGTTAAGTCTTAAAATTTAAGTCCTAAGGTTAACTCTTAGGGTTAAATCTGTAAGGTCAACACTTAAGGTTAACTCTTAGGGTTAAGTTTAGGGTTAAGTCTTAAGGTTACGTCTTAAAGTTAAATATTAAGGTTAAGTCTTGGGGTTATTTCTTAAGGTTAAGTCTGAGGGTTATATCGGAGCGTTAATTATTAAGTCTTAGAGTTAATTCTCAGGGTTAAGTCTTCAAGTTACTTCTTAAGGTTGAGACTTAGTTTTAAGTTGTAAGGTTAAGTCCGAATGTTACATCTTAAAGTTAATCTTAGGGTTAAATCTCAGTGTTAAGTCTCAGGGTATAAGTCGTAAAGGTTGTGTCTTAATGTTCAGTCTTATTGTTAAGTCTTAAAAGTTGTATTTTAGGGTTCAGTCTTAGGGCTAAATTTTAAGGTTAAGTCTTTGGGTTAAGTCTTAAGGTGAAGTCTTATGGCTTGAGTCTTAGGGTTAAGTCTAAAGTTTAATTCATAAGTTGAAGTCTTAGACTTAAGTCTTGGGGCTAAGTCTTAGGGTTAAGTCTTAAATCTTAGGTTTAAGTCTCAGTGTTAAGTCTTAGGGATAAGTCTTTGAATTAAGTCTTCAAGTTTTGTCTTAAGGTTTAACCTTAAGTTTAAGTCATAGGGTTAAGTCTTAGGGTTACGTTTTGAGTGTAAATCTTAAGGTTACGTTTTAAGGTTAAGTCTTAATGGTACATCTTAAAGTTAAGTCTTAGCATTAAGACCTAGGGTTAAATCTCAGGGTTAAATTTCAAGGTAAAGTCTCAAGGTTAAGTCTCAGGGTTACGTGGTAAGGTTGTGTCTTAGGATTCAGTCTCTAGGGTTAAGTTTTGAAGTTAAACTTTAGGTTAAGTCTTAGGGTTAAGTCTCAGGTTTAAGTCTCAGGATTATGTCTTAGGGTTAAGTCTTAATGTGAAGTCTTAAATTTAAGTCTTAAGCTTAAGTCTTAGGGTTAAGCCTTAAGGTTAAGTGTCAGGGTTAATTCCCAAAGGTTAAGTCTTAAGTTTACATCTCACAGATTGAGTCTTAGGGTTAAGTCTTCATTTTAAGTCTTAGGGTTAAGTCTTAGAGTACAATCCTGAGGATAAGTCTTATGGTTAAGTCTCAGGGTTAAGTCTTAAGGTTGAGCCTTAAGGTTAAGTCTTAGGGCTAAGCCTTAGAGTTATGTCTTGGGGATAAGTCTTAGGGCTAAGTCTCAGGATTAAGTAACAAGGTTAAAGCTCAAGGATAAGTCTCAGGGCTACGTTTTAGGGTTAAGTCTTCAGGTTAAATCTTAGGTTTAAGTCTCAGTTTTAAGTTTTAGGGATAAGTCTTCAGGATAAATTTCACGATTAAGTCTCAGGGTTGAGTCTTAAGTTTAAAACTTAACCTTAAGTCTCAGGGTTAAGTCTTATGGTTAAATCGTAATGTTACATCGGAATTTTAAGTCTTAGGGTTAAGTCTAAATCTAAGCCACAAGTTGAAGTCTTAGGGTTAACGCTTTAGAGTTAAGACTTGGGGATAAGTCTTAGGGTTAAGTCTTAAAATTTAAGTCCTAAGGTTAACTCTTAGGGTTAAATCTGTAAGGTCAACACTTAAGGTTAACTCTTAGGGTTAAGTTTAGGGTTAAGTCTTAAGGTTACGTCTTAAAGTTAAATATTAAGGTTAAGTCTTGGGGTTATTTCTAAAGGTTAAGTCTGAGGGTTATATCGGAGCGTTAATTATTAAGTCTTAGAGTTCATTCTCAGGGTTAAGTCTTCAAGTTACTTCTTAAGGTTGAGACTTAGTTTTAAGTTGTAAGGTTAAGTCCGAATGTTACATCTTAAAGTTAATCTTAGGGTTAAATCTCAGTGTTAAGTCTCAGGGTATAAGTCGTAAAGGTTGTGTCTTAATGTTCAGTCTTATTGTTAAGTCTTAAAAGTTGTATTTTAGGGTTCAGTCTTAGGGCTAAATTTTAAGGTTAAGTCTTTGGTTTAAGTCTTAAGGTGAAGTCTTATGGCTTGAGTCTTAGGGTTAAGTCTAAAGTTTAATTCATAAGTTGAAGTCTTAGACTTAAGTCTTGGGGCTAAGTCTTAGGGTTAAGTCTTAAATCTTAGGTTTAAGTCTCAGTGTTAAGTCTTAGGGATAAGTCTTTGAATTAAGTCTTCAAGTTTTGTCTTAAGGTTTAACCTTAAGTTTAAGTCATAGGGTTAAGTCTTAGGGTTACGTTTTGAGTGTAAATCTTAAGGTTACGTTTTAAGGTTAAGTCTTAATGGTACATCTTAAAGTTAAGTCTTAGCATTAAGACCTAGGGTTAAATCTCAGGGTTAAATTTCAAGGTAAAGTCTCAAGGTTAAGTCTCAGGGTTACGTGGTAAGGTTGTGTCTTAGGATTCAGTCTCTAGGGTTAAGTTTTGAAGTTAAACTTTAGGTTAAGTCTTAGGGTTAAGTCTCAGGTTTAAGTCTCAGGATTATGTCTTAGGGTTAAGTCTTAATGTGAAGTCTTAAATTTAAGTCTTAAGCTTAAATCTTAGGGTTAAGCCTTAAGGTTAAGTGTCAGGGTTAATTCCCAAAGGTTAAGTCTTAAGTTTACATCTCACAGATTGAGTCTTAGGGTTAAGTCTTCATTTTAAGTCTTAGGGTTAAGTCTTAGAGTACAATCCTGAGGATAAGTCTTATGGTTAAGTCTTAAGGTTGAGCCTTAAGGTTAAGTCTTAGGGTTAAGCCTTAGAGTTATGTCTTGGGGATAAGTCTTAGGGCTAAGTCTCAGGATTAAGTATCAAGGTTAAAGCTCAAGGATAAGTCTCAGGGCTACGTTTTAGGGTTAAGTCTTCAGGTTAAATCTTAGGTTTAAGTCTCAGTTTTCAGTTTTAGGGATAAGTCTTCAGGATAAATTTCACGATTAAGTCTCAGGGTTGAGTCTTAAGGTTAAAACTTAACCTTAAGTCTCAGGGTTAAGTCTTATGGTTAAATCGTAATGTTACATCGGAATTTTAAGTCTTGGGGTTAAGTCTAAATCTAAGCCACAAGTTGAAGTCTTAGGGTTAACGCTTTAGAGTTAAGACTTGGGGATAAGTCTTAGGGTTAAGTCTTAAAATTTAAGTCCTAAGGTTAACTCTTAGGGTTAAATCTGTAAGGTCAACACTTAAGGTTAACTCTTAGGGTTAAGTTTAGGGTTAAGTCTTAAGGTTACGTCTTAAAGTTAAATATTAAGGTTAAGCCTTGGGGTTATTTCTTAAGGTTAAGTCTGAGGGTTATATCGGAGCGTTAATTATTAAGTCTTAGAGTTAATTCTCAGGGTTAAGTCTTCAAGTTACTTCTTAAGGTTGAGACTTAGTTTTAAGTTGTAAGGTTAAGTCCGAATGTTACATCTTAAAGTTAATCTTAGGGTTAAATCTCAGTGTTAAGTCTCAGGGTATAAGTCGTAAAGGTTGTGTCTTAATGTTCAGTCTTATTGTTAAGTCTTAAAAGTTGTATTTTAGGGTTCAGTCTTAGGGCTAAATTTTAAGGTTAAGTCTTTGGGTTAAGTCTTAAGGTGAAGTCTTATGGCTTGAGTCTTAGGGTTAAGTCTAAAGTTTAATTCATAAGTTGAAGTCTTAGACTTAAGTCTTGGGGCTAAGTCTTAGGGTTAAGTCTTAAATCTTAGGTTTAAGTCTCAGTGTTAAGTCTTAGGGATAAGTCTTTGAATTAAGTCTTCAAGTTTTGTCTTAAGGTTTAACCTTAAGTTTAAGTCATAGGGTTAAGTCTTAGGGTTACGTTTTGAGTGTAAATCTTAAGGTTACGTTTTAAGGTTAAGTCTTAATGGTACATCTTAAAGTTAAGTCTTAGCATTAAGACCTAGGGTTAAATCTCAGGGTTAAATTTCAAGGTAAAGTCTCAAGGTTAAGTCTCAGGGTTACGTGGTAAGGTTGTGTCTTAGGATTCAGTCTCTAGGGTTAAGTTTTGAAGTTAAACTTTAGGTTAAGTCTTAGGGTTAAGTCTCAGGTTTAAGTCTCAGGATTATGTCTTAGGGTTAAGTCTTAATGTGAAGTCTTAAATTTAAGTCTTAAGCTTAAGTCTTAGGGTTAAGCCTTAAGGTTAAGTGTCAGGGTTAATTCCCAAAGGTTAAGTCTTAAGTTTACATCTCACAGATTGAGTCTTAGGGTTAAGTCTTCATTTTAAGTCTTAGGGTTAAGTCTTAGAGTACAATCCTGAGGATAAGTCTTATGGTTAAGTCTTAAGGTTGAGCCTTAAGGTTAAGTCTTAGGGGTAAGCCTTAGAGTTATGTCTTGGGGATAAGTCTTAGGGCTAAGTCTCAGGATTAAGTATCAAGGTTAAAGCTCAAGGATAAGTCTCAGGGCTACGTTTTAGGGTTAAGTCTTCAGGTTAAATCTTAGGTTTAAGTCTCAGTTTTCAGTTTTAGGGATAAGTCTTCAGGATAAATTTCACGAGTAAGTCTCAGGGTTGAGTCTTAAGGTTAAAACTTAACCTTAAGTCTCAGGGTTAAGTCTTATGGTTAAATCGTAATGTTACATCGGAATTTTAAGTCTTAGGGTTAAGTCTAAATCTAAGCCACAAGTTGAAGTCTTAGGGTTAACGCTTTAGAGTTAAGACTTGGGGATAAGTCTTAGGGTTAAGTCTTAAAATTTAAGTCCTAAGGTTAACTCTTAGGGTTAAATCTGTAAGGTCAACACTTAAGGTTAACTCTTAGGGTTAAGTTTAGGGTTAAGTCTTAAGGTTACGTCTTAAAGTTAAATATTAAGGTTAAGTCTTGGGGTTATTTCTTAAGGTTAAGTCTGAGGGTTATATCGGAGCGTTAATTATTAAGTCTTAGAGTTAATTCTCAGGGTTAAGTCTTCAAGTTACTTCTTAAGGTTGAGACTTAGTTTTAAGTTGTAAGGTTAAGTCCGAATGTTACATCTTAAAGTTAATCTTAGGGTTAAATCTCAGTGTTAAGTCTCAGGGTATAAGTCGTAAAGGTTGTGTCTTAATGTTCAGTCTTATTGTTAAGTCTTAAAAGTTGTATTTTAGGGTTCAGTCTTAGGGCTAAATTTTAAGGTTAAGTCTTTGGGTTAAGTCTTAAGGTGAAGTCTTATGGCTTGAGTCTTAGGGTTAAGTCTAAAGTTTAATTCATAAGTTGAAGTCTTAGACTTAAGTCTTGGGGCTAAGTCTTAGGGTTAAGTCTTAAATCTTAGGTTTAAGTCTCAGTGTTAAGTCTTAGGGATAAGTCTTTGAATTAAGTCTTCAAGTTTTGTCTTAAGGTTTAACCTTAAGTTTAAGTCATAGGGTTAAGTCTTAGGGTTACGTTTTGAGTGTAAATCTTAAGGTTACGTTTTAAGGTTAAGTCTTAATGGTACATCTTAAAGTTAAGTCTTAGCATTAAGACCTAGGGTTAAATCTCAGGGTTAAATTTCAAGGTAAAGTCTCAAGGTTAAGTCTCAGGGTTACGTGGTAAGGTTGTGTCTTAGGATTCAGTCTCTAGGGTTAAGTTTTGAAGTTAAACTTTAGGTTAAGTCTTAGGGTTAAGTCTCAGGTTTAAGTCTCAGGATTATGTCTTAGGGTTAAGTCTTAATGTGAAGTCTTAAATTTAAGTCTTAAGCTTAAGTCTTAGGGTTAAGCCTTAAGGTTAAGTGTCAGGGTTAATTCCCAAAGGTTAAGTCTTAAGTTTACATCTCACAGATTGAGTCTTAGGGTTAAGTCTTCATTTTAAGTCTTAGGGTTAAGTCTTAGAGTACAATCCTGAGGATAAGTCTTATGGTTAAGTCTTAAGGTTGAGCCTTAAGGTTAAGTCTTAGGGGTAAGCCTTAGAGTTATGTCTTGGGGATAAGTCTTAGGGCTAAGTCTCAGGATTAAGTATCAAGGTTAAAGCTCAAGGATAAGTCTCAGGGCTACGTTTTAGGGTTAAGTCTTCAGGTTAAATCTTAGGTTTAAGTCTCAGTTTTCAGTTTTAGGGATAAGTCTTCAGGATAAATTTCACGATTAAGTCTCAGGGTTGAGTCTTAAGTTTAAAACTTAACCTTAAGTCTCAGGGTTAAGTCTTATGGTTAAATCGTAATGTTACATCGGAATTTTAAGTCTTAGGGTTAAGTCTAAATCTAAGCCACAAGTTGAAGTCTTAGGGTTAACGCTTTAGAGTTAAGACTTGGGGATAAGTCTTAGGGTTAAGTCTTAAAATTTAAGTCCTAAGGTTAACTCTTAGGGTTAAATCTGTAAGGTCAACACTTAAGGTTAACTCTTAGGGTTAAGTTTAGGGTTAAGTCTTAAGGTTACGTCTTAAAGTTAAATATTAAGGTTAAGTCTTGGGGTTATTTCTTAAGGTTAAGTCTGAGGGTTATATCGGAGCGTTAATTATTAAGTCTTAGATTTAATTCTCAGGGTTAAGTCTTCAAGTTACTTCTTAAGGTTGAGACTTAGTTTTAAGTTGTAAGGTTAAGTCCGAATGTTACATCTTAAAGTTAATCTTAGGGTTAAATCTCAGTGTTAAGTCTCAGGGTATAAGTCGTAAAGGTTGTGTCTTAATGTTCAGTCTTATTGTTAAGTCTTAAAATTTATATTATAGGGTTCAGTCTTAGGGCTAAATTTTAAGGTTAAGTCTTTGGGTTAAGTCTTATGGCTTGAGTCTTAGGGTTAAGTCTAAAGTTTAATTCATAAGTTGAAGTCTTAGACTTAAGTCTTGGGGCTAAGTCTTAGGGTTAAGTCTTAAATCTTAGGTTTAAGTCTCAGTGTTAAGTCTTAGGGATAAGTCTTTGAATTAAGTCTTCAAGTTTTGTCTTAAGGTTTAACCTTAAGTTTAAGTCATAGGGTTAAGCCTTAGGGTTACGTTTTGAGTGTAAATCTTAAGGTTACGTTTTAAGGTTAAGTCTTAATGGTACATCTTAAAGTTAAGTCTTAGCATTAAGACCTAGGGTTAAATCTCAGGGTTAAATTTCAAGGTAAAGTCTCAAGGTTAAGTCTCAGGGTTACGTGGTAAGGTTGTGTCTTAGGATTCAGTCTCTAGGGTTAAGTTTTGAAGTTAAACTTTAGGTTAAGTCTTAGGGTTAAGTCTCAGGTTTAAGTCTCAGGATTATGTCTTAGGGTTAAGTCTTAATGTGAAGTCTTAAATTTAAGTCTTAAGCTTAAGTCTTAGGGTTAAGCCTTAAGGTTAAGTGTCAGGGTTAATTCCCAAAGGTTAAGTCTTAAGTTTACATCTCACAGATTGAGTCTTAGGGTTAAGTCTTCATTTTAAGTCTTAGGGTTAAGTCTTAGAGTACAATCCTGAGGATAAGTCTTATGGTTAAGTCTTAAGGTTGAGCCTTAAGGTTAAGTCTTAGGGGTAAGCCTTAGAGTTATGTCTTGGGGATAAGTCTTAGGGCTAAGTCTCAGGATTAAGTATCAAGGTTAAAGCTCAAGGATAAGTCTCAGGGCTACGTTTTAGGGTTAAGTCTTCAGGTTAAATCTTAGGTTTAAGTCTCAGTTTTCAGTTTTAGGGATAAGTCTTCAGGATAAATTTCACGATTAAGTCTCAGGGTTGAGTCTTAAGGTTAAAACTTAACCTTAAGTCTCAGGGTTAAGTCTTATGGTTAAATCGTAATGTTACATCGGAATTTTAAGTCTTAGGGTTAAGTCTAAATCTAAGCCACAAGTTGAAGTCTTAGGGTTAATGCTTTAGAGTTAAGACTTGGGGATAAGTCTTAGGGTTAAGTCTTAAAATTTAAGTCCTAAGGTTAACTCTTAGGGTTAAATCTGTAAGGTCAACACTTAAGGTTAACTCTTAGGGTTAAGTTTAGGGTTAAGTCTTAAGGTTACGTCTTAAAGTTAAATATTAAGGTTAAGTCTTGGGGTTATTTCTTAAGGTTAAGTCTGAGGGTTATATCGGAGCGTTAATTATTAAGTCTTAGAGTTAATTCTCAGGGTTAAGTCTTCAAGTTACTTCTTAAGGTTGAGACTTAGTTTTAAGTTGTAAGGTTAAGTCCGAATGTTACATCTTAAAGTTAATCTTAGGGTTAAATCTCAGTGTTAAGTCTCAGGGTATAAGTCGTAAAGGTTGTGTCTTAATGTTCAGTCTTATTGTTAAGTCTTAAAAGTTGTATTTTAGGGTTCAGTCTTAGGGCTAAATTTTAAGGTTAAGTCTTTGGGTTAAGTCTTAAGGTGAAGTCTTATGGCTTGAGTCTTAGGGTTAAGTCTAAAGTTTAATTCATAAGTTGAAGTCTTAGACTTAAGTCTTGGGGCTAAGTCTTAGGGTTAAGTCTTAAATCTTAGGTTTAAGTCTCAGTGTTAAGTCTTAGGGATAAGTCTTTGAATTAAGTCTTCAAGTTTTGTCTTAAGGTTTAACCTTAAGTTTAAGTCATAGGGTTAAGTCTTAGGGTTACGTTTTGAGTGTAAATCTTAAGGTTACATTTTAAGGTTAAGTCTTAATGGTACATCTTAAAGTTAAGTCTTAGCATTAAGACCTAGGGTTAAATCTCAGGGTTAAATTTCAAGGTAAAGTCTCAAGGTTAAGTCTCAGGGTTACGTGGTAAGGTTGTGTCTTAGGATTCAGTCTCTAGGGTTAAGTTTTGAAGTTAAACTTTAGGTTAAGTCTTAGGGTTAAGTCTCAGGTTTAAGTCTCAGGATTATGTCTTAGGGTTAAGTCTTAATGTGAAGTCTTAAATTTAAGTCTTAAGCTTAAGTCTTAGGGTTAAGCCTTAAGGTTAAGTGTCAGGGTTAATTCCCAAAGGTTAAGTCTTAAGTTTACATCTCACAGATTGAGTCTTAGGGTTAAGTCTTCATTTTAAGTCTTAGGGTTAAGTCTTAGAGTACAATCCTGAGGATAAGTCTTATGGTTAAGTCTCAGGGTTAAGTCTTAAGGTTGAGCCTTAAGGTTAAGTCTTAGGGGTAAGCCTTAGAGTTATGTCTTGGGGATAAGTCTTAGGGCTAAGTCTCAGGATTAAGTATCAAGGTTAAAGCTCAAGGATAAGTCTCAGGGCTACGTTTTAGGGTTAAGTCTTCAGGTTAAATCTTAGGTTTAAGTCTCAGTTTTCAGTTTTAGGGATAAGTCTTCAGGATAAATTTCACGATTAAGTCTCAGGGTTGAGTCTTAAGTTTAAAACTTAACCTTAAGTCTCAGGGTTAAGTCTTATGGTTAAATCGTAATGTTACATCGGAATTTTAAGTCTTAGGGTTAAGTCTAAATCTAAGCCACAAGTTGAAGTCTTAGGGTTAACGCTTTAGAGTTAAGACTTGGGGATAAGTCTTAGGGTTAAGTCTTAAAATTTAAGTCCTAAGGTTAACTCTTAGGGTTAAATCTGTAAGGTCAACACTTAAGGTTAACTCTTAGGGTTAAGTTTAGGGTTAAGTCTTAAGGTTACGTCTTAAAGTTAAATATTAAGGTTAAGTCTTGGGGTTATTTCTTAAGGTTAAGTCTGAGGGTTATATCGGAGCGTTAATTATTAAGTCTTAGAGTTAATTCTCAGGGTTAAGTCTTCAAGTTACTTCTTAAGGTTGAGACTTAGTTTTAAGTTGTAAGGTTAAGTCCGAATGTTACATCTTAAAGTTAATCTTAGGGTTAAATCTCAGTGTTAAGTCTCAGGGTATAAGTCGTAAAGGTTGTGTCTTAATGTTCAGTCTTATTGTTAAGTCTTAAAAGTTGTATTTTAGGGTTCAGTCTTAGGGCTAAATTTTAAGGTTAAGTCTTTGGGTTAAGTCTTAAGGTGAAGTCTTATGGCTTGAGTCTTAGGGTTAAGTCTAAAGTTTAATTCATAAGTTGAAGTCTTAGACTTAAGTCTTGGGGCTAAGTCTTAGGGTTAAGTCTTAAATCTTAGGTTTAAGTCTCAGTGTTAAGTCTTAGGGATAAGTCTTTGAATTAAGTCTTCAAGTTTTGTCTTAAGGTTTAACCTTAAGTTTAAGTCATAGGGTTAAGTCTTAGGGTTACGTTTTGAGTGTAAATCTTAAGGTTACGTTTTAAGGTTAAGTCTTAATGGTACATCTTAAAGTTAAGTCTTAGCATTAAGACCTAGGGTTAAATCTCAGGGTTAAATTTCAAGGTAAAGTCTCAAGGTTAAGTCTCAGGGTTACGTGGTAAGGTTGTGTCTTAGGATTCAGTCTCTAGGGTTAAGTTTTGAAGTTAAACTTTAGGTTAAGTCTTAGGGTTAAGTCTCAGGTTTAAGTCTCAGGATTATGTCTTAGGGTTAAGTCTTAATGTGAAGTCTTAAATTTAAGTCTTAAGCTTAAGTCTTAGGGTTAAGCCTTAAGGTTAAGTGTCAGGGTTAATTCCTAAAGGTTAAGTCTTAAGTTTACATCTCACAGATTGAGTCTTAGGGTTAAGTCTTCATTTTAAGTCTTAGGGTTAAGTCTTAGAGTACAATCCTGAGGATAAGTCTTATGGTTAAGTCTTAAGGTTGAGCCTTAAGGTTAAGTCTTAGGGGTAAGCCTTAGAGTTATGTCTTGGGGATAAGTCTTAGGGCTAAGTCTCAGGATTAAGTATCAAGGTTAAAGCTCAAGGATAAGTCTCAGGGCTACGTTTTAGGGTTAAGTCTTCAGGTTAAATCTTAGGTTTAAGTCTCAGTTTTCAGTTTTAGGGATAAGTCTTCAGGATAAATTTCACGATTAAGTCTCAGGGTTGAGTCTTAAGTTTAAAACTTAACCTTAAGTCTCAGGGTTAAGTCTTATGGTTAAATCGTAATGTTACATCGGAATTTTAAGTCTTAGGGTTAAGTCTAAATCTAAGCCACAAGTTGAAGTCTTAGGGTTAACGCTTTAGAGTTAAGACTTGGGGATAAGTCTTAGGGTTAAGTCTTAAAATTTAAGTCCTAAGGTTAACTCTTAGGGTTAAATCTGTAAGGTCAACACTTAAGGTTAACTCTTAGGGTTAAGTTTAGGGTTAAGTCTTAAGGTTACGTCTTAAAGTTAAATATTAAGGTTAAGTCTTGGGGTTATTTCTTAAGGTTAAGTCTGAGGGTTATATCGGAGCGTTAATTATTAAGTCTTAGAGTTAATTCTCAGGGTTAAGTCTTCAAGTTACTTCTTAAGGTTGAGACTTAGTTTTAAGTTGTAAGGTTAAGTCCGAATGTTACATCTTAAAGTTAATCTTAGGGTTAAATCTCAGTGTTAAGTCTCAGGGTATAAGTCGTAAAGGTTGTGTCTTAATGTTCAGTCTTATTGTTAAGTCTTAAAATTTATATTATAGGGTTCAGTCTTAGGGCTAAATTTTAAGGTTAAGTCTTTGGGTTAAGTCTTATGGCTTGAGTCTTAGGGTTAAGTCTAAAGTTTAATTCATAAGTTGAAGTCTTAGACTTAAGTCTTGGGGCTAAGTCTTAGGGTTAAGTCTTAAATCTTAGGTTTAAGTCTCAGTGTTAAGTCTTAGGGATAAGTCTTTGAATTAAGTCTTCAAGTTTTGTCTTAAGGTTTAACCTTAAGTTTAAGTCATAGGGTTAAGCCTTAGGGTTACGTTTTGAGTGTAAATCTTAAGGTTACGTTTTAAGGTTAAGTCTTAATGGTACATCTTAAAGTTAAGTCTTAGCATTAAGACCTAGGGTTAAATCTCAGGGTTAAATTTCAAGGTAAAGTCTCAAGGTTAAGTCTCAGGGTTACGTGGTAAGGTTGTGTCTTAGGATTCAGTCTCTAGGGTTAAGTTTTGAAGTTAAACTTTAGGTTAAGTCTTAGGGTTAAGTCTCAGGTTTAAGTCTCAGGATTATGTCTTAGGGTTAAGTCTTAATGTGAAGTCTTAAATTTAAGTCTTAAGCTTAAGTCTTAGGGTTAAGCCTTAAGGTTAAGTGTCAGGGTTAATTCCCAAAGGTTAAGTCTTAAGTTTACATCTCACAGATTGAGTCTTAGGGTTAAGTCTTCATTTTAAGTCTTAGGGTTAAGTCTTAGAGTACAATCCTGAGGATAAGTCTTATGGTTAAGTCTTAAGGTTGAGCCTTAAGGTTAAGTCTTAGGGGTAAGCCTTAGAGTTATGTCTTGGGGATAAGTCTTAGGGCTAAGTCTCAGGATTAAGTATCAAGGTTAAAGCTCAAGGATAAGTCTCAGGGCTACGTTTTAGGGTTAAGTCTTCAGGTTAAATCTTAGGTTTAAGTCTCAGTTTTCAGTTTTAGGGATAAGTCTTCAGGATAAATTTCACGATTAAGTCTCAGGGTTGAGTCTTAAGGTTAAAACTTAACCTTAAGTCTCAGGGTTAAGTCTTATGGTTAAATCGTAATGTTACATCGGAATTTTAAGTCTTAGGGTTAAGTCTAAATCTAAGCCACAAGTTGAAGTCTTAGGGTTAATGCTTTAGAGTTAAGACTTGGGGATAAGTCTTAGGGTTAAGTCTTAAAATTTAAGTCCTAAGGTTAACTCTTAGGGTTAAATCTGTAAGGTCAACACTTAAGGTTAACTCTTAGGGTTAAGTTTAGGGTTAAGTCTTAAGGTTACGTCTTAAAGTTAAATATTAAGGTTAAGTCTTGGGGTTATTTCTTAAGGTTAAGTCTGAGGGTTATATCGGAGCGTTAATTATTAAGTCTTAGAGTTAATTCTCAGGGTTAAGTCTTCAAGTTACTTCTTAAGGTTGAGACTTAGTTTTAAGTTGTAAGGTTAAGTCCGAATGTTACATCTTAAAGTTAATCTTAGGGTTAAATCTCAGTGTTAAGTCTCAGGGTATAAGTCGTAAAGGTTGTGTCTTAATGTTCAGTCTTATTGTTAAGTCTTAAAAGTTGTATTTTAGGGTTCAGTCTTAGGGCTAAATTTTAAGGTTAAGTCTTTGGGTTAAGTCTTAAGGTGAAGTCTTATGGCTTGAGTCTTAGGGTTAAGTCTAAAGTTTAATTCATAAGTTGAAGTCTTAGACTTAAGTCTTGGGGCTAAGTCTTAGGGTTAAGTCTTAAATCTTAGGTTTAAGTCTCAGTGTTAAGTCTTAGGGATAAGTCTTTGAATTAAGTCTTCAAGTTTTGTCTTAAGGTTTAACCTTAAGTTTAAGTCATAGGGTTAAGTCTTAGGGTTACGTTTTGAGTGTAAATCTTAAGGTTACATTTTAAGGTTAAGTCTTAATGGTACATCTTAAAGTTAAGTCTTAGCATTAAGACCTAGGGTTAAATCTCAGGGTTAAATTTCAAGGTAAAGTCTCAAGGTTAAGTCTCAGGGTTACGTGGTAAGGTTGTGTCTTAGGATTCAGTCTCTAGGGTTAAGTTTTGAAGTTAAACTTTAGGTTAAGTCTTAGGGTTAAGTCTCAGGTTTAAGTCTCAGGATTATGTCTTAGGGTTAAGTCTTAATGTGAAGTCTTAAATTTAAGTCTTAAGCTTAAGTCTTAGGGTTAAGCCTTAAGGTTAAGTGTCAGGGTTAATTCCCAAAGGTTAAGTCTTAAGTTTACATCTCACAGATTGAGTCTTAGGGTTAAGTCTTCATTTTAAGTCTTAGGGTTAAGTCTTAGAGTACAATCCTGAGGATAAGTCTTATGGTTAAGTCTCAGGGTTAAGTCTTAAGGTTGAGCCTTAAGGTTAAGTCTTAGGGGTAAGCCTTAGAGTTATGTCTTGGGGATAAGTCTTAGGGCTAAGTCTCAGGATTAAGTATCAAGGTTAAAGCTCAAGGATAAGTCTCAGGGCTACGTTTTAGGGTTAAGTCTTCAGGTTAAATCTTAGGTTTAAGTCTCAGTTTTAAGTTTTAGGGATAAGTCTTCAGGATAAATTTCACGATTAAGTCTCAGGGTTGAGTCTTAAGTTTAAAACTTAACCTTAAGTCTCAGGGTTAAGTCTTATGGTTAAATCGTAATGTTACATCGGAATTTTAAGTCTTAGGGTTAAGTCTAAATCTAAGCCACAAGTTGAAGTCTTAGGGTTAACGCTTTAGAGTTAAGACTTGGGGATAAGTCTTAGGGTTAAGTCTTAAAATTTAAGTCCTAAGGTTAACTCTTAGGGTTAAATCTGTAAGGTCAACACTTAAGGTTAACTCTTAGGGTTAAGTTTAGGGTTAAGTCTTAAGGTTACGTCTTAAAGTTAAATATTAAGGTTAAGTCTTGGGGTTATTTCTTAAGGTTAAGTCTGAGGGTTATATCGGAGCGTTAATTATTAAGTCTTAGAGTTAATTCTCAGGGTTAAGTCTTCAAGTTACTTCTTAAGGTTGAGACTTAGTTTTAAGTTGTAAGGTTAAGTCCGAATGTTACATCTTAAAGTTAATCTTAGGGTTAAATCTCAGTGTTAAGTCTCAGGGTATAAGTCGTAAAGGTTGTGTCTTAATGTTCAGTCTTATTGTTAAGTCTTAAAAGTTGTATTTTAGGGTTCAGTCTTAGGGCTAAATTTTAAGGTTAAGTCTTTGGGTTAAGTCTTAAGGTGAAGTCTTATGGCTTGAGTCTTAGGGTTAAGTCTAAAGTTTAATTCATAAGTTGAAGTCTTAGACTTAAGTCTTGGGGCTAAGTCTTAGGGTTAAGTCTTAAATCTTAGGTTTAAGTCTCAGTGTTAAGTCTTAGGGATAAGTCTTTGAATTAAGTCTTCAAGTTTTGTCTTAAGGTTTAACCTTAAGTTTAAGTCATAGGGTTAAGTCTTAGGGTTACGTTTTGAGTGTAAATCTTAAGGTTACGTTTTAAGGTTAAGTCTTAATGGTACATCTTAAAGTTAAGTCTTAGCATTAAGACCTAGGGTTAAATCTCAGGGTTAAATTTCAAGGTAAAGTCTCAAGGTTAAGTCTCAGGGTTACGTGGTAAGGTTGTGTCTTAGGATTCAGTCTCTAGGGTTAAGTTTTGAAGTTAAACTTTAGGTTAAGTCTTAGGGTTAAGTCTCAGGTTTAAGTCTCAGGATTATGTCTTAGGGTTAAGTCTTAATGTGAAGTCTTAAATTTAAGTCTTAAGCTTAAGTCTTAGGGTTAAGCCTTAAGGTTAAGTGTCAGGGTTAATTCCTAAAGGTTAAGTCTTAAGTTTACATCTCACAGATTGAGTCTTAGGGTTAAGTCTTCATTTTAAGTCTTAGGGTTAAGTCTTAGAGTACAATCCTGAGGATAAGTCTTATGGTTAAGTCTTAAGGTTGAGCCTTAAGGTTAAGTCTTAGGGGTAAGCCTTAGAGTTATGTCTTGGGGATAAGTCTTAGGGCTAAGTCTCAGGATTAAGTATCAAGGTTAAAGCTCAAGGATAAGTCTCAGGGCTACGTTTTAGGGTTAAGTCTTCAGGTTAAATCTTAGGTTTAAGTCTCAGTTTTAAGTTTTAGGGATAAGTCTTCAGGATAAATTTCACGATTAAGTCTCAGGGTTGAGTCTTAAGGTTAAAACTTAACCTTAAGTCTCAGGGTTAAGTCTTATGGTTAAATCGTAATGTTACATCGGAATTTTAAGTCTTAGGGTTAAGTCTAAATCTAAGCCACAAGTTGAAGTCTTAGGGTTAACGCTTTAGAGTTAAGACTTGGGGATAAGTCTTAGGGTTAAGTCTTAAAATTTAAGTCCTAAGGTTAACTCTTAGGGTTAAATCTGTAAGGTCAACACTTAAGGTTAACTCTTAGGGTTAAGTTTAGGGTTAAGTCTTAAGGTTACGTCTTAAAGTTAAATATTAAGGTTAAGTCTTGGGGTTATTTCTTAAGGTTAAGTCTGAGGGTTATATCGGAGCGTTAATTATTAAGTCTTAGAGTTAATTCTCAGGGTTAAGTCTTCAAGTTACTTCTTAAGGTTGAGACTTAGTTTTAAGTTGTAAGGTTAAGTCCGAATGTTACATCTTAAAGTTAATCTTAGGGTTAAATCTCAGTGTTAAGTCTCAGGGTATAAGTCGTAAAGGTTGTGTCTTAATGTTCAGTCTTATTGTTAAGTCTTAAAATTTATATTATAGGGTTCAGTCTTAGGGCTAAATTTTAAGGTTAAGTCTTTGGGTTAAGTCTTATGGCTTGAGTCTTAGGGTTAAGTCTAAAGTTTAATTCATAAGTTGAAGTCTTAGACTTAAGTCTTGGGGCTAAGTCTTAGGGTTAAGTCTTAAATCTTAGGTTTAAGTCTCAGTGTTAAGTCTTAGGGATAAGTCTTTGAATTAAGTCTTCAAGTTTTGTCTTAAGGTTTAACCTTAAGTTTAAGTCATAGGGTTAAGCCTTAGGGTTACGTTTTGAGTGTAAATCTTAAGGTTACGTTTTAAGGTTAAGTCTTAATGGTACATCTTAAAGTTAAGTCTTAGCATTAAGACCTAGGGTTAAATCTCAGGGTTAAATTTCAAGGTAAAGTCTCAAGGTTAAGTCTCAGGGTTACGTGGTAAGGTTGTGTCTTAGGATTCAGTCTCTAGGGTTAAGTTTTGAAGTTAAACTTTAGGTTAAGTCTTAGGGTTAAGTCTCAGGTTTAAGTCTCAGGATTATGTCTTAGGGTTAAGTCATAATGTGAAGTCTTAAATTTAAGTCTTAAGCTTAAGTCTTAGGGTTAAGCCTTAAGGTTAAGTGTCAGGGTTAATTCCTAAAGGTTAAGTCTTAAGTTTACATCTCACAGATTGAGTCTTAGGGTTAAGTCTTCATTTTAAGTCTTAGGGTTAAGTCTTAGAGTACAATCCTGAGGATAAGTCTTATGGTTAAGTCTTAAGGTTGAGCCTTAAGGTTAAGTCTTAGGGTTAAGCCTTAGAGTTATGTCTTGGGGATAAGTCTTAGGGCTAAGTCTCAGGATTAAGTATCAAGGTTAAAGCTCAAGGATAAGTCTCAGGGCTACATTTTAGGGTTAAGTCTTCAGGTTAAATCTTAGGTTTAAGTCTCAGTTTTAAGTTTTAGGGATAAGTCTTCAGGATAAATTTCACGAGTAAGTCTCAGGGTTGAGTCTTAAGGTTAAAACTTAACCTTAAGTCTCAGGGTTAAGTCTTATGCTTAAATCGTAATGTTACATCGGAATTTTAAGTCTTAGGGTTAAGTCTAAATCTAAGCCACAAGTTGAAGTCTTAGGGTTAACGCTTTAGAGTTAAGACTTGGGGATAAGTCTTAGGGTTAAGTCTTAAAATTTAAGTCCTAAGGTTAACTCTTAGGGTTAAATCTGTAAGGTCAACACTTAAAGTTAACTCTTAGGGTTAAGTTTAGGGTTAAGTCTTAAGGTTACGTCTTAAAGTTAAATATTAAGGTTAAGTCTTGGGGTTATTTCTTAAGGTTAAGTCTGAGGGTTATATCGGAGCGTTAATTATTAAGTCTTAGAGTTAATTCTCAGGGTTAAGTCTTCAAGTTACTTCTTAAGGTTGAGACTTAGTTTTAAGTTGTAAGGTTAAGTCCGAATGTTACATCTTAAAGTTAATCTTAGGGTTAAATCTCAGTGTTAAGTCTCAGGGTATAAGTCGTAAAGGTTGTGTCTTAATGTTCAGTCTTATTGTTAAGTCTTAAAAGTTGTATTATAGGGTTCAGTCTTAGGGCTAAATTTTAAGGTTAAGTCTTAGGGTTAAGTCTTAAGGTGAAGTCTTATGGCTTGAGTCTGAGGGTTAAGTCTAAAGTTTAATTCATAAGTTGAAGTCTTAGACTTAAGTCTTGGGGCTAAGTCTTAGGGTTAAGTCTTAAATCTTAGGTTTAAGTCTCAGTGTTAAGTCTTAGGGATAAGTCTTTGAATTAAGTCTTCAAGTTTTGTCTTAAGGTTTAACCTTAAGTTTAAGTCATAGGGTTAAGTCTTAGGGTTACGTTTTGAGTGTAAATCTTAAGGTTACGTTTTAAGGTTAAGTCTTAATGGTACATCTTAAAGTTAAGTCTTAGCATTAAGACCTAGGGTTAAATCTCAGGGTTAAATTTCAAGGTAAAGTCTCAAGGTTAAGTCTCAGGGTTACGTGGTAAGGTTGTGTCTTAGGATTCAGTCTCTAGGGTTAAGTTTTGAAGTTAAACTTTAGGTTAAGTCTTAGGGTTAAGTCTCAGGTTTAAGTCTCAGGATTATGTCTTAGGGTTAAGTCTTAATGTGAAGTCTTAAATTTAAGTCTTAAGCTTAAGTCTTAGGGTTAAGCCTTAAGGTTAAGTGTCAGGGTTAATTCCTAACGGTTAAGTCTTAAGTTTACATCTCATAGATTGAGTCTTAGGGTTAAGTCTTCATTTTAAGTCTTAGGGTTAAGTCTTAGAGTACAATCCTGAGGATAAGTCTTATGGTTAAGTCTCAGGGTTAAGTCTTAAGGTTGAGCCTTAAGGTTAAGTCTTAGGGGTAAGCCTTAGAGTTATGTCTTGGGGATAAGTCTTAGGGCTAAGTCTCAGGATTAAGTATCAAGGTTAAAGCTCAAGGATAAGTCTCAGGGCTACGTTTTAGGGTTAAGTCTTCAGGTTAAATCTTAGGTTTAAGTCTCAGTTTTAAGTTTTAGGGATAAGTCTTCAGGATAAATTTCACGAGTAAGTCTCAGGGTTGAGTCTTAAGGTTAAAACTTAACCTTAAGTCTCAGGGTTAAGTCTTATGGTTAAATCGTAATGTTACATCGGAATTTTAAGTCTTAGGGTTAAGTCTAAATCTAAGCCACAAGTTGAAGTCTTAGGGTTAACGCTTTAGAGTTAAGACTTGGGGATAAGTCTTAGGGTTAAGTCTTAAAATTTAAGTCCTAAGGTTAACTCTTAGGGTTAAATCTGTAAGGTCAACACTTAAGGTTAACTCTTAGGGTTAAGTTTAGGGTTAAGTCTTAAGGTTACGTCTTAAAGTTAAATATTAAGGTTAAGTCTTGGGGTTATTTCTTAAGGTTAAGTCTGAGGGTTATATCGGAGCGTTAATTATTAAGTCTTAGAGTTAATTCTCAGGGTTAAGTCTTCAAGTTACTTCTTAAGGTTGAGACTTAGTTTTAAGTTGTAAGGTTAAGTCCGAATGTTACATCTTAAAGTTAATCTTAGGGTTAAATCTCAGTGTTAAGTCTCAGGGTATAAGTCGTAAAGGTTGTGTCTTAATGTTCAGTCTTATTGTTAAGTCTTAAAAGTTGTATTATAGGGTTCAGTCTTAGGGCTAAATTTTAAGGTTAAGTCTTTGGGTTAAGTCTTAAGGTGAAGTCTTATGGCTTGAGTCTGAGGGTTAAGTCTAAAGTTTAATTCATAAGTTGAAGTCTTAGACTTAAGTCTTGGGGCTAAGTCTTAGGGTTAAGTCTTAAATCTTAGGTTTAAGTCTCAGTGTTAAGTCTTAGGGATAAGTCTTTGAATTAAGTCTTCAAGTTTTGTCTTAAGGTTTAACCTTAAGTTTAAGTCATAGGGTTAAGTCTTCGGGTTACGTTTTGAGTGTAAATCTTAAGGTTACGTTTTAAGGTTAAGTCTTAATGGTACATCTTAAAGTTAAGTCTTAGCATTAAGACCTAGGGTTAAATCTCAGGGTTAAATTTCAAGGTAAAGTCTCAAGGTTAAGTCTCAGGGTTACGTGGTAAGGTTGTGTCTTAGGATTCAGTCTCTAGGGTTAAGTTTTGAAGTTAAACTTTAGGTTAAGTCTTAGGGTTAAGTCTCAGGTTTAAGTCTCAGGATTATGTCTTAGGGTTAAGTCTTAATGTGAAGTCTTAAATTTAAGTCTTAAGCTTAAGTCTTAGGGTTAAGCCTTAAGGTTAAGTGTCAGGGTTAATTCCTAACGGTTAAGTCTTAAGTTTACATCTCACAGATTGAGTCTTAGGGTTAAGTCTTCATTTTAAGTCTTAGGGTTAAGTCTTAGAGTACAATCCTGAGGATAAGTCTTATGGTTAAGTCTCAGGGTTAAGTCTTAAGGTTGAGCCTTAAGGTTAAGTCTTAGGGGTAAGCCTTAGAGTTATGTCTTGGGGATAAGTCTTAGGGCTAAGTCTCAGGATTAAGTATCAAGGTTAAAGCTCAAGGATAAGTCTCAGGGCTACGTTTTAGGGTTAAGTCTTCAGGTTAAATCTTAGGTTTAAGTCTCAGTTTTAAGTTTTAGGGATAAGTCTTCAGGATAAATTTCACGAGTAAGTCTCAGGGTTGAGTCTTAAGGTTAAAACTTAACCTTAAGTCTCAGGGTTAAGTCTTATGGTTAAATCGTAATGTTACATCGGAATTTTAAGTCTTAGCGTTCAGTCTAAATCTAAGCCACAAGTTGAAGTCTTAGGGTTAACGCTTTAGAGTTAAGACTTGGGGATAAGTCTTAGGGTTAAGTCTTAAAATTTAAGTCCTAAGGTTAACTCTTAGGGTTAAATCTGTAAGGTCAACACTTAAGGTTAACTCTTAGGGTTAAGTTTAGGGTTAAGTCTTAAGGTTACGTCTTAAAGTTAAATATTAAGGTTAAGTCTTGGGGTTATTTCTTAAGGTTAAGTCTGAGGGTTATATCGGAGCGTTAATTATTAAGTCTTAGAGTTAATTCTCAGGGTTAAGTCTTCAAGTTACTTCTTAAGGTTGAGACTTAGTTTTAAGTTGTAAGGTTAAGTCCGAATGTTACATCTTAAAGTTAATCTTAGGGTTAAATCTCAGTGTTAAGTCTCAGGGTATAAGTCGTAAAGGTTGTGTCTTAATGTTCAGTCTTATTGTTAAGTCTCAAAAGTTGTATTTTAGGGTTCAGTCTTAGGGCTAAATTTTAAGGTTAAGTCTTTGGGTTAAGTCTTAAGGTGAAGTCTTATGGCTTGAGTCTTAGGGTTAAGTCTAAAGTTTAATTCATAAGTTGAAGTCTTAGACTTAAGTCTTGGGGCTAAGTCTTAGGGTTAAGTCTTAAATCTTAGGTTTAAGTCTCAGTGTTAAGTCTTAGGAATAAGTCTTTGAATTAAGTCTTCAAGTTTTGTCTTAAGGTTTAACCTTAAGTTTAAGTCATAGGGTTAAGTCTTAGGGTTACGTTTTGAGTGTAAATCTTAAGGTTACGTTTTAAGGTTAAGTCTTAATGGTACATCTTAAAGTTAAGTCTTAGCATTAAGACCTAGGGTTAAATCTCAGGGTTAAATTTCAAGGTAAAGTCTCAAGGTTAAGTCTCAGGGTTACGTGGTAAGGTTGTGTCTTAGGATTCAGTCTCTAGGGTTAAGTTTTGAAGTTAAACTTTAGGTTAAGTCTTAGGGTTAAGTCTCAGGTTTAAGTCTCAGGATTATGTCTTAGGGTTAAGTCTTAAATTTAAGTCTTAAGCTTAAGTCTTAGGGTTAAGCCTTAAGGTTAAGTGTCAGGGTTAATTCCTAAAGGTTAAGTCTTAAGTTTACATCTCACAGATTGAGTCTTAGGGTTAAGTCTTCATTTTAAGTCTTAGGGTTAAGTCTTAGAGTACAATCCTGAGGATAAGTCTTATGGTTAAGTCTCAGGGTTAAGTCTTAAGGTTGAGCCTTAAGGTTAAGTCTTAGGGGTAAGCCTTAGAGTTATGTCTTGGGGATAAGTCTTAGGGCTAAGTCTCAGGATTAAGTATCAAGGTTAAAGCTCAAGGATAAGTCTCAGGGCTACGTTTTAGGGTTAAGTCTTAAGGTTAAATCTTAGGTTTAAGTCTCAGTTTTCAGTTTTAGGGATAAGTCTTCAGGATAAATTTCACGAGTAAGTCTCAGGGTTGAGTCTTAAGGTTAAAACTTAACCTTAAGTCTCAGGGTTAAGTCTTATGGTTAAATCGTAATGTTACATCGGAATTTTAAGTCTTAGGGTTAAGTCTAAATCTAAGCCACAAGTTGAAGTCTTAGGGTTAACGCTTTAGAGTTAAGACTTGGGGATAAGTCTTAGGGTTAAGTCTTAAAATTTAAGTCCTAAGGTTAACTCTTAGGGTTAAATCTGTAAGGTCAACACTTAAGGTTAACTCTTAGGGTTAAGTTTAGGGTTAAGTCTTAAGGTTACGTCTTAAAGTTAAATATTAAGGTTAAGTCTTGGGGTTATTTCTAAAGGTTAAGTCTGAGGGTTATATCGGAGCGTTAATTATTAAGTCTTAGAGTTCATTCTCAGGGTTAAGTCTTGAAGTTACTTCTTAAGGTTGAGACTTAGTTTTAAGTTGTAAGGTTAAGTCCGAATGTTACATCTTAAAGTTAATCTTAGGGTTAAATCTCAGTGTTAAGTCTCAGGGTATAAGTCGTAAAGGTTGTGTCTTAATGTTCAGTCTTATTGTTAAGTCTTAAAAGTTGTATTTTAGGGTTCAGTCTTAGGGTTAAATTTTAAGGTTAAGTCTTAGGGTTAAGTCTTAAGGTGAAGTCTTATGGCTTGAGTCTGAGGGTTAAGTCTAAAGTTTAATTCATAAGTTGAAGTCTTAGACTTAAGTCTTGGGGCTAAGTCTTAGGGTTAAGTCTTAAATCGTAGGTTTAAGTCTCAGTGTTAAGTCTTAGGGATAAGTCTTTGAATTAAGTCTTCAAGTTTTGTCTTAAGGTTTAACCTTAAGTTTAAGCCATAGGGTTAAGTCTTAGGGTTACGTTTTGAGTGTAAATCTTAAGGTTACGTTTTAAGGTTAAGTCTTAATGGTACATCTTAAAGTTAAGTCTTAGCATTAAGACCTAGGGTTAAATCTCAGGGTTAAATTTCAAGGTAAAGTCTCAAGGTTAAGTCTCAGGGTTACGTGGTAAGGTTGTGTCTTAGGATTCAGTCTCTAGGGTTAAGTTTTGAAGTTAAACTTTAGGTTAAGTCTTAGGGTTAAGTCTCAGGTTTAAGTCTCAGGATTATGTCTTAGGGTTAAGTCTTAATGTGAAGTCTTAAATTTAAGTCTTAAGCTTAAGTCTTAGGGTTAAGCCTTAAGGTTAAGTGTCAGGGTTAATTCCTAACGGTTAAGTCTTAAGTTTACATCTCACAGATTGAGTCTTAGGGTTAAGTCTTCATTTTAAGTCTTAGGGTTAAGTCTTAGAGTACAATCCTGAGGATAAGTCTTATGGTTAAGTCTTAAGGTTGAGCCTTAAGGTTAAGTCTTAGGGGTAAGCCTTAGAGTTATGTCTTGGGGATAAGTCTTAGGGCTAAGTCTCAGGATTAAGTATCAAGGTTAAAGCTCAAGGATAAGTCTCAGGGCTACGTTTTAGGGTTAAGTCTTCAGGTTAAATCTTAGGTTTAAGTCTCAGTTTTCAGTTTTAGGGATAAGTCTTCAGGATAAATTTCACGAGTAAGTCTCAGGGTTGAGTCTTAAGGTTAAAACTTAACCTTAAGTCTCAGGGTTAAGTCTTATGGTTAAATCGTAATGTTACATCGGAATTTTAAGTCTTAGGGTTAAGTCTAAATCTAAGCCACAAGTTGAAGTCTTAGGGTTAACGCTTTAGAGTTAAGACTTGGGGATAAGTCTTAGGGTTAAGTCTTAAAATTTAAGTCCTAAGGTTAACTCTTAGGGTTAAATCTGTAAGGTCAACACTTAAGGTTAACTCTTAGGGTTAAGTTTAGGGTTAAGTCTTAAGGTTACGTCTTAAAGTTAAATATTAAGGTTAAGTCTTGGGGTTATTTCTTAAGGTTAAGTCTGAGGGTTATATCGGAGCGTTAATTATTAAGTCTTAGAGTTAATTCTCAGGGTTAAGTCTTCAAGTTACTTCTTAAGGTTGAGACTTAGTTTTAAGTTGTAAGGTTAAGTCCGAATGTTACATCTTAAAGTTAATCTTAGGGTTAAATCTCAGTGTTAAGTCTCAGGGTATAAGTCGTAAAGGTTGTGTCTTAATGTTCAGTCTTATTGTTAAGTCTCAAAAGTTGTATTTTAGGGTTCAGTCTTAGGGCTAAATTTTAAGGTTAAGTCTTTGGGTTAAGTCTTAAGGTGAAGTCTTATGGCTTGAGTCTTAGGGTTAAGTCTAAAGTTTAATTCATAAGTTGAAGTCTTAGACTTAAGTCTTGGGGCTAAGTCTTAGGGTTAAGTCTTAAATCTTAGGTTTAAGTCTCAGTGTTAAGTCTTAGGGATAAGTCTTTGAATTAAGTCTTCAAGTTTTGTCTTAAGGTTTAACCTTAAGTTTAAGTCATAGGGTTAAGTCTTAGGGTTACGTTTTGAGTGTAAATCTTAAGGTTACGTTTTAAGGTTAAGTCTTAATGGTACATCTTAAAGTTAAGTCTTAGCATTAAGACCTAGGGTTAAATCTCAGGGTTAAATTTCAAGGTAAAGTCTCAAGGTTAAGTCTCAGGGTTACGTGGTAAGGTTGTGTCTTAGGATTCAGTCTCTAGGGTTAAGTTTTGAAGTTAAACTTTAGGTTAAGTCTTAGGGTTAAGTCTCAGGTTTAAGTCTCAGGATTATGTCTTAGGGTTAAGTCTTAAATTTAAGTCTTAAGCTTAAGTCTTAGGGTTAAGCCTTAAGGTTAAGTGTCAGGGTTAATTCCTAAAGGTTAAGTCTTAAGTTTACATCTCACAGATTGAGTCTTAGGGTTAAGTCTTCATTTTAAGTCTTAGGGTTAAGTCTTAGAGTACAATCCTGAGGATAAGTCTTATGGTTAAGTCTCAGGGTTAAGTCTTAAGGTTGAGCCTTAAGGTTAAGTCTTAGGGGTAAGCCTTAGAGTTATGTCTTGGGGATAAGTCTTAGGGCTAAGTCTCAGGATTAAGTATCAAGGTTAAAGCTCAAGGATAAGTCTCAGGGCTACGTTTTAGGGTTAAGTCTTAAGGTTAAATCTTAGGTTTAAGTCTCAGTTTTAAGTTTTAGGGATAAGTCTTCAGGATAAATTTCACGAGTAAGTCTCAGGGTTGAGTCTTAAGGTTAAAACTTAACCTTAAGTCTCAGGGTTAAGTCTTATGGTTAAATCGTAATGTTACATCGGAATTTTAAGTCTTAGGGTTAAGTCTAAATCTAAGCCACAAGTTGAAGTCTTAGGGTTAACGCTTTAGAGTTAAGACTTGGGGATAAGTCTTAGGGTTAAGTCTTAAAATTTAAGTCCTAAGGTTAACTCTTAGGGTTAAATCTGTAAGGTCAACACTTAAGGTTAACTCTTAGGGTTAAGTTTAGGGTTAAGTCTTAAGGTTACGTCTTAAAGTTAAATATTAAGGTTAAGTCTTGGGGTTATTTCTAAAGGTTAAGTCTGAGGGTTATATCGGAGCGTTAATTATTAAGTCTTAGAGTTCATTCTCAGGGTTAAGTCTTGAAGTTACTTCTTAAGGTTGAGACTTAGTTTTAAGTTGTAAGGTTAAGTCCGAATGTTACATCTTAAAGTTAATCTTAGGGTTAAATCTCAGTGTTAAGTCTCAGGGTATAAGTCGTAAAGGTTGTGTCTTAATGTTCAGTCTTATTGTTAAGTCTTAAAAGTTGTATTTTAGGGTTCAGTCTTAGGGTTAAATTTTAAGGTTAAGTCTTAGGGTTAAGTCTTAAGGTGAAGTCTTATGGCTTGAGTCTGAGGGTTAAGTCTAAAGTTTAATTCATAAGTTGAAGTCTTAGACTTAAGTCTTGGGGCTAAGTCTTAGGGTTAAGTCTTAAATCGTAGGTTTAAGTCTCAGTGTTAAGTCTTAGGGATAAGTCTTTGAATTAAGTCTTCAAGTTTTGTCTTAAGGTTTAACCTTAAGTTTAAGCCATAGGGTTAAGTCTTCGGGTTACGTTTTGAGTATAAATCTTAAGGTTACGTTTTAAGGTTAAGTCTTAATGGTACATCTTAAAGTTAAGTCTTAGCATTAAGACCTAGGGTTAAATCTCAGGGTTAAATTTCAAGGTAAAGTCTCAAGGTTAAGTCTCAGGGTTACGTGGTAAGGTTGTGTCTTAGGATTCAGTCTCTAGGGTTAAGTTTTGAAGTTAAACTTTAGGTTAAGTCTTAGGGTTAAGTCTCAGGTTTAAGTCTCAGGATTATGTCTTAGGGTTAAGTCTTAAATTTAAGTCTTAAGCTTAAGTCTTAGGGTTAAGCCTTAAGGTTAAGTGTCAGGGTTAATTCCTAAAGGTTAAGTCTTAAGTTTACATCTCACAGATTGAGTCTTAGGGTTAAGTCTTCATTTTAAGTCTTAGGGTTAAGTCTTAGAGTACAATCCTGAGGATAAGTCTTATGGTTAAGTCTCAGGGTTAAGTCTTAAGGTTGAGCCTTAAGGTTAAGTCTTAGGGGTAAGCCTTAGAGTTATGTCTTGGGGATAAGTCTTAGGGCTAAGTCTCAGGATTAAGTATCAAGGTTAAAGCTCAAGGATAAGTCTCAGGGCTACGTTTTAGGGTTAAGTCTTAAGGTTAAATCTTAGGTTTAAGTCTCAGTTTTAAGTTTTAGGGATAAGTCTTCAGGATAAATTTCACGAGTAAGTCTCAGGGTTGAGTCTTAAGGTTAAAACTTAACCTTAAGTCTCAGGGTTAAGTCTTATGGTTAAATCGTAATGTTACATCGGAATTTTAAGTCTTAGGGTTAAGTCTAAATCTAAGCCACAAGTTGAAGTCTTAGGGTTAACGCTTTAGAGTTAAGACTTGGGGATAAGTCTTAGGGTTAAGTCTTAAAATTTAAGTCCTAAGGTTAACTCTTAGGGTTAAATCTGTAAGGTCAACACTTAAGGTTAACTCTTAGGGTTAAGTTTAGGGTTAAGTCTTAAGGTTACGTCTTAAAGTTAAATATTAAGGTTAAGTCTTGGGGTTATTTCTAAAGGTTAAGTCTGAGGGTTATATCGGAGCGTTAATTATTAAGTCTTAGAGTTCATTCTCAGGGTTAAGTCTTGAAGTTACTTCTTAAGGTTGAGACTTAGTTTTAAGTTGTAAGGTTAAGTCCGAATGTTACATCTTAAAGTTAATCTTAGGGTTAAATCTCAGTGTTAAGTCTCAGGGTATAAGTCGTAAAGGTTGTGTCTTAATGTTCAGTCTTATTGTTAAGTCTTAAAAGTTGTATTTTAGGGTTCAGTCTTAGGGTTAAATTTTAAGGTTAAGTCTTAGGGTTAAGTCTTAAGGTGAAGTCTTATGGCTTGAGTCTGAGGGTTAAGTCTAAAGTTTAATTCATAAGTTGAAGTCTTAGACTTAAGTCTTGGGGCTAAGTCTTAGGGTTAAGTCTTAAATCGTAGGTTTAAGTCTCAGTGTTAAGTCTTAGGGATAAGTCTTTGAATTAAGTCTTCAAGTTTTGTCTTAAGGTTTAACCTTAAGTTTAAGCCATAGGGTTAAGTCTTAGGGTTACGTTTTGAGTGTAAATCTTAAGGTTACATTTTAAGGTTAAGTCTTAATGGTACATCTTAAAGTTAAGTCTTAGCATTAAGACCTAGGGTTAAATCTCAGGGTTAAATTTCAAGGTAAAGTCTCAAGGTTAAGTCTCAGGGTTACGTGGTAAGGTTGTGTCTTAGGATTCAGTCTCTAGGGTTAAGTTTTGAAGTTAAACTTTAGGTTAAGTCTTAGGGTTAAGTCTCAGGTTTAAGTCTCAGGATTATGTCTTAGGGTTAAGTCTTAAATTTAAGTCTTAAGCTTAAGTCTTAGGGTTAAGCCTTAAGGTTAAGTGTCAGGGTTAATTCCTAAAGGTTAAGTCTTAAGTTTACATCTCACAGATTGAGTCTTAGGGTTAAGTCTTCATTTTAAGTCTTAGGGTTAAGTCTTAGAGTACAATCCTGAGGATAAGTCTTATGGTTAAGTCTCAGGGTTAAGTCTTAAGGTTGAGCCTTAAGGTTAAGTCTTAGGGGTAAGCCTTAGAGTTATGTCTTGGGGATAAGTCTTAGGGCTAAGTCTCAGGATTAAGTATCAAGGTTAAAGCTCAAGGATAAGTCTCAGGGCTACGTTTTAGTGTTAAGTCTCCAGGTTAAATCTTAGGTTTAAGTCTCAGTTTTAAGTTTTAGGGATAAGTCTTCAGGATAAATTTCACGATTAAGTCTCAGGGTTGAGTCTTAAGGTTAAAACTTAACCTTAAGTCTCAGGGTTAAGTCTTATGCTTAAATCGTAATGTTACATCGGAATTTTAAGTCTTAGGGTTAAGTCTAAATCTAAGCCACAAGTTGAAGTTTTAAGGGTTAACGCTTTAGAGTTAAGACTTGGGGATAAGTCTTAGGGTTAAGTCTTAAAATTTAAGTCCTAAGGTTAACTCTTAGGGTTAAATCTGTAAGGTCAACACTTAAGGTTAACTCTTAGGGTTAAGTTTAGGGTTAAGTCTTAAGGTTACGTCTTAAAGTTAAATATTAAGGTTAAGTCTTGGGGTTATTTCTTAAGGTTAAGTCTGAGGGTTATATCGGAGCGTTAATTATTAAGTCTTAGAGTTAATTCTCAGGGTTAAGTCTTCAAGTTACTTCTTAAGGTTGAGACTTAGTTTTAAGTTGTAAGGTTAAGTCCGAATGTTACATCTTAAAGTTAATCTTAGGGTTAAATCTCAGTGTTAAGTCTCAGGGTATAAGTCGTAAAGGTTGTGTCTTAATGTTCAGTCTTATTGTTAAGTCTTAAAAGTTGTATTTTAGGGTTCAGTCTTAGGGCTAAATTTTAAGGTTAAGTCTTTGGGTTAAGTCTTAAGGTGAAGTCTTATGGCTTGAGTCTTAGGGTTAAGTCTAAAGTTTAATTCATAAGTTGAAGTCTTAGACTTAAGTCTTGGGGCTAAGTCTTAGGGTTAAGTCTTAAATCTTAGGTTTAAGTCTCAGTGTTAAGTCTTAGGGATAAGTCTTTGAATTAAGTCTTCAAGTTTTGTCTTAAGGTTTAACCTTAAGTTTAAGTCATAGGGTTAAGTCTTAGGGTTACGTTTTGAGTGTAAATCTTAAGGTTACGTTTTAAGGTTAAGTCTTAATGGTACATCTTAAAGTTAAGTCTTAGCATTAAGACCTAGGGTTAAATCTCAGGGTTAAATTTCAAGGTAAAGTCTCAAGGTTAAGTCTCAGGGTTACGTGGTAAGGTTGTGTCTTAGGATTCAGTCTCTAGGGTTAAGTTTTGAAGTTAAACTTTAGGTTAAGTCTTAGGGTTAAGTCTCAGGTTTAAGTCTCAGGATTATGTCTTAGGGTTAAGTCTTAATGTGAAGTCTTAAATTTAAGTCTTAAGCTTAAGTCTTAGGGTTAAGCCTTAAGGTTAAGTGTCAGGGTTAATTCCTAAAGGTTAAGTCTTAAGTTTACATCTCACAGATTGAGTCTTAGGGTTAAGTCTTCATTTTAAGTCTTAGGGTTAAGTCTTAGAGTACAATCCTGAGGATAAGTCTTATGGTTAAGTCTCAGGGTTAAGTCTTAAGGTTGAGCCTTAAGGTTAAGTCTTAGGGGTAAGCCTTAGAGTTATGTCTTGGGGATAAGTCTTAGGGCTAAGTCTCAGGATTAAGTATCAAGGTTAAAGCTCAAGGATAAGTCTCAGGGCTACGTTTTAGGGTTAAGTCTTAAGGTTAAATCTTAGGTTTAAGTCTCAGTTTTAAGTTTTAGGGATAAGTCTTCAGGATAAATTTCACGAGTAAGTCTCAGGGTTGAGTCTTAAGGTTAAAACTTAACCTTAAGTCTCAGGGTTAAGTCTTATGGTTAAATCGTAATGTTACATCGGAATTTTAAGTCTTAGGGTTAAGTCTAAATCTAAGCCACAAGTTGAAGTCTTAGGGTTAACGCTTTAGAGTTAAGACTTGGGGATAAGTCTTAGGGTTAAGTCTTAAAATTTAAGTCCTAAGGTTAACTCTTAGGGTTAAATCTGTAAGGTCAACACTTAAGGTTAACTCTTAGGGTTAAGTTTAGGGTTAAGTCTTAAGGTTACGTCTTAAAGTTAAATATTAAGGTTAAGTCTTGGGGTTATTTCTAAAGGTTAAGTCTGAGGGTTATATCGGAGCGTTAATTATTAAGTCTTAGAGTTCATTCTCAGGGTTAAGTCTTGAAGTTACTTCTTAAGGTTGAGACTTAGTTTTAAGTTGTAAGGTTAAGTCCGAATGTTACATCTTAAAGTTAATCTTAGGGTTAAATCTCAGTGTTAAGTCTCAGGGTATAAGTCGTAAAGGTTGTGTCTTAATGTTCAGTCTTATTGTTAAGTCTTAAAAGTTGTATTTTAGGGTTCAGTCTTAGGGTTAAATTTTAAGGTTAAGTCTTAGGGTTAAGTCTTAAGGTGAAGTCTTATGGCTTGAGTCTGAGGGTTAAGTCTAAAGTTTAATTCATAAGTTGAAGTCTTAGACTTAAGTCTTGGGGCTAAGTCTTAGGGTTAAGTCTTAAATCGTAGGTTTAAGTCTCAGTGTTAAGTCTTAGGGATAAGTCTTTGAATTAAGTCTTCAAGTTTTGTCTTAAGGTTTAACCTTAAGTTTAAGCCATAGGGTTAAGTCTTCGGGTTACGTTTTGAGTATAAATCTTAAGGTTACGTTTTAAGGTTAAGTCTTAATGGTACATCTTAAAGTTAAGTCTTAGCATTAAGACCTAGGGTTAAATCTCAGGGTTAAATTTCAAGGTAAAGTCTCAAGGTTAAGTCTCAGGGTTACGTGGTAAGGTTGTGTCTTAGGATTCAGTCTCTAGGGTTAAGTTTTGAAGTTAAACTTTAGGTTAAGTCTTAGGGTTAAGTCTCAGGTTTAAGTCTCAGGATTATGTCTTAGGGTTAAGTCTTAAATTTAAGTCTTAAGCTTAAGTCTTAGGGTTAAGCCTTAAGGTTAAGTGTCAGGGTTAATTCCTAAAGGTTAAGTCTTAAGTTTACATCTCACAGATTGAGTCTTAGGGTTAAGTCTTCATTTTAAGTCTTAGGGTTAAGTCTTAGAGTACAATCCTGAGGATAAGTCTTATGGTTAAGTCTCAGGGTTAAGTCTTAAGGTTGAGCCTTAAGGTTAAGTCTTAGGGGTAAGCCTTAGAGTTATGTCTTGGGGATAAGTCTTAGGGCTAAGTCTCAGGATTAAGTATCAAGGTTAAAGCTCAAGGATAAGTCTCAGGGCTACGTTTTAGTGTTAAGTCTCCAGGTTAAATCTTAGGTTTAAGTCTCAGTTTTA
This sequence comes from Falco punctatus, assembly GCF_963210335.1. NCBI lineage: Eukaryota > Metazoa > Chordata > Aves > Falconiformes > Falconidae > Falco > Falco punctatus. Next base: position 696,560 of record NW_027660223.1, on the reverse strand, counting down.
AGTTTTAGGGATAAGTCTTCAGGATAAATTTCACGATTAAGTCTCAGGGTTGAGTCTTAAGGTTAAAACTTAACCTTAAGTCTCAGGGTTAAGTCTTATGCTTAAATCGTAATGTTACATCGGAATTTTAAGTCTTAGGGTTAAGTCTAAATCTAAGCCACAAGTTGAAGTTTTAAGGGTTAACGCTTTAGAGTTAAGACTTGGGGATAAGTCTTAGGGTTAAGTCTTAAAATTTAAGTCCTAAGGTTAACTCTTAGGGTTAAATCTGTAAGGTCAACACTTAAGGTTAACTCTTAGGGTTAAGTTTAGGGTTAAGTCTTAAGGTTACGTCTTAAAGTTAAATATTAAGGTTAAGTCTTGGGGTTATTTCTTAAGGTTAAGTCTGAGGGTTATATCGGAGCGTTAATTATTAAGTCTTAGAGTTAATTCTCAGGGTTAAGTCTTCAAGTTACTTCTTAAGGTTGAGACTTAGTTTTAAGTTGTAAGGTTAAGTCCGAATGTTACATCTTAAAGTTAATCTTAGGGTTAAATCTCAGTGTTAAGTCTCAGGGTATAAGTCGTAAAGGTTGTGTCTTAATGTTCAGTCTTATTGTTAAGTCTTAAAAGTTGTATTTTAGGGTTCAGTCTTAGGGCTAAATTTTAAGGTTAAGTCTTTGGGTTAAGTCTTAAGGTGAAGTCTTATGGCTTGAGTCTTAGGGTTAAGTCTAAAGTTTAATTCATAAGTTGAAGTCTTAGACTTAAGTCTTGGGGCTAAGTCTTAGGGTTAAGTCTTAAATCTTAGGTTTAAGTCTCAGTGTTGAGTCTTAGGGATAAGTCTTTGAATTAAGTCTTCAAGTTTTGTCTTAAGGTTTAACCTTAAGTTTAAGTCATAGGGTTAAGTCTTAGGGTTACGTTTTGAGTGTAAATCTTAAGGTTACGTTTTAAGGTTAAGTCTTAATGGTACATCTTAAAGTTAAGTCTTAGCATTAAGACCTAGGGTTAAATCTCAGGGTTAAATTTCAAGGTAAAGTCTCAAGGTTAAGTCTCAGGGTTACGTGGTAAGGTTGTGTCTTAGGATTCAGTCTCTAGGGTTAAGTTTTGAAGTTAAACTTTAGGTTAAGTCTTAGGGTTAAGTCTCAGGTTTAAGTCTCAGGATTATGTCTTAGGGTTAAGTCTTAATGTGAAGTCTTAAATTTAAGTCTTAAGCTTAAGTCTTAGGGTTAAGCCTTAAGGTTAAGTGTCAGGGTTAATTCCCAAAGGTTAAGTCTTAAGTTTACATCTCACAGATTGAGTCTTAGGGTTAAGTCTTCATTTTAAGTCTTAGGGTTAAGTCTTAGAGTACAATCCTGAGGATAAGTCTTATGGTTAAGTCTCAGGGTTAAGTCTTAAGGTTGAGCCTTAAGGTTAAGTCTTAGGGGTAAGCCTTAGAGTTATGTCTTGGGGATAAGTCTTAGGGCTAAGTCTCAGGATTAAGTATCAAGGTTAAAGCTCAAGGATAAGTCTCAGGGCTACGTTTTAGGGTTAAGTCTTAAGGTTAAATCTTAGGTTTAAGTCTCAGTTTTAAGTTTTAGGGATAAGCCTTCAGGATAAATTTCACGATTAAGTCTCAGGGTTGAGTCTTAAGGTTAAAACTTAACCTTAAGTCTCAGGGTTAAGTCTTATGGTTAAATCGTAAATGTTACATCGTAATTTTAAGTCTTAGGGTTAAGTCTAAATCTAAGCCACAAGTTGAAGTCTTAGGGTTAACGCTTTAGAGTTAAGACTTGGGGATAAGTCTTAGGGTTAAGTCTTAAAATTTAAATCCTAAGGTTAACTCTTAGGGTTAAATCTGTAAGGTCAACACTTAAAGTTAACTCTTAGGGTTAAGTTTAGGGTTAAGTCTTAAGGTTACATCTTAAAGTTAAATATTAAGGTTAAGTCTTGGGGTTATTTCTAAAGGTTAAGTCTGAGGGTTATATCGGAGCGTTAATTATTAAGTCTTAGAGTTCATTCTCAGGGTTAAGTCTTCAAGTTACTTCTTAAGGTTGAGACTTAGTTTTAAGTTGTAAGGTTAAGTCCGAATGTTACATCTTAAAGTTAATCTTAGGGTTAAATCTCAGTGTTAAGTCTCAGGGTATAAGTCGTAAAGGTTGTGTCTTAATGTTCAGTCTTATTGTTAAGTCTTAAAAGTTGTATTTTAGGGTTCAGTCTTAGGGCTAAATTTTAAGGTTAAGTCTTTGGGTTAAGTCTTAAGGTGAAGTCTTATGGCTTGAGTCTGCGGGTTAAGTCTAAAGTTTAATTCATAAGTTGAAGTCTTAGACTTAAGTCTTGGGGCTAAGTCTTAGGGTTAAGTCTTAAATCGTAGGTTTAAGTCTCAGTGTTAAGTCTTAGGGATAAGTCTTTGAATTAAGTCTTCAAGTTTTGTCTTAAGGTTTAACCTTAAGTTTAAGCCATAGGGTTAAGTCTTCGGGTTACGTTTTGAGTGTAAATCTTAAGGTTACGTTTTAAGGTTAAGTCTTAATGGTACATCTTAAAGTTAAGTCTTAGCATTAAGACCTAGGGTTAAATCTCAGGGTTAAATTTCAAGGTAAAGTCTCAAGGTTAAGTCTCAGGGTTACGTGGTAAGGTTGTGTCTTAGGATTCAGTCTCTAGGGTTAAGTTTTGAAGTTAAACTTTAGGTTAAATCTTAGGGTTAAGTCTCAGGTTTAAGTCTCAGGATTATGTCTTAGGGTTAAGTCTTAATGTGAAGTCTTAAATTTAAGTCTTAAGCTTAAGTCTTAGGGTTAAGCCTTAAGGTTAAGTGTCAGGGTTAATTCCTAAAGGTTAAGTCTTAAGTTTACATCTCATAGATTGAGTCTTAGGGTTAAGTCTTCATTTTAAGTCTTAGGGTTAAGTCTTAGAGTACAATCCTGAGGATAAGTCTTATGGTTAAGTCTCAGGGTTAAGTCTTAAGGTTAAGTCTTAGGGTTAAGCCTTAGAGTTATGTCTTGGGGATAAGTCTTAGGGCTAAGTCTCAGGATTAAGTATCAAGGTTAAAGCTCAAGGATAAGTCTCAGGGCTACGTTTTAGGGTTAAGTCTTAAGGTTAAATCTTAGGTTTAAGTCTCAGTTTTAAGTTTTAGGGATAAGTCTTATGGATACATTTCACGATTAAGTCTCACTTGCTGGAGTGGGAAGCTTGGGAAATGGGTCCAGGACTTTATCTGGACACTCAGCAGCCATCTTTTATCGTGTATGGCTTTGAACATGCACATGCGCAATTTTAAACCCCACAGAATGTACTGGAAGAATCTGGAAAGACCGCGCATGCGAAATCTCTATAGTCTAGCCATGGTAGTGATGCATATATACATATATATATATATATATATACACACATATATACATAAATACATATATATATATATATAAATGCTTAAAGAGACTATAGTATTTATAGTTCATTTATTACTTAAGTGGAATGTATAGTTATAGGTGTTGGTTTTAGGTTTTATTTTTGTAGGTTATTATATGTATTACCCAACCCTTTTGATTTATTTTGAAAACCGTGTGTTAGATGTAAAGTAAATTCAATGAATCATTTGACAACCAGTAAACAACAAATAACAATTTATTAACAAACATGAACTAGAAGTTGAATAACAGAATAACAGTCCAGCAAAGTCTCATGTGAGGTGGAAAACAGGCTTCTTCACTCGTGAGTCCAGCACAGTCCTGAATAATGTCGGGGTGGTAACTCCATCTGTTCCCTCCATGATAGTCTGTCTCTGGTCCTTGGTATTTTTCTTCATGAGGTAACGAAAATGAACAGAAACAAATAACAAGTCACATGGTAACTGCTGGAGGTCAACAGTTTTCTTTTGTTTATATAACAGTCTCTCGCACTCTGCTTTGGTATCCCATGGGTTCCACTTCTCAGGGCGGATCGCGAGGAAGAGATCGCACTCTTCTGTACCGGCGTGACCAAAAACACTCACAAAAGCACATACTGATGGTTACTGTAGTCACGATGAGACAAAGGCTGAACAGCAAAACCGTACAGAGTGTGTCGTCTCCTGCTCCCATCTTTTCCAAAATGATAAGGATTGTTTGTGGTGAGACAAACAAATTGGTCCGTGACCCTCCTGGTCAAGATTCAGGCTAACGCCCTGACCAAAACTGCACAATGAAAATGCATGCGCAGCCTAACCTTAAAGGGGCATGAAAATTTACCCCTTTAAATGCCCACCTCTTGGCTCTTGATTCTTAACCCCCACAAACAAACCTTATATATGCTAAGAAATGTTTTATTGTGTTTTGTTATGTAATCCTGTTATGATAATGTTTTGAAATTAGCTTATGACATGTTTGAGTTTTGAGTTGTTAGCTAACGTTTGTTAGGGATTTATAGTTCTTGTTAGTCATTTGTAGTTATTGCCTGTTATTGTTTATTGATAATGGTAAATGGGTTTAATGCTTAGATAAAGATTGTTAACCTCGTTTGTATAGTTGGCAGAATCTTTTCTCTATCTCTATCTATGCCACCCACGGAGCAGCAATGTTGAGCCACGGGGCGGTGTGAAGTATGTTATTGGGACATCGCTATCTGTCTCACCATTGCTGGCTGACCGCAAAACAACACAGAGATGGAGATACCCAAATCACCCAGAATAGGAGATCTCCGGGGAATACCCTGCTTAAAACACCCCACTTCCAGACATTTATGTTGGGTTGTTTGCCGATGTCTAAATTGTAATAGAGATTGGTCCCGTGTTTCATTTAAGAGACAACCTTACTGTATGAAATGTCACAATGATTCGATACGTACCAGGGGACCAGAGGATCAAGTGGAAATTCGTAAATTATTTTGTGGATGGGAACTGTCAGTACCTGAACTTTGGGAAGTACATGAAACAGACTGGTACGGAGTTTTAAGACAGTGTGCTATAAGATTCGCCTGGAAACGGACACAACAACCAAACAGGTGGAAATATATTTAAGAAATAACTAACTCTTTAGACCTTGGAAATTATTGACAGGATAACAGCAAAATTCCCCTCAAGACTACCTGCTGCTGCCGAGAAGATATTGATGTCCCGTTGGTCTCTGCAAAAGAGTAGACGAGGAAGGCAGAGAGGTACTGAACAGTGGGGAAATGAAAGCTAGTATCCTATTAATGGTATTGGTTACCATGACTTTAAAAAAAAAAAAAAAAAAATAAAGAGCATTACCCTTCAATTGGACCTTAGGTTGATGGGAAGATTCAATCGAAGTTCGGTATAACGTGACAGCCGGATCCCCAAAATTCCAAGTTAAATTGGAAGATTTAGTCTTTTATGAACTAGACCCACCCGGTCGATGAGAAAGAACAATAAAACCTTTTTATCTCTGCCCCAGTTCGAATCCAGGGAAAAGCTATTGCAATTTCCCTAATCACTGTTACTGTGCATATTGGGGATGTGAAACCATAGCTTCAAACTGGGACGTAGCCATTAAAAATAGATTCTTAACTATAACATGGGGACCCGGAGGATGCAATCTGCCAGCTCCTAGCTGGGATAGACACACAGAGGACCTCCACCTTGGCAACTGTAAGCTTGTTATATACTAGAAATCCTGCAGCCTAATGACCACGGATGGCTATTAGGACGAACCTGGGGAATAAGATATTGGGAACCTGGAGCTGCTAGAGGGGTCTCGTCTATCTAGTTCCCCCAGTCTCTCCGCATACTCTCTGTACATACCCGCACAGGCAGGCAGAGGCAGCCCCCAGCCCCTGGTGCCTGTAAGCACGCTGCAGGGGGCTGCGCTTTTCCAGCCCCGGGGGGGCACCGGGGCCCGGGGGGCAGCGATCTCCCTCGGGCTCTCGGCAGAGGAGCTCGGCAGCAGCCCGGGCTGCGAGAGGGGGGCGGCTCGGGGGGCGGGGGGCCACCCGGGGCGGGGGGACACCCCTCCCGGCCGGCGGGCGGTCCGGCAGGTGGTGCCGCGGGCTGGAGCGACCCCGCCCGCCCCTCCCTCGGGGACAGCCGGCGGCTGGAACCCGGTGGCCGCCCCCCGGCCCCCCGCGCCGCGGTGCGCTCGCTGCGGGGTGCGCCGGCGGGGCCGCAGTGCCCGGGCCGCAGACCCCGCACGGCAGCCGGGGAGGGCTCCGCCGTCCCCCCCCGCCCTGCCCGGGGGCGGCTACGGGAGCGGCGCGGGCGAGCCGGGGGAGCTGCGGGTGACGGGCGCCCCCCGAGCGGTTGCGGAGGACGGGAACGGCCGCGGCAGAGGCCGCGAGTGCGGCGTGAAGGTGCCGGTCAGCCGGAGCCGCCTCCCGCGGGGGGCCGGGCTCGCTGCCGGGTCTCCGCGCGGTCGGGGCTGTCGCTGCCGAGGTTCGAGACGTTTCGCCGCCGCCCCTCGCCCCGGCACGCTCCTGCGACGGCGGCGCTGGCCGTGCCCGGCTCGGGGCAGGCGTTTGCCAGCCGGAGACCGGACCCCTTTTCCGGGAGAGGCCGGAGCGAGGCGGCGAGCGCCGGGGAGCGCGCAGGGAAGGGAGCGGGCAGCCCTCCGCAGGGGGCGAGCCCGGGGGCTGCGCTGCGGCTCCGCACTCGCGGCTCCGCCTCAGCCGCAGGCAGCCCCCGCAGAGCCGCCCCCGGCCCCGCGCCGCGCCGCGCCGCAGGCAGCCCCCGGCGCCCCGGGAGGCGCTGCGGACCGACGGCTTGCACATCGGTGGTCAGCAGAAGGCAGCTCTGCGCCTTAAGTGGCGACGTAGAGAAAAGATGTGTCTGCAGCGAAGCACAGGAGAGGGTCCGGAGGACAGAGCGTGTTGCAGGCGCTTGGCAGCACACGGCCTCGGGAGGGGGAACAGACGCCATGGGTCAAGCTGGGGCATAAGGTAAGCTCAAGGAGAACCAGTTGGTTAATGGGACCAAACAGAAATGACTTGAACCATGCATGAACACTTGAGTGAAAGTAAAGACCGCTGTGCCTTTAAATGGGGACGAGGCTCGTAAGACCCAGTGAGGATTAAGTGTGACTAAAGATCATCGTAAACGTTTTTTCCAGGTGTATAAAGTATTTTCCTGTCACGACGAGCTGTGCTAGCTTTGTGGGTTTGCCCCCCAGCTCCCATCCCCGCAGACACGCGTGCCTGGTCCCTCGGCCGTGCGGGTGCTCGATCCGTTGCACGGCGGGCGATGGGATCCGGCCGTTCGACGGCAGCATCGGGTCCCGAGGAGACGGTCGCTGCCAGCCCCGGCCGGGCTCGGCGCTCGGCGGGGCTGCGCAACGTCCCGGTGCGACATGTCCCTTCCCGGGGCTCGGCCCCCGTCTGGGTGCGAGGGGGGTGGCGGCCCGGCGGGTGGCGGGCCTGCCGGGGTGGGAGATGCGGCTCCAGGTGCTTTGCCCGCCAGCCCGGACGGTGCTTTCGCCTCTCGTTACGCGTTCGGGGGAGGCAGGAGGGTCGCCGTTACCGTCAGCGAGCCCGTGCTGCCGCCGCTGCCCGGCGTCGGGGCTGTGTGGCATCCCGGGGTGGCGGGGAGCGGAGCGATGCGCCTCGTCCTTGCAGGGTGCTGAGCTGCCTTTCCCCGGGGCCAGGGCTCGCTGCCGCTTCCAGCTGCACAGGATTTGGTCCCGCAGCCTCAGTGTGAGGGCTGGATTTTTGCGAAACGAGGAGGAGCTGCTGGCACCTTCTGTACTGACGGGTGGCTTGATTTCTTGCCTTGCCTTTCGTACATCTTTAATAGCCCGGTGGAGTACAAATTGTAAAGGAAACTTCATACGCAGAGTTTTAGAGTTTGAAGAGAGATTATTCACCCTCTAGCTGTCGTGAGGTTTCACCTCTCCTTCCTGGCAGGACTGATCTTCCAGTTAGAAGTGAAACAAGGTCAAACGGTTAAAAAAAAAGGCTTCCTTCTGTCAGGGCGAATCTAAATCAATCAAATCCCCGGGCACCAAAGTGTGTTGTGTAACAAATGGGAGTGCAAAGGTAAGCACGTAGCTTTGCGTGTGCGAGAGCAGTTGTGGGACTTCTCTGTAAGTTCTAACACCTTGCTCTTTGCGCTGTTCTGCAAATTTGCCTGGATTTTAAGTATGGACAGAAGAGGGAGAGAACGAACATATGCATTTGATTTGCTTAATAGAAAATATCTTGGCAGAAACACATGCTTGTGCTGTGTATTCTGTTAGAGCTTGGCTTTTTAAAATACTCATGTGTTCTGTCTAATGAAAAGCTGGTAGTATCTCCCATTCACCTAAGAATATGTTCAAACATAGCTTGAGATATGCTGCTAATCACGTTAAGAAAAATGTATAGCTTAATATCAAACTAGCTAAAGTGCAGTCACTGGGGAATATCTCGGTGCTTGTAAACTTTAATTTAAAGAGTGCTGTGAGGCTGGATTACCCGATACCCAGTACAATTGAAACAGCAGTATACCCCCTCTTTTTTGAAGGAAGACTGTAGGTCGTTTTGAACAGCATAGAATCATAGAATCATTTAGGTTGGAAAAGTCCTTTAAGATCATTGAGTCCAGCCATTAACCTGACACTGCCAAGTCCATCACTAAACTGTGTCCCTGAGCACCACATCTACACATCTTTGAAATGCCTCCAGGGATGGTGAGGCCACCCTGAAACTTCCCTGGGCAGCTGGTTCCAGTCCTTGACAACCCTTTCAGTGAAGAATTTTTTCCTAATGTCCAATCTAAACCTCCCCTGGGGCAACCTGAGGCCATTTCCTCTTGTCCTATCCCTTGTATCCTTGTTGGATCTGGTAGAAATGATCCCCAGATGGCAGTGTGTAAAGGATTAATTTAAATTCCAGATTCTGGTTGCCTGGCATTAGCAAAAATAAAGCTTTTGTGTTATTTCTCTTAACAGTTAAAAATTAGATGCAGGAAAAATAAAGAGAAACACTAAGTACTGAATTCCCCCCCCCCCCCCCCCCCCCTCCATTTACATTTTGGTAAGAGGGAACTAATTTGCTCTCCTGTCTGCTGTGCATCCTGGTTCTGAGCTAATCTTTTCTATGCCCTAGATTGTTATTAGCCTTGCTTGCTTATTACTGAAAGATTTACTTTCTAGGACTCCTTTTAATTCCGTTTGCTCCTACACTGCCTTTTGTCTTAAATGTTATTTTTTTGTAGTGTCCTTTGAAAGATTCTTGGCCTTTTCTAACCCGGGACAAATTTATAGTAGCCTGGTCGAGTTTTCCTAATCATTAACGATCTTCCCAGCAGGATATGTTCTTTGTCTTCTTCCTAACGTGATTCAGGACACATTCTGTTTTAAAGTGCCCTTACCCTTGAACCATTGTGCTCGGATTTAGTGTATTAACCCAAACTCTAGTAGATTTTTCTTGAGGCTTTTCTATGTCACTTTGCACAGCACTCGTAAGATACCCGCTGTCAAAGTGCTTGCATTTTAGTAATAACACCTTGGCATTGTTAAAGTAAGTATGTTTAAATTTTCCTTTGGCCGACTCATCTGTTTTAATTCCTTAAGTATTCAGATTTGTTCTGAGACAGGTCGAGGAAAGGAGCACTTGTTCTTTACAGAGGATGAAATAGCAGAAATAAATGTGTAAATAGGCATGACCATTAGGCCATTAGGGGTGTTTCTGTGGGTATGTCTGCTATGCCCAGAATGGTGTAAGAACAGTAATCCGCTTTGCAAATTTGGCTGTATGACCATATCACTATGTTTAGAGGTGCAGGCATCAATAGATGCAAGTGTTTTCACAGAATTAAGAAAACCATCTTGTCCATGCAGTCCAGCCATAAATGATGCACAGAACAAGAAATGATAGAAAAAAAAAAAAATGTCTTTTCAGACGCATATGAGCAAATAGAGTATTCTGTGCTGTCCTGCACACGCATGTGTGTACATGTATTCGTCGCCAGTGAGTCGTGGCTCCTAAGCCTGATTTAAAAACTGAATGAGTTCATTATAATCCCCTCCCCCCCCCCAAAAAAAAAAAATATCTGAGGAATCAATCTAATCTGCTTTACTAAATATACATGTGAAAATGCATACCAGGGATAAACCTGGGGACTCTACATATTTCTCTCTTTTTCCTCCAACAGAATGAAATCACCTTTGAGACAATAAAGGAGTTGGAAGAGGAGCCAGTGTGTCCCATTCAGTGTTCTCTGTGTATCTGCGTGCACCGCTTCCCCTGTTTGGTTCCTGATCTAGACGGGAAGGACAGGGAGGGTGTAAGGACACTGCAACTCTCAGGGAGAAGATCGGCTTTTGTGCTGGCTTCAGCCAGTTCTGAGCTCTTTGGGGCTTAAATCTCCCAGAATGGGTGTGATATTGAGTTGTCTACTCCAGGGCAAATGGAGAGGAGGAGGGGCGCCTGGAGGGAGGACCACTGGCTCAGGGGACACCCTGAGCATCAGAAGTTGTTGGAACCACTGATGACTAGAGCTGTGACCAGGGGGGACCTCTCAGATTTCTCTGCATGTGGTACCCCAGTTGCTGGGACGTACATTAAGCAGAGATTGTGCGGTGTGGTGGGAGGGTGACTTGCTTTGCAAAGGGGGAGCTCAGGCCAAACCCCTGCCAGGCAGGCAGAACTGCAGATCCTCCCTGTGCTTCGCGTTCACCTTGCCTATGACAACGTGCCACAGAAAAGCTGAGCACAGCCCTTTGCTGACGCCCAGCAGCTTCTGCTCCCTGCTGTGCCCCTCTGAAATGTTTTGGTTGATTGTCATTTCATGGAGAGCTCTATTGTCCCCACAGCCAGGGCTACTGCAGCAGTAGCAAACCAGGGCTTCTAGTTACTCCCCGACGCCTGCCTTCCTCCCCCTCTGCATCTCCCCAGCTCTCACAGAGGAGGGGTTGCCAGTGGTGCCTTCTTCAGGCAGGGCACATCTGCAGCTTCCATTGAATACCCTCCTTTCCTTTGAAAGCCCTGCCTCCTTCTGGCGGGTGGGGTTTGCTCATTTCCATGGGCGCTTTTGCAGGTGGTGGTGACATGGGAAGGAAAGGGACATACAGTGCTGGAGGTAAAGAGCTGCTCTGCTTCTGTTTACACCGTGTTTGTACAGCTGAGGTGGATACAAATCGGGGGTGGCTTTGCTGGAGAACTTTGCCAGGGATATAACTGACCGCCTGTTTGGGAGTCCCAGAGCAGCACGTTCGGTACCAGGAGATCGCTGCACTGCCTGCCCTTGCCGTTGCTCTTGCGCATGCGGCAGTAAATACCTCCTCTGCACAAAACTGAGTCCGGGTAGAGTCCACGGAGACAGTTTTGGTAAGAGTCCCAGGTGCTGCAGAAAAGCAGTCTGAGGTCTCAGCTGAGCTGTACTGCTTCAGAAGGGAGATTAGCCATAGATAGGTACGTGCTTTCTTTCTCAAAGAGGGGAAGGATGGTGTGGGATAGTCCTTTGCTCAGTGGTCCTGTGGGCGTGTGCACTGGAGAGGAGCCATCACAGGCCACCTCTTCCTGAGCAAGCCACCACTGTGGGAGGCACTGAGATGCTCAGCAGAGGCAGTTTAGGAGCGACAGGGGTGGTCTGTCCTGCTGCTTGGAGGTAATCCCCTCCATACAACCCTGAGATGCAACGTACCCAGCTAGAAGGAATCCCAGTAGAGGTGGACAAAAAGATGAACACGTGCAGGTATTGCTCCCCAGCAACATGCGAAAAAATTCATCAACAGTACATATCCTGCCATGTATCCGTTCATATGGAAGGTGAATATTTATGGGTTTTAGTGTAAGTCAAAAGTTGTTGGACAGTCTGGTTTGCCTTGGAACGAAACCATACAACTAAATTTCGCGAAGCAACCCGTGTTTCAAACCCGTGGACAAGGTGAAATGCCATGTGCATGAGAGCGTTTCTCATCAGTGCGGATCTTTGCTGTCTCTAAAGCAGTGCAGGCTGGGGCTGTGGGTGCTACTGGAGATACGCAGCCTGCCTGCACTGCAGGAAGGTCATTCTGGTCTGACTGTCAGATGGAGCTGTATGTTGTACAATATTGTACGTGTTGTGCCAAGCTTTCTGCAGGTAAAGAAAGAAGCAGTCATGTGTTTGACAACAGCAATCATAGGTGATGCTGTGAAGAAATTCAGGGAAAATCTGCGGCGCATGGGATTTTGACTACAACCAAGCTGTAGTTCTGACTTGTCTTGGTCACTTGAATTAGAAATGTGTCATTAATTTAAAAATAACCGGTGCAGTTAAAGAGCATGGGTGTTGGTCAGAAATGCCTGGTTTCTCATGTGTAAATTGACCAAGTCAGAGGCACTGATGCAAGTGCCTGGATGAATCGGTAAAACAGGGCTGGGCTAGCCAGGGTTGGCACGGGCAGCGTGTGCAACATGTAGTTGTTTAGGCAATAGCTCTAATTCAGAGTTATGATGGAGGTGCTGAATGTGCTTGGTTTTGAAAGCACACAGTGTTCGTTAGCTTCAACGGAAACTGCAGGATCCTGCTGTCCAAATCAATGAAACTGTGAGATACAATCCACTGTTCAGGAAAGTCAGAATATGTTTTTAGGTAAAACCGCTGCTGAAGCGATAGCAGCGATGGAGCGTGTGTAAAGGAGCCTAGGGAGACCCGCAGCCTTCTGGAGCCAGGCAGAGTATTTCCTGTTCACTTTAGCTATTGGTCACGAAGGGAAGATGCTTCCTACAAACTGGGGTTCGTTCTAATGGAAATAGGTGACTTGTGAATAAAGATGGCAGTGCAGAGTTGTCTTTTTCCCCCATTTTTGGAAAACAGAATGCATTATTGTTCCAGTTTAACAATAGGTGGCACTTGGTTCCAGTGCAAGTAGTTATCTCTTCATTGCCATAAAAAGAAATCCATACAATTATATCAGTTCTGATTCTGAATCAAAGAATGAAAATAGCTTCTAAACAGGGTCTTGACTAATAATTCATGTGCTGTGATATCTGCATGGTGTGTCTTCATTGCCTTTCACTAAAATTCCTCTTTCCTGTGAAACCAGTTGTGTTTGTGGGTTTGGGATCTTTTTTTCTTTCCTCCCCTTGTTCGCAGTTCCACTTGATTTTTTTCTGGTGGTGTTACAACGAACATTGTGCAGTCCTCCTAATGCTTTGTCCATCAGTAATGTTTTCACTTTTTTCTTGTTCATGTTTTAAGAGACACTATTGTTTTCTTTCTAAGGGCTGTATTTTTGTTATGTCTTGCATCATGAGTGAATTCAAAGTACTTTCAATGGCATAATACACTTTGTAGTGTAATTTTGTGAAAATGCTTCTCTATGAATTAAAAAAAAGATCATTTTATATTATTTCAGGGGTAAACCCTGAATTAATCAATCTTGGATGTGGTGTTTCCGTCTTCTAGAAATACGTGAAGCATAACTTTATTTTTATAGGTTAAGAAGGAAAAAAGCAAACAAAGATGTTCAAAAGTGCAGGCCATGGCAAAACAGGAATGTGTGGATAAATTAAATAACATCACTAATCGGCAAATGAAACAAAAGATTACTGTAAGGAAGAATGACTGTTTGAAAATGGAGAATGAAAACACGATAGAAGAAAAAGACAAAAAGAGTTTTTCATCTGGGGAGAGCTCAAAATTGATTAAAATGCCAATGAAAGGGTAAGCTGAGGAAATGATCTCTAATTCTTATTTGTAGTACTATGTAAATGTCTTAGGTTTTCTGATACTGTGGTAGTTGAAGTAGTTTCCTTAGTGGTGAAAGCCATAGTGAGTAGTCCACTGCTTCTCAAAAAATGAAGAAAAATTCTTTTTAGACAAAATGAAGCGCACGATGGAGGTTCAAATTTATTGCCTGCTCTAAAAAAAGAAAAGGGGAAAACAAAAGAAAACGCCCACCTAAATTCCTGTGATTTCCATGTCAACACTGAGGTAAAATGCATCTTCAAAACCAGAACTGAAGACTGGAAAAAGCAGTTATTTTTGTAGGAAATGGCCACCTAGAAAAGAAAAGTAGGAACTTGGGGTTTGCTACTACTCCCTTTTCTAGGTGATTTTAGTGATCTCCGTGCAGTTGGTGTTTTCCTTTTCATTAAGTTAATGTGCCCTTCGTCAGGAGGGGGAAAAGATGATATTACCAAACCAATCTCAAAAGTCTAAAGAAGGCACATGTATTTTTATGCAGACCTAAGCAGGAGCTTTTTCTGTCAGTCCTTCAAAGGAATCTCTGCTCTAGATGCTTTCTGTAACGTGGCTGTTGGATATAGTCCAGCTTAACCTGGATCCAGCTCAGATTCCACGTGTCCCCCTCACTCTAGGGGAAGGGTTTTAAATACTTGGGCATATTCCACGATCTTTACAGTCAAGTCTGTGATTTTATCATAGCTATTTTTTGTCTCGGTTGTTTCTGGACATCATCTTAAGTATGTCTGTTTCACAGAAATATTTTTTTATAAACCTACTCACTTGGTGTTTTTTTTTCTTTCTTTCTGTGTAATGCAGTAAAATTGCCCTGAATGCCAAAGGTGCAAAGGAAAATAAAAGACAGCCTTCAAAGCAGAAGGCTCATCAGCAGATGAGCTCTTCCAGTGGCAATCATGGTCAAGTACCGGATGATAGCACTTCCAGTGAAACATCTGAGGATGAAGGAAGGTATGCATATAAGGAATGTTGAAAATAAAACTCACTTAATGATAAAAATTGGCCTGAGAGCTAGAGGCAAGTTTGGGTTTTTGTTGTGTGTTTAAGGTTTTTTGTAAACCTGATGCATATGAAGATTCTTGTTCTTTCGTGTGACCACCTGATGTTCTTTCTTGTTCTTTCTTGTTCTTTCCTGTGACTACCTGATGCACTTTGTGTTGACAAACACTTCACTTTTGTTTAGAGTGCTTTTGAACATGCTGGCCAAGTCAACAATAAGGTCACGTGCACAAATTCTGATTAATTACATGAGTGTGTGCACAGGCATAGAAGTATTTCATGTGTTTAAAAAGGGCGAGGTATCTCAGTTTTTTCACTGCAGGTATCTCAGGATTTTTTGCCCTGCTCCCCGCTCCACCTTTTCTCTTGCAGCTGTGTACCCTCCTGACTTCTTGCCCACCCTGAACTTACTTGTGTGGGTTGTGGCAAAGTGAGAAAGAGAAGTTGTTGACACTGTTCAGCCCTAGCTAAAAATCTGGTGTGCTACCAACACTGTTTTGGTCAGAAATCTAACACACAGCCCTGTGTGGGCTGCTGTGAAGAAAATAAACTGCATCCCAGCCAGACCCAGCACACCAGAGAATCCAAAATTACAGTTCTTTGACCTGTAGGAGAAGGATTCTCGGTACTGAAGAGAGCTAAACCCCTGGTATTAAACAGGGAATGCACGTAAGCGTATAGCTACATGTCTGTAGCTGTAAGATTTCTGTCACTTTGCGTGAAGTTTAGGGAACAGTTATTTCAACTATTTGCTTAATATCTTGCAGAAAAATTAGCCTTCCAGGAGACATTAATAGCACACAATAATTGTTTCAGTCTTGAACTATATCTAGCGAAGTTACTATACCAGATTTTAGTTTAATTCAGTTCTGCAATTAAGTTTTCAAAGCAACTGTAGGTATTATTCATAATGCAAAGTAAGCATTTCGGTACTGAAATAATATTTCTTGTTTTCTAGACCTGCAGCAACAACCAGAAGTGAAAGGAACGAGGTACTGTAAAACTAGTTTCTTGATAAACAGTCTCTATCAGCTTTTAATCACTTAGGTGGGAGCAGTGTTTATGTAGTGATCAACCAGATGTACAAATTGCTGCTGGTATGCAGCTTGATTGTATTTGAGACAAATCTGTGGGCTGTGAAGGAGAGAATGAATCATTCATGCATTTGTAATGGTCTGTAATACTAGACAGTGGAATTACAGAAAGTACTGTATTTTTTGTAGGTCAGCATACCAGTGGAAGTAACTGATGACCCTGGTTTAACTCACTCATCTGACCCAACTTCAGAGGATGTCTTCATCCTACTTCAACCTACAAGCTTCAACCTACAAGGAGACTATGCTGCTGTTGGAAGAGCTTAGTGTGGTTCATATGGGTATGTTTTCAAGTCTCTGTCTTCAGCTGTTACAAGTTCCCCTTAAAACATGATTTCTTTGTATGCACCCCAAAGTATTTTAATTTCATATTTTGATATAGTATCTCTTTGTGACTAGAGATCCCCCTCAAAAGCTGTGAAACTGTCACCTAACCTGAGATGTTGCCTGCATTGCCAGCCGATGTGCCTTACGTTATCATTTTTCTTCTTTATATCCCCTTGATGTGGTTTAAGCCCAGCCACACCTAAACACCTAAGCACCACACAGCCACTCACTTGTTCCACCCCAGTGGGGTGGGGGAGAGCATCGGAAAGGGAAAAGTGAGAAAACTCACGGGTCGGCATGAAAACAGTTCAATAGCAAAAGCAAAAGCCACGCACGCAAGCAAAGCAAAGCAAGGAATTCATCCAGCACGTCCCATGGGCAGGCGGGTGTTCAGCCATCTCCAGGACAGCAGGGCTCCGTCACGCATAACAAATACTTGGGAAGACAAAGTGCCATCACTCTGGATGTCCCTCCCTTCCTTCGTCCTCCCCCAGCTTTATATGCTGAGCATGATGCCGCGTGGCATGGCACATCCCTTGGGTCAGCTGGGGTCAGCTGTCCCAGCTGTGTCCCGGCCCGGCTCCTTGCGTACCCCCAGCCTGCTTGCTGGTGGGGTGGGGTGAGGAGCAGAAAAGGCCTTGGCTCTGTGTGAGCGCTGCTGGGCCATAAGGAACACATCCCCGTGCTACCAACCCTGTTTGCGGCACAGCTGTAAAACATGGCCCCGTACCAGCGACTGTGAAGAAAATTAACACTATCCCAGCCACAACCAGCACACCCCTCAACAGCTAATGACAAAGAGTACAGCAAAATAATGGCTTTGCTTAAAAATAGTAAGTACATATATATAACAAATTTCAACTGTCATAAGATGCTTGCATATATGCACAAGGCATTATATAAACATAAGCATCACTTACTAGGGCTCTTAAACTATGCTAAAATTTCATGAGGCAAGTGTTAACCTTGGCCGAAGGCCAAACTCCCCGCCCAGTGCTGCCACTGCCCCTCCTTGACAAAACGGGGTGAAAAAGCTTGTGGGTCAGTGTGAAGGCAGGGCTGTCACTTCCCAGTGACTGTCACTGGCCAAACAGACTCCACCAATTAAAATACATTTGGATAGTGAGAAACAAAGACCCAAAACCTGAGAAGGACACGTCGGCACCCCCCCTGCTCAAGCTCTGCTGCTCTCCTTCCCGGCCACCTCCCCAGGCAGCACGGGGAGGCTGCGGTCTGCAGTCGGGACGTAGCAGTTTCTCTCTGCTGCTCCTTCCTCGTCCCTTTTCCCTGCTCCAGTGTGAGTCCTCCCCCAGGCTGCAGTCCTTTGGGGAAAATCTCCTCCAGCCTGGGCCCTCCATGGGTCGCAGGTCCTTCGGGAAGGATCCGCCTGCTCTGGCACGGGGTCCTGCGCAGCACTGCGCTGTGGGTATCTGCTCCAGCATGGTTCTCTCAGGGGCTGCAGGGGAATCTCTGCTCTGGCACCTGGAGCAGCACCTCTCCCTCCTCCTTCGCTGACCTGGGTGTTCATTTGCGGGGCTGGTTTTCACATGCTTTTCCCCTTCTCTGCCCGTGTGGTGGTTTCGCCCTTTCCTACATTTGTTTTTCCTGAGGAGCTGCCAGCACGGCTGAGAGGCTCAGCTGTGCCCTGCGGTGGGTCCATCGAAACCGTCCATGTCCAGCACGGGACGACCCCTGGCTCCTTCTCACAGGGACCTTCCCGCTACCGAGACCTGCCACCTGCACCTAATGCAGCAAAACATTGAACAGCTTATACATTGGGCAGTATTTGTGCAGCTTTGTGTCTTTTCTGTCTCAAACCAGGTTCTGCTACTTTGTTGAAACTGCAAAACATACTTCTTGAATATGAACAGAGACTAGAACGTGGGACAAATCAGTATACAGCTCTCTCACTCGAAGTAACGGAATTGGGAGGTGAAAGGGAGGAGTCACAGTTCAGAGCAGAGAAGACTCAAGATTTGAAATCCGTATTGGCTCACCAAGAAGCAGAATGGAAAAGGGATATCCAAAGCCTTAAGCATGTAAATTGTGGTCTGATAATGTATTATCTTGTCAGTGGTTTTGTTCCGAAAGACACTGATGGTGCAGGCACCAGGATGAGAAGTTTCCAGTCTTTGGGTTTGGGTATTTTGAATCCCGTGGGCCAGTTATGCTATGAAGTAGATAACGTGAGAGGGGAAAAACGTCCGGATACCAGCTCCATGTACAGTCTTCTGGATGTTGTTCTAACTTTGTTTTCTAGCAAGAAAAGAGCAAGAGAGTGTGTATGGGGAAATCAGATTTATAAGAGAGATTTGAGAGATGGTTGGGTGGTGGTTTTTTTTTTTTCGTTTTGTCCTTGCAGCTTCGGTTGGCCTATAATACTAGGATTTCTGGTAACTCCACCCAGTGCAAGTCAAACCAGAGCTTAGAGCATTTGTTTGCTTACCTGTTTGTTTGTTGGAAAGGTCAAGTTTGGGATTGCCCCTTTCCCCACACTCCTGAGCTAGACCCGGAGGTGTGAGGTTTCTCATCGCTGTTGACATCACGTCAGACAGGGGTGGCCAGCAGGCACCGTAGGCAGTTCAGCAAGGACAACTGCAGAGCCCTGGCCTGGGAGGGGAGATCTCCTTGTGGTGATCCCCGGTGGGACGGCGTGGCTGGGGAGCGGCCCAGGCAGAGAGCGAGCTCAGCAGGAGCCACCGTGAGCTGGCAGCTGGGGCGGCCCGCAGCGGCCTGGGCTGTATGGAGGGCAGCAGTGCCAGGGCACTGGGGGCAGTGAGTGCCCACCCCTCCGCAGGGCTTGCTGAGCTGTGTCTCGAGCCCGGGGCCCGGTGTTTGGCCGCCCAGCCCAGGAGATCTTGCCCAGTCCGTGTGAGGTCGGCAGGGAGATGCCGGGCTGGCCCGGGGGCAGGAGCACCAGCCCTGTGAGGGGAGGCTGCGGGAGCTGGGCCTGGGGGAGTTGGGCCTCCCAGCGCGGGGGAGGGGGGTACGAGGAAGAGAGGCCGGTCCCAGCTTGGCCTGGGTTTGACTTCAGCAGGTGTTCAAAATCCTCAAACATCTGTCAAGTATAAAGAAGTAGTATTTTCATTCTAAGTGAATTCTCCAAGCAGCGTTAAATTTATACTTTCAAAAGTTACACTTTTTGCGAAATTACACTAGAAACTACATGTAAAGCTTTCTCCTTGCAATATACGCCATTCAAATACAAATGTTTCTGTCAGTCTTTCAAGTAATTTTAGTGGTGGTTGATTCTTGTCTTGCAGAATTTCTAAAGCAGGCTTTCAATTGGCAGTTCTTCCCTTAGGTTGACACTTGATTTTTTTAATTTTTTTTTTTTTGTCC
Organism: Falco punctatus; assembly: GCF_963210335.1. Taxonomy (NCBI): domain Eukaryota; kingdom Metazoa; phylum Chordata; class Aves; order Falconiformes; family Falconidae; genus Falco; species Falco punctatus. The sequence goes on along the minus strand of NW_027660223.1, from coordinate 677,264 downwards.
ACTTTTGTGAGTATATGGGAAAAAATAGTCAAAATAATGATCAAACACAAAGCTGCTTTCTTGTTTGGGTACCGTGGGCACACCATGGACCGTTTTTTACCATGTCAGTGCTCATTGCTGATTGTTTCAGTTGGTAAAGAAGCTGACCTTCCATAAGGCTTTCCTTGTAAGTCAGCTTCAAAATGAAATTGCTGTAGTTTCTCCCAGAGGTAGATCCAACTGAGGTTTGAAACTGTTTTTAATCGTATTCAGCTTAAACCCCATGCATTTCTGAATCTGGTTTTGAACACTGACATCCTTCTTGAGTAAACAGAAGCTGCTTGTTCTGCCTGTGGTCAGCAGTTGTTTTAGACTTACAGAAGGCTTGCTGAAAAATTGTCGGGTCTGCCATAGGTAAGTGGCGTGCTGATTCACCAGTATTACTTCTGGTCACTGAATCCGTACTGTGTAGGCAATGCTCAGTATACTAAGAAAATGTATACTAACCATAGTAAAAGTTTACGATGCTTTGATCTGATGAGACAACAAACTCCTTTTTCAACAAAATGGCTGTAATATGAAGATGTTTTTTTTTTAATTTTATTATTATAGTGTGCACACTGGTGTGTGTTTCCCTATACAAACTTACAAATAACAGATAAATCACTCAAAGTTTTTTTTCTCTATCTTGTACAACTGATACCATGCACAACGGAATGAAGTTAGAATTCTTTAAAAAGTTGAAAAGTACAGTAAAAATATGAACTCTGAAAACTTTTAACATTTTTTATGGTTTGAGTTGTCTCTGCAAGTTCATCATGTTGGAATATCTACTTTTATATCAGTGCTTTTGTTTCTCAAATACCCCATTAAATCCCAGATGTTCTTTGAAACAAGAAGAAGAAAAGAGGCTCAGAGTAGAAGTGCTGTGTGAGAAAATGAGAGAAGACCTCCGAAGGAAAGAAGATCAATATTGTAAAGAGATGGAGAAGAAACAGAAACGTGAGTTACACTCTAGGAATTTAGAAATGGAGTTAAGAACACTGAGAAAGCTCTTGAAACAGGTATATTAAATAATGAATTAAAGTCTTTGTCTTATTTTCTGCTTCTTTTCAATTGTATTCCAGTATGCCTAGAGAAGGAGGCGCTTTGTTCACGGAAGAGGCGTTGGATAACTATTGTCAGATTTTGAGAACAGTAGAGTACAGTTGGTTCACAATTGGTCTGTTCTTTTTTTTTTTTTTTTTTGCTTTGCAGTTTATTATTCCTTTTTTCCTTTTTCAAAATTGAGGTTTCATTTGTATTTCAGGCAAAGCCTTACCTTTTTTTGAATTACTACAAAACATCCTGTATTTCGCCTTCTTAAATTTTCATAAGAAAATTTAAATTTATTTATTTATAGGTGGATTATCATAACGGTGGGGAATCAAAAATGTTTTCAAGTATGCAAGGGAGAATGGGAAGATGTATTGCTAGCTCTGTTTTTTCTTCAGATGCAAGCAGTTTTATTGTATTACTGTAGGTTGAAGAGGAACGTGATGAAACACAGAGACAGCTCTCTCAGGAAAAGAGGGCCAGAGCCCTTCAAGAAGGAATTTTGAACAACCACCTTGGGAGACAAATGGAACTAGAAGAAGAGACAAGAAGATCTATAGGAAAAAAATCAGAGGTAAGCAGATTTTTTTCTAATAAATTAAATTTCACCATGTTTGTTTTAAAGTCATAATAAATCTTACATAACTTTTTCTGTTTCTTGATGGTTTATTTACTGTTTACCAGTGTAACTTATCTGGGTAAATACCTTCCTTGTTTTCTCTTATGTCTAAAAGTTCTGGAAAGCAGCATCACTCCTGTATGTACCTGAATTACTTGTGCAAGTTGGAAACTAATAGAAGACACTGTTTACACCGTTTCTTAACCTATCTGTTATTTTCCATTTCATAGACATTTTGTCATCACTTTTTAGGCTTTCTAGCAGTGAAACACCTAGCTACCTATGGCAAGGTTGACCGGGAAGAAAGTTGTTTGACAGTGTTTGTGTTTCCATTGCCTTTTTTTTTTTTTTTTTTTTTAAATTAGTTATTCCCTTATTGAACTTACTTCAAGTATGCCTTTCTTTTCCACCTCCACATAACTAAAATTTTATGATCAAATATCAGCAATGAATTCAACTCTCTGTAAGAGTTAGAGTAACTGGAGGAGAAAAAGCAATCATAAGCACTGTATTAAAAAAGATCTTCAAAAGAGTTTACTGAATTTCCTAAAGAATGTGCAGTGCCTGGAAGATCTTGAAAAGAGTTTACTGAATTTCCTAAAGAATGTGCAGTGCCTGGAAGCCTTTTTGTTCTTGGCTGTGCTGCCCAGTAAATGTAGGGTGAATGTGTTTAAGTGGAAAAAAGTTATACATACAATAAAGAGGAAATATACAGGACTATTGCATTCCGGGGGTGATTGAGTTTTATAGCTAACTTCCAGTAACACAAAAGGATAAGTGTTCAGAAGACATTTGAGAAGGAAAATACCCTTTCTAGCCTTGTTTTTACCAGATCTGTAGCACAACTAATTCAACCTTAAAGGCAGTATTATAAAGGCATGCACATACAAGAAAGCACTGTCATTTTAAAAGCTTTGGTTGCTGGTTTAAGGGGGGAAAAAAACGTAACTGTATATTTGGGATGTTCATTTAGGTTTTAAGGATATGTTGCACTTCCGTTGTGTACGTACATTGTACATGTGCATGGGTTCACAGAGTAGCTTATTGCCTGAAACTTCATCTTTGAAGTCATGCTTTAGTACTAGAAATGTTAAAATGCAGTTTATTGCTGCAGGTTTTTTGTAGATTCATTTCCCAATTGGCTCTTTATTCATGTTCCCTGTCCTTCAGGAATCCAGCACTGACAGAGAACAGGATCTGTTGTACAAGAATCAGTTACTACAAGATGAGATTGCTATGCTAAGGCTAGAACTCACTCAAGTAAGACTTAGGCACCAGGAGGAAGAAGGAAAATATTTAAAGGAAAATGAGACCTTGAAAGAAAAAAATGAAGCTCTCAAAAAGGAACTTAAACTGAACAAGGAAGCGTTAAGACAAATGTTTTTTCAGTTCAACACGGAGCTGGACTTACTAAAGACAGAATCTGCAGTGCTGACTTCCAAACTTGAGCAGACAAACAAAAGCAAAGACAGACTAGAGACAGAAATTGAATCATTTCGTTCCTCCCTGAACGCTGCAGTTCAAGAACTTGAACTTCATTTGTCATCAAAAAGCAATGCTGAACGAAGATTTCACAGAGAACGTGATGAATGCCTTTGCTTGCAAGTCGAGCTCCATCGTGACCTCTCTGGCGTGCAAGAAACCAACAAGAGCTTGTCTCTGCAGCTGTGTAAAGCTAAAAGCAAAGCTAATAGGCTAGAAAATGAGCTTCACCAGTTGAAGCAAATGCTCAGAGAAAAAGCTTTGCTTTTAGAAATGGCAAAAAAGAATTAAGTCAAGGCCAGTGTCGGGCAAAGGAATGTGATCATGCTCGACAACTTGAGAAAGATCCAGTAAGCAAACTTGTAATAAAACAGGAGTCCTTGCAGGAGCGATTGGCCCAGCTCCAGAGTGAAAACCTTTTTACTCCATCAGCAATGGGAAGAGATGCAGAACAAGAGGATCATGAAAGAAAAAATGGTGGATTATGTGCAGCACTGTTTTAATGACATTTTCAGCAAACTTAGAGCTGATAGGGAAAAGCAAGTTTATCTAATAGAAGAGCGAAACAAGGATTTAAATGCCAAGTGCACTGATTTAAGGGAACAAGTCTTTAAATATGAGACTGACGTAGTAGAAAGACAGGTAAAGTATATGCGTAGAAAGAACAATTTAAAGTTTGTCCATTCTTGAAATTAGTTTGTTCCTAATGTATCCGGTGTAAGTTCCATGCATGGGACCAAAGAATACTGATTTGTTCTGGTTTGTAATGTTTCTCTCGGAATTGCGGAAAGTTTTGGCAACGGGGATATTAGTCCTCAGATCTAAGCAGAGAACAGAAAAAAGGTATCCAAGTCTAAGCTTTGATCAAGAAAGGTGATTCTTCTGTGGAACTTTTTTTCATCTCTTTTCCTTAGTCCATGTTATGCCCTATAGAATAGTCTTAAGTATTTGATGATTTTGATGTAAGTATTGCACTGATGACATGAATGAGAGTGGTATAAAAGGAGGAACCATCCAATACACGAGGGCTGAGAAATGAAGGTACAGAGAAGTGAAGTGGTTGGGGATAGATTTATATGAAGCTTCTATAGAGGGGAAAAAATAGGTTCTCTGTAAGCTGCTATCAAGATTGAAGAGTATTAGTAATGTCCAGCTGTTGATTTCTGTATGTGTTTTGAGGGTTCTGAGGGGCCTGCCTGTTCCTCAAAGTTCATGTCAGACGGTGACCTTAAGCTTTCTCTTTTATGATGTGTAGCCACACTCCAGCAGTACTGTCAATCATTGTAAACTGTGACTTGCTTTGTATTCTTACTACCAAAATAATGGGTTCCTTTTGAAGATCATGTGAGAGAGTGTGTGTGTGTATATGTATATAGCTGTATATATATATATGAGCTATGCAGATTTTTGTAAACCTAATCTATCAGTACTTCTAAAACGAGCTGAGTAAGAAGACTACAAGAGGATGTGATTCAACATACCCTTAAAGTGTATCTCAAAGGAGCTTTCAGATATTTGTATTCATTTAATTGTATTTGTATAGTGAAGAAACAGAAGAAAGAACAATCTAACACAAAGTCCTGCCTTCAGTCACCAGAGTAATATTTGCAGTCAAACTGTGGCTCTTAGATCACAACAGATTTCTTTGGGTTTTGTTAGGAAAAAAATACCTGATGGCAGTGTGTTCCTGTGTATTGTTCAAGGAAGAACAATACCTGAGCCTTTTTTATGTGTTAGGAAACAGAAATCCTCGTGAACAGCTGCTGATAGTCAAAGGTTCTCAGCTGAGAAAGATGACGAGAGGTCATCATCCATGCAGATGCCTGCTGGTGGCAGGCAAAATTGCATACTTTTGGGTTCAATCTAGACAGGTCTAATTGTATAATAAAATAAGTTCAAGGCGTATTTCATGTTCTTAGAACTTTCTTCATGCTCATTTAACTGTTTCGTTAGGGCATGTTTGGACAACTGCAGCAGGAGCTTGCTGATGCACCTAAAAAGCAATCTATGCCAGCAGCTTCACTTGAAGTTACTACACGCTACCACAGTGACCTGGAGAGAGACAAGCTGCGCTTGCAAAAGGAGTTGGAAAGAAAGTTGAAAACTAAGGTACTTAAAGTCTGTAACTATATGAAGAAATCTGAGTGTAGCTGTTGAAAGTAGGAGCGAATGTTGTCCTTTTGCACCACCTTTTGCAGTGTTCTTACGAAAACTGAAGTATAGAGGGAACCAGAGGAGCTTTGCAGGAAAGCTGTAGGGTGATTTTGTGTGTGTGTGTGCATGTCATCTTATGCCCCAAAGTTGTAACCTCATCCTGTCACTTCTAGAGTATTCCTTCTTCCCACCAGCTCCAGCTGCTGTTCTTGGTTATGGTTCCTAAGGTGTGTTTTACACTCCACATCAACCTTGGCCATAGGTCTTGGATGGGTGGAGGAGAGCTTAGGCCTGTTTCTGTGTGAGTTACTGCATTCTCCTGCGCTCTTGTCTTTTCCGGCCACCTTACTTTTTCTTCTGCCACTGTTGCCTTCACAGACGCAGAAGCAGAACATGCTGGCTCTGACATCCAAGGACTTGCACAGCACGTGGGAGGAGCACTTGAAGTCAAGATCCCACCTTGAAGAGCGCGTTGCTCAGCTGGACGAGGAGAAGGCTGAACTGTTGCAACAGGTGAGCCCAGAAAATTCTCCAGGCACCGAGGCAATACCCAGGAGAACCACATGCACCTTCTGGTCAGGTTCTTACATATCATTGCTTTCTGTTATCCCTGCCATTCAGGCTGCGAGTACCTTATCGTTTGGGGGTCACGGAGGAAGCAAATAAAAGCTAGATGGGTATCTTTGTGTAAGTTCTGGAGTGGCTCTGTTGGGAAGAGTTCCCAGTGTGGTTTGCTATCAGTTGAGCACATCGAGCAAGGCCACAGTTCCCAGTTCTTCCTTGGATTTTGTGTGGTCATCTTCTGACCCCTTGGTTTCTAGGCAGGTTTAAAAATGCTTGATGTTTCCAGTGCGTGTATGGAGGAGCTGCTGTATGTTTTCAGCGTAGCGGGAGCTTAAAAGCCTTGCAGAGAAACATACTGAAGGAATGCTGGGTAAATGAACGAGTGCTTGGGAAACAAGCAGCGCCTGCCAGTTGCCAAGGGGCAGCCTTCCCCTTTTCTCCTTTTCTGTAGAGGGAAAATGGAAGTACAAAGTCAAAATAGCTGCCAGCTCTCCTCTGGTGTGGCTGAGAAAACACCAAGAGGAGGAAAACCAGCATGTGGCTAAGTAAATGCCCACACAGAAGAGGTGGAGGTAATGGCCGAGGGGAATAAAATGTTGAAGAACTCCAAAAGATCAGATTCCTCCACAAGCCCCTGCCTGCTGGTTGGTGGAAGATCCCATGAAAGCTTTGGATGGATCGATGTTCTCCCATGAAGTGCATACCTACGTAACCCCTACTATGAGCAGAGGCACTGCCAAAAGTGTTCTCCAGCATCTTTTCCACCTGTTATGTCTAGAAGAGGATGGCCTTTGCTTCAGGCGAGGGCATCTGTTTCTGTAGTTACATATTGGTCTGTTTGATGTGAAACCTGAAGGGATGGATGGAATAGCCTCGGGAATTCTGTCCCATGGCATTCTGTGGAACGTGGCTAACGGATAGAGACGTCCGGCAGCTTCTCTGTGGAGAGCGCTAGATGCACAGACTGTACGTAGGTATTTTTCCTGTGCTCTGTGTGTGTGATACATCTTTCTTTTCTCTTTTGAAAGTGCGAGAGTGAAAGAAAGGAAGTGAAGAAGCTGGTAGAGTTGAAACGCCCAGTTGAACTACGTCTGGCCCAAGAAATGAAAAGAAACCTCGATCTGCAGAAAGGTGTAAGAGGTACGGCTTTTTAGCGTGGTGAAGAGGTATCCCTGCGTAGGAGTCATGTTTTATTAAACTTTAGTGTAAAAATAGGTGTACCTAACTGTGAGCAGATGCCAGCCTCGTGTTAGTTCTTGCAAGGTACTTCTGTACACCAGCCCCTAGTTTTCAATAGCTGCCAAAACAACTGCAGATGCCGGTTGCCCTGCAGTTCTCCTGGGAAAAAGGGAGTCTTTCATTCCTCTTTTCAGGTGAAATCTGGACTCTCCAAGTGTATGTGGCGCAGGAATACTGTTTTTTCCTGGTAATTCCTGGTGTGTCAAGTACATTAAAGATAAAGCAAGCTGTGTCTGTGCTGTTTACATGAGAGTATGTGAAAAAGTCCAGTTTTGTTCCTTTGCTTCATTGTTTTCATGACTAGTTTGCTGTGCAGGTTGAAGAGGCTGCTGAGCAGAGCTACGAAGGAACTAAGGGTGTATGAGGCGAGAGGGGGACTGTCCCAGCTGAATTTGCAGGGAGAAGCGAAGAACAGGTATTCTGAAATGGTCAATGAAATTGGCAGATTAAGAACAAAGGTGAGCTTTATTTTGTTTGGGTTATTGTGGTGGTTTTTCTTTTGTAACCTTTGTTCTTTCTTTATACTTCTTTTCATGTTGTTGATTTTGACTACTTTTTTCTTGGCTGTATTTCTGAAATTATTTGGCTGGTTTTTGATGTTCCTTCTATGGTCACAGTAGTAGGCGACTGTAATACTGATGTAGCTCTTAGGGGTAAAGATGGAAGTGTTACGTACACAGCAGTATCTGCGAGGGCACATCAGGGGTAGGCTGTCCTGCAGAGGAAGGGCAAAGCAAGAGCCGCAGCAAGGCTGGCAGGGTCTGTGACCACACAGGCCAGGGATCAGCCCCACAGGCCCTCACCAAGAAGAGCAGAAGAGTTCTGGGGACAGTTCTGGGGACAGTAAGCAGAGTCCTCCAAGAGTGCAGATCACCAGGCCGGTCCATAGGGATGGGCAGGTCTGCAGTCCTACTGGGACGTCACGTCCATGGGTGAGGGCCAGGGCTGAGAGCAGTGAAGGCCCAGCACAGGCCTGGCTGCAGCTTGAGGCCGTGGCAGCATCGTCGGGCTCCGACGGATGCATTCCCTCTCGGAAGAGAGGGGAGTAATGCCACCATCACTCGGAACAACTCTGTGCAGTTGGCCTTGCCCAAGGTCACCCCCTGAAGCCTGTCTCGGGCACGAGTTGAGCAGGAGGCAGGTGGGGGTTTGCTTTTCGGAATGGTGTCTTTGCTTCCCAGGGCACAATGCAGTGTGAGGTGATGCGGAAAAAACCCTGTAACTTGTTGCTTACTAGTAGCTGACTCGGTCCGTCTTTCCCTTGTCATGGAGACCCACAAATGCTTTTGAGGTTGCTCTGGCTGTTCGGTAGCATGTAACCTTTTAGCTGCTTCTCCGCTCGTTACCGAGATAGCTGTGTTTCAAAGTTATGCTCCTTTTTAGAAGATATTATTGTAGAACGAGTCAACTGCCTTGAGAGTGGCTCATTTGTAGTTCACAGGTTAGCAGCATATTTTTGTTCCTGTTGGAAGAGTTATTTTGAATGACAGGGAATGGAATTACGTTTGGGCAATTTTAAATAAGTGTAAAGTTTCTATGTATTTTAGAGACTTTCAAGTGTTGACTCTGGTGGTTTCCCCCTCTTTTTTAAAAATAAAAGATGATGGGATATCATGTTTTATGGTTAATAGGTATAGACGATGGATGTTTCTGGAGGGGGAAAGAAGGGGATAGAAGCTGTAGTTGACCATTGGGACCTATGGGAACTCTGATATTTCCTGGAAATCTTTTGAAAACAAACCGTAGCTTTGACCTAAAGAGACTGTCTTCTGCCACCACTGCTGCAAAAGTGGTGTTCTGAACTACTACTTCCAGATCTATTAGCGTAATGGAAGGAAAGGGTATCCGTTTCTTGCCTTGTCAGTTCTGTGACGAAGCTTTGACCATGTGACAGCATGTGACAGTTCCTCTGAAGCATGATACATGGGGTTTTTTTCTGATGAAACCAGAATGTGGCGGTGATGTAACTGGGTATGGGTGTGTTTGATTTCCTATGATCGTATGAACATCTCGCAGAAGAATAGCCCTAGTGCTTTTCAGCCTAGCCCTGCGGGTGTAACGCCACTGGTTTGGTACCTCTTGGTCTGTGACCCACTGCAGAACTGAGGAAGGATGGGAACCTGAGGAATGCTGTCAGAAATGATGTGAAAGCTGTTCTTGTTTTAAAAGAAGAGCCTGGTTTCAGTGTTAAAACAAAAGTGAATCAGCAGATGATAAATAGTCTTGATGGCCAACTCCTTTACCAATTTTCACAGATTTGACTAATTTTAGATCCCTCTGAGTTCCCTGTTTTTTTCCCCTTTCCTGTCTACAGGTCGATGAACTTTCCCAGCAGCTGGAGATAGAGTCTAAAAAAGGCATGCAGCTAGAAGCACAAAATCATGATTTGCGAGAGGAGTTGTCCACCATGCGTGGGAGCCATGAAAAACTGGAAAAGAGCAAAAGCCAGCTGAAAGAAGTGGTGGCTCATCTCAAACACCATATGGAGACTAACACGGTGGATCGCAGCCAAATAGAACAATACAAAAGAGAGGTGGAAGAGTGAGCTGAACAAGAAATAAGACAAAAACTGCAAGAAGTCAATCTGATTTTGCAGGTAAGTTAATTTCTTATGTGTGTCTGTTATAGACTTCTGTTTTGGTTGTCATTTTATAGGGGCGGGGGGTGGTGCCTGATTCCATGTGTTACGCTGTACTTCTGTTTTTCCTGAAGGGCAGTGGGAGAAGGGAATATGGTTGGGCAAGATGCTTTCATGTGCGTGCAGTGTGCCTGCAGGCCCTGAATCAAAAACTTGCCAAGGTAGATTTTCATTTTGCAGTTCTTGGAGGGGTATCACTGTCCACTGGTCTGTTCTCATTGTTTTTCCTTGAATGGGTATTGCAACTTAGAGTTGTCACAGCCAGGCATACACATGTTCCTTAGTCATTGCACAAGGGGCAACGCTCAGAAAAGAAGTCACCAAAGCTGCAGGGTGGGGGCTGGGGGTGCGGCATCTCCATAATTTCTTTGAGGAATGCTATGCCCTGTCCTACAGAGATAGTGTTCTTCCATCAGTAGCTTTGATGAGTAATAGTGCTAAGATGGGGGTTCTTTCTGAATGAAAAGAATCATTTAGTGTGGTAGTTCCAGGGTTCTGCCCTGGTCGCTGATGGCAGTGAGGAGGCACAGTTGCCTCGCTGAATAGAGCTGGGCCCTTGAAATTGGGTGCACGCAACTGACTGGCGAGGAGAGTTCTCTTTTTCTTTGCGGTGGTTGAAAGTGTGTATCTACTTCAGATGCAGGCAGCCTCCCAGGACAGATTAGAACAAATCAGAGCCAGTCGTCATGCTTTGCTGACAAACCAGCTAGAACACAGAATTGGAGACCTCGAACGTGAATTGGACAGGATAAAAAATACCCAACGAGACAGTATTTTTCAAAAAGAATCCGCACAGGCAGAAGCGGAAAAGTACAAAGACCTGTATCTGGAGGAAGTTAAAAGTGGAAGATGCCTAGGAAATAAACTAGAAGGGTAAGTCCATGCATTTTTGGGGTGATAATAAGATACTACTTCTTCCTCAAGCAGTTTTCTTCGTTAAATACCTTTTCTACATCTGGTCAGCATTATGCGTAAGATAGCATATTTGTGATGAAAGTACCTTAAGGCTCCCCCCTGTTCATTGGAACTATCTTCATTTCTCTTCAGTGTTCCAGCAGTAACACCACCGATCATGGGCGTTAATAGAATATTTTTGAAGTTGAGTTTGTTTTAACAGGCAGCCTTTTTGCCAGTCTCTAATCTCCTCTTCTTATTCTAAGTATGGCAGAAAAGATAATGTCATGTCCTTTACTGCTTGAATAAGGATAGGCCCTTCAGAGAACGGCATTTGATGCTGTGAAGAAGAACAACAAAAATCTTTTGGCTTCCATTTTAGCCACATGTCATAGGTTTCAGCTTTCTTTGGGAAAGGAAGGGTAGCCCAGAGTTCTTATGCAGGTGATGTACCTTTCAGGAAGAGCTATGTAAACACACGGTGTACACAGACTGCTTTGAGGCCTTAATGCTGAGAAGTCCAAAGTATTGGTTAACTCTTGCTGCTTCTTGCAGGTAGTGTGGCTACCTAGAAATAGGCTCTTCAAAAAACCTCAGATCAAATTATGGACGGTTTTTTTGGACTCTCTTAATCCCTTCCACTTTCAGAAGTCAAATAATAGTCAAAGACCTGGAGGGTAATTTTGCGGAAGTGTTATTACCAAAGATAATTCTTTGTATGCTTCTGAATGTTTCAGAGCTAATGAGAGATGAGCAGAAGCCAACGCTAAGCTCCTTCAGGAGTGCCATAGAAGCAAACCTTTAATTGCAAGCAGCGCTGTCAGTGGTCCAGTTCTGTATTCAACTGAACTGGGACATATTAGCAACAATCTGGCACTGAATAGAAGTCTAAATCTAGGAGGAAGCTTCCTAACCCCAACCGTGAATACGTTACCATCAAGAAACAGAGTTGAAGCCTATGTGGCTAAGGTAAGCGTTTTTAAATACTGTTCTCAACTAGTGTTGAAGAGTATCTGTAAGCAAGGTTGTGCTTTTCAGTCTAAAGTTAGAATCCATTTCTAGTTCCAAACCATATGCTCTAATATGCTAAACCAAATTGCTCATCAAAACAGTACACAACTAGGTGGTAGAAACGAAGACTTCTGGTCATCAGGGTTATACAAATCTCCAGAAGTGCTCAAAGACCAAAAAATACTGAGTTCTAAATGATGAACTGCGTAACAGTTTTGGGGTTTTTTGCAAGTTCTCTTTTGCAAGAGAAACTGTGATGAAGAATACTGTGGCATAGGAAGCTCCCAAATAAGCTCTTCAGTAAAATTTAATGCGGATGCCCCATCCCTGGCAGTGCTCAAGGCCAGGCTGGGTGGGGCTTGGAGCAACCCGGTCTAGTGGAAGGTGTCCCTGCCCATGGCAGGGGGGGTGGAACTGGATGATCTTTAAGGTCCCTTCCAACCCAAGCCATTCTGTGGATGACCTTTTTTAGAACAGCTAACTTTATGATGAGTGCAAAATCCCATCAGACATCTTTGTTTGAGACACCTTTTCCTCCTTCACTGATGTTCATGCTAGCAGTTTCTTCACCAGAACTTGTTTTAGTACAATACCAACAAAGGGATGCTTCAAAACTAGGATGGTATGAACAGGACACGTAACTTCTCACTTGAGTGCGGGACGTATGCTGTGCATAGGAGGCATTTGATTTTGTGGGTCCTGCTATGTGGTGTTATATGTAACTGCTCCTCAGGAAGTCTACAGAGCTTTCTAATTTGGTAAAAAGCTGCAACCTCTGCGTACCTCTGGTCAAAATATGCCCTGTAATTAGCAGTCAGCATGATAGCACATCCCTCACAGAATGGTAAACGTGATATCATGAGAGTTGGAAACAGATGACAGTTGTTGTAATCCGTTTCCCACCTAGCATAGGACTGAGGCATGGGCAAGCTTGCCTGTTCAGTCAGTGTCTGTCCCTCGCATATTCTGTTGTTGAATGAATGTGAGAAGCATTTGGTCACTTTTAAGCCTTACCCTGGTTCAGTGGTCCCACCTACACTGGAAAGAATCCATTTAAAATAACGTGTCTACATACTGCACCTGGTTTAAGAAAAAGAAAAAAAACAAACCAAACAACAAAACAAAAATAGACAAAGCGGTGTGTAGGTAATGCGTAGCAGCGGCAGTTAAGAGATGAACTTTTCTGTATCGTTGCGAATGTGGTTTTTGTGTCAGAGGGGTGAACATAACACTACCTAAAGAACGTGGGAGGCAATTAGTACTGTACCACCTGCAGGGATTATTCTGCACGCAAGCAGCAGAAAGGAGGCGAAATTCAGGGATCCACTGCAAAACTGAAGTAAGGAGAAAGCCAGGACAAGGGAACAAGAGGGACAGGGAGCAGGGAGCACGTGAGGGCAGGGGAAAAAGAGAGAGAGATGGGAGCGAGATGTTACAAGAAGAAAAAGGCAAAGGAGGAAACCATCCCCCTTCTAGGAAAAAAGCTGTCCTAGTTTAAAAGAAAAGGGTTTAACAGTTGTGGTTTCTTTTTTTGAAGAAGAAACAGGAAAAAAAGAATAACCTCCCTGTTACTAAATCCAGCTGCACATCTCTTTATGATATTTCTTCCTGTAATCACCAGTTAGGGAACAACTGAGACTAGTTGTAGTGGCACTGCTTGTAGCCTCAAGTCACCTGACGTTCAGTGTATTCAGGGAAGTCTTAAAACCTGATCTTCTCTGGAGTCCTTCAGAAGAAAGGAACTGAGTTCTCAGAGGTGCAGTAGTTGCTGGAGGACTAGGTGAGTATTCCACTTAGAACTGCAGGCTTAATTGTTCTCAGTCGGGTGCAGTATGTCATGTGCATAACATGCATCTGAGAAAAGAGGATTGAATTGCAACATAAGACTTTGAAGTCAGGAAGTAACAAAAGGGAAAATCTGCATGTATCCCTCTGCATACAATAACGGGTGGCAAATCTCAATCAGTTTCCAAATGCAAAATCACCAGATGCACAGTCTGTGCTGTCATTTCCGCAGGAGTCCCGTGCCATTCAGGAGGCAAGTTGGAGCATGAGGGAAGAAATCAGAGATTATAGTTTTAGTCTATTTTGAAATGCTTTGCTGGTTGTGCTGCCTGGTATTCTGTCTGTTCACCAGACTGTTTCAAAACAGAAGAATTTCTCTGACTCTAAGCCTTTTCTTCACTTCACTGTTTACTTCAGTTATGCCTCAGTTTTGTTTTCCCACTAACCTGGTTCCTTTCTACAGAATTTGCCTTGCCTTTAAATTCAGGATGCGCAGTGCTGCCTTGGCTGGAGATGACAAATGCTTCTGCCACTGAAGCTCTAAATGACAGGGAGTTAAGAAGCTGAAATTGCAGTGTGCCTCAGGCAGTCCTTTGAGGCTTCTTTTTTTAGTCAAAGCTCTCTGCAGATTTGGTGTTCCTTGTAGTAGCTTCCTCAAGGTGAGAAGGGCTATTGGAAGTAGGGAACATGCCAGCCATTCTGAAGAGGAAGATGTTTGTGTAAATTTCGTTTGTGCAGAAGCTTTGAAATAGCTTCAGGGGCAAAGAGGTGAAAATAGTTCACACTGCTATTATTCAAAATGATGGTAATCATTGGTCCTGCAGCTGTTGGAAGAAAACCTGGTAAATGATGCTGACAAGAGGAAGAAGTGCTCCAGTAGCAAGTGGACACAGTTTCTCCTTTAGACTTAACTAAGGAATTTGGTGTTTAAAGGCTTGAAAGATTGCACCGTTTTCCTAAACATTAAGCATGACTATCAGTGATTACACATAGAGCCGTACATGTTGAAGATGGTCATGTCACAAGTTCAGAAAAAAATGAGCATGTTATTCTTAAAAAAGCATAAAAAATGTGTTCCATTACAGTATAGCCCCTTCCCCTTTATCAAATATATATGCTACAGAAATGAATAACCTTGAAGTGCAAAAGGATCTTTAAAAATACAAAAAAAGTTCATATTGGCACAAGCTTATTAACCAGTAGAATCCCAATCCCATGCAAATGTCTTTGGGTTTTTTTGGTGGTTTTTATTTGTATTAGAGCTTCAGTAATGTGGAATAAATTACAAGTACTTGACAAATTCTGTGCATGTAATTAGACAGTGACCGTAGCAACTAGCAATTCAGTTTTTCAGACCTGCTCCCTTAGTCCATAGACTAAGGCAAGGAATGTCTCCTGCAAGTGCTGCAAGGAGGTTTTGGGACTGGAGTCCTGTTGTTAGGTTTAACAAATGTCAAGCTTAAATCCTCAGAGCTGTGCCAAAGGCTGGTGAAAATGAACATGGGTGTCTTGACAGACAAGAACAGTGAACTCTGCAACCAGGGTGAATCAGTGGATAAATGAAACCAGTTTAATGTGGGAAGGGAAATGTCTGCTTCCTACTTCATCTTCCAATTTCTGTTCCATTTCTGATTTGGCTTTCTGCACTCTTGTAGCAGTCTTTGTTGTTAGCTTTTTTACTTGCTTCATTTACATGTAGGCCACGTTCTTGTTTCTCACTGAAGACCTGATAACTTCAGGCCGTTTTTCTTTCTTCTTCAGCTCCTTCATCAAAAATCTGTCCGTCTCTCTTCTCTGCAGCCAGATACATGGCAAGGTTTGCAGCCAGCATTGTTTAATGTTGGGATGGTATTTTATACTGGAAATGCTGTTTATGCTGTTAGGTTTTGATTAAAACTTACTGATGTATTCACATTTTCCTAACACTGCACATATTTTGAACTTTAGTTTGTCCAAGTGAAAGAATGACTGCTGCAGGGGACTTCTCTGCTTTATGTATTTGTAATGCAGTGGCTTCTGTGGTAGTTAACCATCTGTGAGATGTAATGCAATGGCTTCTGTGGTAGTTAACCATCTGTGAGATGATAGCCTATAGATTTAATCTGTTATAATGGAACTTTGAGCTCTAGGAGTAGGCTGGTTTACCCTCCTTGCCACTTCTGATACACAAAAAGTTCTTGGTGGTCGCAGCAGTTGTGTCTAGGAACTCAACTTCAGAACAGTATGGTACTCCAGACTCGGAGCATCATCTCACGGAGTCTTACAGGATCCAGCTTACTCTGTGCTAAAGCAGCCTGTGTGGATAAGTAGTAAGTCAACACCACTTTCTGAAAAAGAACTGTTGAGAAGGTGCCTGCTGCAAATGAACACCTGGTGTGTTACCGCCTGAAGAGATGTGCAGTGAGGTGAGAAGTACCTGCTCAGGAGGTTTGGGACACTCAGCTGTGATGCCTTTCCCAGGGGTTTGGGGGGAAGGAGAAAAGTGGAGGCAAGTTAAGGTCCTCGGAGGTGTATTTTGCCTGGCTCTTCATTCATTCCCTTTTCAGAAATCAGTGTGTTGGCTTTATTTCCACCTATTTCTCTTCCCTCAGACATGGATGAGAATCACAAAGACATTGATGGAATGAATAAGAGGAAAACAAGACCTTTTTCTTCTCTTGATTGATTTGTACATGTTGCGGAGGGTCCTGTGGTCATTGTGAAGACTCAGGAAACTAGGGAAAGTGGTTTCTTCTAACACCACTAACTACTACGACTTTGCTTGGGATTGGTCTTGGGTTTGGGCCATATTTTGGTCTAGGCATTAGTTTTCCTGCTTTTTTCTGTTACCTGTGTCTCGTCTCAGGAGTTAGGGGGTCCTTTCTCCCCGGAATTTTGCTTCTGCTTGTACCTGCTTGAAAACAATTAGAGATTTGGGGGGTCCTTTTCCATTGTTCATGCAGCTCTGTTGGCACAGAGTATTTCAATGAAGTATCACGGAGGGGTGCTTCTCCTGCAGGATCTGGTGAATGTGGTCCCAGCTATCCCTGTGTTCCTGGAGAGAGAGCCCTTCCCTCCGCTTCGCTGGTTTACAGCCCCGCTCCTTTGACCCTTGCAGTTACTGCCTGTTACTGCTCCTCTTGTGAGGGTAAGCAGAGTGGTTTCCTTCCTGAGGCTCTTGCTCCCTGTGTCCTGTTGAGTACCCTGTGCAGTGTTTCCGTTCTTGTTGTTGTTATGCTGCTAGGTGGGTCTGCTCATTTCATAAAATAAATGCTCCTTCCCCCAGGAATTCAGTACTAAAATCAAGAGAGTCGCAGAATGAGTGAGGGGAAGGGGCCTCTAGAGATGATCTAGTCCAACGTCACCCCTGCTCAAAGCAGAGTCAGCCACAGCAGGTTTTCTCACTGTTCTGTCAGCCAGGTGTTATACATCTCCAAGGATGGACACTCCACAACCTTTTCTGGCAACTTGTTCCAGTGTCTGTCCATGCTTACAATTTTTTTAAAAATAATAATTGTAAAAATCCTTGTGTTAAAATTTCCTCTATCTGGATTTGTGGCTATTCCTCTTGTTCTTTTGCTTGGCACCGCTGAGAAGAGTCTGGCTCCATCTTCTGTACTCCCCCCACCAGGTATTTATACACATAGATAAGGTCCCCCTGAGCTTTCCTGTTCTCCAGTAAAGAAACAGTTGCCGCTCTCAGCCTCTCCATATAGCTCACGAGGTCCAAGCCCTGCAGCATCTTCATGGCCATCGTAGCCCTGGAAGCTGTATAATATCTGTTTGGAAATTCACTTCTGTGTGTCACAAATTTGATGGAAAAAATGTAGGAGTAGCAAGTATCATCAAATGTAAACAGCAGCATATAGCGCTTGGACTGTGACTCTTAAATTAAGAGATGTGATTCCTTCTTGTGAAGGCTTCTGAAGGCAGAATCATAAGTGAGAATAACTTAATTGGTAACAATACCCACTTTCTAGGGGAGAAGAGGCGTAAGTGCTCCTTTGTAGTGATCCAGGCTGATTCCAGCTACATAATAAACCCCACAGCACTCGCTGCGTAGAAGCTGTAGCTGCGGTTGTTTTTCTTAGTACACAGTTTGCAAGAAAAAATTGTGTGTGCTTTTATGTTTTTATAAATGCGTGTCGTGGTATTTGCAATAACAATAAAGAAAAGTTTTGGCATCATCTGTAGGAGCTCTTTCAATTTCCCATCTTAAGGTGGAGAAAAGAAGAATATTGGCACACACTTTTTTCTATACAAATGGTGTATGTCAATCCTGCAGCAGCTGCTGGTGCAGCTCTTCTCTCTGTGAAGTTGCGGAAGCCAGCCTCAACTGGCTGATTTGTCCCTGTGGGTGGCATTTGTACCTATCTCGGCATGTAGCTGACATTCTGTTTGTGTGTTTGATGATAAACTTCAGCCATACCTTCACTGCAATAACTGCGCTAGGCTTTCTTGCTTTCTTCCTGTGTATTTTGTTAAATGCCCAGTAATAATCCAGCTGGTGAGTTACAAATTGTTTTGTTAACATTGCTGAGCAATGAGGCAGCTGCAGCCCGACTGACCAAAAGTTTCTCTTCAGTAGAAATCAAACCCCAAACCAAGATGTGTCTATTTGGAATTATATTTTTAGGTTTTCTCTCATTATGTGTGGATTTTAAGAATGTTTTAGAAGTTTAATATTAGAAAAACGTAACTGTTAAAATATTAACTGTATTTTCTGTATAATTCTAGGTATGGCAGGAACTAGATGAAAAAATCGCTAAAGAACTTAAACAAGGTAATGTGTCACAATGTTAGGGGCATTTTTAAGGAAAAAGAGGAGTGTTCCTACTCTTGAACATAATGGCTTGAAAGCTGTGAAGTTCCTGTGCTAAGCACAGGGACGTTTTTCTGCTAGCTTTCCAGTTTAGACTTGAATGCGAAAACTTCCAGCTTACCAAAAGATTGTGTAGAATGTTATGCAGTTGCCTGAAAAAGACAAGTGCAGAGAAAACTAACCCACTTCCTCTACACGGGTGCACTTGGCTTAAGCTGAAGTCACGTTTTTCTAGAGTGAATCCTTGAGCACAAACATCAAACATAAAAGAAGCCCTGAGAGAAGATGTTTATAGACTTCAGCCATCACTGCTTCTTCCATGTGCATCAGTTGCATTCCGCACTAAATCATACCGTGCACATTCTCTGCTGTTGGACCTTGGTTTTTTGCTATTTCTTATTCATTGCTTGTATTTGTAGCTTATGTTGCAGTCTTTTTTGAATAAGCAAGAAAAATATAATCAGTGATGAAAGATACCCTTTCTTTAGGAAAAAATGATTTAGTAGCACTTAGGCAAACATAAGATGAGTTGAATGCTTTTAACACACAGCATGAAACATGCTCTATAATATGAGGCCAGGTGTCGAAAGCGGAATTCCACCTGTTTCAGGGTAGTCGTTCCTCCAGAGTCACTGCTTTGCTTTGCAGTGACTGGTGCTATTTCAAAGCAGGTGGCCCCTGCGAGAATTTCCTTCTGTTCCTGCATGCTTTTAGTAATACAGAGAGTGTTCAGCTGTAGCTTCACAGCTCGTTCCCTGTGTCCGAATGGACACAAAGCCGTTGCATTTCATCCGTGTGCATTTTGAACCTGACTGTGCATCTGCTAGGTGTTATAGAGTGCGTTCGGTTTCAGGACCTTGTCTGAAAAATGTGGCTGGAGAAGAACAGGAAAGGTGGGCTTGCTGTCATTGGGTATGTGTTTTTGTGGAGGAAAGAGGGTTTTGCCAGGGTGAGTTACAAAGACGCCCCTCAAAGAAAGTGCCAGGCTAGGAGACTTGTCCTGGCCTGACTGCATTGCAAAGGTGTTTGCGTTTTCACCGGCGGATTCTTTTTAAGTTTGTCACAGAGAAGGCAGAAGCTGGTTTTTAGGAGTAGAGTTCCAATAAATCACTGCTTTGAACATTCAAGGAAAACAGATACTGGAGGTTCGAGAGATCTGCAGGGGGGCTTAGTTTAGCACTGGTGTAAGCCGGAGTCATTTGTGGATTCCCTGAAGATGTTCGCTGTGTAGCCTATAGAATTTCTTTCACTGGCTTTAGAAATACTGTTGACTGGTAAGCAAATGTGGAAAAAGATTGTTTCTTCCTTTGTGCGTAGCCCTTTGATTGTTATGATCCCTTGGAAGTTTTTAAATCTCTTTCTGGATTATAGTCTCTCCAGTTATCCATGATGTTTTCATAGTGACTGATTTGGCCCTGTCTAGTGTAAAAGCAACACCGGAATCTTGTTTCTCTTCTCCCTAGCCACTGCTGAACTTGAAGCTGGATCTGCTGGAGCTTCTCCCATGGTATTTTCCGATGGATCTTCAAAAAGTATTCACGTTGAGCAGGATCCCCTTTGCAGGGCAGTACAGGAGTACCGTGATGTTTTAACCAAAAATTACCTGATTTGAACAAAATGCTGGGAAAAAAGCTCCGGAAAGGATTTTGTTTACATAGTGCGTCTATAGTTTCTCATCCCACAGTTCAGATGTGAAAATGTGTTTATTGCAGTCCGAATGTGAATTCTATTAAATGGATGTCAAGCACATTGCACTTGCCTGTTGGTTTATTGATACATAGGTGTTTTATTTTGCACTCACCCTAAGAAGCACACCTATTTTTTTCTGACTAGCAGAATGACTCACCTTGATTCTTGAGCGTGACAGAATTGTCAGAATGTTTCTTATTAAGGTAGATGCATTATTTTTTCTCCACTGATGTTCTGTGTTTTAACAAAAGCATTCCCTTTGTTCTGCTTAATCCTTTCACCCTATGTGTTTTTAATGTTTCCAGTGTTACTTGAATGCTTAGGACATCGTTTGATGTGACTTGAGTCTGCTGCTTCAGTCCAGATGCCGTGACTGTTTCTGCCGATAAAGTGAAATCTTTACCAGTGGTCATGCTGGAGGACAGGGCACTTTACGTTGCTGTCACCTTATGCGCCTTAGGTTTACCATTACTGTGAGTGTGTAGCAGTGCCAAGAGAGTTATGTGGTGGGTTTGGTATGTTTGTTTTGGATCACAGAACCACAGAACGGGTGAGGTTGGAAGGGACCTCTGGAGGTCATCCGTTCTAGCTCCCCTGCTCAGGGAAGACCACCCAGAGCTGGTTGCCCAGGACCATGCTGGCTTTTGAGTATCTCCCAGGATGGAGCCTCCATGGGCAGCCTGTGCCAGTGCCCAGTCACCCTGATCGGAAAGAAGCATTTCCTGATGTTCAGCCCCGACCCTCTGTGTTTCAGTTTGTGCCCATGGCCCCTCACGGTATTCATCTTGGGGTTCGTATTAAAGGTCGCTGCAGCTGTAGACATCCCCAGTTACTACATCAGCAGCTGCGCTGTACCTGAAACACTTCATGTGCGGGAAAAATGAATGTTAAAATATTAACTTCCAGTCTCCTCAGTACTTTCCAAACCTTGTATGATAGGACAGCCAATCTTTTTGTTGCTGCTAGCAGCTGATGATGTGGTGGCTGTAGCCCAGATGGTAGCCAGTGTTCTGGGACATTTGTGTCAATAGAAGAAGCAGGTTTACTTATTTCAGGGAGTTACCTGTTACTGAAGATCTACATTGTCATTTCCTGTCCACAGAAGTCAGTAGTGATCAGAAGATGACAGAACAAAGTCCCAGTTCTGGGAAAGGAAGAATGGTTGTCCCGAGATCAATTAAGACTGGAAAAATCTGGGGGTTTTACCCACTAATTCAAGGACTTGAGTTAACAGGCAGTGAGGAAAGCAATGAATGTTGCTGTGACGCTGTTCCTTTTTATATGAATACATATTTTTGAAGTTAATATACTGTATTTAATTCCAGATATTCTGTTTCAGCTTGAAATTTAATAAACTTTGTCATCTAGTATATGTCTTTGTTTTATCGTTTCCCTTCTTGACATCGCTTTCTACCCCTTTCCCTAACCGTACATCTCTCCAGAGCGCTCTGCTCCTTTCAGCTCTGTTCACCGCTGCACCTTCAGCCTGTCCTGGAGGCCAGGCAAAAGGCCAGCATGTGTGTATGTCCTTTTCCACAATTGTGTTAAGACCGCAGGCTGGTGTTGCGGTACTCATGATCAGTTCCCAGACTTTCCCTGTATTTTAGAGCAATCCTCCTTGTGGTTTGGGCAGAAGGTAGCAGGTGAGCTTCTGGTGGCTGTGAAACGCTGGGAAATCCCACAGGTTTTGATCCCCTGCAAAGGAAAAAGGTGTAACGAAATTTCTCCAGCCTGCACCAGAGTGGTCAAAGAGAAGTTCAGCTTTTGCCACTTTCTAGTGTCTCTCCACAGAGGAAGCAGGGACAGAACATCTTGACATTCACGTTGTGTTGTCAGTCACTGTGATAAACTCAGACGTGACCTGTGCTCGAGTTTCCTCACCGCTCTCTGCTGCCAGCTCTTAGTGAGAGGGGAGAGCTCTTGGCTGGTGGAGCAGCAGAACAGAAATTCGATGTTGGCATCTGCCATAACCGGCATTGATAGCAGTTATGATGAGGCATGAGGGGGTACACAGAAGTCCAGGCAATTTCTGCACTCGAAAGTCCATCCCCAGTGTCACTGTGGGGACACTCCTGATGAAGCAGGAGAGGGCATGGCACTTGGGGGAGGCTCTGAGGCCTGGAAGACAGGGAATGTCTGTCCCATCTTCAAGAAGGGCAAGACCGAGGAGCTGGGAACTGCAGCCTCACCGTGCTGCCTGGGAAGGTGGTGGAGCACGTACTCTGGGAGCCGTTTCCAAAGATGCTGGGGACAAGAAGTTGGTAGGGAGGAGTCAGCATGGGTTTGCAAAGGGTGAAATCATGCCGCACTGACCTGGTACCTTTCTAGCGATGTGTGAGTAACTGAGTGGACAGAGGAAGAGCAGTGCGTGTTGCTTACCTTGACTTTAGCAAGGCTTTCTCTGGCTTGTGCCCGAACAGTCAAGTTCAGGTTCAGGAACTTCCTGATCTCTTTCCAAAGAAGAAAGCAAGTGTGTTTCTTGATTTCTTTGCTCAGGTACATTAGAAACCCTTTGGGGTCAGTAGCTACAAGCAGGTTGCAGATCTTTGCAATCAGTTGTATGGAATAAACAACTCTGTTTCAGAAAATCTTATTATGCCAGTTGCTTTTTCCTCATGAGCAAATGTGTCAGGAGTTTCCCAGGTTTTGCTGTCTTCCAAATACCATGTTGAATGGTGGCTACAAAACATTAGTTTTTCAGTTACTCATTGGCAGAGTAGTGGTTGAGTAGTGCTGCTGCAGCACTAGTATGTCTACCCAGTGAGTCCTGACCTCTGAAACATCCAGGCTTTTGCTTATAATTCATTGCCGATCGCTGCCACTCCGCTCCACTGATGCTCTGCAGAGGGAACATAACTCTGGTACCCTATAAGCATGCTGACCGCCTGTGTCCTGTTTTCATCCTGCCTTTACCTCAGAGGTACCCCTTGCCAGACTTCCCTGGGTATAGAGATAAAGCACTTGTGACTAAAAACAAAGCAGCTGCACGTTCTGTGTGCCTAGAAAAGCCAGTGGTAAATGCTGCTTTACTGCTGGCTCCCAGCGAGAAGCGGAGGTTACTGGCTGCTGGGCAAACCAGCGTTAACATCGAGCACAGCAGCGAGGGAAAGCCCGGTCCAGTCATTCACTGCAGCGATGACGTGTCTGTTTTCTGGTTGCCAGTGAGAAACCTGCTCTCAAATGTGGGTGGCTGCTCCTTGCTGCTTGTTGGAAACAGCCCCCGCTACCCTGCAAGTGGTGCGGTGTCGTGGTTTAACCCCGGCTGGTAACCCAGTGCCACGCAGCCGCTTGCTCGCTCCCCCCTCCGCCAGAGGGATGGGGAGAGCTGGAAAGGAACGCAAAACTCAAAGGCTGAGGTAAGAACAATTTAATAATTGAAACAGAATAAAAATGGAAGAATAGCAACAACAGTGACAATAATAGTTATAATGAACAGGGAGAGGGAAAGGAAGAAAGGAGCAGGTGGTGCACAACGCAGCTGCTGGCCGCCCACCGGCTGATGCCCAGCCAGTCCCCAGGCAACAAGCCCCCTGCCCAGCCAGCCCCCAGGTACACAGAGAGCAGGCGTGCCGTCCCATGGCATGGAACACCTCTGCGGTTGGTTCGGGTCAGCGGACCTGGCAGTCTCCCCTCCCCAGCCCTTGCGCCCCTCCAGCCTTTTTGCTAGCGAGGCCTGAGGAACTGCAGTGCCTCACACCAAAGCCAAAAGACAGCACTGCGCTAGCCCCTAAGAAGGTAATTAACGCCATCCCAGCTGAAACCAGGACGTGCTGCTAACACATCTGGCAATACCCGAGCTCACTATGCTGAAGCTGAGCTGTATCCTGTTCCATAAAACAGGGAACTGATCTTCTGTGCAGGTGTCTATCTTGCATAATTTCTGTCTAAGCGTCTGGACCAGTTACCTAGCGTCGTAGTACCTGACCACGCGCTATTCGCACACAGCGAGGGCATGCTGAGGGTTGGTTGTTTCGGTTTTTTTTCATTTTGTCTGCACAATGCAAACAGTGCAGGCAAATCGCATGTGACCAAGGGAATTTCAGCTTCTCCCTGCACCCCACTGCCAGTGTTCCTTGCACTCCAGAGCAAGGAGTTCAGACAAAGGATGCCTTTCTTAAGCAAGGCAGAAATGTATGAGACTTTGAACAACCAGCATGCCAAGAGATGTTTCCCACTACCAAACCACATCTCTTCAACTATGCCTATTAGTGGAGCTTTTTCTCTAACGTGAGCTTTGGTTTCTTTCCTATCCATCACACCTTCAGCTCCAGACCACAGTGTCAGGCATTCTACTGCTAAATCCAGCAGGCTGTTGAGGATGTGACAGTGCAGAAACACGTATAGCTCTATATACAAAGTTACGTGCATGCAGATGTGTCTGCAGACGGAGATACCTAGCTAGATACAGGCACACGCAGCGTGGATCTCTCTAGCAGCCTACTGGATTTGGCAAGCCCCTTCCTCTGAGTCCTTAGTTTGGGTTCCCGCCCACCCTTGGGCCTCTCTGCTCCCCTGAGCTGGTGCAGATGGGCCTCTGAAGAGCTGGCAGCTCCTCTGATGGGCCTGGGTCAGCTGGAGCAGGGTATTATTCCGTGTCCCACCCCACCTGCACCACGGTCTCCCTGTCTCTTTTGTGAAGGCAAGCAGAACAGCTTTTCTCACGTAACCCAAGACTTAACTCCTCAGTGCCTCAACACCTTCCAGCATGCATGTGGGTCAGATTTCTCACACTGTGTCACTTGTACCCGTTATTTACCCATAAACCCCCAAGAAATTGGCAAGACGACCTTTGGCTGTCCCAATCTCTCCTCATACCAGTGTCTGTTAACTTAACATTGCCATTGGCTAACGGATTTCTTTTCACTTCTAAAACAGGTTAACATCACAGAATGCTTAAAGAAATAGCAGTGTGAAAGACGACTTCTTGATCTGCTTATAATTATAACGTCTTTGCATGCCTTTTCCTAGCACAGCTAGTTTGAGAAGACTATGGAAACCACCATCAAACAGAGCTCCTCTACGTGACAGCCAGCAGCGTGGCAGCACAAGGTGCAGGTGCTGGGAGGTATCAGGGTACCTAGAGAAGGCCCCTAGGACAAGGGGTGGACAACCAGTTGTTCAGCTTTTACTGTACCATCGGTTTGATTTATCCCTCCTCTCGCCCTCTGGTTACATATTGCCAGTAGCAGATGGTGTTGGCTCTTTGCACCTGCAAATGAAGTTGATTTTATAATTGTCTTTCTTGACACAGTCAACCTTGAATTTGCAAATTGCTTTTCATTGGTAGTACCGCCTCTCCCTAAGCATAAGCGCTACTTTAACTGAGGTTACTGTGATAGCTGATCATTGTGCTACCTATTAACTATGATGAATTATTAATGATTAGTTATTACTATTAATCACTGCTATAAGCACAGCAAGGACAGTGACTGTTAGGAAGACAAGCAGCACAGTCCATGTTTTATTCAGGATAATCTGGACCACACACTAGTTGGGCCTTTTGAGCACAGCTGTGTATCACAAACAACAAGGACAATTTTCACTTTTTATCTTCCTTGCAAATTCTGTTCTATTTGTAGAAACTGAGTACAAGTTCTGCTCCCACCTCACAGGCCCACCCCCAGATGTCTACAGCAATACCTTCATGTAGAATGGAGCTCCAGGCACCTTTACAAACAAACAAACAAGCAAGCTTCCTTCACATCTATAAACACCCGTGGCATCTACACGAATACTACTGCCAGTCACCTTCTTGCTGATGAAGTGCCAATTGGCCGTAGCCTTAGAGAAAGTTCCCTTTTAACCTCCGGCTGTATTATCAAAATCCTGTGCATAAAACTGCGTTCCCTGTTGCAGGAATGAATAGACAGTTCTTCCCCAGCTCAAATGCTCCTCTTTAATGGCTCTTCATGAAACAGCATCATGCTTACCTATTTCTGGAGCATCAAGGCAAAAATAACCCTGTACAAAGCTAACAGTCCTTTCACAGCAACTAGGTAGCCACAGTAGAAATTATTTACCAAGGAATCCTAAATCACACAGGCCCATTCCAGCTCCCTTTGCCACATAATTCTTCAGAGCAATCTCATCAACAATGTGTCTTTGTATTTACTGTTCATAAACTCTGTTTTGTGCTGCCCTCTAATTTTCAGGAGTTGCAGGGCTGCTTCCCAGAAATACATCAATATCTCAGAGAAGCTGGGATTTAAAACCTGGCTTGTTTCTTGGCATCCACAATGGCGCTGAGCTTTCTCCCATCAAGAAAAGGACATACGTGGGGGATTTTTTGGCTCATCTATTTGGGGGCAAGGAAGAAATTACTTTGAACATGGGCTGAATTTAATCTTCGCCTTATAAATGACTGGCTGTATTACATTCCAGCTTCATCCCTGCAACAAAATCCTGCACCTGTATTTTGCCATCTGTCCTATGAGGGGCCCGAGCCACTGTGAGAAAGATCAGCTTTCATTTTGGACATGGAAGACAAGATGTGTCGATGTTACGGGCATACAGACAGGAGCAAACAAGAGAGAAGTATGTACCAGAAGTGCAGGGGTAAAACGATGGATCACTGGCTTTTGCAATTTACCTAAACGTCCTTATGTCTCGATTATCTTCACTGATTAAGCCTTTCTTGGTGCTGTAGTAGAACCTTTGTCATTCTAGAAGTTTTTCACTTTAAGAAGTTACTATGGCTCAGATGGTACATGGAAGAGTGCAGGGAAACTTCAGTGCTTTCATAAATAACGCTCAGCTGCTTAAAGGCCCAGGGTGATGAAGGGCATTGCCCTGGGTACATCTGTGTGTTGAAGCATGGCATTAGCAGTAGGGTAGCCTGGCAATTCCCTTTCAGCTATGAGTAATTCTGCTGGCACGTGCACTTTGCAGAAAAGCAAAACTGCTGACATACACAATGTGATTGTAGAGCATCAGACACATCTTACCAAAAAAAAAAAAAAAAAAAAAAAAAGGGGTCCCAGGTTAAAGTTTGTCTTTCTTACTGCTTTCTACACTGACCAGACTTCTAAAAAATGGTGGAATCAGAAGTTAGATAACACTCAAAATTACTGAATGGATACTATAAACTACGCCAGATGTTAACCTCTAGATAAAAAGGAAGCTGTCCCCTTCACCCATATAACAATCATCACTTACATTATAACAATAGCTAACTCTACCAAATATTTGAATTCTGTTCCATTTCTCATCAGAGACGCTTTCCACTCAGAACCTGGCAATTTTAATTGAATGTGAGCTGATGACTTTTCGGGGAAGCAACCTTGAAAATCAGAAGCACAATTCTTCACAATGCTTCCCCAGTATAGTTACACAGAAGAATCTTAAGCCTTTTCAAAGGCCTCTTTGCACTTGTTAGACGTAAGCTGCCCTTACGCCTGACTCTTGTATCCAGGATGAATTAGAACAAGCAGGAGAAGAAACATGGCAAAAAGCAAGGCCGTTTCCGCTCAGCGTTGATGAGCACGCACTTCCATGCATTTTGCACTTGCAGTTTAATCATGGAAATCATTCTGCACACTCCTACTGCTAATGACCTGATTGTTAGGAGAAAGGTGGGCCCCGGTCCTATTGACTGTTTACATCTTAATGTGCCCTGGTTTTGAAATCTATGTCCAGACTAGCTGAGGTTCTACGGTGTTACATTTCCTCTGCAGCATCACACACTTCCAATCAGCATCGGCTCTTTAGCCATAATCGCTTCCTGCCCTGGCTTCTGCTCAGCACTGCAACTTGCTGCAGAACAGACCCCCCCCAAACCTGGTCTGTGTGCATGAAATGGTATAGATGAAGTGGTATTTAAGTGGCACTTGGCAAGAACCGGTTATATTCATTGGAAATGCTGTGAATGGGTTTGAAATGGTTGTAAATAGGTTTTCACTGTTGCATGTTTTTTCCTGGTCTTCTGCATGCACGTTGCTTTAAATGCAATTTTGACAATCTGTCCCCTGTATCTGAGGGCACTACGTCACCTGCATGTTCCATCAGTGCAAATACTGCAGATTCTTGCCATATGCCACCTGCAACTCTGGCCGCTTCACAGAAACGTCACAGCATTCATCTGCACACAGGTAGGTTTCCATCTGCATCATAAGCAGAGCTGAAGTCTGAAATTATACAAGTGAGAGTTCCAAAAGACTTAAGCGCAAAAGTCCAAAGCAAGAACCAACATTTTAAAATAACATTTTATGATAGAAAGCTTCCATATGAAATTCTAGTGCCCTAAAATATTTCTTGGTAGGGAATGTTTTCTCACAATTACTCAGTATTTCTTGTAATATGAATGACATGCACAAGAATTGTATCTGTGTTAGAGAAAACTTCCCTATAATGGGCACTGCTCTAAAACCTGACTTTGTCCACATTCAACAGGTTTGTGTTCTGCTTGCTTCTGCTTTTTGTGGATTTCACTACTTCAAATCCAGCTTCTTTCATTTCTCCGCCTGTATAATCTCCACTTGTTTCTATGCAGAGCACTGTAATCACTGCTGAGAAAATTGGCACTAAAGATAAAACTCAAGTACAAAACAAAAAGATGATGGTGGGAAAACCAGTAAAGCTGTTTTGGTGGACAAAACCAGCGTATGCACATGCCCTTGTGCTCCCTTGAGTAATGAACACCTTTTATCAAAAAGTGCAAGTAGCAGACAAGGAGTTCAGCACTGAGTGAAATTTCTTGGCATTCAGCAGCACCGTGCCTGATGTAAAGCTGAACGGCAGCAGCACGTTGTTCCACTCAAGTTTCAGAGTTTCTGGAACGTTCTGCAAGGCTCCAGGAAGGAAGGTATTACCGCCTGGGTGAGGTCAGGCCCTTAGTGCTAGCAAGTAATTCTTGGCAAAGGTCTGAATGCTATCGTGTTTTCAGCTTTGATTTCCACCTTTGTCAGTGAAGCTTTTATTTTCTTCAGGGACAACGTTGCTACCGGAAGAAATGTCAGCATTTCTGCCATAACTAAACACTACTATAAAAAAAAAGGCCCCAGAAAAGGTCCCCAAGACAGAATATAGCACACTGGAAGAGGCTGTTAGAACAGGACTTCCAGGACAAATGCCCGGCTCTTTGCTCTCTTCTGTCATATGTTTTTAACCTAAGCCTGGTACAAGTTTTCCCTCCCTCCCTCAAGGCTTGGCCCACACAGATAGCGCCTTCTGGCACATCTAGGTTTTGCGGTTTGTCTGTGCACACCCGATATATGAAGTATGTCTTATTATTTAAGCAACAGGGAAGCAAAGACTGATTTACGTGACACAGCTTTACTGGATCTTTACCGTGAGTGAAGAACTCTCTTCCACTTAAAATAAGAACAATCCACAGATTTACTTTTGTGATTCTAATCAAGGAACTGCCGTTTCCCCAGCTAGAAAGCAGAAATAAGGACACAATTAGTGAAAATTAGTGGAGTTGCATGCACAGGTGCCAAAATGCACCACAGACCAAATATAACTGGCAAGCACAAACCATCCTGACGTTTCACTGGCGTGACTCACATTCGTAGTTTCCAAGTCTCTTCAATCAAGGCTTCTACCTTCTTCAGAAGTGCCTTCATCGTTGTTGTCATTTAATTCCTAAAGGAACAACAGCTCATGGCTTGGTATTTGTCATATTAACTGTGGAATTAATTAAATTCTTTCTTAACAATGCACAGAGAACTCAGCCCTGGCATTTAGGATCATTTCTGTATGAATCTGCAGAATAAAATTCTTAGCAGAGCGCAGATTCCTGCAGGAGAGACTGAGAGGTGGAATTATGTTACCACATTTGCTATGAAAGTAGTACAGCAGTGGCCATGAGAAATCATACGAACCACCTGTACTGTACCTTCAGCTCTAGCACAGTGTGTTTAATGTGTCTCTCAGCTGCTTTACTTATAAAACGGATTGAAGAATAAATGCTCCAGGAACTAAGGATGACAGGCTGTAGTTGATAGCAAAGGTTGAGTCATACAGAAATTCTCCACTGTTGGAGTAAGTCCTCAAAACAGAATCCATGTTCTTTCCATCCAATAGGCCATGCAGTATTTGAAGAACTTTGGTTGCAAATACGTGGACATGGAGGCACTTCACATGGACTGCAACTAGGGACGTTGCCCTTGGACCACAGAAGATGGCTCCTGCATTGCTTCATGCACAACAAATGAATGTAACTCATCTTTTTATAAGACAAGTCAGTCATTTCGCTGGAGGCATCCTTTTCCAGTACTCATCAAGACTTGTCCTTTCACTGCATGATCTCTATTAAACAAACAAAAGGAGGAAGTGACCAGCCTAGGGCAATGCAGGAAACTTAATGGAATATGACAATTACCTCCAATTCAGCATTACTTCTTCTTGTCCTTAGCATCACCTTTCTCTGCCCTACTCATTTTGGGAAAATTGGTTTATGACTCTGCAAGGACTCACTGGATTTTAGGGAACATCGCCTGTTATTTATTGAATCTTTAATCTAGGCTTTTTGCAGGAAAAGACAGTTTCCAAGAGCACTATGGACTATGATGACCCTTTTCCTATCTCAGCAGGGCTCTTCATGTGCCGCAGGGAACCAGCTCAGCCATCCAGCCACAGTGGGCAGAACCACTGTAAATGCCTGCAAGTCTGAAAAGGGAGTTACTTTTTTTGTTGTTGAGGGTACTTTTCCATCAGAAAGAGTAAAGCACAGGCTTTTTGTAGACAATACTACTCCTCATCTCCCAGGAGACATTTGCTTTGCTACATCTCTACAACCAGTGGGAATCGGCAGAGATCCTTTGCCCCAGCCAGCTGACACCCACTGACTGGCATTCCCCCACTCCGCACACAACGGTAATCTGTGGTGCTCTTTTTCCATTCCAGTCCTCTTTCGTACCTCCTCAGCATCAGAAATAACTTTTCCTCCCCAAAATGCAGCTCTACTTCATTTCCTCTCTGTTTTACCTTTTCACCACTTTCAACACTTTTGCTACGCTGGCTGCAGTGTGGGTTCACCTGGAGTCAAGATACATCCGCAGCCTTCACACCTGCTGAGCTTCCACCCTAGGCTCTTCCTCCTCCGGGGACTGACATCCTCTAGCTTTCTGTTTTAGTATCACTAATACAAGGCCATCACTCTATGTCCACATTCTGGTTTCAATCCCATTTATTTTTCCTGCTTTATTGAAATGAATCAAAGTAAATTAATGACATAAAAAATATTAACTTTCGGGGATGACCTATTTTTTAGCTGGACTGCACTACAGGTTTGATTCAATGAAAATAGTTTCAGGGTGGTTATAATTCAATAATGCATCAACTACTTTTCCTGAGTGCTTTCTTTCCACCACATACATACAGGGATCTAGCTATCCACTATGGATTAAAAGTTACTGCAAATTCACAAGACTATAATTTAATTTCATAATTTTTAAAAGCATATTGGGCCCTAGATTAAATTTCAAGATACCCCTTCTGACTGGGTGTAAGAGACTGTGCTGCTGAGACCCACCATCGCCACAGCAGATGTGTTGTCTCAGCATTGCTATGGCAGGAAACTCATGCCATCCCCACGGGGAACGATCTGTACATTGTTAAGGCAGGAAGATAACACCACCGGCACAGAAGGGATTTAAGGCAGGAGGGTAACACCGCTGCCACCGCAGGGATCGGTCTATACATTGTTAAAGGAGGAAACCGACGGACGCCATGGAGCAACGGGGGAGGCTGATCCTGCACAACCCAACCAAACCCCTGCGCACGTGCCCAGACTTGGGGTCAGGGGGTCAGGGTGCCCAGAGGCCCCTGAGGAGTGTTGGGCACGTACACCATTGCCGGGTGGAAGGTGTGGTGTAGCAGAACAGCTTGTAGCAACTCCATAAAAAATGGAACCAACTAACATGGGACAGAACGTTCCCCCACCGGACTGGGGAACGAATCAGACCGTTGGGACGCTGCACTCCGGGGTGGTGGCTATTGCCTTGAACTCTTTCTTTTTCTTCCCTTATTTCTTTCCTTCCTTTCTCTCACTTTAGCTCTCGCGCTCTCTCCCTTTGCATTTGCAGATTTATTGTTAGGCAAATAAAGTTCCTTGGCCCTTGACTCTGTGTCTGTCTGTGTGTGTCTGTGTGTGTGTGCGCGCACATGCGTGTGTGTGTCTGTGTGTCTGTGTGTCTGTGTGTGTGTCTGTGTGTTTGTGTGTATCTGTGTGTGTGTGTGCGTGCGCACGTGTGCATGTCTGTGTCTCTGTGTGTCTGTGTGTATCTGTGTGTGTGTGTCTGTGTGTGTGTATCTGTGTGTGGGTCTGTGTCTGTGTATCTCTGTGTGTGTCTGTGCGTGCCTGTGTCTGTGTGTCCGTGTGTGTGTGCGTGCGCACGCGTGTGTGTGTCTGTGTCTCTGTGTGTCTGTGTGTATCTGTGTGTGTGTGTCTGTGTGTGTGTATCTCTGTGTGTGTCTGTGTCTGTGTATCTCTGTGTGTGTCTGTGCGTGCCTGTGTCTGTGTGTCCGTGTGTGTGCGCGTGCGCACGCGTGTGTGTGTCTGTGTCTCTGTGTCTCTGTGTGTATCTGTGTGTGTGTCTGTGTGTGTGTATCTGTGTGTGTGTGTCTGTGTCTGTGTATCTCTGTGTGTGTCTCTGTGTGTGTGTGTGCGCACGCGTGTGTGTGTCTGTCTCTGTGTGTGTCTCTGTGTGTGTGTGTGTCTGTGTGTGTGTATCTGTGTCTGTGTGTGTGTGTGTGTGTGTGTCTCTCTGTGTGTGTGTGTGCGCGCGCCTGAGACGTGCCTTGGTGCGAAGTGAGTGCGGAGTCTGGATCCGCGGTTCTGTTTGCCTGTGAGGAAAACAGCCGAAGGACAAAGCGATCGAACTGAACAAGAGATGAGTCTCTACAGAAGTTTACAAGTGTGACCTCCTGAGAGTGAAGGGCGGCGGCAGGGGTGGGAAGTGGTAAGAGAATTTACAGTGAGGCCCTCTCAGGATGAAATAACCCCTCTTTGGTGAAGCGTGTGCCCACACTTCTACAGATGTTCATGATGTTTCCCCCACTGAAGTATGGGGCGAAGATTTCTATAAACTGGATGACTTTTGGGCACCTATCATGCTCGCCCAGCTGCCTGAGGGCGAGAATGGGCAAAAAATCAGTGGTTCCAACCGCAGAGTATAGTGGATAGGATCACGATATTGCAGAAGGAAGCTAAAGTTAGGCCTGGCAAGGGAAAAATCCATAATTTGTGCAGTTTTAGGGGCAAGTTTGCAGCAGCCATAGAAGATAGGAGCCAAAGATTGTGTCAAGATGGTGCCGCGGTAGATTCCTTGAAAATGGCAGTTAAAACACTGCCAGAGCAGTTAGAAAAGACCAAACAGCTATTAGAGCAGGAGAGAAACCAGAACGCTTTGTTAAAAGACACGTTAAGAGAAGAATTGTGGAAACAAAGTGACTCGTTTGGGGAGGTGGAGTTGAAGTTAACAGAGAAAGGGATTAGACAAATACACGCCCAGGGGGAAAAAGAGGCAGCAGAAAACCCTCCTCACATGTATCCCCTAGTTAAGACTGAGTGTTTATATGAGACAGACAACGACACTTGTGCCCAAGTTGTGCCCAAATGGTTATTAAAGAGGCTCCGTTTACAGCAACTGAGTTAGTAAAATTAAGGAAGGATTTTGCAAAGACTCCAAAAGAATCTGAAACAGAATATGTTTGGGAAGTGTCCTTGTCAGGAGGGGATGGGATTTTGTTGTCAGAGAAGGAAGCGGAAGGATACTGGGGCCCAGGTGTGTTTTTAACTGCTGGCAACCATCAGGCCCCATGGTCATTAACGCAGAGGGCAGCGTATTGGGCCGGGGCAGTGAACCCTCTGGAAGGGGAGACCCCCTAGCCGTAACAGGTGCGGTGGATCAGCTGGTAGGAAGTGTACAAAAGGCAGCTTGTCTGCAGATGATGTATGACAGGAGGCTTGAATCTCGCCAGGGCTCCCCCATGATGGTGCCTGTGGACCCAGAAGGGATGACTCCTCTAATTCGAGGAGTTCCTGATTCTTTAAAACCCACTGGGATCCAGCTACAGGGGAAAATACAAAATACCCCCATATCAGGCAGAGTTATGTGAGGGGAAATTGCTCCACAGCTAATTAACTCTGGGACAAAATACGGTCCCGTTGGTAGGTCCTGGCAAAGACCTGAAACGAGAGCCGCAGAACTGCGGGAAAAGCTGAGGGACGCTTAGCACAGGCTCAGGGAAGTCAGAATTCTAAATCGGTCCGATGTACTGATCCTGGGGGAGGGAGACCCCTAAGCCGGCAGGAATGGTGGCAGCTGGGGCTCCAGAGAGGTATTCACTGGGATCTAATGGATGGGCTCCCGACCCAGAAACTGGAGAAATCTGTACAGACATGGTATGGGCACAAAGTTAGTTTCAAGCCAAGCCTAGTGCCCCACCATCAATAGGCATCGGGGAAAAAGCTGATGAAGTAAAGAAACTATCCTCCATCCCCCGAAGGTGGGGGGGGAAGGGAGGGTGAATGTTTATTAGGCAACTCACCTTAAATTTGAGAGGAGATTTAATGATTACAGTGGCCGTTGGAACACAGAAAAACCCAGTACTGACACAGGAGCACAAATCACTGCACTGACGCAGAGTGAGGCAGAGCAATGTGGAATTCTGACTTTGCCTAAAACCCCAATTGTCCTAAATGCTTTAGGGAAAACTCAGTCGGTCCCTGTGGCCTTGGTAACCTTATGGATGCCTGGGGAGGCAGACCCAGGTAACACCCAGGCTGCAAAAGGCCCTTTCCCGACAAATCTTTTGGGCATAGATGTGCTGAAGGGCAGGCAGTGGTATGATACCCAGGGGAATGCATGGTCCTTTGGCACTCCTCAGATCAGAGAATTAGCTGAAACGTCCTGGGCAGAAGTGCGCCTGTTGCAAGCAGCACCTACGCTCCCCCCTTCCAGGATGACTGATGTGACAGCCTGTCCCTTGCCATTAGGGGCCCGGAGGGGATAGCTCCGGTGACTGAGGATCTTAAACACCAGGGCATTTTAACATTCACCCACTCCCCATACAATTCCCCAGTGTGGCCGGTTGGTAAATCAAATGGGAAGTGGAGACTGGCTGTAGATGATCGTCGACTTAATGCAGACACTGGTCCCTTGGCAGCAGCGGTGCCTAACGGAGCTGAGCGCATCTCACTCGTTCAGGAGCAGGCTCATGCGGTGATGGCCACAGCTGATGCGAAAGAGATGTTTGTCATGGGTCCCCAGCAAGAGGAGGACCGTGATCGTTTTGCTTTCACATGGGAGGGACAGCAGTACAGCTTCACTCGCCTCCCTCAGGGATATAAACATTCTCCCACCTTAGCACGTCATGCTTCGGCACGAGAATGAGCCCAAATTCTCCCAGAACTGGGAGTTAGAGTTTATCAATACATCGATGATGTTTTGATAGGAGGGGATGAAATTATTCCAGTACAGGTGACACAAGGAAAGATTATACAGCACTTAGAGTCTCTGGGACTCCAGGTACCAGAGGGAAAGACACAAACTGCTGCAAATGAAGTGAAATTTTGAGGGATATGGTGGAGAGGAGGTTCAGCCTGTATTCCTCAGGACACCCTCTCAACACTAGAGCAGGTAAAAATTCCAGAAAATAAAAAGGAGCTGCAGCATGCCTCACGCTTATTGTTCTTTTGGAGAAGACACATCCCAGACTTTGCAATAATTGCACGACTCTTATATGACCTGCTGCAAAAAGGAGCAGCTTGGGAATGGGCTCCGGCCCACGATGAAGCGTTACAACTTTTGGTGTCTGAAGCAAACACCCACCGGGCTTTGGGTCGTGTTCACCCCACTGACCTGTCCAGATTGAGTGGGGGTTTGCACACTCAGGATTGTCCGTTCATCTTTGGCAAAAAGGACCAGAAGGTCCTGCCCGCCCGATCAGATTTTACTCCAGGAGCTTTAGGGATGCTGAGAAACGGTACTCTAATTGGGAAAAAGGATTGTTTGTAGTGAGTGTTGCTCTCAGAGAAGCGGAGCGAACCATACGCCAGCAGCCTCTAATTTTAAGGGGACCTTTTAAGGTAATTAAACCTGTGTTAGCAGGAACCGCACCCTGCACCCCCCACCCCCTCCACCCGGGGTTAGGGTTAGGTTTTTGATTCAGACTATTAAGTACAAGACCAGGTGTTGTCCATGATCAACTAGTCTAAAAATAGTAAAGCAGTAGCACTGGAGTCTACCCCAAAACAAACCCACTTGTTTAAAAAAGGTTTGATGAAGGAGTATGGCATTATACAGGAAGATGTAGCATTTCAATGACAGTAATAATATCGGTGAGTTATGGATTTACGCTAATGTATTTATTCAAACACTATAGTACAAAGTACAAGTAATTAAGCTAATGTTCCAGGAGGTGACACTGCTCTGGTCATTTTCAGCTGTTCACATTATAGAATTCTGATCATTATAATCAGTGATTATTTCTTTTACTTGAATGCCTTTTGTATTGTTGACTTCCATTTATTATGAATTTTCTAGTCTACCAGTGACTGAAAAAGTGTTAATTAGATTATGCTTTCTTTCAAGGAAAAATGAATTATTTGAGAAGAGGCCGATGCTTGTTCATAGTTTTAGCATTTTTGATTTTATTTAAGACTTTATAACAAATTACTAGATATGGCTGACTATATTCGGGTTGTGATTTGATACACATGAGCAGAATATACTTTCATTTTATATTATGTATTACGTATTAGACTTCTCTTTTCCTGGGATGGTAGATTGAAATTGTCATGGATAGAGATGAAGAAGAACTTGAGGAATTGCAATCCAAGTGGTGGTGTCAGCTTTTTGTAAATGCTAAGTTTTTTTCAGACTAAGCAAAGGTATTTGGGAGGTTATATATCTATTTTCAGCATCCAGTGCTTAAAGGGAGTGGGGGACATAACCTTAAATTTAAACCTCCTCTTGCCAGTTCAATAGAATTACAGGTGAAATGGTTCTAATTTCACCTTTTTATACTACCCAATTGAATGAATACCAAGGTGGGGGAAGTATATCAAATTATTTCAGGTGAAAAGTGATACATGCACTTACTCATTTGGTTCTCTCCAGATTTGGAATTAAAAACTTTACCACTTATTACATGATCCATAAATCTTTGTTGAAGGGAAATGCAACTGTTTCATAGTCTTACGATTCTGATGCTTTTGATAATTTGAAAATGACTATCATAGAAATATTTAAAACTCCGTTTCCAAATCTGGCTAGTTTATGTTACCATCGACTTGTTCCTCTGTTATGTAATTAGTTCTGTGACTAAAAAAATAGCCTGAAATTTACTGTCCAGTGAAACGGATAAGTTCTGGATACCTATTAATCACAGAACTTGAAGGGTAGTTATTTAGTTATCGGACTTGCCAGCGCTGGCGAGAAGAGCCGGCCACGCAGCCTCTTGCTGCTCAGCTGCTCAGTACGAACCGCATCTGACCGTGCAGTTTGTCTAACCCAGTCAAAAGGTCAATTGTCCCAAACAGACCCTACTCAGCTGTGCAGCACTTGGAGTACACCAGGGTGCTCAGTGGCTCCAGGGACTCTGCCAGCGATGAAACCTGCTACTGCTGAGGCGGGGGAGCCCCCAGGCTTGGTGGAGGAGCGAGGAAGAATGGCACTGAGAAAAGAAAGGACAGGCAGCTGGGAATTCTTGCTTCTTCCTTCTGCTCCCCCGGTTGCTCTCAGCCTAAGGGTGGCCGCTTCAGATGTGTAGGACAAGGTCTCAAGGACAGGAGTCCAAGTACTGATAGCCTGATGAACAGAGACTTGTTAGAACAAGCTAACTGCAGACCCCTGAGCCGTTACAGCTGAGGAGGCAGCCAGACGGACAGAGAAACAAGTAGCCAGATAAGGGAACGGATGGCGCCGATATGTAATCAAGAAAGCCGCCTAGAAAGAAACTCCCTAACCTTGGAATAGAAATTGTTGCTATGTCAAGATAAACTAATAAGTTCCTACTGTTCTAACGGTGTGCCTTAAATATCAACCAATCCGTGTTTTTTACGCTTAAGATTTAACCAATCAGTGTGTAATATGTAGAAGGTAGAAACATATATAATTGTAAGAAAATCACTAATAAATGGACATTTGCTTGCATCAAGCTGCGTCCCGTCTCTTCATTCGCCGCACAGATGCGTCCCCTGAAGGCCACCTTCTTCAGTCCTGTTGGCCATCAGTGTTTCTGGAGCTGTCGAGCAAGAGTGTTAGACTCTCTAGACACAGAATTCTAGAAAGCTCTCAAGAAACAAGCTCTGTTGTGCTTCCAAAATAAGATGCACAACATTTTGTGGAATTCTGATACTGTTTTTTGTTTAAATTAGCATGTTATCAGTTTCCTCTTCCCCCCCCCCCCGTGATAACTGGAACCCATATTCTTTCCTGAAAGGTGGAATTTTAAGAGGTATCTTTTTAAGGTAATATGGATGATGTTGAAGTATTATATTAGTCACTGTTTGTCCACCAGGAAAAATGCTATCAGAAGAAATTATTCTTATTTAAATGAAGTTTTTTTCATGCTGTCACAGCTCTATTTTCTGTATCAGCTGCCTTCATGTATAATAGTAAAAATAATACAGGCTTATAAGTGATGATACTGTTAAAGCAGAATACCAGATTTTGATATACACTGTACATACCCAGCAACACTTCTGCAGGGTTGTACTGTGTAATATTAATGAGACTCATATGCTTATTTTTAATCAGTTTGCATGGAATAGGAAGCTAGTATAGGGAGCTTTGGTGAAAATGGCATAAATGCTGGAAGAGTTTAATGGGAATTTTTAAATAATCCTAGGTCCAAAGCCTAGTCTTTTTTTTTTTTTCAGTCTTGGGGTTGATGGAGATTGGGTTATAGAAATACAGAATTTTTTTAGAATAGGATTTTTTTAATACCAGCCTGTTTTATTTTCTGTTGTGCGTTTTTTTAAAAAAATTTTGCAGTATAGAGAAATACTAAAGTAATCATGACAATGAAAGTACCGTATTTCTTTAAAGGACTTTTTTTTTAATAGTCAGTGCTTCTCATGGAAGGAATTGTGCATGTCTGCATTGCTGAATAGCATCTAGCATGGTAAGGCCTTAACTGGGGTCTGTGGTTACTCTTGCAGTCTAAATAAAAACTATGTAAAAAGCTCCAATGTAAAAACGGTTATACTGATGGGTTGGTTAGAAGGCATTCCAAAAGGGAGCTTTATTAGTATTACTCAACTAACAGGCACTTAGCTTTGTTTATTTACATTGCATGGCTTCTTCATTCAAGCAAGATTTATTCCTTAATGTTGGATTAAATCTACACTTAGGCTCATTTTTATATTTAAAGAATTATTGGCCTTATCATCAAGCTTTAGGAGAAGGCAAATCATACGGGTTTTCTGAGCTTGTTTATGGCGCCGCTTGTTACTTGTCTTTCTACTCCACACCAATGCTCACATTATAGGTAGATTTTTTTTACCTCTTAATTTTATACCCTAATACAGACATTTCCAACAAAACTTGTAGCTGTACAGTAGTTCTAATTGTCTGTTATTCATCTTTTCCTTCTTGTGAAGGAGTTGATACTGACTATTATCAGTAACACGCTCCAGGAGTAAGTGGATAGCAGTTTTACAACAGCGTATCTGTTTCTCTGACTAGTCACCTAAAGTTCTGTCCCTTTCTGTGCCATTCTTAGCCTTCCCTTCCCTGCCTCAGGAGCGCTGCAGGTTCAATGTTCTAGTATGAGAGTTACCTGATCTGGTTTTAGAAGTTAAAATTAAAAGCATGTGCTGCTATGTTGTATCTAGAAATTAACGGCAAGATTTAGGTTTTAAAGCAGAGAAATACTGTGCTTAGTTCTCAGAAATATCGACAAACTTGCTTCTGTATTTTTCATTAAGTATATTCAAACGTGATATGAAGTGATCTGTCTTTTTATGGCGCGCCCCAAAATTGTTTGAGGATCTTCAAAAGCTATTTAAAGTAGAAGAGGGGTGGTAGAAAGTGCTTTTAAAGTATAAAGCTCCTGAAGTATTGTGGGTAGGAAGGTTAAAGTAAATTAGGTACAGAACAAATGTATCTTTGTGGTTCTTCCTGAATAATGGTTTTCCATGACAATTTGCAAGTGACACATTCGCTGAAAAGCACCTTGAACATGTGCCACTCATAATAAAGGGGCAACATTAATGTCCAAGGTGTAAAGTATGAGAGTGTTCCTGTTTACTCCTGTCTCTGCTTAGAACAGTTTTGTACTTAGTCTTCCTTTGTATTTTAAGTTTCTTTCTATACAATGTCTTCAGAATGCTTCTAGCATTTAAACACATTTAAAATGTAAATACATTTAAGTTCCTTGTTACACTTCCCAGGATTGTCTTGTGTTTGCTGCTAATAAAAAAGTGTTAAAACAAAAGAAACAAAACAAAAAACCTTCTGAGGAAATTTTTTCATGGATTAAGGTTTTGTATAATGACTTTACATGTAGAACTAAATCATTTAAGCATGAATGTGATGTCTGCTTTTTTGTTGTTTGTATGTAACCTGAAGATGTGTTGCAGTATGCTGAACAAGTGTTGCAATTCAAACTCGGATATAAAATTTGCAAGTGAAATTTTTCTACTGTAAAGAAAGAAAAATTGTACTGCAGTGACTCAGATTTTTACAGGGTACTAACCTTTTCCAAGATTGCAAGTAATATATTTGAATTAAACTTTTGTTCCTCCTTCAGATTGCTTTGTGGAGGTGAAGAGGGATATTTTAAACGCATGCTGTGTGGAACTGCTGATTTATATGTGTACGTACAATTGTGTTTTGGAATGTCTTCAGTAAAGCAATTTTTACAAATGGAAGTAAGTCAGTTTTATCTGGAACAATTCTATATTAAAATTTTTAAAACAGCACTCATAGATTCGATGTTATCTTTAGGAAATACACAGGCATAAAGTCATCAAACAGTATGTTCTTGTGTCCTGATGTTTTTCCATATGATAATACTGAAACATGTCAGCTTCATTTGTTGCAGGAAACAGAGGGCTTGAAGGAACAGAGCACCGAAAGCCAAATCCCATCCCATAACTCTTCAAACTTACTTTTCCCTCTCTCATCCCCACCCCGCAATCATATTTCCTGGAGTTCCCATCCATATTTGCATTCTTCTGGTCTCTCTGTTCTTTTTTTCTGAATCATACTTCTGGTTTTTTTTGTAGAGGAAAAGAACTGCTGAGAGAATGCCAAATAAGCACAACTACTGTTTGTTGCCCTTGCAGTTCCTTCAACAGCCTTCAAAGTACTGAAGATTTCTTGGTTAAGAAGTGTTATACTACAAGGTTTATCAGCTGTGCAGTGTTCCCTGGACAAGCTGGGAAAGGGTTTGTCAGAGGACTACATACTCTGCCTTATTTTATCTTAAAAGAAAAGTAGCTCTTCCTTGGTACCGTATTCAAACTGCCCAGACTGGTTTGGGAATGGTAGACTAGTGTGATGCTTAACTCTCCTCAAATGCTGCACAGCCTGGCTTCTGTTCCCATTTGATGTCTGCAGCTGGACGCTGAGTGTAGTCTTTCAGCTTCCAATGCTACTCATTTCCTTACTCCTTCCATATGTAAATAGCAGTTGTATGGGTTCTATTCTCTTGCTTTCCCTTTTCAGTTTGATGATTGTAGAACCCTTTTAAGGGGCTGTTGAAGGAAAAGAGTCTCTTATGGAGCCATCCAGCAACATGACTTGGTTATTTGGTACCATCAGAAACGACTGAAATATGACTGAAACACATTTTGCAAGTAAAAAGTGACGCTGTGGTCAATGGAGGAATTTTGAAGAACAGTGTCCTAAATTAGTCTCCTCTGGAGGTTACAAGTCCACAACTAGTTACTTACACTATGAACAAAACATATTCTTGGATTAATTTATCTGATCTAGTGACATATGTAAGATCATATCTAGTTGACTAGGGAGAGTTGTGTTAGGTCATAGCGATCCTCTCATTCCTACTTCATCGCTTCTCAGCTTAACTGTGGCAGTTCAGTGTATGTGGCATGAAGTTACCAGCATTAAAGAAACGTCGGTTCTGTCGTAGGTGTCCTGCTGTAGCACACTGGGTATCTACACAGAAATGATGATCTATCTCCATCTATGTGGAGTCTAGAGAACATCTCTTCCAGAAACCACTTGAGAATTCTTCAGCGCCTGGTCCAACACTCCCAATCTGTTGACCTTTATTTCTTAAAGAGATAAACATACAGCAGAGTGTATGCGTGAGATTATACACATGTGTAAACACACATTAGGTTATTTTTTTTAAAGAAAGGAAACCTGGTGGTGTGTGATCAATGCACTTGGATGCATATGCTTCTTTTGAGGGTGAAAGGTATTAGGTGTGCTTTTTAATGATGGTTAGTTCAAGAGCTTGTATTAACTAGAATTCCTGGAACTCTTCAGCCATTATACAGAGACTGGCATGTACTCAGTCTCTGTCAGGTGTAAATTCAGCATATGCAAGTGATGCAGCTGCTAACCTCCAGCACGCCTGCAATAGAGATTTTTCACTTGCTGATGTTTGCCTAGAGTCTAAAAATCTGTATGACTAAAAATGTATGTTTTCAAATATGCTAGCCTATGATGTAACCTAGAAGTCACCATTATCACCTAAATCATACCTGATTTCATCTGCTCATTAGCTGCGTTTTCTTGCTCAGAATCTCTCACTGTCTTCATTTCCATCAAAACAGGCAGCTGAGTGGGAAACTTGGGGACTCCTCTGTCTGCTTATTTTTACCAAAGGAACTTCTGTCATTTCATAAAAACTCTCATTTTTTGATTCAGGTACAGTTTTATTTCTTTTACTTATAACACTTATGTGTGTTTCTAAAACAGTGTATGTAGATTTGGAGAACAGGAGGAGAAGGGACGAGAAGAGGTCACCTGCTCTATACAGCAGCCTAAGGACAGGCTTATCTCTCTACATGGGTGCCAATATTTTCTGTTAAAACCTCTATGATTAAGGTTTTAAAACAGCCCCGGTCAACACCACTTGTAATACTTTACTGTCCTTACTACTAAAAAGGATTTCATAAGGCTGAGTATCTTCTTTTGATATCTTTAGTAGCTAATACAAATTTCCCTTAAGCTTATTAGTTGTCCTATCCACTGTGGACATGAAAATTGCTCTCGCTTTATGCAGCAACCTTTTGCACATGTGGTACACATTTGCACATCACATCTCTCTCCAATTTTTTCCTTTCTTCAGATAAATGGTTAAATTCAATTTATCTATCTTTTCCTAAAGCTAGAAACCATGATCACCACTCCTGGTATTTCCCCTACCTCCATTTTTCTCAGAACTTTCTTGAAGGATAGAGCCCAAAACTATACATGGTACTGCTGGGCTTCTTTTCTAAAGTTGCTTTACAATATTGCTTACACAGATATCACAGTCAACTTGCCTAATAATTCCTCTAGAGCCTGTGAGACTCTATGCCTCTGCTGAACTTTGTTCCAGTCTCAAAGAAAGCTGTGCAGTGACACCATCTGGTTTGGTTTTGCCTATAGAGTTCTTCCGCATTTAAATTGCTGTTTCAACCTAATTCAGTGTAAGCTGCTTTATAAAAACTCTCTCCTTTCCTTGTAATAGCTTTGTGTCCTCATTCGGTGCTGCCCACACAAGACTTCTCCTGTTTTCAGGAATAGAGCTGGCGTTTCTCCCACACGAAACGTTTGTGGGGAGGGGGCTCAAAGGCTGTTGTCTTACGCAAGCAGCTTCTTTCTTACAGACTTCCATGAAACTCAATTTTATCTTTTTTTATTTGTCAGTAATCCAGATTAAAAGGTTAACAGGAACTGTAGAGTTACATATAGATTTACAAGCAAGAACTTAAATAGTTAGGCATACTGACTTCAAGGGGGAAGTCAGGATAAAAAAAAAAAAAGTAAACCAAATAATACTGTGGCTAAGAGATGAAAAACATATTACTGTTACTGCATTTGTGAAAATGGTAGCAATTTTTATGGTAAGTAATATTTTTTTCTCAAAGTACTACAGTTGAATGTGATTTACAGAAATGAGCTGTGGTGTTTTGTTGGGTTTTTTCCCCTTTTCCCTGTTAGTGGGCAGGAAAGAATCAAAGTGCAGGGAGTTTTTTATTGCTGCATTTGAGTATGGTCTTTTTGAACAACCTGCCTGCCAAGTTTGTTAGGAATCTTACTTAGATGGCACTGTTTGTTACACTTGTTAATAAAATATTGCCAAATAGTAG
Organism: Falco punctatus; assembly: GCF_963210335.1. Lineage (NCBI taxonomy): Eukaryota > Metazoa > Chordata > Aves > Falconiformes > Falconidae > Falco > Falco punctatus. The sequence goes on along the minus strand of NW_027660223.1, from coordinate 633,088 downwards.
CTTGAAATGTGTAGGTGAAGTTGCACTGATAGCTGAGCTGATTTAACAGCTCAGCAGTGCCAAACAAAATACTTCCTCTTTTCTGCCGGTGTGCCTTCCACCTCCCCTTGTATAAGCTTCATTCCGAATGCTCTAAGATGCTGCAGCTCGCTAAACTATTAGACAAAAGAAAAGTTCTTTGCCAGATTGTGGAGCTGGATCAGCTTAGCACAAGGGCTAAAGAGCACCAAAAATGGCTTAATGCGGAACTAAAAGTTGGTGCATGGGGAGGAAGGAGGGGTTTAGGTTTTGAAGAGGAGCTGATTCTTCATCCTTTAGTGGACCTGAGCTATTAAGTTGGCTCCAAGGTATGCAATGCTACCCTTTGAGAAGCTGAATTGTACAACATGTTTTTCAGGAAAAAATGTTGTGCCCAGAAGTTGTGGTAAATTCTCCTGAGTCCCTATCATGTGTCCACCTGCCCCCCCCGTCAAAACTAAATGCATGATTTGAGTCGATCCGTCCTCTTTAAGACTATATATATTTTCTTCTGATCTGTTTCTGTTATTTTTTAGAAAGTCTTGTCTTTTGTTGTTGTTGTTGTTGTTGTTGTTTGAATTGCTGATGCAGTAGCTACCAGAAGGCGGAAGATGACCTCACCAAAAGCCAAGAAAGGCACAGCATCCAGAAGGGGAGTCCAGAAGTAAATTATAGATGGAACAACAAATTAAGTTGCTCTTTGGCTTACCTCTGGGTTGTCTTTTTTTTTCAGTTACCGTAGCACTGGAATCTATTTCTTTCCTTTTAAAGTGATGAATCCTGAAAACATTAATGTTGTTTGTACCTGTTTTGAAGAATAGATGTTTTATTAAAATAGATGTTTATTAATTAGATTTTTTTATTAAAATATTTGCATAATTTATGAATACTTCAATACGAATGCAAAGTTTTGCCAACTTTGAAGTGAGTATGTGTTTTCTTTATACACACAAATCCATATCTTAAAGGCAAACTAAAGTGCTTTTTTCTGCTTTATAATGTAGAAATAAAGCTTTATTTACTTTTGTTGTGGGTACTTTATAAAGAACAGTGGTGTTGCATCTGATTTCTTCTAATTTTGAGTAAGTCCTATTGAGGGACACTTAGATGTACACCAAGAGGAAGTCTGAAATGGTAGAGACACCTTTTAAATATTTTTGAAGTGTTTGAATTAAAAAAAGAGAACGTAAGACAAAAATCACGTCCTTGCATTCCAGTTTGTTACAAAATAAGTTTAAACAATTATTTGGAGAACAGGTAGTGAATGTTAGTTATTTTTTTCATGGTATTTATGTTTGTGTCACTTTTCTAATTATTCAGATTTTCTCTGGAAAGGAGGAGACCAGCATTTCAGACATAGAGCCCAGGGAAAAGAAAAGAACAAACCAAAATCCAAGGTCCATTCTCAACTGCCCCCTCAGGTTTTCTTTTTATGTTAGTGAAAAGTTGTAATTATTAATAATTTTGTAAAGTGTCTAGTTCCAGTGAAAGCTTGACTTGCATGTGCTTCTCATAACAAAATAGTGGTTTACCTTTTTTGCATAGTTGAGAAGCATGTAACCTTCCAAAACCTTTCTTAAAAGTACTTCCTTGCCTGGCTTTGAGTCTTGTTTTCAGAGTTGTGAGTAAAAAAATGCAGTGTTTAATTTTGGTGTGAAGTACCACTACTTTACATTTAGATACTGCAAAAAAAAAAAAAAAAAAATTGTTAGGGCATGAGCGTTATTCTTATCAGGGAGACTGCTTTATGAAGTGTGGCAAACCAAAACGAATGCATATGAGCCAGTGGGTGGTGTATTTGTGTGGATGCCCAGTGCTATGCTTGCTTGATTTTGTGTCTGAATCGCTACTGAAATAAATATGTTGTAGCATAAAATGTTGAATGAATGCCGAGGTTATGTTTTGAAAACAAGGGAATCCATTGTTTTGAAATAAAACTGGAATAACATATTTAAAAGTTCATTTCTACTCTGACTGCTCTACAGACTCAATCAGCAAAGTGTGGCTGGTGACTTTAAGCATAGCATGCTTTTCATTTCAGATGCAAAACAGGACTGCTAAAGCCTCTCTCATATTTAAAACTCCTCAAACCAAACTATCATTTTAATGACTTCATTTAATTATTTTGTTCAAAAAGTATGTTACACTATTCCGAAGAACTGTTGTCAGGAAAGCATATTGTATTCTCTTGCTGTCTTGCATACTCAAAGTTAATGTCATTCTTTTGTACTTTAGTTGTTTGACATTTCAATTGTTTTAGTAACTTATTTACCAGTAAACTTTCTCTCTTTATTTTGAAGTTTACAAGGAGTGTGTTTTCTTTTGAGACTGCCAAAGCCAAATGCAGGAAACACAGACATTTCCATATATTTGAAAAGAATGTTCTGAGGCGCAGATTTCGTAAGCCACCCCTGCCTCTTCCCACCCCAAAAAAGTCCTGGGAAAAGTTTGTACCGACAAGTGTTCTGCGAAGAAAAAGGGTGCTTTCCATCCTAGGTGAATGTTGTTTCAGGGCTTGCCTTTGCTCACAAGAGACTGCAAAGCTACAGTCGTGGCAAGCAAGAACGCCTTTGGCTCACTGTGACCTGCAATGATGTTTTAAAGCGTGGGATGGTCAGGACAAGCGAAGTGGAAGGCTGTGACAATCCCTGCAGTGCTACTGTACATACCGCATACTGTATGTGCTTGCACACGTGTGTGCTGTTTTGCAGAACAGGGATAGGGAAACGGTAGGATTTTGTTGCCATCCCTGTTTGAAAGTAAAGCCCCCAACACAAAAGAAGCAAGCTGCCTTTAGACTGCATTTACAGCTCTTGGTGACTGCAGGTGTGTGTAAATATTAGAGAACAGCAGGGTCCTGCATTCCCAGAGCCACTTGAGCAGTGCCGTGAAGAGAAGTGTCCTTACTGGTATTGCAGTCATACTCCCAAGCTCTCCTGCTCTTTCCAATCTGTGCGCACAGCCGTGAAAAAACCGGACTGACATTTACAGCACAGCAGGGAGACTCTTGAGTAGGGAATGTTAAAGACTCCGCTACCTATGTTTCAAAGTGGCCGCTATACATGATAAATCTTCACAGGAGAACTAGTCGGCACTTCAGCTGATGGTGTCATGAGGCTATTGATAACGAAGCACAGAATGCTTCTTTTAGTGCTTGAACGCTTTGCAGACATTGTTTCTATTTTTTTTTTCCTTAATCTAAAATATCTGGCGAGAGAATCAAATTCAGGATGGGTATAAGATATTTTTTAGATGGTGCTTCTTTGCTAATTTTTACAGGAATAAGGTAATATAAAATATTAATGTAATTCCCGATGTCTGTTACAGCTAGCATTAAGAAGAGGGTCAGTTGCTTTCCTGAGTAGTTTGACAGACTTTACTCACTGTTTTATCCTAGTGAGCTGCCAGATTTGGGATGCCATAATAAGAGTAATGCAATTAGGTTTTCTGCACGTTGTCTGGTTGACTTCTTAGTTAAGAGTTTCTTTCCCTTTGGGAATAAGACTAGACAGCCTGTCATTTGCTATTACTAATTCTTCTTAAGATTATCACTGGAGCTTTTTTGTAATTAGCTATCTTAGTTGGCTCTTAAATTTTAATAGCCAATTGAAGCTACATTTTAGCCAAGTTCCATACCTAAATTGCATTCAGTCCATTAACAAAGTTGGTTAAAAGGCTCTTAAAACAAAAGCCAATAGATGGTGGTTAGCACTTCCATGTTTGCAGCAGTAGCAGTACCAGCCACCAATGAACATTCTCAAGAAATGGCACTTCCTTCTAGCAAAGGAAGAGAACAAAGAATGACCAAAATTTGTTTTGGGAACAAGGGCTGATTATGCAGAATACTTGTAGAAAAAAAATAAAATTGAAGTGCGTCTTTTCTGGATGAAGGTGGGGGAGATGCAGAAGGGAGAAATTAATGGTTCTGCTCAGGCTTGACAGGTTCTGGAAAAGCCAAATAAATGAAGTTACGTTTTTCTCCATTTTAGCTGATCAAAATTATTAGCAAAACCATCTGAAGCACCTTGTGGTGGAATCGCCACCTTGCTGAGTTTAGTTTGTAAAACATCCTGCCAGACATTAAAAAAACTGTAAGCATGCCAGCACATAGGCTCAGAGCACCACTTCTCTAGTTGATAGACCCTATAATTTTCTTTTATACTGAAGACCATGGCTGGATACCTCAGCCTCCCAAATAATTTAATGTAACATCAGTCTGAATTTTTTATCCCTAATAACACTTGTTTAAATTAGATTTTTCTCCTCTTTTCTTTCTTTAAGGTGTAGACAGGAGATTAACAGCCTTTGGATCATCCCGTGACAAATAATGGCTTTCTCAGACTTTTCTGCTTTTTAAAAAATAAATAAATCTTTACTGCTGTGAAGACATCAAATATTAATACTGCTACAGTTTTAATACAGAGTCTACTAGTTGCTGATGAGTTGTTTCAAGGATGGTTTGCAATGCCCTGTATGTGTGACGATAGGTAAGTATCAGTGGCTTCATTGCAGGAGGTGTGAGGCAAACCCCAGATTATGTCTGAATAATCAGTGTGTGTGTGTGTATATATATATGCTTTTACCAGCATATATAGTGGGACATCTAAATTAGAGTTTCCAGAGTGCACCACTTCCATTGTTCAATAAGACGTAGAGCTGGAGCTCTTTGAACATGAGTTGGATCCTGTTGCTTGTAGCTGACCTGCAGAATCAAACCGACTGGAAATGCTCTGTGGCAGTAAGTGCCGGTTCCTTCATCTCTCTTGCTGTTCTGGGGGTGCTGGGCTCTCTGTGATGATGCAGTACTCAAAGGGGGAAAGAATCTTATCTGTCTGAAGGTTGATTTTCACGATGTCCTTTCTCACAGGTAGGGAGAAAGCCGATGTGGTGGGATCAACTTCTTTGGAAATTCCTAGAGTCCTAGTTGATCTCATGGATAGCTTTATGCAACCGCATGCTAACTCACATGCATTTCAGTTTTCTTCCCCCATATTTTCAAGACTGAGCAGCTGAAGATTTAGAAAGGTGATTCTATGAATTCTTGCTTCATTTTAGGCCTTCTTTATCTCTATAGATGATACCTCTATAGCAACAGTTTTGGGGTTTTGCGTGTTCTGTTGTTTGGGTTTTTTTATTTTTTTCCTTTTCTCCTGAAGTGATACATAAAAAAGGGAATATACTATTTCTGTGAACTCTTTTGCCTGGATGCAGAGTAAGCCGGACAGCTTAGAAAAATGCAGCAGCTCTAATTGGAGGCTACAGACTAGTTTTTCTCTGCACTGATGGGCCATGTTTTTAAACATGAAGTCAACCAGCAGTATTGCACTTGTACTTCTTTCTAGTTGTCTGTGTTTCATTTTATCTCAATCCAAACCTGTCTTCTTTCAGACTAGAGCATATCCTGCTCATATAGGCTTTCATGCCAGATTTTAATGCCCTTGCATCTAGGTCTACTGCATACAAATAACTGAAGCATTTTCAAATGGACCTCAAGTTCCACAGCTCCTAAGCTGCTGACAAGTGAATCCTGACAGCTTTTTCTCCATCGTTGTGAATGCTGCAACAAGCCAAAATTGAGGTTTTGCATTTTCTCAGCGATATCCCAAACAGTGAAAGAGTTGTGGAGGAACTGTTATTTGATGGGAGAAAGATTGCCTCCCGTATTTCTGCCCCTTGTGTTGGAAGGTCAGCTTTCCAACCCTGCAGACCTCAGCTGCTGTGATGGGTTTTCATAAGTATACTCGAAAGAAAAGTGACAAGAGCACAGTGAGACAGCTGTGAAGTGTAGTAGAAGTGAAAAGAAAATAGACGTTTATGAACTTTCCTGAACTAATTCCTTTTGCCAAACCACTCCAGACAGGAAGAAGCTGGCACAGTGGTAATCTGCATCTGCAGCTCCTGAGAGAAGGAAAATGCTTCTTTGGCAAATGGAACAAGAAACCTAGAAAATCAAGAATTAATATGTTCATTTATAGAGAAGCAGTGAGAACACAGTAACATGAAATACAACCAAGGAGGATGCATTTAGAAGACAAAAGAGCCCTGGAAGGGAAGGTACTTAGCTTTGTTCAGAATGCAAACTATAACACGCAGTTCTTGGAACTGGTGAGTTGCGCAGCTGAATGTTAAAAGAAATTAGTTCATACCACAAGAAATACACAATCTGTGCCTTGAAAACCTGAAGGTACTTTTCTTTTCTGCCAGGAGGGGAGTGGAACACTGGATCTACTTGAAAGTAAGTAACCCTCCAGCTAATTTTATCTATCTGCTGCTAAACTTCAACAAAAATAGTTTTATTAATAAACTGAATTCCTTTCTGAAAACAGATATATCTATACAAAATAAAAATGCCTTTATTCCTGCTTTCTCACTAATCTGTCGTTATGGAATTGTTTCCTTTGGAACGGTGAAGGTGGATCTGCACTAGCACATGTGCAGTCCCTGACTCACTTCTAATAACGCTTGGTGATAGCCATAGTGACAGGTATAGAGCAAACGGCACCACATTCAGAAGACAATATGGTGCTGAAAATATCTGGACATGGTCTAACAACTAGTTCCTTTTGTCACCTTTTCCTTATTCGCCAGCCCAGATATTTCCAAGGGGGAAACTTCTGGACCTTTTCTGGTGCTATGCAGAGACCTGCCGAATTCACGGCATCTGTGACAAGGGCTACAGCTTTCTCCATGACTTCGTGATGTGCTGCCACTAAAAGGTCATCCATATAATGATACAATAACACAGTAGGCATAGCATTTCGGACAGGACTGAGTATTTTTGCAACGTACCATTGACACATTGTAGGGCTATTTTTCATACCTTGTGGCAGTCCAACCCACTGATATCCCTGCAACGGAGCTTGCATGGTGATGCTTGGAAATGAAAAGGTAAATTTCGGGGCATCATCTGGATGTAACGGGATACTGAAAAAACAATCTTTAAGATCTAGGACAGTTAGATGCCAATGTCGAGGGATCATAGTCGGGGATGGGAGCCCGGGTTGGAGGGCTCCCATATCTTCCATAACATCATTAATTTTTCTAAGATCATGGAGCAAGCGCCACTTGCCAGTTTGTTTTTTAATAACAAAAACAGGTGAATTCCATGGGCTAGTAGAAGGTACAATGTGTCCTTGGGACAGTTGTTCTGAGACTAAGTTTTGAAGTGCGCGAAGTTTTCCCAAAGGAAGGGGCCATTGATCCACCCAAATAGGAACATCAGTTTTCCAGGTTATTTTTAGGGTGTCGAGCACTTCAATGGTCCCATCTAAAAATGTGTACGGATAGACATTCCCCATTGTGACAATATATCACATCCCCACAAAACCATAGGGACAGGCAGCACAAAAGGTTTAACAGAAGCCACACGTCCCTCTGGTCTTTGAATTCAAATTAGTTCCAAACTCTGACGACTGTTACCGGTCCCCCCTATCCCAGCCAGTGTCTGAGAGACATTAGTCAGTGGCCATTGCGGAGGCCATTTGGCTTGAGAAATTACTGTGACATCAGCTCCAGTGTCAATGATCCCATTTAGTGCTATTTGTTGGCCATTGTAAATAAGGGTACACTGATACATAGGTCGCTGTGGAGAAATGGATTGTACCCACAAAATGTGAGGCAACCCTGTGGATCCAAAACCTCCTCTCCTCTGCGGAGGATGATCAGTGATAAGAGAGTTTACCCTTGCTGGAATCAGAATCAATTGCACTATTTGACTACCCTGAGGTGTCGTACAAGGTGGAAATGGAGTCCGTGCTATGATTTTGATTTCGTCCACACTGTCAGAGTCAATAACACCCAGTAAAACAAAGAGACCAGACAATGTTGTGGAAGATCTACCAATTAACAGAGCTTGTGTATCGGAGGGTAATGGTCCTTTGACATTTGTTGATAATAAATGAACCGAGGAATCGAGCAGTGTTACTGTGTGTGAGGTTGCCAGGTCCAATCTGGCGCTGCTTGAGGTTGCTGGACAGAGACTTGAGGTGTCGGTGCTTCTCTCCAAGGATGTTGAAATGTCAGCTGTGGCATTTGTGTCTGCGTGCGTCGCTGCCCTGCGCTCCGTGGTCAGTTTCCCTGTATCGGTTGTCCCTGGAAGTCATACTTAGGTCAACATCGATTAGCATAATCACGCCCTTTCTGACATTTCGGACAAACTCCAGGACCTGGAGGTTGTTGTTTATTCCCCGCAGCCCTCACAAGACAATTTCTCTTTAGATGACCAGGCTTACCACAACCATAGCAATTCCCCACACCATGCATCGCTACAAAAGCAGCAGCCATAGCTTCAAACTTGTGGTCAACCGTACCGATTCGGTTACATGCTTCCACCATTTCCACCAGAGCGGGGTTCGGGCTGGGAAGAGACTTCAGTAGCCTTTTACAATCAACATTAGCATTTTCAACAGCTAGTTTTGTTAACATATATCCCGAGCTTCCGCATTATCTACTTGACGTTCCAAAGCCTGTTTTAGTCTATCAATAAACTGCATATAAGGTTCTCGAGACTGCTGAGTGATGTTAGTAAAAGCTTTTTGTGGCTTTTGTACGTCAGGAACCTGGAAAAAAGCCTTTTTCGCCTCTTCTCTAATTGCCTCGAGAGCCGCACGGGGGCAGTGTTGAGCCTGCGCTACCGGGTCAGCACGTGCACCGGTGCCCGCAAGATGCTCTATTGTCAGTGCAGCTGATGCAGCATCATTATGGTTAACGTACGTGAGCAGGAGTGCTTGCAGTCCCCCTCTCCAGTGCGACTCCCATAACGTGTACTGAGTCGGGGTTAGCAGCAATCGTGCTAAAGATTTCAAATCATGAGGAGTCATGACATAAGCATCAAACACAGAAGATAACAGACTTATAAAACAGGGAGAAGAAATACCACGTTCCGTAACCGTGCGGCGCAGTTCTTTAACAACCGAAAAAGAAAGAGCCTCCCATCGTGCTCCCCCTGCCCGACCCTGAGAATACAAGACCGGAGCAACTATAGTTTTAGCCATTTCTAGATCCCCCTCCTTTAAGGCTTGTTTCTTTATTTTTGCCCACACATCACGTAGATCAGGAAGGTATAAATCAGGTTCTTGTTCAGGCTCTACCAGTCCTGGGTCAAAGGGATCGTTTTCTGGCAGTTACCCCACTGCATTGACACCCAGGGGTTTAGAGCACTGTGATTTAGAGGCTGATAAGGAAAGGGCTAGAGGAGCTTGCGATTCCTCCTCCTCTCCTTCCTCTGCCTTTTCTTTTTGTGCTTTTATAGTCTCAAAAATAACTCTCCATGAAGAGAGCAGACGGTGGAACTCAGTATTGCCTTTTGTCGCAGAATCCCACAACTTCACCCCTGTGTCGTCCCAAAGTTCCCGCATGAAAATTGTAGTTGCAGTCACTGCAGGCATATTTACTTGCACCCACTTAAGCATTGCTTTAAGGTCATGCCCAGAAATACTTTTCTCATGTTTGTTAGGGAGACCTTTCATAAGCTCATATACGTCTCTTCCTGGGGACAAAACCTGATTCCCCATTACGGATTTCCCACAGCTCACCTCTCAACTCCGGA